>NC_140989.1:1797063-2397063 GCF_052327205.1 Somniosus microcephalus | reverse complement strand
ATCTTTGTCTTTTTCCATGACCACCTTAAGTCTCACCGAATTATGGTCACTGTCGCCAAAATGCTCTCCTACTGACACTTCCACCACTTGCCCAGCTACATTCCCCAGAATTAGGTCCAGTACCGCCCCCTCTCTTGTAGGACTTTCTACATGTTGGCTCAAAAAGCTCTCCTGGATGCACTTTAAGAATTCTGCACCCTCTAAGCCTTTCACACTCTGACTGTCCCAATTTATATTGGGGAAGTTGAAATCCCCCACTATTATTACCCTATTATTTTCGCACTTTTCTGAGATTTGCCTACATATCTGTTCCTCTATCTCCCCCTGACTGTTTGGGGGCCTATAGTACACTCCCAGCAAAGTGCTTGCCCCCTTTTTGTTTTTAAGTTCTACCCATATGGCCTCATTAGAGGAACCCGCTAATATATCATCCCTCCTTACAGCAGCAATTGACTCCTTAATTAATATTGCAACACCCCCTCCCCTTTTACACCCCCCTCTGTCTCGCCTGAAGATTCTATACCCCGGAATATTGAGCTGCCAGTCCTGACCCTCCCTCAACCATGTCTCCGTGATAGCAACAATATCGTACTCCCATGTGTTCAACAACAACTTCAGTTCATCCACCTTATTTGCAAGACTCCTTGCATTAAAATAAATGCCTTCCAGCCCTGCCATATTCTCTTTTGCCTTCACATATTTGCTCTGCCTTCCCAGCTGACTTGTTTTTCCCTCTGTATTTGGCTGTAAATCACCCCCTACTATAGCTCCACTCTGTACCCCACCCCCCTGCCAAGTTAGTTTAAACCCTCCCCAGCAGTGCTAGCAAACCTCCCCGCAAGGATATTGGTTCCCCTCTGGTTCAGGTGTAAACCGTCCGACTTGTACAAGTCCCACCTTTCCCAGAAGCAGACCCAGTGATCCAGGAAACTAAAGCCCTCCCCCCTGCACCATCCCTTTAGCCACGCATTCATCTGTTCTATCTTCCTATTCCTATACTTACTAGCACGTGGCACCGGGAGTAATCCAGAGATTACAACCTTTGAGGTCCTGCTCTTTAATCCTTCACCTAGCTCCCTAAATTCTTGCTGCAGGACCTCATCCCTCTTTTTACCTATGTCGTTGGTACCAATGTGGACCACGGCCACTGGCTGTTCACCCTCCCCCTCCAGAATGCCCTGCAGCCGCTCAGTGACATCCTTGACCCTGGCACCAGGGAGGCAACAAACCATCCTGGATTCACGTCTACGGCCACAGAAACGCCTATCTGTTCCCCTTACTATAGAATCCCCTACCACTATTGCTCTCCCACTCTTTTTCCCCCTTTCCTGGGCAGCAGGAGCACCCCCAGTGCCAGGAAGTTGGCTGCTGCTGCCTTCCCCTGGTGAGTCATCCCCCTCAACAGTATCCAAAGCGGTATACTTGTTTGAAAGGGGGATGTCCACAGGGGTTCCCTGCACTACCTGCCTGCCTTTGTTGCTCCGCCTGATGGTCACCCCCTGTGCTGCCCTACCCTGAGGCGTGAACAACTCGCTAAACGTGCTATCCACGAGCCTCTCAGCATCGCGCATGCTCCAAAATTCATCCACCAACAGCTCGAGCGCCGCAATGCGGTCTACAAGTAGCTGCAGCTGGATGCATTTCCCGCACACATGGTCGTCAGGGACACTGGCAGCATCCCTGACTTCCCACATAGAGCAGGAGGAGCAGAACACGGGTCTGAACTCTCCTGCCATGACTTACTCCTTTAATTAATTTTTAAAATTTATTCAATACCCCAGTTACAGGTATGCTCTAGGGCGCTTTATTTACCAACTATCCCCACTACACCACAGAATTTTAACACCACAGAATTCAAGCTTGTATTGAAAAAAGAGAAATACTCACCAACCAATCACCTACCTGCTCCCTGGTGACGTCACACACTGATTACTTTTTACCTCTCTCCCCGCTGCTGAGTTGGTCGGGCCTCGCCTCTCTCCGGTTTTTATACCGGTCTCACCACGCTGCTCCCGCTGGTCCCGACTGGTGTGTGTTTACTCGTGTGTGTGTGTTTACTCGTGTGTGTGTTTACCCATGTGTGTGTGTGTTTACTCGTGTGTGTGTGTTTACTCGTGTGTGTGTTTACTCGTGTGTGTGTGTGTGTGTTTACTCGTGTGTGTGTGTGTGTGTTTACTCGTGTGTGTGTGTTTACTCGTGTGTGTGTGTGTGTGTTTACTCGTGTGTGTGTGTTTACTCGTGTGTGTGTGTGTGTGTTTACTCGTGTGTGTGTGTGTGTGTTTTCTCGTGTGTGTGTGTTTACTCGTGTGTGTGTTTTCACTCATGTGTGTGTGTGTTTACTCGTGTGTGTGTTTACTCGTGTGTGTGTGTGTGTGTTTACTCGTGTGTGTGTGTGTGTGTTTACTCGTGTGTGTGTGTTTACTCGTGTGTGTGTTTTCACTCGTGTGTGTGTGTGTTTACTCGTGTGTGTGTGTGTTTACTCGTGTGTGTGTTTACTCGTGTGTGTGTTTACTCGTGTGTGTG
The DNA here is from genome assembly GCF_052327205.1 of Somniosus microcephalus. NCBI lineage: Eukaryota > Metazoa > Chordata > Chondrichthyes > Squaliformes > Somniosidae > Somniosus > Somniosus microcephalus. The sequence goes on along the minus strand of NC_140989.1, from coordinate 2,394,540 downwards.
TGTGTTTACTCGTGTGTGTGTGTTTACTCGTGTGTGTGTTTACTCGTGTGTGTGTTTACTCGTGTGTGTGTGTTTTTACTCGTGTGTTTGTGTGAAACATAGCAACATAGAAACATAGAAGATAGGAGCAGGAGTAGGCCATTCAGCCCTTCGAGCCTGCTCCGCCATTCAATGTGATCATGGCTGATCATCCAAATTCAGTACCCTGTCCCTGCCTTTTCCCCATATCCCTTGATCCCTTTAGCCTCAAGAAATATATCCAACTCTTTCTTGAATATATTTAATGAACTGGCCTCCACCGCCCTCTGTGGCAGAGAATTCCACAGGTTCACCACTCTCTGGGTGAAGAAATTCCTCCTCATTTCAGTCCAAAATGGCTTACCCCTTATCCTTAGACTATGACCCCTGGTTCTGGACACCCCGGCCATCAGAAACATCCTTCCTGCATCTAGTCTGTCCAAATACACCACATGCACTGGTTCTCCCTTATCTATTTTACCAGTTACATCCTCAAAAAATTCCAGTAGATTAGTCAAGCATGATTTACCTTTTGTAAATCCATGTTGACTTTGCCCGATCCTGTCACTGCTTTCCAAGTGCTCTGCTATTTCATCTTTTATAATAGACTCTAGCATTTTCCCCACTACCGATGTCAGGCTTACCGGTCTATAATTCCCCGCTTTTTCTCTACCACCTTTTTTGAATAGTGGGGTAACATTAGCTACCCTCCAATCCATGGGTACCGTTCCAGAGTCTATCGAGTTCTGGAAGATGACCAGTAATGCATCTACTATCTCTAGGGCCACTTCCTTAAGTACCCTGGGATGTAGACCATCAGGCCCTGGGGCTTTATCGGCCTTCAGTCCCATCAATTTTCCTAACACCATTTCCCTACAAATACTGATTTCTTTCAGTTCCACCCTTTCATCAGACCCTATGTTCCCCAGCATCTCTGGGAGGTTATTTGTGTCCTCCTTTGTGAAGACAGAACCAAAGTATGTATTTAGTTGGTCTGCCATTTCCTTGTTTCCCATTATAAATTCCCCTGATTCTGACTGTAAGGGACCTACGCTTGACTTCACCAATCTTTTTCTCTTCACATATCTAAAAAAGCTTTTACAGTCAGTTTTTATGTTCCCTGCAAGCTTACTCTCATATTCTATTTTCCCTTTCTTAATTAATCCCTTTGTCCTCCTTTGTTGACATTAAACTGCTCCCAATCCTCAGGATTATTGCTTTTTCTAGCCAATTTATGTCCTGTCCTTGGATCTTATGCTATCCCTAATTTCCCTTGTTAGACACGGTTGAGCCACCTTTTTTGTTTTATTTTTATGTCAAACTGGGATGAACAAATTCTGTAGCTCATCCATTCGGTCTTTGAATATTTGCCATTGCCTATCCACTGTCAACCCTTTGAGTGCCATTCCCCAATCAATCCTACCCAACTCGCTCCTCAGACCATCGTAGTTTCCTTTATTTAAATTGAGGACCCTTGTCTCTGAGTCAACTACTTCATTCTCTATTTTAATGAAGAATTCGATCATATTATGATCGCTCCGACCCAAGGGGCCTTGTACAACAAGATTGCTAATTAATCCTTTCTCATTACATAATACTTAGTCTAAGATGGCCTGATCTCTGGTTGGTTCCTCGACATATTGGTCCAGGAAACCATCCCGTAAACACTCCAGGAATTCCTCCTCCACAGTATTGTTACTAATTTGGTTGGCCCAATCTATATGTAGATTAAAGTCACCCATGATGACTGCTGTGCCCTTATTGCACGCTTCTTTAATTTCCCTTTTAATGCATCCCCAACCTCCACCTTACTGTTTGGAGGTCTATATACCACTCCCACTAACGTTTTCTGCCCCTTGGTATTTCTCAATTCTACCCATACAGATTCCGCATCATCAGAGCTAATATCCTTCATTACTCGTGTGTGCGTGTGTGTGTGTGTGTGTTTACTCGTGTGTGTGTGTGTTTACGTGTGTGTGTGTGTGTGTGTGTGTGTGTTTACATGTGTGTTTACTCGTGTATGTGTGTGTGCGTTTACTCGTGTGTGTGTGTGTTTACTCGTGTGTGTGTGTGTGTGTGTTTACTCGTGTGTGTGTGTGTGTGTACTCGTGTGTGTGTGTGTGTTTACTCGTGTGTGTGTGTGTTTACTCGTGTGTGTGTTTGTTTACTCGCGTGTGTGTGTATGTGTTTACTCGTGTGTGTGTTTACTCGTGTGTGTGTGTGTTTACTCGTATGTGTGTGTGTGTACTCGTGTGTGTGTGTGTGTGTTTACTCGTGTGTGTGTGTATTTACTCATGTGTGTGTGTGTTTACTCGTGTGTGTGTTTACTGTAGTGTATGTGCTTTAAGTCAGAACTACTTTTTACAGCTCCTGTATACTGTAGTACCGGCAGTAACCACACTGGTATATAAGCTGTGCGCATGCCTCTGTACCCCAGTCTAGAGATTGCCCTCCTCCAGTAAAGACCTGTTATTTGTTTATGTACAGCATCCATGTAATTATTTATCCACTGAACCACGGCTCTAACAGTGGCGACGAGTGTTGATGCGAATCTACCTGCAACATTAAACAAAAAAAAACAAAAAAAAATAGTCCAGTCCAGGAACACGGGCGTCGACCGCGAGCAACCGCCCAGCAGTCAGGCAGAGATCCAACTTCACTGGGGAGGCTGTGGAGAGCCGGGCTTGGTTCCCCAGCCACAACGAGCAGTAAGAGACCGACGACAGGTCCAGAGCAGACCCTTCCCGAGCAGCGGCAGCTGGAGCCGACCGATGGCAGAGAGAGAGAGCCGGGCAGCATCGACGGGGTAAGAAAAAGGGTGAAGAGAGCAGGGCGCAGCCGGGGGTTGATCACCGAGCGGCGTCGAAGAAATATACTGCAAAACCGGAGAGAGGGTAAGAAACAGCCGGGTTCTAGACTGAGCGGCGTCGACAAATATCAAGAGAAGAACGCGCAGAGCACAGCCAGGGATCACGGGCTGATCAGGGTCCGCGGGGCGAAGCAAGGGGAGACGCCATTGAGCCGCGGAGAAGCAGGGAGAGCGCAGGAGACGCCATTGAGCCGTGGAGAAGCAGGGAGAGCACGGGAGGCGCCATTGAGCCACGGAGAAGAAGGAAGAGCGCGGGAGACGCCATTTTGCGAAGCCGCAGCGGAGAAGACGGGCGAGCGCGGGAAGGAAGGAAAGCACGGGAGACGCCATTTTGTGCCAGCAGAGAAGAAGGGGAAGCGCGGGAGGCGCCATTGGGGATAGTTAACGCACAACCAAGGATGCCGAAGAGTGGCAATATCTCTACGTTCGACAATGAAGTCGAAGATTGGGCGACATATGTGGAACGTATTGAGGTGTACTGCAGGGCGAATGAAGTGCCAGATGCTAATAAAGCACTGGTTCTGTTAAATTCCATGGGTGCAAAAACTTATGGGTTACTGCGAAATCTAATAACCCCAGAGAAGCCGGTAAACAAGAATTTTGAAAGCATAGTAGAAATCCTACAGGACCACTTAAACCCAACACTGCAGCTGATAGCAGAACGATTTAAGTTCCATAAAAGGAACCAACACAAAGATGAAAGCAATGCTGAGTACCTAACGGAACTGTGCAAGCTATCGAAATACTGCCAGTTTGGAGCGGGACTAGCAGACACGTTAAGGGACAAGTTTGTGTGTGGGCTACAAAGTGAAGGAACCCAGAAACGGCTTCTATCAGAAAAGGACCTTATGCTGGACAAAGCTTTCAGTATGGCAGTATCACATGAAGCAGCCGCAAGGGGCACTGCAGAGATACAATGGAGACCGCAAGAATATGGCACCAACAAAATGACCTATGGAACAGGGAAGTGCTATCGCTGCGGCAGAACAACACATGACCAGAAAGATTGTTGGTTCAAGGACCAAGTGTGCAGACAGTGTGGGAAAGCAGGACACATAGCAAGAGTCTGCAGGTCTGGGAAGAAAACCAACAGTAAGAAATCTCCACAGGAGAAGTACAAAAAGGTACACCAGGTGATGGACAGTGGTTCAGACGAACAGAAAAGTGACACAGACTCCGGAAACAAGGAGCTGGGTTGTCTGAAACTACATAATGTAACCAAAATGGAGGATCACCAGACTATCTGGGTTACACTCAAGATAGATGGAGTCCAAGTGGAAATGGAATTGGACACAGGGTCAGCTCTAACAGTCATAAATCAAAGAGACTACAAGCGGCTATTTTCACACATACCCTTGAAAGCTACAGAGATTGTCTTGAAGATGTATATGGGGCAAAAAGTCTACCCCAAAGGAAAAATAAGGGTGAAAGTGACATATAAAGGTCAGGAAATATCTAAAATGGATATATATGTATTGCCAAATGGAGGACCACCACTGCTAGGACGTGAATGGATCCGGAAGATACATTTAGATTGGCATTCCATACAGGCACTGAAGGTGGAGGTCAAAAAGGATGACGACGTCACACCTGGATGACTGTCAAAAATGCTAACTGACGCAAAAGAAGTGTTCCAGGAGGGACTAGGAACACTAAAAGGAATAACAGCAACAATTAAAATAGAGGATAATGCAAGCCCAAAGTTTCTGAAGGCCAGACCAGTGCCTTATGCGATCAGACCAGCGGTTGAAGCAGAGCTGGAAGGGTTGGAACGTTCAGGAGTACTGTCCAAAGTGGACTGGAGCGAGTGGGCTACACCCATCGTTCCTGTAATGAAGAGGTCGTTGAGTAATACGCCTGGGGAACCAAAGAAGGTCCGCATCTGTGGGGATTTTAAGGTGACAGTGAACCCAGTCCTTCACACGGTGCAATATCCGCTTCCACGAATTGAGGATATTTTCGCCTCGCTATCTGGTGGTAAACGCTTCACAAAAATTGATCTAGCCCAGGCGTACTTGCAAATGGAGGTAGAAGAAGCTTCGAAACATTACCTTATGATCAACACCCATAAAGGTCTCTATCAATACAACCGGCTGGTGTTTGGAGTAGCCTCAGCTCCGGCTATCTGGCAAAGGGCGATGGGTCAGGTCCTGCAAGGGATTCCAGGGACCCAGTGTTATTTGGACGACATCTTGGTCACGGGCAAAAATGATGGTTGTTAAGTCTGTGTGTTCCAGTTGTATTAAGATTAATTACTGACACAGACTACAAGAATAGAGTTTCAACAGGTCTTTACTAGTTGGAGGTCAGGACTATACTAAATACAATATCACTACACAATACTTATATACCGGTGGTCACCACCGGTATTACGTATACAGCAGCCAGAGAAAGTAGTACATCTCTTAAGGTGGAACAGGCTTAAGTTCTCTTAAGGTGGAACAGGTTACATACACCACAATCCTCCCTTTTTAGCTTAACAGTCATATCCCCATTTAACATAACATAATAACATATATACATATATAACTTCAGGTATAAACAGTTCAAAGGTTCAGTCTCTCAGGAGGCCTTCTGATTCGGGTTGGATAACGCCTTTCAGTGGTCTCTGATTCTTGTTGCTGAGGTGACTCTTCTTGTTGGTTTCCTATGTATTGGACGTCATCATCAGGTACAGTCCCTGCCGAGGTAGATGCTTCAGGTAGTGGCAGGCGCGACAGCCCATCAGCATTGCCATGCTGCTTTGTACCTTTGAATTCTATTTGATATTGATGTGCCCCTAGGAAAAGGGACCATCTCTGGAGTCACTGTGCTGTCATCACTGAAACACCCTTCTTAGGGTTAAAAATGGATACCAACGGCTGATGGTCTGTCAGAAGTGTGAATTTTTGGCCCTGCAGGTAATGATTAAACTTCTTCACTCCCCATACAAGGCTGAGAGCCTCCCTATCGATCTGCGCATAGTTGCGCTCAGCGGAGGTCAATGATCTGGATGCAAACGCGACTGGCCTTTCCGTGCCATTTGGCAACTTGTGTGAGAGTACTGCCCCAATACCATATGGAGAAGCATCACAAGCCAACCGAATAGGCAGTGTCGGGTTGAAGTGAGCCAACACTTCCTCTGAGGTGATCAATTCTTTGCTTTTGCGAAATGCCTTCTTACAGTTTTCGCTCCATTCCCATGGTACCCCCTTCTGTAAAAGAGCGTTCAGCGGGTGCAGTACCGTGGATAGATTCGGTAGAAACTTATGGTAATAGTTAATCAATCCCAGAAACGACCTCAACTGAGAGACATTATCCGGAGCGGGAGCCTTTACAACTGCCTCTATCTTGTCAGGAGACTTATGAAGCCCCTCCCGGTCAATGACATGACCACAGTACGAGATCCGCTTCTGAAAGAACTCACATTTCTGCCGATTAACTCTAAGTCCATACTCTTTCAGTCTGTTGAGCACCAGTTCCAAGTTTGTGAGGTGTTCTTCATCACCATCACCTGTAATCAGAATATCGTCCAGGTAACATTGTGTGCCTGGAATTCCCTGTAATACCTGCTCCATGGCCCTCTGCCAAATTGCCGGAGCCGATGCCACTCCAAAAACCAGCCTATTATACCGGTACAAACCTCTATGCGTGTTGATCGTGAGGTACTGGCGTGACTCTTCTTCAACCTCCATCTGCAAGTACGCCTGCGCCAGGTCTATCTTGGTGAAGTGTTTCCCGCCAGACAACGAAGCAAAAATATCCTCAATCCGCGGAAGCGGATACTGCACCGTGTGAAGCACCGGATTAACGGTGATCTTGAAATCTCCACAGATGCGAACCTTCCCTGGTTCTCCTGGCTTGTTGCTCGAAGGACGTTTCATAACGGAAACAATGGGCGTAGCCCACTCACTCCAATCTACCTTAGACAGTACACCTGAACGTTCTAGCGCTTCCAGTTCCGCTTCTACAGTAGGTCGTATTGCATAGGGTACCGGTCTGGCTTTGAAAAATTTTGGTTGTGCATGTTCATCAATCTTGATGTTTGCCGTAATTCCTTTCAGTGTTCCCAGTCCTTGCTGGAACACCTCTTTAGCATCATCCAATATTTTGGACAATCGTTTAGGTTTGACATCTGTTTCCCCGGAATCTACCGTTAGTGCTTTTAAGGAGTGCCAGTCCATATTCATTTTTCTAATCCACTCCCGTCCCAGTAGTGGTGGACCTCCTTCAGGTAGCACATGTAAGTCCATTACTTGGCTTTCTTCGCCCTTGTGGACCACTTTTACCTCTATCTTTCCGATGGGGTACGCTCTTTGCCCCGTGTATGTTTTCAATATAATCTCCGTATCCCATAGGGGAATATGTTGAAATAACCTTTTGTAATCTTTCTTATTCATGACCGTCAATGCCGATCCAGTGTCCAATTCCATCTTTACTTGGACTCCTGCTATCTGAAGAGTGACCCAAATTGTCTGGAGATCTGCATCCTTACCAACGTTGTGTACTCTTAAGCTACCCAGTTCATTACTGCTAGCGTCTGAATTTGACTTCTGTTCGTTCGAACTGGTCTTTGTCACCTTGTGCACCTTTATGTATTTTCCTTGCGGTGACTTTTTGTTGCTGGTCTTCTTTCCTGACCGGCATACTTTAGCTATGTGGCCAAGCCTGCCACACGTTCTGCATTCTTGGTTTTTAAACCAACACTGGTTCTGATCGTGTGTTGTCTTTCCACAACGATAACATTTTACAGTACTCAAACCCAATTTATTTGTACTGAGTTCCGGTGACCGTAGCTGCATTACTGCCGTGCCTCTCGCTGCGGCTTCGTGTGCTGCTGCCATAGTGACGGCTTTCTCAAGCGTCAGCTCATTCTCCTCGAGCAGTCGCTTTTGTGTATCTTCTTTTAATAATCCACACACAAATTTATCTCTTAGCGCGTCTGTTAGTCCCATTCCAAACTGACAGTACTTTGCTAGCTTATGCAATTCCATTAAATATTCAGCATTGCTTTCATCCTTCAGCTGCATTCTGCTGTAAAATTTAAATCGTTCCGCTAGCATCAGCGGCGTGGGGTTTAGATGATTTTTCAGGACAGTAACAATCTCCTCGAACGTCTTATCCGCCGGTTCATCTGGTGATAAAAGGTGTTTCAATTGCCCGTATGTCTTCGCACCCATTATGTTTAATAAAGTTAGTGCTTTCTCTGCATCTGGGATTTTATTTGCTTTACAATAATTTTGTATGCGTTCTACATACATGGCCCAATCTTCGATGTCGCTATCAAAGGTATTAATGTTCCCATGTTTAGGCATCGTTGCAATTTATTTTATTTTTTTTTTTTTATCCCAAGATGGCAGCTTCCCGCTCTTGTCTTCGTCCTCCGCCTACAAAATGGCGGTTTTCCCGCGCTTGGCAGTCTTCACCCACTGGCTGCAATGGCGTTTGGCGTGCTGCGGCTGCTCCCCTTTCCCAGCGGTTAGTAACTCCCCCGACGCTGTCTCCGCTTCACCGCGGCTCCCTTGGGCATTCGCGCTTCCCCGATGTCGCGCCTCGCAGCCCTTCTTGCAGCCCGGTTATTAGCACTGGCTGCGTTCGCCTTCACCGCGGCTCTTGCACCTTCAGTCGCCCCAGACGCTGCGCCTTTTTGGCCCGAAAGCGGCCCGGCCCTTATCTCCGGTCGTGATCGATCTCACCACCCTTATTCCTCCGTCTTCCTCCCCCCGTCTGTACAGCCAATGCGGCCGACTTTCTGCTCGCGTCGCTGACCAGCTTACCCATCACCGAGGTAGAAAGAAGATAGCTGACTGCCGCTGATGGAGGCTTCGAGTTCAGGATGTCTTCTACACTCTGGGTTCTCGATGCCTGCCGCGCGACGTGTCTTCCAGCAGGGTGATGAGGGTGGATGCCTCTCTTCGACGCCCGTTCTGTGGACGAAGCCGCCGTGGATATAAACTGCCGCAGGGTAAGAATCGGACTCGTCGCCACTGTTAAGTCTGTGTGTTCCAGTTGTATTAAGATTAATTACTGACACAGACTACAAGAATAGAGTTTCAACAGGTCTTTACTAGTTGGAGGTCAGGACTATACTAAATACAATATCACTACACAATACTTATATACCGGTGGTCACCACCGGTATTACGTATACAGCAGCCAGAGAAAGTAGTACATCTCTTAAGGTGGAACAGGCTTAAGTTCTCTTAAGGTGGAACAGGTTACATACACCACAACGGTGATCACCTCGCTAACTTGGAGAAGGTGCTCGCCAGATTAAAGGAATATGGGCTACGAGCTAATTGCCACAAGTACGAGTTTTTCCAGAAACAGATCTCGTATTGCGGCCACGTCATCGATGAAGAGGGGTTACATAAGTCCCCTGACAAGATAGGCAGTAGTCAAGGCTCTAGCACCGGAAAATGTGTCACAACTGAGGTCGTTCCTCGGGCTGGTAAACTATTACCACAAGTTATTACCAAATTTGTCTACGGTATTACACCCGCTGAACACCCTACTGCAAACAGGGGTACCATGGAAGTGGGATGACGAACGTAGACGAGCTTTCCAGAAGTGTAAAGAATTGATCACATCAAAAGAGGTGTTGGCCCATTTCAACCCAGCACTACCAATTTGTTTGGCATGTGATGCATCACCCTACGGCATTGGAGCGGTGCTGTCGCACAAATTCCCAGACGGTTTGGAGAGGCCAGTAGCCTTTGCGCCTCGGTCACTAACCTCAGCCGAGCGCAACTATGCCCAGATTGACAGGGAGGCCCTCAGCCTACTTTCGGGAGTAAAAAAATTCAACCACTATCTGCATGGGCAGAAGTTCACCTTGCTGACTGACCACCAACCACTTGTCTTCATCTTTAATCCTAAGAAGGACGTGCCAGTAATGACTGCACAGCAGTTACAAAGATGGTCCCTGTTTCTAGGGGCGAATCAATATGAAATAGAATATAAAGGCACGAGACAGCATGGGAACGCTGATGGGCTATCGTGCCTGCCACTGCCTACTGTGGAGGAAGCACCAGCAGTGGACCCTATCGAGATATTTTATTCGTCGATAATTGAATGATTGCCAGTAACAAACGTGGATATAGAGAAGGAGACCCGCAATGATCCGACGCTGTCACGGGTATATGAATTGATGGTGAGGGGATGGCCAACACATGGCGACTCACTGTTGCCAGCATTCTCATCCAGAAGAGAACAGCTGTCAGTATGCCAGGGGACAGTGATGTGTGGATCGAGAGTGGTGATTCCACCCAAGTTAAGGGAGAGAGTGCTAAATGAGATACATGAAGGTCATCTGGGGGGAGTGAAAATGAAAAGCCTAGCTAGGGCTTATGTGTGGTGGCCGGGAATCGATCAACAAATCGAAGACCTAACTAAAAGCTGCTTAGGATGCCAGAAGGTCCAAAATGCACCACCACATGCCCCTCTACACCCATGGGAGTAGCCCTCCTCTCCATGGCAACGGGTGCACATTGATTTCGCTGGTCCATTCATGGACTGTTCTTAATAGCAGTGGATGCTCATTCAAAGTGGCCTGAGGTGATAAAGATGTCTTCAACCACTGCAGAGAAAACGATTGCAGTCCTACGGACCATATTTGCCAGAAACGGGTTGCCAGAGCAGATCTGCTCTGATAATGGACCACAGTTTGTGTCCGATGAGTTCCAAAAATTCATGAAAAGGAATGGGGTAAGGCATTACACATCCGCCCCGTATCATCCAGCCACCAATGGATTGGCTGAGAGGTTCGTACAAACCTTTAAGAAGGCAATAAAGGCCATGTGCGATGAGGAAATTCCACTACAGCATAAGATGGACAATTTCTTATTAGCCTACCGAAACGCGACACATGCAGTTACCAACCAGACCCCGGCCATGATGTTCTTTAACCGAAGGTTGAGATCTCGTCTGGATTTGCTCAGACCAAATGTGCGAAGAAATGTTGAGGACAAACAATTCCAGCACATCAACGAGAAGCCGACAAGGAGCTTCAATGTAGGGCAACCAGTCTTGGCCCGGAACTATCGAACAGAGAAGTGGCAACCCGGAACAATATGTACAAGGCAGGGGCCATTAATGTACACAGTGGATGTCGGGGAGAACATTGTGAGATGCCACGTCGATCAGATCTTAGCATCACAGGAATGCGTCAACCCCATGTCTCGAGTACCTGGGGATGAGCCCGACATACCAGTGGTATCTACTTCAGACCCAGTAGCAGTGGAACCCGATGAACTACCCGATGAAAGGGGGTCAGAATCACCAAGAACAAGAACCTCCGGAAAGGCGCTATCCCGAAAGGGTCAGGGAGCCGCCCCAAAGACTGAATCTATAAATGGACTTTCGTTATTGAATGTACATGTAAAAATGTAATTGTTATTTGAATATTAAGGGGGTATTATTAATCTAAAAAGGGAGGAATTGTAGTGTATGTGCTTTAAGTCAGAACTACTTTTTACAGCTCCTGTATACTGTAGTACCGGCAGTAACCACACCGGTATATAAGCTGTGCGCATGCCTCTGTACCCCAGTCTAGAGATTGCCCTCCTCCAGTAAAGACCTGTTATTTGTTTATGTACAGCATCCGTGTAATTATTTATCCACTGAACCACGGATCTAACATTTACGTGTGTGTGTGTGAGTTTGTGTTTACTCGTGTGTGTGTTTAGTCGTGTGTGTTTACTCGTGTGTGTGTGTTTAGTCGTGTTTGTGTGTGTTTATTTGTGTGTGTGTGTGTTTACTCGTGTGTGTGTGTGTGTGTTTACTCATGTGTGTGTGTGTTTAGTCGTGTGTGTGTGTGTTTACGCGTGTGTGTGTTTACGCGTGTGCGTGTTTACTCGTGTGTTTGTGTGTTTACTCGTGTGTGTGTGTGTTTACTCGTGTGTGTGTGTGTTTAGTCGTGTGTGTGTGTGTTTACGCGTGTGTGTGTTTACTTGTGTGCGTGTTTACTCGTGTGTTTGTGTGTTTACTCGTGTGTGTGTTTACTCGTGTGTGTGTGTTTATTCGTGTGTATGTGTGTTTACTAGTGTGTGTGTGTGTGTGTTTACTCGTGTGTGTGCATTTACTCGTGTGTGTGTGTGTGTGTGCGTTTACTCGTGTGTGTATTTACTCATGTGTGTGTTTACTCGTGTGTGTGTGTGTTTCCTCATGTGTGTGTTTACTCGTGTGTGTGTGTGTTTACTGGTGTGTGTGTGTGTGTTTACTGGTGTGTGTGTGTGTTTAATCGTGTGTGTGTGTGTGTGTTTACTCGTGTGTGTGTGTGTTTATTCGTGTGTGTGTTTACTCGTGCATGTGTGTGTGATGTGCCTTCAATAACCACAAAACTAGAAGTTATAGACTTTAACAAGTTGGCTTTTAATCACTAAGATCAGAGCTAACATCTCAACACACTGACTGGCTCACAGGAATGAGTCAGAGAAGTCAGGGAAGAGGAAGTGAAACTATACACCGTGTGGGGGAGGGTAATATACATGAGTGCAAAACGAATACAGGCAAGACAAACACATTTCATTACATTCACCCCTTCTTTAGATTTAGTCCATCGGGGTGATGTTTCTTAAAAGTTGGCATAAGTGAGTCTGTCAGGAGGTTTTGCGGTTCTCAGTGATCGGCGCAAAGCCAGTTGGGGTGCCTCTAGGGGAGTGGGTTCTGGTTCCTCCGCTGTCCGGGCCTCCGCAGTGTCTTCCAGGTTATCTGCAGTGTCCTCCAGGTTAAAGTTGGGTATTGATACCTCTGGGCGTCCTGTCTCTTTTTGGTGTAGGTCTTCCTCGGGTAGTCTCTCATCGTTCTCTCCGCTCCCCGAGGGAGCGAGGTCTTTTATGGAAACAGTGTCCTCTCACCCGTCAGAGTATTCGATATAGGCATACTGAGGGTTTGCATGGAGGAGCTGTACCTTTTCCACAAGGGGGTCCGTTTTATGGCCTCTCACGTGCTTCTGCAATAGTACTGTCCCCGGAGACGTCAGCCACACGGGTAGAGATATGCCCGAGGTGGATTTCCGGGGGAAAACGAACATCTTTTCGTGAGGGGTAGCGTTAGTGGCTGTACATAACAGAGACCTTATGGAGTGGAGCACGTCTGGGAGGACTTCCTGCCAGCGGGAGGTCGGAAGGCCTTTTGGCTTTAAGGCTAACGTGACAGCCTTCCAAACAGTAGCATTCTCCCTTTCCACTTGCCCATTACCCCGGGGGTTGTAGCTAGTGGTTCTGCTAGTGGCTATCCCCTTCGAGAGGAAGAACTGGCGCAGTTCGTCACTCATAAATGACGTCCCCCTATCGCTGTGTATGTAGTTCGGCATGCCAAACATGCAGAATAGATTACACAGACACTTGATGACCGTGGCACTGGTCATGTCTGGGCAGGGAATGGCGAAGGGGAAGCGGGAATATTCATCGATGATATTGAGGAAGTATACGTTACGGTCGGCAGAGGGAAGGGGTCCCTTGAAGTCCAGACTTAGGCGCTCGAATGGCTTTGATAAGGTGTGCACGGTCAGGCCTGTAGAAACGAGGTTTGCATTCCGCACAGGTGCGACAGGCTCTGGTCATTGCCCTGACCTCCTCGATGGAGTGGGGCAGATTGCGGGACTTTATAAAATGGTATAGTCGGGTGACCCCTGTATTGATTTCTTTGTGGGTTCAATGACGAGACATTTATGAAAGAGAATGTCTTTTAATCTAAAGTCTGTTCAACTCTTGTTAACAGCATTTACAGGAGACATCAGGCTAGTGATGCATCTAGAACGAAACTGAAACCAAACTAAACTGCCTTGCTTGTCTCGGTCACATGACCTCTGCTGGTCAGGCATAAGTAATCAATCAGGCAACTATGCTGGTAAGACATGATAATCAAACAGGCAAATAACATCACTATTTGCTGATATCATTACATCTCCTTTTCTTAAAACAAAAGTAGTTTACTTTTAACTAACAACATGTTTTCTTTGTATTAATCTGCATTTTAACTGTAACACTTAATGAACTTACATTATCATTATCATGATCAAGGTTTTTTAACCTTGCTTTGTGTGTTCACATGAAATATGTAAATACACTAGAACTTGAAGAAAGAATAAGATAACATTACTTCCTTCTATAACAATAGTCCTTAAATTTGCTCAATGAGTCTCTCAGGAGGCTTCACGTGTCTTGAGGATTTACTGATTGATTGTCCTTGAATCTGAGTTGTTGCCTCAGATGATGTGTTCTCAGCTGTGTGATCAGGTTGTTCAACAGTATCAGTCTCTTGACCTGCTGTGGCTGGTCCCATGAGAAGATCTCGACGATTTCTTCTCAGAACAGTACCCTCATCTGTCTGAATGGTGTATGATCTTGGTTGAACTTCACTCAGGACAGTTCCCTTCTGAGTCCATGTGTTTGTTTTGTCTTTGAACCTTACTTGGTCACCAGTGTGGAGTTCAGGTAGGTTTTGTGTTCCTCTGTCATAGTAGTACTTTTGCTTTTCTTTCTATTGCTCTTTGAACTTCCTCACTTTCTCCCCCTCTTTTGTTTTCAGGAGGTTCTCCGGGATGGGTAGGTTTGACCTTAGCATACGTCCCATCAGGAGTTGGGCTGGTGACATACCACACTCGAGCGGCGTTGTGCGGTATACAAGCATGCTTTGGTAGAAGTCAGTTCCACTGTCTTTTGCCTTGTACATCAGTCTTTTCACTGTGTTTGCGGGCTCTCCTGGGTCAACAGCTCTGGACAACGTGTCTGCTGTATACATCAGCTTACCCGGTGCGTACGCAACATTCAGTTCATCATAGACTGTTTCTCCTTCGCTTTCCACAATGAGGACTCTCTTTACCAGGTTCAGTCTCTCACAGGCTTTTAAACCTAGTATGGCTTGCACATCCTTTGGCACCACGATTAATGCTAGCGTGTGCTCTCTGTCCTTGTGTGTTACTTTGACAATGCATCTTCCTTTCACTGGTATATCAGTACCTGTGTATCCTGTCATTTTCACTTTGATTCCATGTATCTTTGGTCTGGGTCTAATTTTCTTAAAATCAGTCTCTGATATCACATTAACTTGTGCTCCAGTATCCAATTTAAATGGAATGTGTATGTCATTCACTTTTAGTGTCAACATCCAGTCTCTTTCTTCTTTTTTGTTTTCAGACACAACATCTACATTGAACTCCTCTATGTCGCTTTCATCTACTGCATGGACCTTGCTTTGTTGCATTTGGTTCTTACAGCAACGGGCATAATGGTTGTTCTTGTTGCAACTATTGCATGTTTTACCATATACTGGACACTTTCTTGGTGGATGCTGTGTACCGCATCGACTACATGACTTTCGATTGCCCCTTTCATTTTTGTTCACTGGCCACGCCTCTTTTTTCACATTGGCGCCCTTTTTGTTAAACGGTTTGTGTCCGTTCTTACTCACTGCATCCACGTTGCAGCTACTGTCACTGAACAGCTCCTTTGCCTGCAACTTCACAGTCTCTGTAGCCCTACACAGTGCTATGGCTTTTCCCAGGTCTAGATCTTGCTCTCTTAGCAGTCTTTCCCTTAGACCATTATCTGGAATACCACACACCAGTCTGTCTTTTATCAGCGAGTCTGTCAGTCCCACAAATTCACACGATTTGCTTCTGTTTCTCAGTTCAGTCACATACTGATCAATAGTCTCACCCGTTTTCTGTACACATGTGAAAAATCTGTGCCTCTCAAACGTCACATTACGTTTAGGTATGCAGTAGGCCTCAAACTGTTCCATTATTTTATCTAGCTTCATTTTGTCTCCATTAGCAGCGAATGTGAAGTTATTATACACCTCCAGCGCTTCATCACCCACGACATGTAAGAACAGTGACGATTTCCTTTTATTACTTTTCTTGTCAGCTCCAATTGCTGATAAATACAACCCCACACGTTGTTTGAACCTTCTCCAATTTTCAGCCACATTACCTGTCAACTGAAGCGTCGCCGGTGGGAGTAAACCTTCCATTTTTCACTTCGTTAGCTATTCTCCAATGGTAAGCAAAGATGTTCTCTTTTGGCTTGCTAATTTGTGGAGAGCTGATTTAACTTCAGATTTTTTCTCTTCATCTCTTTCAATCACTTCTGACACCATATATTGATTTCTTTGTGGGTTCAATGACGAGACATTTATGAAAGAGAATGGCCTAGAAAATTCATTAAGGCACTGCCAGCTTTGCGCCCAGTTAACGCCTAAAGAGTGATTTTGCGCCAAAAATGAGTTTGCGCAGATATTCAGCGCAGCGGTATTGGCGGCGGTAGCCGTTAGCACTGCGCCGACACCGATGATGTCATCGGTGTGTGCAGTGCCCCCGGTACCGCCCCAAAACCGGCCCGATCCCATATTTAGTTGCGGCCGCCTCCTCCGAAGCGGCCGCAAACAGCGACCAGAGAACGGGGCCGTGCTGAATCCTTAGTGGGGCGCTTTTAAAGGGGGAGGTGCGGCCGGCCGCCTTTTCGGCAGCCGCCTGCCCGCACCTCCTTCCCCGGCCTCCTCCAACCCCCGTTGTGCCGGGCTCTTTTGCCGGCACTCGCGATCGGGGCTCCGGCTGTTGCAGGCACCTCCCCCTTAAGAGAAGGAGGAGGCCTGCAGTACCGCAGCCTACTGCTCCGCAGCGGCTGGCGCAGCGGCGCCAAGAGCGCTGATATTCAGTGTCAGCGCCCCAAGCGGAGGCGGGCACACCCTGGTATAGCGTCCGGTTCTGAATTGGGGCGCTAACAATGAATATCTGACGATCGCTATAGGCTTCCCGCCCAGCGCTAACTTCTGGGCGCTAGCCAGCTGGCGGGGCCATAGTGAATTTCTAGGCCAATGTCTTTTAATCTAAAGTCTGTTCAACTCTTGTTAACAGCATTTACAGGAGACATCAGGCTAGTGATGCATGTAGAACGAAACTGAAACCAAACTAAACTGCCTTGCTTGTCTCGGTCACATGACCTCTGCTGGTCAGGCATAAGTAATCAATCAGGCAACTATGCTGGTAAGACATGATAATCAAACAGGCAAATAACATCACTATTTGCTGATATCATTACAACCCCTGGGTGACAGAGGTCGTTGTGGAGACCCTGTAATTTGTCCGTATGAATGCTGGCACACATTCCCCGCGATAGGGCGTCTGGGGGTTCATTAAGGGCTCCCGGCCTGTACATAATATCATAGTCGAACGTGGATAGTTCGATCCTCCACCTGAGTATTTTGTCATTCTTGATTTTCCCCCTTTGTTTGTTATTAAACATGAAAACCACCAACCGCTGGTCGGTGAGCAGGGTGAAACGTTTGCCAGCTAGGTAGTGTCTTCAGTGCCGCACTGCCTCCACTATAGCCTGTGCCTCCTTCTCGACAGAAGAGTGCCTGATTTCAGGTCCCTGAAGGGTTCGGGAGAAGAAGGCCACAGGCCTCCCAGCCTGATTGAGGGTCGCAGCTAAGGCAAAGTCTGACGCATCGCTTTCGACTTGAAAGGGAATGCATTCGTCGACTGCACACACTGCAGCCCTTTCAATGTCCTGTTTAATACTGGTGAAAGCCTCCCGAGCTTCAGCTGATAGTGGGAAGGACGTCGATTTAATGAGGGGTCGGGCCTTATCAGAGTAATTGGGCACCCATTGGGCATAATACGAAAAAAATCCCAGGCACCTTTTTAAAGCTTTGGGATTGTGTGGCAGGGGCAGTTCCTTTAGGGGGCGTAATCGGTCAGGGTCCGGTCCAATTATCCCATCTTCCACCACACAGCCGAGGATACAGAGACGGGTTGTGTTGAAGACACATTTGTCTTCGTTGTAGGTTAGATTCAGCTTTAGGGCAGTTTTTAAAAATCTCGCAAGATTTAGATCGTGGTCTTGCTGGTTGTGCCCGCAGATAGTGACATTGTCCAGATAGGGGTAGGTAGCTTGTAGTTTATTCTCGTCAACCATGCGGTCCATCTCACGTTGGAAGACCGAGACCCCATTTGTTACCCCGAAGGGCACTCTGAGAAAATGGTAGAGGCGTCCGTTCGCCTCAAAGGCGGTGTATGGGCGGTCCTCCGTTCTAATGGGGAGCTGGTGATACGCGGATTTGAGGTCGATAGTCGAGAAGACTCGGTATTGCGCAATCTGGTGGACCATTTCTGATATGCGGGGTAAAGGGTAGGCGTCCAGCTGGGTATAAATATTAACAGTCTGGCTGTAGTCAATTACCATCCGTTTCTTTTCGCTATTTTTAACTATGACTACTTGGGCACGCCACGGACTGGTACTGCATTCAATAATGCCTTCCCGCAGGAGTCTGTCCACTTCCGCCTTGATAAAGTGTCTGTCTTCCAGACTGTACCGTCTACTTTTGGTCGCTATGGGCCTACAGTTCGGAGCGAGATTAGGGAATAAAGAGGGCGGGCTGATTTTTAAGGTTGATAGGCCACAGACTGTGAGTGGCGGCTGGGACCCGCCGTATGCTAGCGTGACACTTTCGTGGTGGCACTGGAAGTCCAGGCCCAAGATTACATTAACACAGAGTTCTGGCATCACGAGGAGTTTAAAATCCTTGTAGTCCGTGCCTTTTACAGTCAGTGTTACCACACAGTAGCCCAAAATGTCTGAAGTGTGGGGCTTAGCAGCCATAGCAATTCTGCTCCATGTAGGGGTTACCGTTAATGAGTGCCACCGTACCAGGCTAGGGTGGATAAAACTCTCGGTACTCCCACAGTCAATTAAACATTTCGTTAAATTCCCGTTTACCTGTATGCCCATCATAGATTTTGTCAGCGGGTGTGGCCTGGATTGATCCACCGTGATCGAAGCCACTGTTGGGCCCTGGGCGGCCGTTGAGTCGGGAAAAGATGGCGGATCCCAAGATGGCGGCCTGCACGGCATGCACGAGGCGGTGACGGAGTTGGAAATCAGATTCCCCCTGCAGACTTTGCTAAAATGCCCCTTTTTCTTACATTTGAAGCATGTAGCGTCCTTCGCTGGGCATCGTTGTCTGGGGTGCTTGGCCTGGCCGCAGAAGTAGCATTTCGGGCCTCGAGACATTGCCGCTGTAGTAGGACTCCTGGGTGAACTTCTGTGTGGGGACTCCGGCGGTGTAGAGCTGGTCTGAGACCTGGATGGGGAAGATGGCTGATTCCAAGATGGCGGCCTGCTTGGCGCACACGAGGCGGTGAGGGCCGCATGGCCGGAAGAATAAGAGTCAGAGTTTTTCTGGGCCACGTCCAGCGATCGCGCAGTGGCCACTGCCTTTTTTAAGTCCAGGACCTCCTTCTCCAGCAGTCTCTGCCGGATATAATTCGATTTGAGGCCCGTGATGAAGGAATCGCGGACCAATTCGTCAGAGTACACGTTGGCCGTCACGGCCTTGCAGTTACAGTCCCGGACCAAGTCCTTTAGGCCCTGTAAGAAATCGTCCATTGATTCCTCAGGTCACTGCCTGCGTGTAGCCAGCAGATGTCTGGCGTACACTTCATTTACTGGCCTCTGGTATTGAGCTTTCAGGATAGTGATGGCCTCCGTGTAAGAGGTGGCGTCCCGGATGAACGAATAAATCCGATGATTAACGCGAGTAGTCTGTAGACTCAGTTTATCTACCTCGCTAGTGGATGAGGCCCTCGCGAAGAGTTCGAAGCATTTGAGCCAGTGTCCAAATTGATTTGATGCTTCAGCAGAATGTGGATCCAAGTCCAGACGCTCTGGTTTTAGGAGTCGATCCATCCTAGTATTCTTTAGTGATTAAAATTGATGTGCCTTCAATAACCACAAAACTAGAAGTTATAAACTTAAACAAGTTGGCTTTTAATCACTAAGATCAGAGCTAACATCTCAACACACTGACTGGCTCGCAGGAATGAGTCAGAGAAGTCAGGGAAGAGGAAGTGAAACTATACACCGTGTGGGGGAGGGTAATATACATGAGTGCAAAACGAATACAGGCAAGACAAACAGATTTCATTACAGTGTGTTTACTCGCATGCGTGTGTGTGTTTACTCGTGTGTTTGTGTTTACTCGTGTGTTTGTGTTTACTCGTGTGTGTGTTTACTCGTGTGTGTGTTTACTCGTGTGTGTGTTTACTCGTGTGTGTGTGTGTGTTTACATGTATGTGTGTCTGTGTGTTTACTCGTGTGTGTGTGTGTATGTGATTACTCATGTGTTTGTGTGTTTACTCGTGTGTGTGTGTGTGTGTGTGTTTGCATGTATGTGTGTGTGTGTGTTTACTTGTGTGTGTGTGTGTGCATGTGTTTACTCGTGTGTTTCTGTGTGTTTACTCGTATGTGTGTGTGTTTACTCATGTGTGTGTGTTTACTCATGTGTGTTTACTCGTGTGTGTGTGCGTTTACTCGTGTGTGTGTGTATTTACTCATGTGTGTGTGTTTACTCGTGTGTGTGTGTGTTTATTCGTGTGTGTGTTTACTCGTGTGTGTGTGTTTACGTGTATGTGTGTGTGTGTTTACTTGTGTGTGTGTGTGTTTACTCATGTGTGTTTACTCGTGTGTGTGTTTACTCGTGTGTGTGTGTGTTTACTCGTGTGTGTGTGTTTACTCGTGTGTGTGTGTGTGTGATTTCTCGTGTGTTTGTGTGTTTACTCGTGTGTGTGTGTTTACTCGTGTGTGTGTGATTACTCGTGTGTTTGTGTGTTTACTCGTGTGTGTGTGTTTACTCGTGTGTGTGTGTGTTTACTCGTGTGTGTGTTTACTCGTGTGTGTGTGCGTTTACTCGTGTGTGTGTGTGTTTCCTCATGTGTGTGTTTACTCGTGTGTGTGTGTGTTTATTCGTGTGTGTGTTTACTCGTGTGTGTGTTTACGTGTATGTGTGTGTGTGTGTGTTTACTTGTGTGTGTGTGTGTGTTTACTCGTGTGTGTGCGTTTACTCGTGTGTGTGTTTACTCGTGTGTGTGTGTGTGTTTACTCGTGTGTGTGTGATTACTCGTGTGTTTGTGTGTTTACTCGTGTGTGTGTGTTTACTCGTGTGTGTGTGTGTTTACTCGTGTGTGTGTTTACTCGTGTGTGTGTGCGTTTACTCGTGTGTGTGTGTGTTTCCTCATGTGTGTGTTTACTCGTGTGTGTGTGTGTTTATTCGTGTGTGTGTTTACTCGTGTGTGTGTTTACGTGTATGTGTGTGTGTGTGTGTTTACTTGTGTGTGTGTGTGTGTTTACTCGTGTGTGTGCGTTTACTCGTGTGTGTGTGTTTACTCGTGTGTGTGTGTGTGTTTACTCGTGTGTGTGTGTTTACTCGTGTGTGTGTGTTTACTCATGTGTGTGTGTGTTTACTCGTGTGTGTGTGTTTATTCGTGTGTGTTTACTCGTGTGTGTTTACTCGTGTGTGTGTGTGTGTTTACTCGTGTGTGTGTGTTTACTCGTGTGTGTTTACTCGTGTGTGCATGTGTTTACTCGTGTGTGGGTGGGTTTACTCGTGTGTGGGTGGGTTTACTCGTGTGTGGGTGGGTTTACTCGTGTGTGGGTGGGTTTACTCGTGTGTGTGTGTGTGTGTGTCTGTCTGTCTGTGTGTGTTTACTCTTGTGTGCGTGTGTTTACTCGTGTGTGCGTGTGTTTACTCGTGTGGGCGTTTGTTTACTCGTGTGTGTGTTTGTGTGTTTACTCGTGTGCGTGTGTGTGTGTATATATATATTATCTATATATATAAATGAGTCTGTCTGTCTGTCTGTCTGTCTGTCTGTGTGTATGTCCACGCATATCTCAAAAGTTATAGAGCGTACCTACACATATGTTATATCAAAAGAAAGCTTATGATTAGGGGAGTGTCATAGGCATATTTACTTTTTGGTCAGACAAAAATTGCTCGGACAGTATACTAAAAACGTTCAAAAAATGGGAAAAATCCACTCATTAGCGTTGAGTGACGTGATGGTTGACCAATCCTACGGGGGAATCCGCTCATTAGCGTTGAGTGATGTGATGGTTGACCAATCCTACGGGGGAAGCGCGGTGTGTCACGGGGGGGCGTTTCATGGCGTGTGTGGGCGGGGCCTAATTCTGCAGCCTGCCGCTAGTGCGGGAGCGGGAAAACAGATACACAGACATAGGCAGAGACAACCACACGGCCCGAGAGACTACCCTCCTCCTCGGCGGCAACTTGCATTCATCTGGCACTTCTCTCAACCGGGGCAGGGATGGGCAGCAAGGACAGAGTACAGCGGGCAAGGACATTGAAGGCACAATTGGAAGAGATAGATTGTTAGGCAGGGGAGGGAGGGAGAGAGAGGGGGAGACAAGGGGAGGGAGAGAGGGGGAGGGAGGGAGAGACAGGGGGAGAGAGAGAGAGGGGTAGGGAGGGAGAGGAGAGGGGGAGGGAGGGAGAGAGAGGGAGAGCGGAGGGAGGGAGAGAGAGAGGGAGGGAGGGAGAGAGGGAGGGAGAGGAGAGGGGGAGAGGGAGAGGGGAGGGAGGGAAAGAGAGGGAGGGAGAGAGGGAGGGAGAGAGAGCGGGGAGGGAGGGAGAGAGAGAGGGAAGAGAGAGGGGAGAGAGGGGCAGGGAGAAGAGGAGTGAGAGAGAGAGAGGGGGAGGGAGGGAAAGAGTGAGGGGGTGGGAGAGGGAGGGAGGGAAGGAGCGTGGGGAGGGAGAGGGAGGGAGAAAGTGAAGGGGAGGGAGTGAGAGAGAGGGGGAGGGGGAGAGAGTGGGGTGGGAGGGAGAGAGTGAAGGGGAGGGAGTGAGAGGGAGGGAGAGAGAGGTGGAGGGAGAGGAAGGGAGGGAGGGAGAGAGGGTGAGGGAGGGAGGGGGAGGGAGAGGGAGGGGGGAGTCAGAGAATCCTGACCAGACTCAGGCACGGCAAGCTGTTGACCAGGCGAGACATACCCAAGCCAGAGCCTCAGAGACTCCTGACCAGACTCAGGCATGGCAATCCTGGGTGCTTAGGAAGAGTTCTTCAATCCCAACAGTTTTATAAACAGTTTTATAAACATGGCAGAGGGTTCTTCAGTTCCCTCGGCAATGCCGGGTACTCCAGCTAGAATAGATATATAAAGATAGATATACAGATACATGTATGTTTATTTACGTGTATATATGTATGTGTGTGTACAGTTTTGGTCTCCTTACCTAAGGAAGGATATACTTACCATAGAGGGAGTGCAACGAAGGTTCCCCAGGCTAAATCCTGGGATGAGGGGATTGTCCTATGAGGAGAGATTGAGTAGACTAGGTCTATATTCTCCAGAGTTTAGAAGAATGAGAGGTGATCTCATTCAAACATATAAAATTCTTACAGAGCTTGACAGGGTAGATGCAGGGAGGATGTTTCCCCTGGCTGGAGATTCTAGAACCAGGGATCACAGTCTCAGAATAAGGGGTCACAGAATCCCCACAGTGCAGATAGAGGCCATTTCGGCCCATCGAGCCTGCACCGACACATATCCCACCCTATCCCGGTAACCCCACGTATTTAATCCCCCAACACTAAGGGTCAATTTATCATAGCCAAATCAACCTAACCCGCACATCTTTGGACTGTGGGAGGAATCCGGAGCACCCGGAGGAAACCCACGCAGAAACAGGGAGAATGTGCAAACTCCACACAGGCAGTCGCCCGAGGCCGGATTTGAACCCGTGTCCCTGGCGCTGTGAGGCAATTTAGGACTGAGATGAGGAGAAACTTCTTCACTCAGAGTGTTGTGAATCTTCGGAATTCTTTGGAATTGAGTATATTCAAGACAGAGATTGATAGATTTTTGGATACTTGAGGGAACAACATTCCCGCTAAGCTGTGTGGCAGCTGCAGTCTGGAAGTCCTGCGCAGGCCACTCACCAGCTTCTACAGGGAAGAAACTGCACATGCGCGAAGATTTGAATGGACCGCGCACCCAGTTAAAGGGACTGTGCACTATAAAAAGAAATTAGGGGAAACATTGTAAGGCAATCAAGGAATATGGGGATAGTGCAGAAAGGTGGAGTTGAGGTAAAAGTGCAACCACGATTTTATTGAATGGCAGAGTAGGCTCCTATGTTTTTATGTTCTTATATATGTATATGCCGGTTTATTTATGTGTTCCCTTTTCCAGCAGTGCCTGATTCACAACAGACTGTCAATAACCCACCAATCACCCCGACCTTCAATAACCCACCAATCACCCCGACCTTCAATAACACACCAATCACCCCGACCTTCAATAACACACCAATCACCCCAACCTTCAATAACTCACCAATCACCCCGACCTTCAATAACCCACCAATCACCCCGACATTCAATAACCCACCAATCACCCCGACCTTCAATAACACACCAATCACCCCGACATTCAATAACCCACCAATCACCCCAACCTTCAATAACTCACCAATTACCCTGACCTTCAATAACCCACCAATCACCCCGACCTTCAATAACCCACCAATCACCCCGACCTTCAATAACCCACCAATCACCCCGACCTTCAATAACCCACCAATCACTCCGACCTTCAATAACCCACCAATCACCCCGACCTTCAATAACCCACCAATCACCCCGACCTTCAATAACCACCAATCACTCCGACCTTCAATAACCCACCAATCACCCCGACCTTCAATAACCCACCAATCACCCCCGACCTTCAATAACCCACCAATCACCCCGACCTTCAATAACTCACCAATCACCCCCGACCTTCAATAACTCACCAATCACCCCGACCTTCAATAACCCACCAATCACCCCGACCTTCAATAACCCACCAATCACCCCGACCTTCAATAACCCACCAATCACCCCGACCTTCAATAACTCACCAATCACCCCGACCTTCAATAACCCACCAATCACCCCGACCTTCAATAAACCACCAATCACCCCGACCTTCAATAACTCACCAATCACCCCGACCTTCAATAACCCACCAATCACCCCGACCTTCAATAACCCACCAATCACCCCCAACCTTCAATAACCCACCAATCACCCCGACCTTCAATAATCCACCAATCACCCCGACCTTCAATAACCCACCAATCACCCCGACCTTCAATAACCCACCAATCACCCTGACCTTCAATAACCCACCAATCACCCCGACCTTCAATAACCCACCAATCACCCCGACCTTCAATAATCCACCAATCACCCCGACCTTCAATAACCCACCAAACACCCCGACCTTCAATAACCCACCAATCACCCCGACCTTCAATAACCCACCAATCACCCCGACCTTCAATAACCCACCTATCAATTCAATTCAATTCAAATCGCTTTATTGACATGACAAGGTACATCTTATGTTACCAAAGCATCGAAAAACATTTATGGTTGAACACATAAACGCAGATCTATCCATACAGTGTATAAACAGATATATCCCTGAGTGTATAAATATACATTCATATAATTTGTATATACTCTTTTCTTAGATTTAATGGTTGTCCCTCTGTTTATGGCAAGCTGTAACATAGTGTGCCGCTAAGGTTACACAATTTCTCTGTTCCCCTAGTAGGTATGGGAGTTTTTGGTCGTCATTCAAATTTCTGAATTCAGGGCATATTTTTGTGAATTTTGGGTAGAAATTCTCCCTTATGCCCTGATATTTTCCACAAGCTGTGAGGAAGTGCATCTCTGTCTCCACCACTCCCTGACTGCAGTGAGAGCATATCCTGTCCTCTCTTGTCAGCCAGGTCTGTCTGTGTCTGCCTTTTTCGATAGCCAGGCTATGCTCACTAAGTCTGTACATAGTCAAGGCTTTTCTCAATTTGCTATCTTTTACCGTGGTCAGGTATTCAGCCATGTTGTATTGTCTGTTTCGGGCCAAGTAGCAATTGAGTTTGTTTTGGGTTTTTGTTGTTTCTGCCCAATATGGCAGGTTTTTTCCTTTTGCTTCGTGACAATTGTGTTGGGTCGAATTCTCTGTGCTACGATGTCACTGTCCTGGGGCTGGTTATTGTTAGTAGTGTGAGTAGTTACTTCACTGAGTCCCAGGACTAGTTGACTGAGGGTATTCTTCTTTATGATCCTCTCTTGGCATTTCAGGGCTTCGTAATGATAGCAGTGGGAGTTGCTCATTTTTAGGTGTTTCCAAAATTTGGTGGCTCTTTTTTTGATAGTAATTATTAATGGATATTGGCCTAGTTCTGCCCTGCATGCATTGTTTACGGTTTTCCTTTGAGTCAGGATACTTTTACAGAATTCTGCATGTAGGATCTCAATTGGGTGTTTGTCCCATTTTGCAAATTCTTGTTGTGTTAGCGGTCCCCACACCTCACTGCCATAGAGTGCAATTGGTTCAATTACTGATTTAAAAATTTTGAGCCAAATGCTAATTGGGATTTTTATTTGGATTGATTTTTTAATGGCATAGAAAGCCCTTGTTGCTTTCTCTTTCAGTTCATTCACAGCCAGATGAAAATTTCCCATAAAACTGATTTTTAAGCCCAAGTATGTGCAGTTAGTGGTTTGTTCAATTTTAGTTGTTCCTAGTGTGAAATTTATTTTGGGTCCCTGATGTCTGGATCTTTGCTGGAACACAAGGACTTTGGTTTTTTGGGGGTTTATTGTCAGGGCCCAGGTCTGACAGAACGACTCTAGCAGATCCAGGTTCTGCTGTAGACCCTCCTTAGTTGCTGACAGCAGAACCAGGTCATCTGCATAGAGGAGGAATTTAACCTTGGATTCATATAGGGTGAGGCCGGGTGCTGCAGATTGTTCAAATAGTTTAGCCAATTCATTTATGTAAATATTAAAGAGTGTCGGTGAGATGGGCGAGCCCTGCGTCACAGCATGCCCCCCTGTGGGAAGTATTTTGTTTGTTTGTCTTCAATTTTAACTGCACATTTATTGTTTGTACACATTGATTTAATTACATCATATGTTTTTCCCCCTACAACACTTTCAATAAGTTTCAAGAATAGACCGTCATGCCAGATGGAATCGAAAGCCTTCGGGAAATCTATAAAGCAGGCAAAAATTTTGCTTTTGTTTTGATGAACATGTTTGTCAATTAGGGCCTGTAGGGTGAAGATATGATCTGATGTTCTATAGCTTGGTAGGAATCCAATCACCCCGACCTTCAATAACTCACCAATCACCCCAACCTTCAATAACTCACCAATCACCCCGACCTTCAATAACCCACCAATCACCCCGACCTTCAATAACTCACCAATCACCCCGACCTTCAATAACCCACCAATCACCCCGACCTTCAATAACCCACCAATCACCCCGACCTTCAATAATCCACCAATCACCCCGACCTTCAATAACCCACCAATCACCCCAACCATCAATAACTCACCAATCACCCCGACCTTCAATAACTCACCAATCACCCCGACCTTCAATAACCCACCAATCACCCCGACCTTCAATAACCCACCAATCACCCTGACCTTCAATAACCCACCAATCACTCCGACCTTCAATAACTCACCAATCAACCCTGACCTTCAATAACCCACCAATAACCCCGACCTTCAATAACCCACCAATCACCCCGACCTTCAATAACCCACCAATCACCCCGACCTTCAATAACTCACCAATCAACCCTGACCTTCAATAACCCACCAATAACCCCGACCTTCAATAACTCACCAATCACCCCGACCTTCAATAACCCACCAATCACCCCGACCTTCAATAACCCACCAATTACCCCGACCTTCAATAACTCACCAATCACCCCGACCTTCAATAACCCACCAATCACCCCGACCTTCAATAACCCACCAATAACCCCGACCTTCAATAACTCACCAATCACCCCGACCTTCAATAACCCACCAATCACCCCGACCTTCAATAACCCACCAATTACCCCGACCTTCAATAACTCACCAATCACCCCGACCTTCAATAACCCACCAATCACCCCGACCTTCAATAACCCACCAATCACCCTGACCTTCAATAACCCACCAATCACTCCGACCTTCAATAACTCACCAATCAACCCTGACCTTCAATAACCCACCAATAACCCCGACCTTCAATAACTCACCAATCACCCCGACCTTCAATAACCCACCAATCACCCCAACCTTCAATAACCCACCAATCACCCCGACCTTCAATAATCCACCAATCACCCCCAACCTTCAATAACCCACCAATCACCCCGACCTTCAATAATCCACCAATCACCCCCAACCTTCAATAACCCACCAATCACCCCGACCTTCAATAACCCACCAATCACCCCGACCTTCAATAACCCACCAATCACCCCGACCTTCAATAACCCACCAATCACCCCCAACCTTCAATAAACCACCAATCACCCCCAACCTTCAATAACCCACCAATCACCCCGACCTTCAATAACCCACCAATCACCCCCACCTTCAATAATCCACCAATCACCCCGACCTTCAATAACCCACCAATC
The DNA here is from genome assembly GCF_052327205.1 of Somniosus microcephalus. Taxonomy (NCBI): domain Eukaryota; kingdom Metazoa; phylum Chordata; class Chondrichthyes; order Squaliformes; family Somniosidae; genus Somniosus; species Somniosus microcephalus. The sequence continues at coordinate 2,366,385 of NC_140989.1, read as the reverse complement.
ACCCCAACCTTCAATAACTCACCAATCACCCCGACCTTCAATAACCCACCAATCACCCCGACCTTCAATAACTCACCAATCACCCCGACCTTCAATAACCCACCAATCACCCCGACCTTCAATAACCCACCAATCACCCCGACCTTCAATAATCCACCAATCACCCCGACCTTCAATAACCCACCAATCACCCCAACCATCAATAACTCACCAATCACCCCGACCTTCAATAACTCACCAATCACCCCGACCTTCAATAACCCACCAATCACCCCGACCTTCAATAACCCACCAATCACCCTGACCTTCAATAACCCACCAATCACTCCGACCTTCAATAACTCACCAATCAACCCTGACCTTCAATAACCCACCAATAACCCCGACCTTCAATAACCCACCAATCACCCCGACCTTCAATAACCCACCAATCACCCCGACCTTCAATAACTCACCAATCAACCCTGACCTTCAATAACCCACCAATAACCCCGACCTTCAATAACTCACCAATCACCCCGACCTTCAATAACCCACCAATCACCCCGACCTTCAATAACCCACCAATTACCCCGACCTTCAATAACTCACCAATCACCCCGACCTTCAATAACCCACCAATCACCCCGACCTTCAATAACCCACCAATAACCCCGACCTTCAATAACTCACCAATCACCCCGACCTTCAATAACCCACCAATCACCCCGACCTTCAATAACCCACCAATTACCCCGACCTTCAATAACTCACCAATCACCCCGACCTTCAATAACCCACCAATCACCCCGACCTTCAATAACCCACCAATCACCCTGACCTTCAATAACCCACCAATCACTCCGACCTTCAATAACTCACCAATCAACCCTGACCTTCAATAACCCACCAATAACCCCGACCTTCAATAACTCACCAATCACCCCGACCTTCAATAACCCACCAATCACCCCAACCTTCAATAACCCACCAATCACCCCGACCTTCAATAATCCACCAATCACCCCCAACCTTCAATAACCCACCAATCACCCCGACCTTCAATAATCCACCAATCACCCCCAACCTTCAATAACCCACCAATCACCCCGACCTTCAATAACCCACCAATCACCCCGACCTTCAATAACCCACCAATCACCCCGACCTTCAATAACCCACCAATCACCCCCAACCTTCAATAAACCACCAATCACCCCCAACCTTCAATAACCCACCAATCACCCCGACCTTCAATAACCCACCAATTACCCCGACCTTCAATAACCCACCAATCACCCCGACCTTCAATAACCCACCAATCACCCCGACCTTCAATAACCCACCAATCACCCCGACCTTCAATAACTCACCAATCACCCCAACCTTCAATAACCCACCAATTACCCCGACCTTCAATAACCCACCAATCACCCCGACCTTCAATAACCCACCAATCACCCCGACCTTCAATAACCCACCAATCACCCCGACCTTCAATAACCCACCAATCACCCCGACCTTCAATAACCCACCAATCACCCCAACCTTCAATAACCCACCAATCACCCCGACCTTCAATAACCCACCAATCACCCCCAACCTTCAATAACCCACCAATGACCCCGACCTTCAATAACCCACCAATCACCCCCAACCTTCAATAACCCACCAATCACCCCGACCTTCAATAACTCACCAATCACCCCAACCTTCAATAACCCACCAATCACCCCGACCTTCAATAACCCACCAATCACCCCGACCTTCAATAACTCACCAATCACCCCGACCTTCAATAACCCACCAATCACCCCGACCTTCAATAACCCACCAATCACCCCGACCTTCAATAACCCACCAATCACCCCGACCTTCAATAACCCACCAATCACCCCGACCTTCAATAACTCACCAATCACCCCGACCTTCAATAACTCACCAATCACCCCGACCTTCAATAACCCACCAATCACCCCCAACCTTCAATAACCCACCAATCACCCCGACCTTCAATAACCCACCAATCACCCCGACCTTCAATAACTCACCAATCACCCCGACCTTCAATAACCCACCAATCACCCCCAACCTTCAATAACCCACCAATTACCCCGACCTTCAATAACCCACCAATTACCCCGACCTTCAATAACCCACCAATCACCCCAACCTTCAATAACTCACCAATCACCCCGACCTTCAATAACCCACCAATCACCCCGACCTTCAATAACTCACCAATCACCCCCAACCTTCAATAACCCACCAATCACCCCCAACCTTCAATAACCCACCAATCACCCCGACCTTCAATAACCCACCAATTACCCCGACCTTCAATAACCCACCAATCACCCCGACCTTCAATAAACCACCAATCACCCCGACCTTCAATAACTCACCAATCACCCTCACCTTCAATAACCCACCAATCACCCCCACCTTCAATAACCCACCAATCACCCCGACTTTCAATAACCCACCAATCACCCCGACCTTCAATAACCCACCAATCACCCCGACCTTCAATAACCCACCAATCACCCCGACCTTCAATAACCCACCTATCAATTCAATTCAATTCAAATCGCTTTATTGGCATGACAAGGTACATCTTATGTTACCAAAGCATCGAAAAACATTTATGGTTGAACACATAAACGCAGATCTATCCATACAGTGTATAAACAGATATATCCCTGAGTGTATAAATATACATTCATATAATTTGTATATACTCTTTTCTTAGATTTAATGGTTGTCCCTCTGTTTATGGCAAGCTGTAACATAGTGTGCCGCTAGTGTTACACAATTTCTCTCTTCCCCTAGTAGGTATGGGAGTTTTTGGTCGTCATTCAAATTTCTGAATTCAGGGCATATTTTTGTGAATTTTGGGTAGAAATTCTCCCTTATGCCCTGATATTTTCCACAAGCTGTGAGGAAGTGCATCTCTGTCTCCACCACTCCCTGACTGCAGTGAGAGCATATCCTGTCCTCTCTTGTCAGCCAGGTCTGTCTGTGTCTGCCTTTTTCGATAGCCAGGCTATGCTCACTAAGTCTGTACATAGTCAAGGTTTTTCTCAATTTGCTATCTTTTACCGTGGTCAGGCATTCAGCCATGTTGTATTGTCTGTTCAGGGCCAAGTAGCAATTGAGTTTGTTTTGGGTTTTTGTTGTTTCTGCCCAATATGGCAGGTTTTTTCCTTTTGCTTCGTGACAATTGTGTTGGGTCGAATTCTCTGTGCTATGATGTCACTGTCCTGGGGCTGGTTATTGTTAGTAGTGTTAGTAGTTACTTCACTGAGTCCCAGGACTAGTTGACTGAGGGTATTCTTCTTTATGATCCTCTCTTGGCATTTCAGGGCTTCGTAATGATAGCAGTGGGGGTTGTTCATTTTTAGGTGTTTCCAAAATTTGGTGGCTCTTTTTTTGATAGTAATTATTAATGGATATTGGCCTAGTTCTGCCCTGCATGCATTGTTTACGGTTTTCCTTTGAGTCAGGAGGATACTTTTACAGAATTCTGCATGTAGGATCTCAATTGGGTGTTTGTCCTGTTGTGTCCGTGTGTAGATAAAGACACTGAAGACAGGAGTTGGTTCATAGGTATTTACTAAGCAAGTCTGGGGGGGGTTCGAAAGGATATACACAATACACAGGCTTATATAGCCCAAGTGGCAATTACCGGCATTACGCACACCTGGGGCTCTTAAAGGCACATACACCACAATTCGTCCCCTTCTAGCTAACTAGTACATCATATTTTAAGTAATTATTAATTACATGTTATATGCAAAATAATATACATTGCTGTATTAATTAATTATAAGTTAGTCTCTCAGGAGGCTTCCTGACTCGGTCCGGATAACGCCTCGGGGGTGTAGTAGTTTCTGGTGGTGTAGTAGGTTCTTCTGGCAAGGCTGATTTGGCTTGAAGGCCAGTGTCGGGTTCATCGGGTTCCAGTATCACCGGATCGGAGGTAGATATGGGTATCTCTACTTCATCGTTAGATGTATAGCGTGGTGGTGTAGGTTGTCCCTTTTCGGATGACTTGATGATTTGGTCAGCATGGCGCCTTATTATGCTTTCTCCGATGTCCACGGTATACATCAGTGGTCCTAGTCGTGTGCAGATAGTTCCAGGCTGCCATTTCTCGGTACGGTAGTCCCGGGCCAAAACCGGTTGGCCTATCTGGAAGGCCCTTGTTGGCCTTTCATTCATGCCCTGAAACTGCCGGTTCTCCACGTCCCTTCGGATGTTGGGCTTGACCAAATCCAGCCGGCATCTTAGGTTTCTATTGTAGAACATCATGGCGGGAGTTTGGTTTGTAACCATATGTGTTGCATTCCTATATGCAAATAAGAAGTTATCCACCTTGTGCTGAAGTTTTATGTCTTCATTACCCATGGCCTTTATGGCCTTCTTAAAGTTCTGGACAAACCTTTCAGCCAATCCATTGGTGGCGGGATGGTATGGGGCGGACGTGTAGTGCTTTACCCCATTGTTCTTTAAGAACTTTCTGAATTCTTCGGACACAAATTGCGGTCCATTATCAGAACGTATCTGTTCCGGCAGCCCATTCCTGGCAAATATGGTCCTTAATACTGTGATGGTTTTTTCCGTGGTGGTGGAGGACATCTTTATTACCTCCGGCCACTTGGAGTGTGCATCAACTGCGATTAAGAACATTGAATCCATAAATGGACCAGCAAAGTCGATGTGCACCCTTTGCCAGGGAGATGAGGGCCACTCCCATGGATGTAGAGGGGCCTGTGGCGGAGCATTTTGGACCTTCTGGCATCCTAGGCAGCTCTTGGTCATGTCTTCGATGTCTCCATCGATACCTGGCCACCATACAAATGCCCTAGCTAGGTTCTTCATTTTCACTCCACCCAGATGCCCCTCGTGAAGCTCCTTTAGCACTTTATCCTGGAGTTTGGGTGGAATCACCACTCTGGATCCACACATCAAGGTTCCTCGGCACACTGACAGCTGTTCTCTTCTTTGTGAGAATGCTGGCAACAGTGGTTCACCATGTGCTGGCCATCCCTTCATTGTTAAATCGTAGACCCGTGAGAGAGTAGGGTCATTTCTGGTCTCCCTTTCAATGGCAGAATTTGTCACCGGTAGACATTCCACTATGGTAGAGTGGAATATCTCTACTGGGTCTACTGTAGGTGCCTCTTCTATCGTTGGCAATGGCAGGCGCGATAAACCGTCAGCATTCCCATGCTGTTTTGACCCTTTGTATTCAATGTTGTATTGGTGTGCCCCTAGAAAAAGGGACCACCTCTGTAGTCTTTGTGCCGTCATAATGGGGACACCTTTCTTAGGGTTGAATATGGAGATGAGGGGTTGATGGTCAGTCAGCAAGGTAAATTTTTGTCCGTGTAGGTAATGGTTGAATTTCTTCACTCCCCATACCAGGCTGAGTGCTTCCCTGTCTATCTGGGAATAGTTACGCTCAGCTGAGTTCAATGAGCGTGACGCAAAAGCTATCGGCCGTTCCGAGCCATCAGGGAATCTATGGGACAATACCGCTCCTATGCCGTAAGGGGATGCATCGCACGCCAGTCTGATTGGTAGTGATGGGTTGTAATGAGCCAAAACTTTCTCGGATGTGATTAAGTCTTTACATTTATGGAAGGCACGTTTACAGTCTTCGTTCCATTTCCAAATCACTCCTGTGTGTAGAAGATCATTAAGAGGGTGTAGAATAGTTGATAAGTTCGGTAAAAATTTATGATAGTAATTTATTAATCCCAGGAATGACCTCAATTGTGAAACATTTTCAGGTGCTGGGGCTTTTATAACTGCTTCAATTTTTTCAGGTGACTTATGCAACCCTTCCTTATTAATTATGTGGCCACAATATGATATCTGATTTTGGAAAAATTCGCACTTGGGGCGATTTGCTCGTAGGCCCCGTTCTTTCAGCCTAGTGAGCACCTGCTCCAAATTGGCAAGGTGCTCGTTGTCGTTTTCTCCTGTTATAAGGATGTCGTCTAGGTAACACTGAGTCCCCGGAATCCCTTGCAGGACTTGCTCCATAGCTCTTTGCCAGATAGCTGGAGCTGATGCTACTCCAAAAACCAGTCGATTGTACTGGTACAGGCCTTTGTGTGTGTTTATTGTGAGATACTTTTTAGAGGTCTCCTCAACCTCCATCTGTAGATATGCCTGTGCCAAGTCAATTTTTGTGAAACGTTTTCCTCCGGATAGTGAGGCGAAAATATCTTCTATCCTCGGAAGAGGATACTGTACCGTGTGAAGGACCGGGTTTACAGTCACCTTAAAGTCCCCACAGATGCGAATTTTTCTCTGTTCCTCAGAGTTATTTTTCAATGCTTTTTTCATGACTGGAACGATGGGTGTTGCCCATTCGCTCCAATCTATTTTGGATAATACGCCTGCCTTTTCCAAATTTTCCAGCTCTGCCTCGACTGCCGGACGTATTGCGTATGGCACCGGGCTTGCCTTAAAATTTTTTGGAATTGCTGCATCTTCCACTATTATTGAGGCGGTGATGCCTTTCAAGGTTCCTAGTTTCTCTTGAAACACTTCTTTGGCGTTGGCCAAGATGTCTTTTAATCGTTCAGGTATGATGTCATCATTGTTTTTTTCCTTACTGGTCACCGTCAGTGCCTGAATGGAGTGCCAGTCTAAACGTATCTTCCTTATCCATTCACGTCCCAACAACGGTGGACCACCATCTTGTAGAATGTATAAATACAACTTTTGTATTTCTTTGCCGTTGTATACCACAGGCACCTTTATTTTTCCTTTGGGGTATACTTTCTGCCCCGTATATGTTTTTAAGATAATGGATGTGTCTTTTAGAGGTATATGCGAAAATAGCCTCTCGTAATCTCGTCGATTTATTACGGTTAGAGCTGATCCTGTATCTAGCTCCATTTTAACTGGGGACCCTGCTATTATGAGGGTAACACAAATGGTCTGGTAATCTTCATTGGCAATTACATTATGTAATTTGAGAGAGCTTAGTCTCTTGTTTCCGGAGTCGCTATCGCCCTTCTGGTCTTTGGAGCTACTGTCCGTCATCATTTGTACCTTTCTGTGCTTTTCCTTATTGATTCTTTTCCCGTTAGTGGATTTTTTATTTTCAGATCGGCATACACGTGGAATGTGTCCCATCTTTCCGCATCGCCTGCATGCTTTTTCTTTGAACCAACAATCCCTCTGGTCATGGTTGGATCTGCCGCAGCGATAACATCTCTCGAAACCCCGTGTCATTTCATGGGTGCCGAAGTCCTGTGGCCTTTGCTGTATCTTTGCCACTCCTATTGCACTGAAAGCCTTGTCCAGTGTTAAATCTTTTCCAGAAGATACCTTTTTTTGTGTTTCTACACTTAGGGGATCGCAGATGAATTTGTCTTGCAGAGAATCTGCCAGTCCTGCCTCGAATTGGCAGTGTAGGGTATCAACAATCTCCTCAAAATTCTTGTCCATCAGTTCGGCTGGAGTGATTAAGTTGCGTAACAGCTTGTATGTTTCTGCGCCCATTAGATCCAGAAGCACTGAAGCTTTTTTTCATCTTCTATTCCATTTGCGGTGCAAAACACCTCCACTCTTTCTACATATGTGGTCCAATCCTCTATCTTGTTATCAAAAACATCAATATTGCCAAAGTTAGGCTCTGTTTCGTTATCAAAAGCATCAATATTGCCAGACTTAGGCATTTCAAAAAAGATATGGCGCTTCCCGCGCTTTTTTTTTTTTCTCTCTGTAGCAACGATATGGCGCTTCCTGCGCTTTCCCGCCGCTGCTACCGATAACAACGCTGTTTTACTGTGGTTTCCGTTTATTCACTGTTGGAGACTCGTTCCCGACGGAGGTCTAAACGCTGACCTGCTTGCCGTGCCGGCCGTCTCCCGAGTGCACCCTCCCAGTCCGTTATTGCTTGCCTCCGATTTCGCTGCCTGTCTCAGCTGTAGAGCCCGCCGCTGGAGCCCCAGCCTGACGCCCAGGAAGGATTAGCGCAGTACCTGCCACCAGCTTGGCCAGCTGGTGAAACCACAGTTTCTATTACTTCCTTGAGTCTTCTGGACGCTGGAGGAATCGATGTCCTTGAGGTGCTGCCGAATTGCAGGTAAGTCCGTTTCCACTTCATCGCCACTGTAGTGTCCGTGTGTAGATAAAGACACTGAAGACAGGAGTTGGTTCATAGGTATTTACTAAGCAAGTCTGGGGGGGGTTCTAAAGGATATACACAATACACAGGCTTATATAGCCCAAGTGGCAATTACCGGCATTACGCACACCTGGGGCTCTTAAAGGCACATACACCACAATTGCACTTAAAGGCACATACACCACATGTCCCATTTTGCAAATTCTTGTTGTGTTAGCGGTCCCCACACCTCACTGCCATAGAGTGCAATTGGTTCAATTACTGATTTAAAAATTTTGAGCCAAATGCTAATTGGGATTTTTATTTGGATTGATTTTTTAATGGCGTAGAAAGCCCTTCTTGCTTTCTCTTTCAGTTCATTCACAGCCAGATGAAAATTTCCCGTAAAACTGATTTTTAAGCCCAAGTATGTGCAGTTAGTGGTTTGTTCAATTTTAGTTGTTCCTAGTGTGAAATTTATTTTGGGTCCCTGATGTCTGGATCTTTGCTGGAACACAAGGACTTTGGTTTAATGGGGGTTTATTGTCAGGGCCCAGGTCTGACAGAATGACTCTAGCAGATCCAGGTTCTGCTGTAGACCCTCCTTAGTTGCTGACAGCAGAACCAGGTCATCTGCAAGGAGGAGGAATTTAACCTTGGTGCAGAGCATTCTGAAGGGGGAGGGGGATCAGCCAGTTGTCGTGGTACATGTAGGTACCAACGATGTAGGTAAAAAGAGGGAGGAGGTCCTACAAGCTGAATTTAGGGAGTTAGGAGCTAAATTGAAAAGTAGGACCTCAAAGGTAGTAATCTCTGGATTGCTACCAGTGCCACGAGCTAATAAGTTTAGAGAGAGTAAGATAGATAAGCTAAATACGTGGCTTGAGCAGTGGTGCAAGGGAGAGGGATTTAAATTCTTGAGGCATTGGAACCAGTTCTTGGGGAGGAGTGACCTGTACCAAGGGGACGGTCTACACCTGAACTGTGAGGGAGCCGATGTCCTCGGGGTAATATTTTCTAGGGCGGTTCGGGAGGATTTAAACTAATTTGGCAGGGGGATGGGAACCTAGGTAGTGGAAAAGAGGGAAGTCATATGAAGTCAGAAATAGGTGGTAGAAAGGTGAGAAGCAATAAGCAAAGGAGAGAAACACAAAGGGCCAAACTAATTCATAATGAGAGTGTGAAAAAAGCAAGCCTGAAGGCTTTGTATCTTAATGCTAGAAGCATTAGGAACAAGGTGGATGAATTAGTTGTGGAAATAGAGGTAAACAAGTATGATTTGATTGGGATTACAGAAACGTGGCTGCAGGGTGGGCAAGGCTGGGAACTTAACATCCAGGGATATACAATATTTAGGAAGGATCGGCAAAAAGGTAGGGGAGGTGGGGTAGCATTGCTGGTAAAGGAGGGGATTAATGCAATGGAAAGGAAGGATATTAACTCGGATGAAACGGAATCTGTATGGGTAGAAATGAGAAATAGCAAGGGGAGGAAAACGTTAGTGGGTGTGATATATAGGCCTCCAAATAGTAATATGGAGGTGAGGGAAGGCATAAAAAGGGAAATTAGAGAAGCGTGCGATAAGAGCACAGCTGTCATCATGGGTGACTTTAATTTACATATTGATTGGACTACCCAAATTAGTAAAAATTCTGAGGAGGAGGAATTCCTGGAATGTTTTCGGGACGGTTATCTGGACCAATATGTCGAGGAGCCGACTCGAGATCAGGCCATTTTAGACTGGGTATTGTGCAATGAGAAGGGACTTATCAGCAATCTTCTTGTACGAGGCCCCTTGGGTCAGAGCGATCATAATATGATCGAGCTCTCAGTCGAGATGGAGAGTGAGGAAATTGAATCAGAGACTAAGGTCCAGAACTTAAATAAAGGGAATTACGAGGGTATGAGACGGGAATTGGGTAAGATTGATTGGGTGGTGTTTCTGGGGGGATTGACAGTGGATAGACAATGGCAAGCATTCAAAGATAGAATGGAAGAATTCCAGAACATGTTTATACCGGTTTGGCATAAAAATAAACCTAAAAAGGTGACTCAACCGTGGATAACGAGGGAAATTAGGGACAGCATAAAATCAAAAAAAAGGGCATATCAACTGGCAAAAAAAAGCACCAGACCGGAAGATTGGGGGCAGTACAGGATACAGCAAAAGAGGACAAAGGGATTAATCAGGAAGGGGAAAATAGAATACGAAAGTAAACTTGCAGCAAACATAAAGACAGACTGCAAAAGCTTTTATCGGTATATCAGGAGGAAAAGACTGGTAAAATCCCAAGTCGGTCCCTTGCAGTCCGATTCGGGAGAATATATAATGGAGAATAAGGAAATGGCAGACCAATTAAACTCATACTTTGGTTCTGTATTCACAAAGGAGGACACAAATAACCTCCCAGGAATATCGGCAAACATAGGGACTAATGAGAGGGAGGAGCTGACAGAAATTAGTATCTCTAGGGATATGGTGTTGGGTAAGTTGAGGGGACTGAAGGCCGACAAATCCCCGGGGCCTGATAAACTACATCCTAGGGTACTTAAGGAGGTGGCCCTGGAGATAGCAGATGCTCTAAGGATCATCTTCCGGAACTCCATTGACTCGGGAACAGTACCCGTGGATTGGAGGGTAGCTAATGTTACCCCAATATTTAAAAAGGGGGGTAGAGAGAAAGCAGGGAATTATAGACCAGTAAGCCTTACATCGGTTGTGGGCAAAATGCTGGAGTCCATTATTAAGGATAAAATAGCGGAGCACTTGACAAATGGGGAAAGGATCGGACAGAGTCAACATGGATTTACAAAGGGTAAATCGTGTTTGACTAATCTGCTGGAATTTTTTGAGGAAGTAACTGGTAAAATAGATGGGGGAGAGCCAGTGGATGTGGTGTACCTTGACTTCCAGAAAGCCTTCGATAAGGTTCCACACAAAAGATTATCATGCAAAATTAAGGCTCATGGAATTGGGGGCAAAGTATTAACGTGGATAGAGAACTGGCTGGCGGATAGAAAACAGAGAGTTGGAATAAACGGCTCGTTTTCGGAGTGGCAGGCAGTGACCAGCGGGGTGCCGCAAGGATCTGTCCTGGGACCCCAGCTGTTCACAATATATATAAATGATCTGGATCAGGGAATTGGATGCAATATTTCCAAATTCGCTGACGACACTAAACTAGGAGGAGGGGTGGGCTCTGATGAGGATGTCAGGAGGCTACAGTGCGATTTGGACAGGTTGGGGGAATGGGCGGATACGTGGCAGATGCACTATAATGTGGATAAATGCGAGGTTATCCACTTTGGGGGTAAAAACAGGAGGGTAGATTATTATCTAAATGGCAATAGATTGGGAGATGGGGAAGTGCAGAGGGACCTGGGTGTTCTTGTGCACCAGTCACTGAAGGAGAGCATGCAGGTGCAACAGGCGATTAAGAAGGCAAATGGTATGTTGGCCTTCATATCAAGGGGGTTCGAGTATAGGAATAGGGATACCTTACTACAGCTGTACAAGGTGCTGGTGAGACCGCATCTGGAGTATTGTGTACAGTTTTGGTTGCCCCATCTGCGGAAGGATGTTCTTGCCATGGAAAGAGTGCAACGGCGATTCACCAGGCTGATACCTGGAATGGCGGGAATGACCTACGAAGAGAGATTAAATAGTTTGGGCTTGTACTCACTGGAGTTTAGAAGATTGAGAGGGGATCTCATCGAAACATATAAAATTATGGCAGGCCTGGACAGGCTGAATTCAGAGAGAATGTTTCCAATGGCCGGGGAGCACAGAACCAGGGGCCACAGTCTAAAAATAGCAGGCAAATCATTTAAAACAGAGATGAGGAAGAATTTCTTCACTCAAAGAGTGGTGAGCCTGTGGAATTCCCTGCCACAGAGGGCTGTGAAGGCTAATTCAATAAATATTTTCAAGAGAGAATTGGATATATTTCTGAAGGCTAAGGGGATTAAGGGTTACGGAGAAAAGGCGGGGACGGGGTACTGAACTGGTAAGATCAGCTATGATCTCAGACAAAGATCAGCCATGATCTCATTGAATGGCGGAGCAGGCTCGAAGGGCCGAATGGCCTACTCCTGTTCCTATCTCTATGTTTCTATATAGGGTGAGGCCGGGTGCTGTAGATTGTTCAAGTAGTTTTGCCAATTTATTTATGTAAATATTAAAGAGTGTCGGTGAGATGGGCGAGCCCTGCGTCACAGCATGCCCCTGTGGGAAGTATTTTGTTTGTTTGTCTTCAATTTTAACTGCACATTTATTGTTTGTATACATTGATTTAATTACATCATATGTTTTTCCCCCTACAACACTTTCAATAGGTTTCAAGAATAGACCGTCATGCCAGATGGAATCGAAAGCCTTCGGGAAATCTATAAAGCAGGCAAAAATTTTGCTTTTGTTTTGATGAACAAGTTTGTCAATTAGGGCCTGTAGGGTGAAGATATGATCTGATGTTCCATAGCTTGGTAGGAATCCGATCACCCCGACCTTCAATAACTCACCAATCACCCCGACCTTCAATAACCCACCAATCACCCCGACCTTCAATAACCCACCAATCACCCCGACCTTCAATAACCCACCAATCACCCCGACCTTCAATAACCCACCAATCACCCCGACCTTCAATAACCCACCAATCACCCCGACCTTCAATAACTCACCAATCACCCCGACCTTCAATAACCCACCAATCACCCCGACCTTCAATAACCCACCAATCACCCCGACCTTCAATAACCCACCAATCACCCCGACCTTCAATAACCCACCAATCACCCCGACCTTCAATAACCCACCAATCACCCCGACCTTCAATAACCCACCAATCACCCCGACCTTCAATAACCCACCAATCACCCCAACCTTCAATAACTCACCAATCACCCCGACCTTCAATAACCCACCAATCACCCCAACCTTCAATAACCCACCAATCACCCCGACCTTCAATAACTCACCAATCACCCCAACCTTCAATAACCCACCAATCACCCCGACCTTCAATAACCCACCAATCACCCCGACCTTCAATAACTCACCAATCACCCCGACCTTCAATAACTCACCAATCACCCCGACCTTCAATAACTCACCAATCACCCCGACCTTCAATAACTCACCAATCACCCCAACCTTCAATAACCCACCAATCACCCCGACCTTCAATAACCCACCAATCACCCCGACCTTCAATAACCCACCAATCACCCCGACCTTCAATAACCCACCAGTCACCCCCGACCTTCAATAACCCACCAATCACCCCGACCTTCAATAACTCACCAATCACCCCGACCTTCAATAACTCACCAATCACCCCGACCTTCAATAACTCACCAATCACCCCAACCTTCAATAACCCACCAATCACCCGACCTTCAATAACCCACAAATCACTCCGACCTTCAATAACCCACCAATTACCCCCAACCTTCAATAACTCACCAATCACCCCGACCTTCAATAACTCACCAATCACCCCGACCTTCAATAACTCACCAATCACCCCAACCTTCAATAACCCACCAATCACCCGACCTTCAATAACCCACAAATCACTCCGACCTTCAATAACCCACCAATTACCCCCAACCTTCAATAACCCACCAATCACCCCGACCTTCAATAACCCACCAATCACCCCCGACCTTCAATAACCCACCAATCACCCCGACCTTCAATAACCCACCAATCACCCCCGACCTTCAATAACCCACCAATCACCCCGACCTTCAATAACCCACCAATCACCCCGACCTTCAATAACCCACCAATCACCCCCGACCTTCAATAACTCACCAATCACCCCGACCTTCAATAACCCACCAATCACTCCGACCTTCAATAACTCACCAATCACCCCGACCTTCAATAACCCACCAATCACCCCGACCTTCAATAACCCACCAATCACCCCGACCTTCAATAATCCACCAATCACCCCGACCTTCAATAACCCACCAATCACCCCGACCTTCAATAACCCACCAGTCACCCCCGACCTTCAATAACCCACCAATCACCCCGACCTTGAATAACTCACCAATCACCCCGACCTTCAATAACTCACCAATCACCCCGACCTTCAATAACTCACCAATCACCCCAACCTTCAATAACCCACCAATCACCCGACCTTCAATAACCCACCAATCACTCCGACCTTCAATAACCCACCAATTACCCCCAACCTTCAATAACCCACCAATCACCCCGACCTTCAATAACCCACCAATCACCCCCGACCTTCAATAACCCACCAATCACCCCGACCTTCAATAACCCACCAATCACCCCCGACCTTCAATAACCCACCAATCACCCCGACCTTCAATAACCCACCAATCACCCCGACCTTCAATAACCCACCAATCACCCCCGACCTTCAATAACTCACCAATCACCCCGACCTTCAATAACCCACCAATCACCCCGACCTTCAATAACCCACCAATCACCCCGACCTTCAATAACCCACCAATCACCCCGACCTTCAATAACCCACCAATCACCCCGACCTTCAATAACCCACCAATCACCCCCAACCTTCAATAACTCACCAATCACCCCGACCTTCAATAACTCACCAATCACCCCGACCTTCAATAACCCACCAATCACCCCCAACCTTCAATAACCCACCAATCACCCCGACCTTCAATAACCCACCAATCACCCCCAACCTTCAATAACCCACCAATCACCCCGACCTTCAATAACCCACCAGTCACCCCGACCTTCAATAACTCACCACTCACCCCGACCTTCAATAACCCACCAATCACCCCGACCTTCAATAACCCACCAATCACCCCGACCTTCAATAACCCACCAATCATCCCGACCTTCAATAACCCACCAATCACCCCGACCTTCAATAACCCACCAATCACCCCGACCTTCAATAACTCACCAATCACCCCGACCTTCAATAACCCACCAATCATCCCAACCTTCAATAACCCACCAATCACCCCGACCTTCAATAACCCACCAATCACCCCGACCTTCAATAACTCACCAATCACCCCGACCTTCAATAACCCACCAATCACCCCCAACCTTCAATAACCCACCAATTACCCCCGACCTTCAATAACCCACCAATCACCCCTGACCTTCAATAACCCACCAATTACCCCGACCTTCAATAACTCACCAATCACCCCCAACCTTCAATAACTCACCAATCAACCCTGACCTTCTGGCGCAAAAACACAAAAGGAAAAGCGGCCCAACCATGGCTAACAAAAGAAATTAAGAATAGTATTAGATCCAAAGAGGAGTCATAGAAAGTTGCCAGAAAAAGTAGCAAGCCTGAGGATTGGGAGCAGTTTAGAATTCAGCCAAAAAGGACCAAGAGATTGATTAAGAGGGGAAAAAATAGAGTATGAGAGTAAAGTTGCAAGGGACATAAAAGCGGAGTGCAAAAGCTTCTACAAGTATGTAAAAAGAAAAAGATTAGTGAAAACAAATGTAGGTCCCTTACAGACAGAAACAGGAGAATTTATAATGGGGAACAAGGAAATGGCAGAGCAATTAAACAAATACTTTGGTTCTGTCTTCACGGAACAGGGCATAAATAACTTCCCAGAAATGCTCGGGAACCAAGGGTCTAGTGAGAAGGAGGAATTAAAGGAAATTAGTATTAGTAAAAAAATAGTGCTGGAGAAATTAATGGGACTGAAAGCTGATAAATCCCCAGGGCCTGATAATCTGCATCCCAGAGTACTAAAAGAGGTAGCCATGGAAATAGTGGATACATTGGTTGTCATCTTTCAAAATTCTATAGATTATGGAACAGTTCCTGCAGATTTGAGGGTAGCAAATGTAACCCCACTATTTAAAAAAGGAGGGAGAGAGAAAACAGGGAACTACAGACTGGTTAGCCTAACATCAGTAGTAGGGAAAATGCTCGAGTCTATTATAAAGGATGTGATAACAGGACACTTAGAAAATATCAACGGGATTAGACAAAGTCAACATGGATTTATGAAAGGGAAATCGTGTTTGACAAACCTGCTGGAGTTTTTTGAGGATGTAACTGGTAGGATAGATAAGGGAGAATCAGTGGATGTGGTGTATTTGGATTTTCAGAAGGCCTTTGATAAAGTCCCACATAAGAGGTTAGTGTGCAAAATTAAAGCACATGGGATTGGGGGTAATATACTGGCATGGATTGAAAATTGGTTAATAGACAGGAAACAGAGAGTAGGAATAAATGGGTCTTTTTCGGGGTGGCAGGCGGTGACTAGTGGGGTACCGCAGGGATCAGTGCTTGGGCCCCAGCTATTCACAATATATATCAATGATTTGGATGAGGGAATCAAATGTAATATTTCCAAGTTTGCTGATGACACAAAACCTGGTGGGATTGTGAGTTGTGAGGAGGATGCAAAGAGGCTTCAAGGCAATTTAGACAAGTTGAGTGAGTGGGCAAATACATGGCAGATGCAGTATAACGTGGATAAATGTGAAGTTATCCACTTCGGTAGGAAAAACAGAAAGGTAGAGTATTATTTAAATGGTGATAGATTGGGAAATGTTGATGTATAGAGGGACCTGGGTGTCCTTGTACACCAGTCACTGAAAGCAAACATTCAGGTGCAGCAAGCAATTAGGAAGGCAAATGGTATGTTGGTCTTCATTGCAAGAGGATTTGAGTACAGAAGCAAGGATGCCTTACTACAGTTGTACAGGGCCTTGGTGAGACCACACCTGGAGTACTGTGTGCAGTTTTGGCCTCCTTACCTAAGAAAGGATATACTTGCCATAGAGGGAGTGCAGAGAAGGTTCACCAGGCTGATTCCTGGGATGGCAGGGCTGTCGTATGAGGAGAGATTGGGTCGACTGGGCCTGTATTCACTAGAGTTTAGAAGAATGAGAGGGGATCTCATTGAAACGTATAAAATTCTGACAGGGCTAGACAGACTAGATGCAGGGAGGATGTTTCCCCTGGCTGGGGGGTCTAGAATGAGGGGTCGCAGTCTCAGGATACGGGGTAGGACATTTAGGACTGAGATGAGGAGAAATGTCTTCACTCAGAAGGCGGTGAACCTGTGGAATTCTCTACCACAGCAGGCTGTGGAGGCCAAGTCACTGAATATATTTAAGAAGGAGATAGATAGATTTCTAGACACAAAAGGCATCAAGGGATATGGGGAGCGAGCGGGAATATGGTATTGAGATAGAGGATTAGCCATGATCACATTGAATGGCGGAGCAGGCTCGAAGGGCCGAATGGCCTACTCCTGCTCCTATTTTTCTACATTTCTATGTTTCAATAACCCACCAATTACCCCAACCTTCAATAACCCACCAATCACCCGACCTTGAATAACCCATCAATTACCCCAACCTTCAATAACCCACCAATCACCCGACCTTGAATAACCCACCAATTACCCCCAACCTTCAATAACCCACCAATCACCCCGACCTTCAATAACCCACCAATCACCCCGACCTTCAATAACCCACCAATCACCCCAACCTTCAATAACCCACCAATCACCCGACCTTGAATAACCCATCAATTACCCCCGACTTTCAATAACCCACCAATTAGCCCCGACCTTCAAAAGCCCACCAATCACCCCAACCTTCAATAACCCACCAATCACCCCGACCTTCAATAACCCACCAATCACCCCCGACCTTCAATAACCCACCAATCACCCCGACCTTCAATAACTCACCAATCACCCCGACCTTCAATAACTCACCAATCACCCCGACCTTCAATAACCCACCAATCACCCCGACCTTCAATAACTCACCAATCACCCCGACCTTCAATAACCCACCAATCACCCCCGACCTTCAATAATCCACCAATCACCCCAACCTTCAATAACCCACCAATCACCCCAACCTTCAATAACCCACCAATCACCCCCAACCTTCAATAACCCACCAATCACCCCGACCTTCAATAACCCACCAATCACCCCGACCTTCAATAACCCACCAATCACCCCGACCTTCAATAATCCACCAATCACCCCGACCTTCAATAACCCACCAATCACCCCGACCTTCAATAACCCACCAATCACCCCGACCTTCAATAACCCACCAATCACCCCGACCTTCAATAACCCACCAATCACCCCGACCTTCAATAACCCACCAATCACCCCGACCTTCAATAATCCACCAATCACCCCAACCTTCAATAACCCACCAATCACCCCCAACCTTCAATAACCCACCAATTACCCCGACCTTCAATAACCCACCAATCACCCCGACCTTCAATAACCCACCAATCACCCCGACCTTCAATAACTCACCAATCACCCCGATCTTCAATAACCCACCAAACATCCCAACCTTCAATAACTCACCAATCACCCCGACCTTCAATAACCCACCAATCACCCCGACCTTCAATAACCCACCAATCACCCCGACCTTCAATAACCCACCAATCACCCCGACCTTCAATAACTCACCAATCACCCCGACCTTCAATAACTCACCAATCACCCCGACCTTCAATAACCCACCAATCACCCCGACCTTCAATAACCCACCAATCACCCCGACCTTCAATAACCCACCAATCACCCCCAACCTTCAATAACCCACCAATCACCCCCAACCTTCAATAACCCACCAATCACCCCCAACCTTCAATAACCCACCAATCACCCCGACCTTCAATAACCCACCAATCACCCCGACCTTCAATAACCCACCAATCACCCCGACCTTCAATAACCCACCAATCACCCCAACCTTCAATAACTCACCAATCACCCCCAACCTCAATAACCCACCAATCACCCCCAACCTTCAATAACCCACCAATTACCCTGACCTTCAATAACCCACCAATTACCCTGACCTTCAATAACCCACCAATCACCCCGACCTTCAATAACCCACCAATCACCCCGACCTTCAATAACCCACCAATCACCCCGACCTTCAATAACCCACCAATCACCCCGACCTTCATAACTCACCAATCACCCCGACCTTCAATAACTCACCAATCACCCCGACCTTCAATAACTCACCAATCACCCCGACCTTCAATAACCCACCAATCACCCCGACCTTCAATAACTCACCAATCACCCCGACCTTCAATAACCCACCAATCACCCCGACCTTCAATAACCCACCAATCACCCCGACCTTCAATAACCCACCAATCACCCCGACCTTCAATAACCCACCAGTCACCCCGACCTTCAATAACTCACCAATCACCCCGACCTTCAATAACCCACCAATCACCCCGACCTTCAATAACCCACCAATCACCCCGACCTTCAATAACCCACCAATCACCCCGACCTTCAATAACCCACCAATCACCCCGACCTTCAATAACTCACCAATCACCCCCAACCTTCAATAACCCACCAATTACCCCCGACCTTCAATAACCCACCAATTACCCCCAACCTTCAATAACCCACCAATCACCCCGACCTTCAATAGCAACACCATTAAGTCAAGTTCACCCATCAACAACAACAACTTGTATTTATACAGCGCCTTTAAAGTAGTAAAACGTCCCAGGGCGCTTCACAGGAGCGGAAATCAGACAAAATCTGACACCAAGCCACAGAAGAAGATATTAGGACAGGTGACCAAAAGCTTGGTCAAAAAGGTAGGTTTTAAGGCGCGCCTGAAAGAAGGAGAAAGGCGGAGAGGTTTAGGGAGGGAATGCCAAAGCTTGGGGCTTTGACAGCTGAAGGCACGGCTGTCAATGGTGGAGCGATTAAAATCAGGGATGCGCCAGAGGGTTGTAGGGCTGGAGGAGGTTACAGAGATAGGGAGGGGTAAGGCCATGGAGGGATTTCAAAACAAGGATGATCGCGGTTTTGCAGGACCAGGAGCCACTGTAAGTCAGCATGCACCAGGGTGATGGGTGAGGGGAACATGGTGCCAGTTAGACCACCTCTGTGCTCATTTACCTACATTGGCTCCCAGACTGCTGGCTTTAAATCTCTTCATGACCTCAACCTTCTCTATCCTCAAGCCCTGCAATCCACAGTCCCCATAAGAATCCTCTGTTCCTCCAACATTGGCCTCTTTTGCATCTCCCACTCCCTTCGCTGCACCATTGGAGGCCATGCCTTCAGCCATCTAGGCCCTCAGCTCTGGAATTCCCCCCTTAACACCTTCTGCCTCTCTCTAATGCTCCTTAAAACCCACCTCTTTAGCCAAGCGTTTGGTCACCTGTCCTAATGTTACAGTCTTGCTCCCATTTTGGTCTTATTACACCTGTGACGTTAAAGGCGCTATATAAATGATAGTTGTTTAGATTATTGCAGTTGTTGCTGACAGAGCCAAGCTCCCAGTACAAATATTCTAAAGACCTTGTGACTGAGCCCAGCGCAACTCAGTATCTCATGGGGGGGTTGGGGGGAAGGAGGGTGCTGTACCTGGGGAGAGGGCTGCTCATCATTTCAGAAAAGGCCACTGCGACTTGCACACGGGAGTCTCAGGCACAGTTACAGCTGGAACAGAGACCAGGTTCAGTACAGCCCCTCTCCGACAGTGCAGCACTCCCTCTGTACAGCCCCTCTCCGACAGTGCAGCACTCTCTCAGTACTGCCCCTCTCCGACAGTGCAGCACTCCCTCAGTACTGACCCTCCGACAGTGCAGCACTCCCTCAGTACTGCCCCTCTCCGACAGTGCAGCACTCCCTCAGTACAGCCCCTCCGACAGTGCAGCACTCCCTCAGTACAGCCCCTCCGACAGTGCAGCACTCCCTCAGTACAGCCCCTCTCCGACAGTGCAGCACTCCCTCAGTACAGCCCCTCTCCGACAGTGCAGCACTCCCTCAGTACTGACCCTCCGACAGTGCAGCACTCCCTCAGTACTGCCCCTCCGACAGTGCAGCACTCCCTCAGTACTGCCCCTCCGACAGTGCAGCACTCCCTCAGTACTGACCCTCCGACAGTGCAGCACTCCCTCAGTACTGACCCTCCGACAGTGCAGCACTCCCTCAGTAATGACCCTCCGACAGTGCAGCACTCTCTCAGTACTGCCCCTCTCCGACAGTGCAGCGCTCCCTCAGTACTGACCCTCCGACAGTGCAGCACTCTCTCAGTACTGCCCCTCTCCGACAGTGCAGCACTCCCTCAGTACTGCCCCTCCGACAGTGCAGCACTCCCTCAGTACTGACCCTCCGACAGTGCAGCACTCTCTCAGTACTGACCCTCCGACAGTGCAGCACTCTCTCAGTACTGCCCCTCCGACAGTGCGGCGCTCCCTCAGTACTGACCCTCCGACAGTGCGGCGCTCCCTCAGTACTGCCCCTCCGACAGTGCGGCGCTCCCTCAGTACTGACCCTCCGACAGTGCGGCGCTCCCTCAGTACTGCCCCTCCGACAGTGCAGCGCTCCCTCAGTACTGACCCCTCCGACAGTGCAGCACTCACTCAGTACTGACCCTCCGACAGTGCAGCACTCCCTCAGTACTGCCCCTCCGACAGTGCAGCACTCTCTCAGTACTGACCCTCCGACAGTGCAGCACTCACTCAGTACTGCCCCTCCGACAGTGCAGCACTCCCTCAGTACTGACCCTCCGACAGTGCAGCACTCCCTCAGTACTGACCCTCCGACAGTGCAGCACTCACTCAGTACTGACCCTCCGACAGTGCAGCACTCCCTCAGTACTGACCCTCCGACAGTGCAGCACTCCCTCAGTACTGACCCTCCGACAGCGCAGCACTCCCTCAGTACTGCCCCTCTCTGACAGTGCAGCGCTCCCTCAGTACTGACCCTCCGACAGTGCAGCACTCCCTCAGTACTGCCCCTCCGACAGTGCAGCACTCCCTCAGTACTGACCCTCCGACAGTGCAGCACTCTCTCAGTACTGACCCTCCGACAGTGCAGCACTCACTCAGTACTGACCCTCCGACAGTGCAGCACTCCCTCAGTACTGCCCCTCCGACAGTGCAGCACTCCCTCAGTACTGACCCTCTGACAGTGCAGCACTCCCTCAGTACTGCCCCTCCGACAGTGCAGCACTCCCTCAGTACTGCCCCTCCGACAGTGCAGCACTCCCTCAGTACTGCCCCTCCGACAGTGCAGCACTCCCTCAGTACAGCCCCTCTCCGACAGTGCAGCACTCCCTCAGTACTGACCCTCCGACAGTGCGGTGCTCCCTCAGTACTGCCCCTCCGACAGTGCGGCTCTCCCTCAGTACTGCCCCTCCGACAGTGCGGCACTCCCTCAGTACTGACCCTCCGACAGTGCAGCACTCCCTCAGTACTGCCCCTCCGACAGTGCAGCACTCCCTCAGTACTGCCCCTCCGACAGTATAGCACTCCCTCAGTACTGACCCCTCCGACAGTGCAGCACTCCCTCAGTACTGCCCCTCTCCGACAGTGCAGCGCTCCCTCTGTACTGACCCCTCCAACAGTATAGCACTCCCTCAGTACTGCCCCTCCGACAGTGCAGCGCTCCCTCTGTACTGACCCCTCCAACAGTATAGCACTCCCTCAGTACTGCCCCTCTCCGACAGTGCAGCGCTCCCTCTGTACTGACCCCTCCAACAGTATAGCACTCCCTCAGCACTGCCCCTCCGACAGTGCAGCGCTCCCCCTGTACTGACCCCTCCAACAGTGCAGCACTCCCTCCGTACTGACCCGCCGACAGTGCAGCACTCCTTCAGTACTGCCCCTCCGACAGTGCAGCACTCCCTCAGTACTGACCCCTCCAACAGTGCAGCACTCCCTCAGTACTGCCCCTCTCCGACAGTGCAGCACTCCCTCAGTACTGACCCTCCGACAGTGCAACACTCCCTGTACTGACCCCTCCGACAGTGCAGCGCTCCCCCTGTACTGACCCCTCCAACAGTATAGCACTCCCTCAGTACTGCCCCTCCGATAGTGCAGTGCTCAAGTAGTATTGCCCCCCCCACAGTGCAGCGCTCCCTCAGTACTACCCCTCTGACAGTGCACCACTCCTTTAGTACTGACCCTCTGACAGTGCAGTGCTCCCTCAGCACTACCCCTCTGACAGTGCACCACTCCTTTAGTACTGACCCTCTGACAGTGCAGCCCTCCCTCAGTACTGATCCTCTGACAGTGCAGCATTCGCTCAGTACTGATCCTCCAACAGTGCAGCACTCCCTCAGTACTGCCCTTCGACAGTGCAGCACTCCCTCAGTACTGCCTCTCCGACAGTGCAGCACTCCCTTAGGACTGACCCTCTGACAGTGCAGCACTCCCTCAGTACTGCCCCTTCGACAGTGCAGCACGCCCTCAGTACCGACCCTCTGACAGTGCGGCACTCCTTCAGTACTGACCCTCTGAAGGTGCAGCACTCCCTCAGTACTGCCCCTTCGACAGTGCAGCACTCCCTCAGTACCAACCCTCTGACAGTGCGGCACTCCCTCAGTACTGATCCTCCGATAGTGCAGCACTCCCTCAGTACTGTCCCTCCGACAGTGCGGCACTTCCTCAGTACTGCCCTTCGACAGTGCAGCAATCCCTCAGTACTGCCCCTTCGACAGTGCAGCACTCCCTCAGTACTGACCCTCTGACAGTATGGCACTCCCTCAGTACTGACCCTCTGAAGGTGCAGCACTCCCTCAGTACTGCCCCTTCGACAGTGCAGCACTCCCTCAGTACTGACCCTCTGACAGTGCAGCATTCCCTCAGTACTGACTGTAATGTTATCTTAATAACGTAATTACGAGTCTCCCAAGCAGTTGTAGTGGACTGCCATTTATTCAGTCCTGACTCTGTGCCTCATAGTACAGTATTGCCAGCATGGCTAAGATGGCGTCGGATCTTGCCCCCGGATATGATGTCAGCCGCCAACCAGCTGTCAATCAAACCCCGCTGTCTTTACGACAGCTACGGTTATCCGTACATCTTCCCCCTTCAATGAAGACATAACACAGTAACAACATAACATAACATAACACATAGAACACTTGTTAACATCATATAGAAACAGTCAGTGTAACTACACCGTTGAACTAATTGCAGGTAGGTATAAACCTTACCCAGACCCAAGAGTCCATTAACTGTTTACAGTCTTATCAATCCCTGTCAACAGGTCAAGTTTAACTACAGGCTTTCTGGTGCATTGTGACCTGCATGGCTGAACGGGTGTTTGCTGAACCACCCCAGTTGTATCCCTTAAGTTCATGTCTGTACCACACAGGTCCCTTGTCACATTATCACTACTGTGTCCTTCATCACTTTGTGGCATTTCCCTCATCTCGTCTTCCTCTCTGTCCTCCTGAGGCTGAAAGGTCTCTGTGGTTTTTGTTAAGTCTGTGTGTTATAGTGAGAATTACTACACAGACCACAAGAGTAAATTTTAACAGGTCTTTACTAGTCGAAGGTCAGGGCTGAACTGCCCAATAAATCATTACACAGCACTTATATACCGGTGTGGTCACCACCGGTATTACAGTATACAGCAGCCAAGATAAAGTAGTGCATCTCTTAAAATAGTTCTCTTAAAGGTGGAATGGTTACATACACCACAATCCTCCCTTTTTAGCTTAACAGTATATATTCCCCATTAAACATAACATATATACACAACTTCATGTAAAAACAGTTCACAGATTCAGTCTCTCTGGAGGCTTCCTGACTCGGTCCGGATAACGCCTCGGTGGTGTAGTAGTTTTCGGTGGTGTAGTAGGTTCTTTTGGCAAGGTCGATTCGGCTTGAATGCCAGTGTCGGGTTCATCTGCTTCCAGTATCACCGGATCGGAGGTAGATACTATGGGTATCTCTGCTTCATCATTAGGCGTATAGAGTTGTGGTGTAGGTTGTCCCTTTTCGGATGACTCTATGATCTGGTCAGCATGGCGCCTTATTATGCTTTCACCAATGTCCACGGTATACATCAACGGTCCTAGTCGTGTGCAAATAGTTCCAGGCTGCCATTTCTCGGTACGGTAGTCCCGGGCCAAAACTGGTTGACCTATCTGGAAGGTTCTAGTTGGCCTTTCATTCATGCCTTGAAATTGCCGGTTCTCTACGTCCCTTCTGATGTTTGGCTTGATCAAATCCAGCCGGCATCTTAGTCTTCTATTGAAAAACATCATGGCGGGAGTTTGGTTTGTAACCACATGTGTTGCATTCCTGTACGCAAACAAGAAGTTATCTACCTTATGTTGTAGATTTATGTCTTCATTACCCATGGCCTTTATGGCCTTCTTGAAGGTCTGGACAAACCTTTCAGCTAATCCATTGGTGGCGTGATGGTATGGGGCGGACGTGTAGTGCTTAACCCCATTGTTTTTTAAGAACTTCCTGAATTCTTCGGACACAAATTGCGGTCCATTATCAGAACAGATCTGTTCCGGCAGCCCATTCCTGGCAAATATGGTCCTTAATACTGTGATGGTTTTTCCCGTGGTGGTGGAGGACATCTTTATTACCTCCGGCCACTTGGAGTGTGCATCCACCGCGATTAAGAACATTGAGTCCATAAATGGACCAGCAAAGTCGATATGTACCCTTTGCCATGGAGATGAGGGCCACTCCCATGGATGTAGAGGGGCTTGTGGTGGGGCGTTTTGGACCTTCTGGCATCCTAGACAGCTCTTGGTCATTTCTTCGATGTCTCCATCGATACCTGGCCACCACACAAACGCTCTGGCTAGGTTCTTCATTTTCACTCCACCCAGATGCCCCTCGTGAAGCTCCTTTAGCACTTTATACTGGAGTTTGGGTGGAATCACCACTCTGGATCCACACATCAAGGTTCCTCGGCACACTGACAGCTGTTCTCTTCTTTGCGAGAATGCTGGCAACAGTGGTTCGCCATGTGCTGGCCATCCCTTCACCATTAAATCGTAGACTCGTGAGAGAGTCGGGTCATTTCTCGTTTCCTTTTCAATGGTAGAATTTGTTACTGGTAGACATTCCACTATGGTTGAGTGGAACATCTCCACTGGGTCCACTGTAGGCGCCTCTTCTACCGTTGGCAACGGTAGGCGCGATAAACCGTCAGCATTCCCATGCTGTTTTGATCCTTTGTATTCTATGTCATATTGGTGTGCCCCTAGGAAAAGGGACCACCTCTGTAGCCTTTGCGCTGTCATAATGGGAACGCCCTTTTTAGGGTTGAATATGGATACCAACGGCTGGTGGTCTGTCAGCAGTGTAAACTTCTGGCCCTGCAGGTAATGATTAAACTTCTTTACTCCCCACACAAGGCTGAGAGCCTCCCTATCTATCTGAGCATAGTTGCGCTCAGCGGAGGTCAATGATCTGGATGCAAATGCGACTGGCCTTTCCAAGCCATTTGGCAACTTGTGTGAGAGTACTGCTCCAATACCATAAGGAGAAGCATCACAAACTAAACGAATAGGTAGCGTTGGGTTGAAGTGAGCCAACACTTCCTCTGAGGTGATCAATGCCTTGCTTTTGCGAAAGGCCTTCTTACAGTCCTCGCTCCACTTCCATGGTACTTCTTTCTGCAAAAGAGCATTCAGCGGGTGCAGCACCGTGGATAGATTTGGCAGAAACTTATGGTAATAGTTAATCAACCCTAGGAACAACCTCAACTGGGATACATTTTCCGGAGCGGGAGCCTTCACAACAGCTTCGATCTTGTCAGGTGACTTGTGCAGCCCCTCCTGGTCAATGACATGACCACAGTACGAGATCCGTTTCTGAAAGAACTCACATTTCTGGCGATTAACTCGAAGTCCATATTCGTTCAATCTGGTGAGCACCAGTTTCAAATTTGCAAGGTGTTCCTCATCGTCATCTCCTGTAATCAGGATATCGTCCAAGTAACATTGAGTGCTTGGAATTCCCTGTAATACCTGCTCCATGGCACTCTGCCAAATTGCCGGAGCCAAAGCCACTCCAAAAACCAGTCTATTATATCGATACAAGCCTCTGTGCGTGCTGATTGTGAGATGCTGGCGCGACTCTTCCTCAACTTCCATCTGTAAGTACGCTTGCGCCAGGTCTATCTTGGTGAAGCGTTTCCCACCAGACAATGAAGCAAAGATATCCTCAATCCACGGAAGCGGATATTGCACCGTGTGAAGCACCGGATTAACTGTGATCTTGAAGTCTCCACAGATGCGGACCTTCCCCGGTTCCCCTGGCTTGGTACTCGATGAACGCTTCATGACGGGAACAATGGGCGTGGCCCACTCACTCCAGTCCACCTTAGACAGTACTCCTGAACGTTCTAGCCCTTCCAGCTCAGCTTCCACAGCAGGTTGTATCGCATAAGGTACCGGTCTGGCTTTGAAAAATTTTGGGTTTGCATGTTCTGCAATCTTGACTTTTGCCTTAATTCCTCTCAGTGTTCCCAGTCCCTGTTGGAACACCTCTTTAGCCTCATCCAATATTCTGGACAATCGTTCAGGTTTGACATCTTTTTTTCCGGAATCTACCGTTATTGCTTTTAGGGAGTGCCAGTCCATATTTATTTTCCTGATCCACTCCCGTCCCAGAAGTGGTGGACTTCCCTCAGGTAGTACATATAAGTCCATTCCTTGGTGTTCTTTGCCCTTGTGTATCACCTTGACTTTTATCTTTCCGATGGGGTATACTCGTTGCCCCGTGTATGTCTGCAATACTATCTCCGTATCCCGTAGGGGAATATGTGTGAATAACCTTTTGTAATCTTGCTTATTCATGACCGTCAATGCCGATCCGGTGTCCAATTCCATCTTCACTTGGACTCCTGCTATCTGCAGTGTGACCCAGATAGTTTGTAGGTCAGCTTCCTTACTCACATTGTGAATTCTCAGACTACCCAGTTCCTTGCTGTTGGAGTCTGAATCCGAATTCTGTTCATCCGAACTCTTCTCAGCCACCTTATGTACCTTTCTGCACTTTTCCTGCGGTGACTTTTTGTTGCTGGTCTTCTTTCCTGACCGGCATACTTTAGCTATGTGACCAAGCTTGCCACATTTTCTACATTCCTGGTTTTTAAACCAGCATTGGTTCTGATCGTGTGTTGTCTTTCCACAACGATAACATTCCGCTGTACCCAAAGCCATTTGATCTACGCTGAGTACCGCTGCCTTCAGCTGCATTTCCGCAGTGCCTCTCGCTGCGGCTTCGTGCGATGCTGCAAGAGTGACAGCCTTATCCAGTGTAAGATCATTCTCTTCAAGCAGCCGCTTTTGTGTTCCTTCTTTCGGCAATCCACACACGAATTTGTCTCTCAGTGCCTCTGTCAGTCTTTCCCCAAACTGACAGTATTTCGCTAGCTTACGCAGTTCAATTAAATACTCCGCGTTGCTTTCCTCTTTCAGTTGCGTTCTCGCATAAAATTTAAATCGTTCCGCTAACATCAGCGGTGTGGGGTTCAAATGATTTCTCAGGACAGCAACAATATTAGCGAAAGCCTGATCCGCCAGTTTAGCTGGTGATAGAAGATGCTTCAATAGCCCGTATGTCTTCGCACCCATTGAGTTTAGTAAGGTTAGTGCTTTATCTTCATCTGATATTTTATTTGCCTTACAATAAATCTCTATGCGTTCTACATACGTGGCCCAATCTTCAACATCGGGATCGAAATCATTGATGTTACCACGCTTAGGCATCCTCGCAATCTTCTTCAGAAACAAAAAGAAATTTTTCTTTTATTTTTTTTTCAAAATGGCGGTTTCCCGCGCTTGTCTTCTTCCCCCGCCTACGAAAATGGCGGCTTCCCGCATTTGCCTTTCTCCCCCGCTGGCTGTAATGGCGATTGCCGTATT
Source organism: Somniosus microcephalus (assembly GCF_052327205.1). Lineage (NCBI taxonomy): Eukaryota > Metazoa > Chordata > Chondrichthyes > Squaliformes > Somniosidae > Somniosus > Somniosus microcephalus. The sequence continues at coordinate 2,337,574 of NC_140989.1, read as the reverse complement.
GCTGCATTCGCCCTCCCCAGTGGTTCTCAAATCGTGCCTCCCAGCCCCTCTTGCAGTCCGGTCCTTTCCCCCGGCTGCAGCTGAGTTCTCCGCGGTTTTTTAAATTTATTTTCTCCCGCGCCTTACGCTGTCCCGGTCGCTGCACCTCGCGGCCTCGGTAGCTGCCCGGCCTTTTTTTACCGGTCGCGGTCGAGCTCTCTCTCGACGCTGTTGCGTCTCCCAGCCCGCTTGCAGCCCGGTCTTTTACACTGGCTGCGTTTGCATTCACCGCGGCTCCCGTGCCTTACGCTGCCCCAGTCTCAGCACCTCTGGCCCCCACTTCTGTCCGGCTCTTTTCCCCGGCCGTGGTCGAGTTCTCTGCCCTTATATCCTCCGTTTTTCCCTCCCCTACTTCACAGCCAACGTGGCCGACTTGCTGCTCGTCGCTGATCGGCTTACCCACCACCGTGATAGAAGGGATGATCACTGCCTGTTGCTGATGGAAGGCTTCGTGTCAGGATTCTTCCTTTGCTCTTCAGACCCGCGTCTTTTCTCAGCAGGATGATGAGGGTGGATGCCTCCTCTCAACACCCGTTAAATTGCCTTGGATGTATCTCTGCTGCAGGGTAAGATCGTACTCATCGCCACTGTTAAGTCTGTGTGTTATAGTGAGAATTACTACACAGACCACAAGAGTAAATTTTAACAGGTCTTTACTAGTCGAAGGTCAGGGCTGAACTGCCCAATAAATCATTACACAGCACTTATATACCGGTGTGGTCACCACCGGTATTACAGTATACAGCAGCCAAGATAAAGTAGTGCATCTCTTAAAATAGTTCTCTTAAAGGTGGAACGGTTACATACACCACAGTTTTCAGTAGGTGCCTCCTGTTTCTGCGAAACACATTGCCGTTCTCTGTCATGACACTGTATGACCTGGGGGCGACCTGTTGTAGAACGGTGGCTCTTTTAGGCCATGACTCAGGCCCTTCAATGCGAACTATATCCTGCTCCTGTAGAGGCACTAGTGTAGTGGCTGTGCAGTCATGAAGTGTTTTTTGTTTCTGTTGTAGTTTCCGAGCCTTGTCTGCCCACACCTGATCTCTGTGGTCAGGTGTGACATAACTGGGAAGTCGTGTACGGACTTTCCGACCCAGTAAGAGCTCAGCTGGAGACTTGCCACTTGCTAGCAGGCCCGCCCTGTACGACATCAGGGCCAGATATGGGTCAGTGTTGCTGTGTGCTGCTTTCTTTAATAGTCTTTTCACAATCTGTACCCCCTTCTCCGCTTTTCCATTAGCCTGAGGATAGAGCGGACTGGAGGTTACATGATTAAACTCATACTCTGAAGCAAATGACTGAAACTCATGACTGGCATAGGGAGGGCCATTATCAGAGACCAGGGTTAGAGGGATGCCCTGCCTGGCAAAGATTGACTTCAGGTGAGTTATCACAGCTCTTGATGTGGTACTGGACAAGAGAGCCATCTCCGGATAATTGGAATAATAATCAATAACTAACAAATAGTCTTTTCCTTCATAGTGAAATATATCAGTTCCGACCTTTTCCCAAGGTTGTGATGGGAGCTCTGTGGTAATGAGGGGCTCTTTTGTTTGCTTGTAGTGATACTCCTGACATGCAGCACACTCGCTGATCAACTGGTCAATATCAGAGTTCATGTTTGGCCAGTAGAGTGCCTCACGTGCTCTCCTTTTTGACTTTTCTGCACCCAGGTGCCCTTCATGTATCCTGTTGAGCATTTCTCATCGCCTAGAGGTGGGCACTACTATCCTGTCACACTTAAGCAGTAGTCCATTGACCACAGAGAGCTCAGACTAAATGTGTATTGTTTACATGACCCTTTCTTCCAGCCCTCTTGAAGATTTCTCATTACTTTACTCAGGACTGGGTCCTTTGATGTCATAGAGTCATAGAGTCATAGAGTTATACAGCATGGATAGAGGCCCTTCGGCCCATCGTGTCCGCGCCGGCCATCACGCCCTGTCTAATCTAATCCCATATTCCAGCATTTGGTCCGTAGCCTTGTATGCTATGGCATTTCAAGTGCTCATCCAAATGCGTCTTGAATGTTGTGAGGGTTCCAGCCTCCACAACACTTCCGGGCAGTGAGTTCCAGACTCCAACCACCCTCTGGGTGAAAAAGTTCTTTCTCAAATCCCCTCTAAACCTCCCGCCCTTTACCTTGAATCTGTGCCCCCTAGTTATTGACCCTCCCTCATAATTTTGTACACCTCAATCATGTCCCCCCTCAGCCTCCTCTGCTCCAAGGAAAACAAACCCAATCTGCCCAGTCTCTCTTCATAGCTGAAGCGTTCCAGCCATGGTAGCATCCTGGTGAATCTCCTCTGCACCCTCTCCAAAGCTATCACATCCTTCCTGTAGTGTGGCGACCAGAACTGCACACAGTATTCCAGCTGTGGCCTAACCAGTGTTTTATACAGCTCCATCATAACCTCCTTGCTCATATATTCTATGCCTCGGCTAATGAAGGCAAGTATCCCATATGCCTTTTTTACCACCTTATCCACCTGTTCCGCCGCCTTCAGGGATCTGTGTACTTGCACACCCAGATCCCTCTGACCCTCCGTCTTGCCTAGGGTCTTACCATTCATTGTGTATTCCCTTGCCTCGTTAGTCCCCCCAAAGTGCATCATCTCGCACTTTTCCAGGTTAAATTCCATTTGCCACTGTTCCGCCCATCTGACCAACCCATCGGTATCGTCCTGCAGACTGAGACTACCCTCCTCGCTATTTACCACCCTACCAATTTTTGTATCATCCGCGAACTTACTGATCATACCTTTTACATTCATATCCAAGTCATTAATATAGACCACAAACAGCAAGGGACCCAGCACCGATCCCTGGGGTACCCCACTGGCCACAGGCTTCCAGTCACAAAAACAACCTTCGACCATCACCCTCTGCCTTCTGCCACTAAGCCAGTTTTGTATCCAACGTGCCAAGGCACCCTGGATTCCATGGGCTCTTACCTTCTTGACCAGTCTCCTGTGCGGGACTTTATCGAAGGCCTTACTGAAATCCATGTATACCACATCCACTGCGTTACCCTCATCCACACACCTAGTCACCCCCTCAAAAAATTCAATCAAATTAGTCAGACATGATCTTCCCTTGACAAAGCCATGTTGACTATCCCTGATTAATCCTTGCCTCTCCAAGTGGAGACTGATTTTGTCCCTCAGAATTTTTTCCAATAATTTTCCCACCACTGATGTTAGGCTCACTGGCCTGTAGTTCCCCGGTTTTTCCCTACTCCCCTTCTTGAATAATGGAACTACATTAGCGGTTCTCCAGTCCTCTGGCACATCCCCTGTGGCCAGAGAGGTTCTGAATATGTGTGTTAGAGCCCCCGCAATCTCTTCCTTTGCCTCACACAGCAGCCTGGGATACATTTCATCCGGGCCTGGGGATTTATCCATTTTTAGGCCTGCTAAAACCGCCAATACCTTCTCCCTCTCGATGTTAATGTGTTTGAGCATATCACAGTCCCCCCGCCCTATTTCTATGTCTACATCGTCCCTCTCCATAGTGAAAACAGATGCAAAAAATTCATTTAGAACCCCTCCTACATCTTCCGGCTCCACACACAGATTGCCACTTTTGTCCCTAATGGGCCCTATTTTTTCCCTAGTTATCCTCTTACCCTTAATATACTTATAAAACATCTTAGGATTTTCCTTTATTTTGCTCGCCAGTGTTATTTCATGGCCCCTCCTTGATCTCCTAATTTCTTTTTTAAGTATCCCCCTGCACTTTTTGTACTCCTCTAGGGCTTCCTCCGTCTTTAGCCTTTTGTATCTGCCATAAGCCCTCCTTTTTTTTCTAATCCATTCTCGTATATCCCCTGACATCCACGGTTCCCTGTGGTTTTTGGAACCACCCTTGACCTTTACGGGAACATGTTGCCATTGTATGATCTCAATCTCCCTTCTGAAAGCCTCCCATTGCTCCGATGCGGATTTTCCTACAAGTAGCTGATCCCAGTCCATTTTGGCCAGATCCTGCCTTATCCTATTAAAATCGGCCTTCCCCCAATTTAGAACCTTTATTTCCGGCCCATCCCTGTCCTTTTCCATGACCACCTTAAATCTCACCATATTATGGTCACTGTCACCAAAGTGCTCACCTACTAGTACTTCTTCCACTTGGCCGGCCACATTCCCTAGAATTAGGTCCAGTACCGCCCCCTCTCTTGTAGGACCTTCTACATGCTGGCTCAAAAAGCTCTCCTGGATGCACTTTGAGAATTCTACACCCTCTGTGCCTTTCACACTCTGACTATCCCAGTTAATATTGGGGAAGTTGAAATCCCCCATTATTATTACCCTATTATTTGCACATTTCTCTGAGATGTGCCTACATATCTGTTCCTCTATCTCCCCCTGACTGTTTGGAGGCCTATAGTACACTCCCAGCAAAGTGCTTGCCCCCTTCTTGTTTTTAAGCTCCACCCATATGGCCTCATTAGAGGAACCTGCTAATATGTCATCCCTCCTTACTGCAGTAATTGACTCCTTAATTAATATTGCTACACACCCTCCTCTTATACCCCCCCCATGTCTCGCCTGAAGATTCTGTACCCCGGAATATTGAGCTGCCAGTCTTGCCCCTCCCTCAACCATGCCTCCGTGATAGCAACAAAGATGTCTCTGTGACTATCACTGACAGTTGTTCCTGTGTGGCGGGCAATGCTGCGTAGACCATATCCACATGAAAAGCCACATCCTCTTCTGATTCACTGTTTTGTGTGGTGTAAGGCGCAGCCCTGGATAGTGTGTCTGCAATGAACATTTGTGTCCCTGGCATATATGTTAGCTCAAAATCGTAATGTTGAAGTCTCATCATTAGGCGTTGTATCCGTGGTGACATGTCACACAGATTCTTCTTTGCGATCCCCAGCAGTGGCTTATGGTCCATTTCTAGGATAAGAACATAAGAACATAAGAAATAGGAGCAGGAGTAGGCCAATCGGCCCCTCGAGCCTGCTCCGCCATTCAATAAGATCATGGCTGATCTGATCCTAACCACCAATCCACTATCACAGAACCATCTCCTGAATCTAACAGAATTAGACACACGAAATAGGAGCAGGATCAGGCTACACGGCCCCTGGGCCCACTCCGCTACCCACAGGGCCATGACCGATCCGAACCTAGACTCATGTCCAAATTCCTGCCCGCTCCCCGTAACCCTTAATTCCCTTTACTTCTAGGAAACTGTCTATTTCTGTTTTAAATTTATGTAATGATGTAGCTTCTACAGCTTTTTGGGGCAGCATATTCCATGGACCTACCACCCTCTGAGTGAAGTAGTTCCTCCTCATCTCAGTTTTGAAAGAGCAGCCCCTTATTCTAAGACTATGCCCCCTAGTTCTAGTTTCACCCATCATCGGGAAGATCCTCCCCGCATCCACCCGATCAAACCCCTTCACAATCTTATATGTTTCAATAAGATCGCCTCTCATTCTTCTGAACTCCAATGAGTAGAGTCCCAATCTACTCAACCTCTCCTCATATGTCCATCCCCTCATCCCCGGGATTAACCGAGTGAACCTTCTTTGTACTGACTCGAGAGCAAGTATGTCCTTTCTTAAGTATGGACACCAAAACTGTACGCAGTATTCCAGGTGCGGTCTCACCAATACCTTGTACAACTGAAGCAATACCTCCCTATTTTTATATTCTATCCCCCTAGCAATGAAAGCCAACATTCCATTGGCCTTCTTAATCACTTGCTGCACCTGCATACTAACCTTTTGAGTTTCGTGCACCAGGACCCCCAGATCCCTTTGTACTTCAGTACTTTCCAGTTTCTTGCCATTAAGATAATAACTTGCTCTACGATTTTTCCTGCCAAAGTGCATAACCTCACACTTTCCAGTATTGTATTCCATCTGCCAAATCTCTGCCCACTTACTTAGCCTGTCTATGTCCCCTTGCAGGTTTTTTATGTCCTCCTCACTCACTACTTTCCCTCCCATCTTAGTATCATCTGCAAACTTTGATATGTTACACTCGGTCCCCTCCTCCAAATCGTTAATATAGATTGTAAAGAGTTGGGGACCCAGCACTGACCCCTGCGGAACACCACTAGTTACTGATTGCCAGTCTGAGAATGAACCATTTATCCCAACTCTCTGCCTTCTGTTAGATAGCCAATCCTCTATCCATGCCAGAATATTACCCCCAATCCCGTGATTTTTTATCTTAAGCAATAATCTTTTGTGTGGCACCTTGTCAAATGCCTTTTGGAAGTCTAAATACACTACGTCCACTGGTTCCCCTTTATCCACCCTATACGTTACTTCCTCAAAGAACTCCAGCAAATTTGTCAAACATGACTTCCCCTTCATAAAACCATGCTGACTTTGTCCTATTAAATTATGATTATCCAAATGTCCTGTTACTGTCTCCTTAATAGTGGACTCCAAAATTTTACCTACCACAGATGTTAGGCTAACCGGTCTATAGTTTCCAGCCTTCTGTCTACTGCCCTTTTTAAATAAGGGTGTTACATTAGCAGTTTTCCAGTCTGCCGGGACCTTTGCCGAGTCCAGGGAGTTTTGGAAAATTATTACCAGTGCATCCACAATCCCTACCGCCACTTCCCTCAAGACCCTAGGACGTAAGCCATCAGGTCCAGGTGATTTATCCGCCTTGAGTCCCATTATTTTACCGAGTACCACTTCCTCAGTGATTTTGATCGTGTTTAGCTCCTCCCCCCCTTTAGCCCCCTGTTTGTCCAGTGTTGGGATATTCTTAGTGTCTTCTACTGTAAAGACTGATATAAAATATTCATTCAGTGTTTTTGCCATCTCCATATTTCCCACCATTAATTTCCCGGTCTCATCCTCTAAGGGACGAACATTTACTTTAGCCACCCTTTTTCTTTTTATATAACTATAAAAACTCTTACTATCTGTTTTTATATTTTTTGCTAATTTACTTTCATAATCTATCTTCCCTTTCTTAATCAATCTTTTTGTTATTTTTTGCTGTCTTTTAAAGTTTTCCCGATCCTCTATCCTCCCACTAGATTTGGCTACCTTATATGCCCTTGTTTTTAGTCGAATACTATCCTTAATTTCTTTACTTAGCCACGGATGGCTGTCTTTTCTTTTACACCCTTTTCTTCTCAGTGGAATATATTTTTTTTGGAAGTTGTAAAATAACTCCTTAAATGTACACCACTGATCATGTATCGTCTTACCCTTTAATCTATTTTCCCAATCCACTCTACTCAATTCCGCTCTCATACCTTCATAGTCTCCTTTATTCAAGCTTAGCACGCTTGTTTGAGATCCAACCTTCTCACCCTCTAATTGAATATGGAATTCAACCATGTTATGGTCACTCATTCCAAGGGGATCCTTTACTAGGACATTTTTAATTAATCCTGTCTCGTTAGGTAAGGTTCCACACAAAAGATTATCATGCAAAATTAAGGCTCATGGGATTGGGGGCAAAGTATTAACGTGGATAGAGAACTGGCTGGCGGATAGAAAACAGAGAGTTGGAATAAACGGCTCGCTTTCGGAGTGGCAGGCAGTGACCAGCGGGGTGCCGCAAGGATCTGTCCTGGGACCCCAGCTGTTCACAATATATATAAATGATCTGGATCAGGGAATTGGATGCAATATTTCCAAATTCGCTGACGACACTAAACTAGGAGGAGGGGTGGGCTCTGATGAGGATGTTAGGAGGCTACAGTGCGATTTGGACAGGTTGGGGGAATGGGCGGTTACGTGGCAGATGCACTATAATGTGGATAAATGCGAGGTTATCCACTTTGGGGGTAAAAACAGGAGGGTAGATTATTATCTAAATGGCAATAGATTGGGAGATGGGGAAGTGCAGAGGGACCTGGGTGTTCTTGTGCACCAGTCACTGAAGGAGAGCATGCAGGTGCAACAGGCGATTAAGAAGGCAAATGGTATGTTGGCCTTCATATCAAGGGGGTTCGAGTATAGGAATAGGGATACCTTACTACAGCTGTACAAGGTGCTGGTGAGACCGCATCTGGAGTATTGTGTACAGTTTTGGTCGCCCCATCTGCAGAAGGATGTTCTTGCCATGGAAAGAGTGCAGCGGCGATTCACCAGGCTGATACCTGGAATGGCGGGAATGACCTACGAGGAGAGATTGAATAGTTTGGGCTTGTACTCACTGGAGTTTAGAAGATTGAGAGGGGATCTCATCGAAACATATAAAATTATGGCAGGCCTGGACAGGCTGAATTCAGAGAGAATGTTTCCAATGGCAGGGGAGCACAGAACCAGGGGCCACAGTCTAAAAATAGCGGGCAAATCATTTAAAACAGAGATGAGGAAGAATTTCTTCACTCAAAGAGTGGTGAGCCTGTGGAATTCCCTGCCACAGAGGGCTGTGAAGGCTAATTCAATAAATATTTTCAAGAGAGAATTGGATATATTTCTGAAGGCTAAGGGGATTAAGGGTTACGGAGAAAAGGCGGGGACGGGGTACTGAACTGGTAAGATCAGCTAAGATCTCAGACGAAGATCAGCCATGATCTCATTGAATGGCGGAGCAGGCTCGAAGGGCCGAATGGCCTACTCCTGTTCCTATCTCTATGTTTCTATGTTTCTATGTTACACAGGACCAGATCTAAGGTTGCTTGCCCCCTGGTCGGTTCAGTTACATACTGCTCAAGAAACCCATCCCTAATACACTCAATGAACTCATCCTCAAGGCAGCCCTGCCCAATTTGATTTGTCCAATTAATATGATAGTTAAAATCCCCCATAATTATAGATGTTCCCTTATTACAAGCCTCAACTATTTCCTGATTGATACTCCGTCCAACAGAGTTGCCACTGTTCGGAGGCCTATAGACTACGCCCACTAGTGTTCTTTTCCCCTTATTATTCCTTACCTCCACCCAAACTGTTTCATCATCCTGATCTTTTGACCCAATATCATTTCTCTGTATTACAGTGATTCCTTCCTTTATTAACATAGCCACCCCACCTCCCCTTCCTTCCTGCCTGCCCTTCCTGATCGTTAAATAACCTGGTATGTTTAATTCCCAGGCATTGTCACCCTGCAGCCATGTTTCTGTAATGGCCACAAGATCATACCCATATGTAGTTATTTGTGCCATTAACTCGTCTATTTTGTTACGAATGCTACGTGCATTCAGATAGAGAACTTTCAAAGATGTTTTGTGACACTTAGTTCCTGCTTTTGCCCTTTCTATTACTTTACCTTTTACTCCATACCTTCTGCCCCTTCCTGACATGCTCTGGTTTTTAATTTCCCCACTGCTACCTAAGTCTATGACCTTCTCTGTTGTCATTTTTATTATTTGCTCTCTAGGAACCTCCCCCCCACTAGTTAGTTTAAAGCCCTCTCTACAGCCCTAGTGATATGATCCGCCAGGACTCTAGTCCCAGCACTGGCCAAGTGAAGCCCGTCCCAACGGAACAGCTCCCTCCTGCCCCAGTACTGGTGCCAGTGTCCCAGGAAGCAAAACCCATTTCTCCCACACCAGTCTTTCAGCCACGCATTTAACTCTCTAATTTTATTTGTCCTAGCCAAATTCGCTAGTGGCTCAGGTAATAATCCAGAGATTATTACCATTGTGGTTCTGCTTTTTAATTTGGCCCCTAGCTGCTCAAACTCCCTCAGCAGAACCTCCTTCCTTGTCCTATCTATGTCGTTGGTACCAACATGGACCATGACAACTGGATCCTCCCCCTCCCACTCCAAGTTTCTCTCCAGTTCAGAGGAGATGTCCTTAACCCTGGCACCGGGCAGGCAACACAGCCTTCGGGACTCTCGCTCTCGGCTGCAAAGAACTCTATCTATCCCCTTAATAATACTATCCCCTACCACTACAACATTTCTTTTAACTCCCCCCACTTGAATGGCCCCCTGCTCCACGGTGCTGTGGCCAGGTTGCTCATCCTCCCCGCAGTCCCTGTTCCCATCCTCACAGGGAGTAAGAGCCTCGAACCTGTTGGACAAGTGCAAGGGCTGCGACTCCTCCAACACTACCTCCTGGATCCCCGTACCTGCCTCACTTCTAGTCACACCATCCTGACCCTGGCCACGGACTACATCTGAATTAATTAATCTAATTGGTGTGAATACCTCGTGATACACAGAGTCCAGGTAACTCTCCCCCTCCCTGATGTGTCTCAGTGTTTGAAGCTCGGACTCCAGCTCTTCAACACGGAGCCGGAATTCCTCGAGCAGCCAACACTTACTGCAAATGTGATCACCGTGAGCATCAGTGGTGTCCACCAGCTCCCACATATTGCAGCAGCAACACATCACCTGATCTCCCATTCTATGTAATTAATTAAATTTATTAATATTATTCTTAAATACCCTCTGCCCCGATTCTAGATGGTGAATATCACACCTTAGAAACTATAAACCAATGAGATTTAAGCTTAAAAAGGGAGAAATACTCACCAACCAATCACTTACCCGCTTTCTGGTGACGTCACACTTGGATTACTTTTTACCTCTCTCCTTCCCTCCGAGTTCCCAGACTGGAGATTGGTTGGACTTACCTGGTCTCTGGGGCCTTTTATAGCCCCGCTCTGCCGCTCAGGATTCCCGCCGACGCTGTGAGGCCTTACCTGGTCTCTGGGGCCATTTATAGCCCCGCTCTGCCACTCGAGATTCCCGCCAACACTGTGAGGCCTTACCTGGTCTCTGGGGCCTTTTATAGCCCCGCTCTGCCACTCGAGATTCCCGCCAACACTGTGAGGACTTACCTGGTCTCTGGAGCCTTTTATAGCCCCGCTCTGCCGCTCGAGATTCCCGCCAACACTGTGAGGCCTTACCTGGTCTCTGGGGCCTTTTATAGCCCCGCTCTGCCGCTCGAGTTTCCCGCCGACACTGTGAGGCCTTACCTGGTCTCTGGGGCCTTTTATAGCCCCGCTCTGCCGCTCGAGTTTCCCGCCGACACTGGGTAACCTTGGGAAGACCATAGATGTAGGTATGAAATTTTTCACACCCAAATGCCAAGCCAAGGCACTCCTTCTCGATTTGCGCGTACCGGCACTCTGTTGCTGTCATGGAGCGTGATGCATACGCCACTGGTCGCCATTCTCCTTCATCTTCCTGTAGAAGGACAGCCCCTAATCCATTCTTAGAGGCATCTATGGACACTTTTGTCCTCTTTTTAGGGCAGAAGAACGTCAGTAGGGGTTCACTTGCTAGAATGTGTAGCAGCCCCTTCCATTCCCTCTCTTGTTCATGTCCCCATTAGAACTCTGTCTCTTGGTGCAGCAGTTTTCTCAGATGAACAGTTTTCACTGCTAGATTTGGAATGAATTTTCCTAGGTAGTTAACCATGCCAAGGGCCCGCTGAACCCCTTTCTTGTCCTTTGGTTTCTCCATGTCATGTATAGCCTTTACCTTTGATTTGTCTGGTTGAATCCCCTCTGTAGAGATCTTGTCTCCGAGGAATGTGATTTCATTGACACTGAACTGACATTTGTCTTTATTTAGTTTGAGTCCATACTGCCGTATTCTCTGAAGTGTTTTCTCCAGTCTGGTGTCGTGCTCCCCGTGAGTGGAGCCCCATACTACCAGATCATCCACGTACACCCGCACTCCCTCCAGGCCCTCGATGATTTGCTCCATTGCTCTGTGAAAGATTTCTGGAGCTAATACCAAAGGGCAGACGCTGGTAGGAGTATCGACCAAGCGGGGTGTTAAAAGTGCACAGCTTAGCACTTTCTTCATCAAGTTTCAACTGCCAGAAACCATGTGAGGCGTCCATCTTGGAGAAGACTTTCGCGTCTGTCATTTCGCTGACTATTTCCTCTCTCTTTGGAATTTGGTAGTGCTCTCTTTTGATATTGGCGTTAAGGTCCTTGGGATCCATGCAGACACACAATTTATCAGTTTTCTTTGAATTGACGCAGACCATGGAATTTACCCAGTCAGTCGGTTCCTCAATCTTCTTTATGACAGCTAGTCCCTCCATGCGGTCTAGCTCTTTCCTCAGTTTTTCACGGAGAGCCACTGGAACTCTCCTGGGTGCGTGAATCACAGGTTGTGCATCCTCTCTCAGTTTGATGGAGTATGTAAAGGGCAGTGCTCCAAAACCCTGAAATACATCTGCATATTTGTGTGCTATAGTCTCATGAGTCAGGTTTGTACTATCTTGGGGGGCACTCTGCACACAGTTCAGTTCATTAATAGTATAGACTCGCTTTACCAAGCCCAAATCCACACAGGCCTTATCCCCCAACAGTGACTCATGTCCTTCAGGCACTATAACAAAGGTCAAAGGGTGAATGTGATTTTTTACCTTAACATTCAGCCTACACGTTCCTTTTGTTTCAATGCTTTGTCCATTGTATGCATTCAAAGACACTGTCTTGTTCAGTATTTTAGGTCGCACTTTGACATTCCGTGCATCACTCCAACTTATGAGGTTTGCCTTAGCACCTGTATCTAGCTTAAAGGGAACAATGGTGCCATTTACCAGCAAGGGAGCTATCCAAACTTCAGTCTGTGGTCCTACAGAGTGCACTTCATTAGCATTTTTGCCCTGTTTTGACTCATTTTGCACCATTCCAACAAACAAAGTCTCTGCTCCTGTCTCTTCAGTCTCAATAGCATGCACTGTCTTTTTACCTTCAGTTTTCTCTTCCCAAAAACACATCTTGGCAAAGTGATTCCTGCCTTTACATTTTGCACAGTTCTTCCCATAAGCAGGACACTGTCTGGCTACGTGTTTATTACCGCACCATCTACATTCGTAAGGCATCATCATCTTGAACTCCGTGGGCCCTCTTGTGTCCCTTTTGTGTACCACATCACTGGCAGGTTTTTCAGCCCCAGGGCGCTCCCGCCCGCTGCTGTGCTGCTCCCTTCGAAAGTTTTTGTGTGCATGGCTGAGAGTTCACTAGCATGACATATTTTCACTGCTGCATCCAAATTTAGGTCATTGTCTCTAAGCATTCTCTCCCTCACCTTCTTGTCGAGTATTCCAAAAATGACTTGATCGCGTATCATCGATTCCTTCAGGTCCCTAAAGTTGCATGTTTGTGCTTTTATGTTCAAGTTCGTCAAAAAAAATCAAAGGATTCTCCTTGCTTTTGCACGCGGGAGCGAAACACGAATCTCTCATACGTTTCATTCTTTTTTGGAGTGCAGTATTCGTCGAACCGTTCTATCACCTTGTCCAGATCATTTTTATCATCTTTGGCTGCAAACGTAAATGTATTAAACAGCTTGATCGCCTGCGAGCCAGCCACTGTTAGCAACAAAGCTACGTTACGTGTTCCAGAGCTAGTCGAAGCGTCAATCGCTGTGAGGTAGAGAAGAAAGCGCTGCTTGAAGACACGCCAATTTTCATCCACATTTCCTTCTAGTTGCAGGCTAGCCGGAGGTTTTATTCCTTCCATTGTTGTAGTGTGTCCTTATCGTGAGTTCTATAAATCCTGGTACCATGTAATGTTATCTTAATAACGTAATTACGAGTCTCCCAAGCAGTTGTAGTGGAGTGCCATTTATTCAGTCCTGACTCTGTGCCTCGTAGTACAGTACTTCAAGCATGGCCAAGATGGCGTCAGATCTCGCCCCCGGATATGACGTCAGCCATCAACCAGCTGTCAATCAAACCCCGCTGTCTTTACGACAGCTACGGTTATCTGTACACTGACCCTCTGACAGTGCAGCACTCCCTCAGTACTGACCCTCTGACAGTGCACCACTCCCTCAGTACTGATCCTCCGACAGTGCAGCACTCCCTCAGTACTGACCCTCTGACAGTGCAGCACTCCCTCTCAATACTGACCCTCTGACAGTGCAGCACTCCATCAGTACTGACCCTCTGACAGTGCAGCACTCCCTCAGTACTGATCCTCTGACAGTGCAGCACTTCCTCAGTACTGACCCTCTGACAGTGCAGCACTCCCTCAGTACTGATCCTCTGACAGTGCAGCACTTCCTCAGTACTGCCACTTCAACAGTGCAGCACTCACTCAGTACTGAACCTCTCGAGTCCATCACACATACAAAACATATATTTTTATTCTTACAGATTCCCTGCCTTGAGGGGAAATATTCTTATTGACCCCTGAAATAAAGAATAGATTTGCCTTTCTAAGCTAGGCTTTATTAACTTAAAAATCCTGTAGCACATCTTCAACACCCAGTCCCAACTAAAGGCTGGAAAGAACTGAATTTAAGATGGCCACCACAAATCACATGACATCAACTACCAATGAGATTACAGCATATATCCCAAGGCAGGAAACAAACAACTAATCACAATACTTCTTACTAAACATAGAGAATAATCACCACATTCACCCCTCCTTTTAAAATATACTCCAACCTAAATAACCGTTACAATTTATAATTAATTATTTACAACTAAAACTATGCACAGACAAAATAAAACTATTCAACATGACACAATACTAAGTGAGCAACAACAAATAGTAACATTGCGCATAAGTATTAAGTATCTCTCAACTAAAACAATATAATATAATATTTCAACAATTTTAAAACATTACTATCAATTTAAAAGTCCATTTTCAATCGGTCGACCGGCTATCTTGTTCGTGTCGACCTTCTTAACCTTGGTGAAATTCCTTGCCCTCCCACACCAGGAGACACAGAAGTATCTTCTGCAGGAAGGCTATCCATATCCCGATTTTCAACGGTTTCCGGATTAGAAATCCCATCAGGAGGTAAACTGGGACGGTCATGAACATCCATCGAGGGCTGACTAATAGAAGTATAATTATCTGCAGTCGGATTGGAAATATTCGTAGTATCTGTAACAGCATCCACATTATCTGAATCATGACTATTGTTAATATCCTCAGAAGAGGGCTGGCCACCACAAGGAGCCAAGTCTTTAATTGAAACGATACTTTCTTTCCCATCTTGGAATCGAATATGAGCATATTGGGAATTTGCCTCCAACAGCTCCACCTCCTCCACTAAAGGATCGTATTTTGACAATCTAACATGGCGTCAAAGCAGCACAGGTCCCTGCATAGTAAGCCATGAAGGTACCGAATATCCCATAGTAGATCTCCGCGGATAGTTAAAGAGCCTTTCATGGGGGGTCACATTAGTAGCCGTTGAAAGCAATGATCTAATGGAATGCAGGGCATCAGGCAGTACCATTTCCCACTGTGTATTCTTAAGGTTCCGGGATGTCAAAGCCAACATAACTGCCTTCCAGATCACCCCATTGTATCGTTCGCACTGTCCATTACCCTGGGGATTATACGGGGTAGTTCTGCTAGTAGAAATTCCCCGACTCTGAAGGTATTCCTTCAACTGGGAAGACATAAAAGAACTTCCCTGATCCGAATGGATATATGCAGGCATCCCAAAGATGACAAAAAGTTGAGTCAGACATTTGATAACTGTAGCAGCTGATACATCTGCGCAAAGAAAAGCAAAAGGGAACCTTGAAAACTCATCCACAACAGTAAATATATATCGGTTTTGAGTAGTTGAAGGAAGAGGCCCCTTGAAATCGACGCTCAAACATTCAAAAGGAGAAGTAGCCTTTATAAGATGAGCTAGTTGAGGCTTAAAGAAATTCGGTTTACACCGAGCACAGATAGAACATGATGAAGTCATCCACTTGACGTCTTCAACTGAAAAGGGCAAATTCTTACTGCGTACGAAGTGTATCATCCTCGTAACCCCAGGATGGCATAAGGCATTGTGAAGATTAATAAGCGTATCTCCGTGAATCACAGAACAATAAGCCCTCGACAGCGCATCAGCAGCAACGTTATCCTTCCCCGGACGATAAACTATATCAAAATGGTAACATGCCAACTCAATCCTCCACCTCATTATTTTATCATTCTTAATCTTTCCAAAATGTTTGACATCAAACATAAAGGACACAGACTTTTGATCAGTTACCAACGTAAAATGTCGCCCCGATAAATAATGTCTCCATTTACGCAGTGCTTCTACTATTGCATACGCCTCTTTCTCTATTGAAGAATGCCTTTTTTCACTATTGTTCAAGGTACGCGAGAAAAAGGCCACAGGTCTTCCATTTTGGTTCAGAGTAGCCCCAATTGCAAAATCAGAAGCGTCCGTCTCAATCACAAAAGGAACCTGCTCATCAATAGAATGCACAACTGCTCCAAGGATATCCTTTTTAAAATTGTCAAAACACGTCCTGGCCTCCCATGATAGAGGATATGTCGTAACCCGAATAAGAGGCCGGATCTTCTGTGAAAAATTTGCAATCCAATTAGAATAGTAAGAAAACAGTCCAACAACTCATTGCAAAGCCTTAGAATTAGTAGGACAAGGTAAATCAATCAATGGTCGCAGACGTTCTGGGTCTGGTTTAATCTTGTTTCCCGAGCTGCGGGTGGATGAGTTTTGGAGCATGCGCGATGCTGAGAGGGTCGTGGATAGCACGTTTAGCGAGTTGTTCACGCCTCAGGGTAGGGCTGCACAGGGGGTGACCATCAGGCGGAGCAACAGAGGCAGGCAGGAAGTGCAGGGGCCCCCTGCGGACATCCCCCTTTCAAACAGGTATACCAAGTTGGATACTGTTGAGGGGGATGACTCACCAGGGGAAGGCAGCAGCAGCCAGCTTCCTGGCACCAGGGACGCGTCTGCTGCTCAGAAAGGGAGGAAATAGAGTGGGAGAGCAATAGTGGTAGGGGATTCTATCGTAAGGGGAACAGATAGGCGTTTCTGTGGCCGCAAACGTGACTCCAGGATGGTTTGTTGCCTCCCTGGGGCCAGGGTCATGGATGTCACTGTGCGGCTACAGGGCATTCTTAAGGGGGAGGGTGAGCAGGCAGAGGTCGTGGTCCACATTGGGACCAACGACATAGGTAGGAAGGGGGATGAGTTCCTGCATCAAGAATTTAGGGAGCTAGGTAACAGATTAAAGAGCAGGACCTCAAAGGTTGTAATCTCTGGATTACTCCCAGTGCCACGTGCTAGTGAGTATAGGAATAGGAGGATAGAGCAGATGAATGCGTGGCTAAAGAGTTGGTGTAGGGGGGAGGGTTTTACTTTCCTGGATCACTGGGCCTGCTTCTGGGGAAGGTGGGACTTGTACAAGTCGGACGGGTTGCACCTGAACCAGAGCAGGACAAATATCCTTGCGGGGAGGTTTGCTAGCACTGTTGGGGGGGATTTAAACTAACTTGGCAGGGGGATGGGATACAGAGGGGAGCTGAAATAGGGGGTGATGTGCTGCCAATTATAGAGAAAAAAACAAGTCAGCTTGGTAGACAGAGCAAATATACAAGGGCAAGGCTGGATGGCATCTATTTTAATGCAAGGAGTCTTGCAAATAAGGTGGATGAACTGAAGGTGTTGATAAACACCTGGGAGTATGATATTGTTGCTATCACGGAGACATGGTTGAGGGAGGGGCAAGACTGGCAGCTCAATATTCCGGGGTACAGAATCTTCAGGCGAGACAGAGGGGGGCGTATAAGAGGAGGGGGTGTAGCAATATTAATTAAGGAGTCAATTACTGCAGTAAGGAGGGATGACATATTAGCAGGTTCCTCTAATGAGGCCATATGGGTGGAGCTTAAAAACAAGAAGGGGGCAAGCACTTTGCTGGGAGTGTACTATAGGCCTCCAAACAGTCAGGGGGAGATAGAGGAACAGATATGTAGGCACATCTCAGAGAAATGTGCAAATAATAGGGTAATAATAATGGGGGATTTCAACTTCCCCAATATTAACTGGGATAGTCAGAGTGTGAAAGGCACAGAGGGTGTAGAATTCTTAAAGTGCATCCAGGAGAGCTTTTTGAGCCAGCATGTAGAAGGTCCTACAAGAGAGGGGGCGGTACTGGACTTAATTCTAGGGAATGTGGCCGGCCAAGTGGAAGAAGTGCTAGTAGGTGAGCACTTTGGTGACAGTGACCATAATATGGTGAGATTTAAGGTGGTCATGGAAAAGGACAGGGATGGGCCGGAAATAAAGGTTCTAAATTGGGGGAAGGCCGATTTTAATAGGATAAGGCAGGATCTGGCCAAAATGGACTGGGATCAGCTACTTGTAGGAAAATCCGCATCGGAGCAATGGGAGGCTTTCAGAAGGGAGATTGAGATCATACAATGGCAACATGTTCCCGTAAAGGTCAAGGGTGGTTCCAAAAACCACAGGGAACCTTGGATGTCAGGGGATATACGAGAATGGATTAGAAAAAAAAGGAGGGCTTTTGGCAGATACAAAAGATGTGCAGGTTAGGTTGATTGGCTATGATAAATTGACCCTTAGTGTTAGGGGGATTAAATACGTGGGGTTACGGGGATCGGGTGGGATATGTGTAGGGATTACGGGGATCGGGTGGGATATGTGTTGGTGCAGGCTCGATGGGCCGAAATGGCCTCTATCTGCACTGTGGGGTTTCTGTGATTCTGTGAAAAGGCTAAAGACGGAGGAAGCCCTAGAGGAGTACAAAAAGTGCAGGGGGATACTTAAAAAAGAAATTAGGAGATCAAGGAGGGGCCATGAAATAACACTGGCGAGCAAAATAAAGGAAAATCCTAAGATGTTTTATAAGTATATTAAGGGTAAGAGGATAACTAGGGAAGAAATAGGGCCCATTAGGGACAAAAGTGGCAATCTGTGTGTGGAGCCGGAAAATGTAGGAGGGGTTCTAAATGAATTTTTTGCATCTGTTTTCACTATGGAGAGGGACGATGTAGACATAGAAATAGGGCGGGGGGACTGTGATATGCTCAAACACATTAACATCGAGAGGGAGAAGGTATTGGCGGTTTTAGCAGGCCTAAAAATGGATAAATCCCCAGGCCCGGACGAAATGTATCCCAGGCTGCTGTGTGAGGCAAAGGAAGAGATTGCGGGGGCTCTAACACACATATTCAGAACCTCTCTGGCCACAGGGGATGTGCCAGAGGACTGGAGAACCGCTAATGTAGTTCCATTATTCAAGAAGGGGAGTAGGGAAAAACCGGGGAACTACAGGCCAGTGAGCCTAACATCAGTGGTGGGAAAATTATTGGAAAAAATTCTGAGGGACAAAATCAGTCTCCACTTGGAGAGGCAAGGATTAATCAGGGATAGTCAACATGGCTTTGTCAAGGGAAGGTCATGTCTGACTAATTTGATTGAATTTTTTGAGGGGGTGACTAGGTGTGTGGATGAGGGCAACGCAGTGGATGTGGTATACATGGATTTCAGTAAGGCCTTCGATAAAGTCCCGCACAGGAGACTGGTCAAGAAGTTAAGAGCCCATGGAATCCAGGGTGCCTTGGCACGTTGGATAAAAAACTGGCTTAGTGGTAGAAGGCAGAGGGTGATGGTCGAAGGTTGTTTTTGTGACTGGAAGCCTGTGGCCAGTGGGGTACCACAGGGATCGGTGCTGGGTCCCTTGCTGTTTGTGGTCTATATTAATGACTTGGATATGAATGTAAAAGGTATGATCAGTAAGTTCGCGGATGATACAAAAATTGGTAGGGTGGTAAATAGCGAGGAGGGTAGTCTCAGTCTGCAGGACAATATCGATGGGTTGGTCAGATGGGCGGAACAGTGGCAAATGGAATTTAACCCGGAAAAGTGCGAGGTGATGCACTTTGGGGGGACTAACAAGGCAAGGGAATACACAATGAATGGTAAGACCCTAGGCAAGACGGAGGGTCAGAGGGATCTGGGTGTGCAAGTACACAGATCCCTGAAGGCGGCGGAACAGGTGGATAAGGTGGTAAAAAAGGCATATGGGATACTTGCCTTCATTAGCCGAGGCATAGAATATAAGAGCAAGGAGGTTATGATGGAGCTGTATAAAACACTGGTTAGGCCACAGCTGGAATACTGTGTGCAGTTCTGGTCGCCACACTACAGGAAGGATGTGATAGCTTTGGAGAGGGTGCAGAGGAGATTCACCAGGATGCTGCCAGGGCTGGAACACTTCAGCTATGAAGAGAGACTGGGCAGATTGGGTTTGTTTTCCTTGGAGCAGAGGAGGCTGAGGGGGGACATGATTGAGGTGTACAAAATTATGAGGGGCATAGATAGGATGGATACTAAGGAGCTTTTTCCCTTAGTAGAAGGGTCAATAACTAGATTCAAGGTAAAGGGCGGGAGGTTTAGAGGGGATTTGAGAAAGAACCTTTTCACCCAGAGGGTGGTTGGAGTCTGGAACTCACTGCCCGAATGGGTTGTGGAGGCTGGAACCCTCACAACATTCAAGAAGCATTTGGATGAGCACTTGAAATGCCATAGCATACAAGGCTACGGACCAAATGCTGGAATATGGGATTAGATTAGACAGGGCGTGATGGCCGGCGTGGACACGATGGGCCGAAGGGCCTCTATTCGTGCTGTATAACTCTATGACTCTATGACCCCAGTAGATTTACCTCAGTGGTCGAAAAGGTAAACTTCTCTTTATTGAAAGTTAAACCAACTTTTTCCGCAGCTTGAAGGAATCTTTCTAAATTAGAATCATGCTCCACCCTTGATTTGCCACACACCGTGATGTCATCTAAGTATGAAAAGGTGTCAGAGAGAGAGTTATCACTTATAAAAGCATCCATTGCCCGTTGAAAACAAGCAACACCATTAGTAACACCAAATGGTATTCGGCAAAACTGATACAGCTTTCCACCAGCCTCAAAGGCCGTATATGGTTGATCCTTCTTAACAATAGGAATCTGATGATAAGCACTCTTTAGGTCAATAGTGCTAAAAACCTTATACTGAGATACTTTATTGATAAGCTCATCAATCTTAGGCAAAGGGTACGCATCTAATTGAGTATACCTATTAATAGTTTGGGAATAGTCTATCACCATTCGTTTCTTATGTCTCTCGTTAGTCGTGACAACTACCTGTGCCCGCCAAGGCGAACAACTAGGTTCAATGATTCCTTCCAATAAGAGACGTTGAACTTCAGAATGAATAAATTCTCTATCCTGACTGCTATACCTTCTTGACTTGGTAGCAATTGGCTTACAATCCGGCATCAAATTGGAAAAAAGTGATAATGGAGAAATGGATAAAGAGGTTAATCCACAAATAGATAAAGGTGGCTTAGTCCCTCCAAATGAAAGACTAAGAGACTCGTGTAACTGAAGCACATCATGACCAATCAAAATATCCACACAGAGATTAGGCAAAACAGATAGGCGTATATCAGTATACGTATTACCTAGAAGAATCAATTTTACACGGCAACAACCAGCTACTTGTGAAGTGAGAGTCGTCTGAGCCATACACACCTGATAGGAAACAGGCGAAATTTTCAAATGCTTCTCCTTTGCAAACTGAAGACTTATAAAACTCTCGGTACTGCCCGTATCTATAAGGGCCTTCACTTCCAACCCATTAACTTGGGCCGTAACTATAGCTTTGTTTAGGCCATGAGCAAATGCAGCAGAAATTGATGCAATAAACGCCCTATCTAAAGGCTGAATAGTCACAGAGGAGGTAATTAAACCTGATGATTTACACACACGTGCGTAATGACCTCTCTTGCCGCATTTACTACACACAGCCTCCCGAGCAGGACACTTCAGACGAGGGTGCCGGATATTCCCACAAAAATAACACTTCTGAATCCTAGAGGCAACAGCCGCTGAAGTAGAAACTGTTTCAGAATCTAGCAAACCACTCCTATTAAGTCCACATAATTCCTTTTCACCCGGAACTGCCGAAACCACAGTCACAGGCCGATTAAAAAGAGCATAAGAATCCGAACTTCTCTGAGCCACATCCAATGTAGAAGCTTGCTCAAAAGCACTTTTAGATCCAAAGTCTTATTTTCTAACAACCGCTGACGAATTGATCTAGACAGTAATCCATTAATAAAAGCATCCCGTACCGATTCTTCCTTATATTCTTCAGCCGTCACGGCCTTATAATTACAGTTAACACTAAGGCACCGAAGTGCTTGTAAATAAGTATCCAAAGATTCTCCCACCTGCTGCTTACGGGCAGATAGAAGGTGACGTGCAAATACCTCATTCTTTGGTTTAACAAAAATCTTTTCCAATGTAGAAATAGCCACTTCGTAAGTTTTACAGTCCAAAATATACTTATACACATCCGGAGCAATGTAGTTGATCAGCATATTCAGCTTATTTAGAGACTCTTGATCCAACACGCCCAAAAAGTTTTTAAATGTACAATACCAATGTTTCCATTTATCATCCACTCCTGCAGAATTAGGGTCAGCATTGAATCGTTCTGGTTGAAGATATCACTCCATTCTGACATAAAGTTAATAAATTGAAATAAAGAATAGATTTGCCTTTCTAATCTAGGCTTTATTAACTTAAAAATCCTGTAGCACATCTTCAACACCCAGTCCCAACTAAAGGCTGGAAAGAACTGAATTTAAGACGGCCACCACAAATCACATGACATGGATAAACCAGGGAATTACAGGCCAGTGAGCCTAACATCTGTGGTAGGGAAATTATTGGAAAAAATTCTGAGGGACAAAATTAGTCTCCACTTGGAGAGGCAAGGATTAATCGGGGATAGTCAGCATGGCTTTGTCAAGGGTAAATCATGTCTGACAAATCTGATTGAATTTTTCGAGGGGGTGACTAGGGAGGTGGATGAGGGAAATGCTGTGGATGTGGTTTACATGGACTTCAGTAAAGCTTTTGACAAAGTCCCGCATAGGAGACTGGTCAAGAAGGTAAGAGCCCATGGGATCCAGGGTGCCTTGGCGCATTGGATCCTAAACTGGCTGAGTGGCAGGAGGCAGAGGGTGATGGTCGAAGGTTGCTTTTGTGACTGGAAGCCTGTGTCCAGTGGGGTACCTCAGGGATCGGTGCTGGGTCCCTTGTTGTTTGTGATCTACATAAATGATTTGGATGAGAATGTAAAAGGTATGATCAGTAAGTTTGCAGATGACACGAAAATTGGTGGGGTGGTAAATTGCAAGGAGGAAAGCCTCAGGCTACAGGACGATATAGACAGGTTGGTCAGTTGGGCGCAAAAGTGGCAAATGGAATTTAACCCTGAAAAGTGCGAGGTGATGCATTTTGGACGGACAAATAAGGCAAGGGAATACACAATGAGTGGTAGGACCCTAGGAAGTACAGAGGGTCAGAGGGACCTTGGTGTACATGTACATAGATCTCTGAAGGCAGCGGAACAGGTAGATAAGGTGGTTAAAAAGGCATATGGGATACTTGCCTTCATTAGCCGAGGCATAGAATATAAGAGCAGGGAGGTTATGATGGAGCTGTACAAAACGCTGGTGAGGCCACAGCTGGAGTACTGTGTGCAGTTCTGATCGCCTCACTATAGGAAGGATGTGATTGCTTTGGAGAGGATGCAGAGAAGATTCACCAGGATGTTACCTGGGATGGAGCGCCTCAGCTATGAAGAAAGACTAAACAGGCTGGGGTTGTTTTCCTTGGAGCAAAGAAGGCTGAGGGGGGACCTGATTGAGGTGTACAAAATGATGAGGGGCATAGATAGGGTAGACAAAGAGGAACTTTTCCCCTTAGTAGGGGGGTCAATAACAAGGGGGCATAGATTCAGGGTAAGGGGCAGGAGATTTAGAGGGGATTTGAGGAGGAACTTTTTCACCCAGAGGGTGGTTGGAATGTGGAACTCAATGCCTAAAAGGGTGGTAGAGGCAGGAACCCTCACAACATTCAAGAAGCATTTGGATGAGCACTTGAAATGCCATTGCATAGAGGGCTATGGACCAAATGCTGGAAAATGGGATTAGACTGGACAGGGGTGGATGGGCGGCGCAGACACGATGGGCCGAAGGGCCTCTTTCTGTGCTGTAAAACTCTATGACTCTATGACTCTATGATCAACTACCAATGAGATTACAGCATATATCCCAAGGCAGGAAACAAACAACCAATCACAATACTTCTTACTAAACATAGAGAATAATCACCACAACCCCTCATTTGGTTTATCTGCTCAGGGCTCGCATATGATGGTTCAGATTTCTGAGGAGTTTTCTCAGGTTGCAGATCATGATGATCCCCACCAGTACAATTATGGCTTGTGCCAGTATCATAAGTATTGAGAGGGTTCTGAGCCAGGGGTTTGTCCTACATTATACATTGTTTCCCACCATGGGCTGGCTCCTAGCTTTTGTATAGCTCTGCTGTGTATGGCATTGTTCTGTGTCATCTGTATCCGTATCATGGTCCTGTGGGAGTCGAGATCAGTGTGGTATTTACTCTTTGGCAGTTTTTAACTGGTTAATATGTTACCATTTCTGGTACTTAACGCCCTTTTTCCCCGGTAACTGAATCAAATAAACCGCGGGGTACAATCGGTCTATAATCGTATGCGGTCCCCACCACCTGGGCTCAAAGACATGCTTCTTTATCCCATAATTTGGAATCATTACGGTGTCCCCCACCTGATACTCAAAGGGACGTACTTTCTTGTCAAAGTACCTTTTAATTTGTCTTTTTGACTTCCCCAATTTCGTGGCCACAAATCGATTCCTCTGATCGGTGTGATCTACCACTTGTTCCAGCCACTTGGAACTACATGGTTCCATTGTCAAGGGGCTCATCCCCGTTAGTGTTTGCTGGCCTGGCATTCTCATGAATCTCCCCGTCATGGCCTGATATAGAGTCATAGAGTTTTACAGCACAGAAAGAGGCCCTTCGGCCCATCGTGTCTGCGCCGCCCATCCATCCCTGTCCAGTCTAATCCCATTTTCCAGCATTTGGTCCATAGCCCTCTATGCAATGGCATTTCAAGTGCTCATCCAAATGCTTCTTGAATGTTGTGAGGGTTCCTGCCTCTACCACCCTTTCAGGCATTGAGTTCCACATTCCAACCACCCTCTGGGTGAAAAAGTTCCTCCTCAAATCCCCTCTAAATCTCCTGCCCCTTACCCTGAATCTATGCCCCCTTGTTATTGACCCCCCCACTAAGGGGAAAAGTTCCTCTTTATCTACCCTATCTATGCCCCTCATTATTTTGTACACCTCAATCAGGTCCCCCCTCAGCCTTCTCTGCTCCAAGGAAAACAACTCCAGCCTGTCCAGCCTCTCTTCATAGCTGAGGCGCTCCATCCCAGGTAACATCCTGGTGAATCTTCTCTGCACCCTCTCCAAAGCAATCACATCCTTCCTATAGTGAGGTGACCAGAACTGCACACAGTACTCCAGCTGTGGCCTCACCAGCGTTTTGTACAGCTCCATCATAACCTCCCTGCTCTTATATTCTATGCCTTGGCTAATGAAGGCAAGTATCCCATATGCCTTTTTAACCACCTTATCTACCTGTTCCGCTGCCTTCAGGGATCTATGTACATGTACACCAAGGTCCCTCTGACCCTCTGTACTTCCTAGGGTCCTACCACTCATTGTGTATTCCCTTGCCTTATTTGTCCGTCCAAAATGCATCACCTTGCACTTTTCAGGGTTAAATTCCATTTGCCACTTTTCCGCCCATCTGACCAACCCGTTTATATCGTCCTGTAGCCGGAGGCTTTCCTCCTCGCAATTTACCACCCCACCAATTTTCGTGTCATCTGCGAACTTACTGATCATACCTTTTACATTCTCATCCAAATCATTTATGTAGATCACAAACAATAAGGGACCCAGCACCGATCCCTGAGGTACCCCACTGGACACAGGCTTCCAGTCACAAAAGCAACCTTCGACCATCACCCTCTGCCTCCTGCCACTCAGCCAGTTTAGGATCCAACACGCCAAGGCACCCTGGATCCCATGGGCTCTTACGTTCTTGACCAGTCTCCTATGCGGGACTTTGTCAAAAGCTTTACTGAAGTCCATGTAAACCACATCCACAGCATTTCCCTCATCCACCCCACTAGTCACCACCTCGAAAAATTCGATCAGATTTGTTAGACATGATTTACCCTTGACAAAGCCATGCTGACTATCCCCGATTAATCCTTGCCTCTCCAAGTGGAGATTAATTTTGTCCCTCAGAATTTTTTCCAATAATTTCCCCACCACAGCTGTTAGACTCACTGGCCTGTAATTCCCTGGTTTATCCCTGCTACCCTTCTTGAATAATGGTACTACGTTAGCTGTTCTCCAGTCCTCTGGTACATCCCCTGTGGCCAGAGAGGTTCTGAAAATTAGTGTCAGAGCCCCTGCAATCTCCTCCCTTGCCTCCCACAGCAGCCTGGGATACATCTCGTCCGGGCCTGGGGATTTATCCACTTTTTGGCCCGCTAAAACCGCTAGCACCTCCTCCCTCTCGATGCTAATATGTTCAAGTATGTCACAGTCCCCTTGCCCGATTTCTATGTCTGCATCGTCTTTCTCCATAGTGAACACAGATGCAAAAAATTCATTTAAAACCCCGCCTACATCCTCTGGCTCTACACACAGATTGCCACTTTGGTCCCTAATGGGCCCTACCCTTTCCCTGGTTATCCTCTTGCCCTTAATATACTTATAAAACATCTTAGGATTTTCCTTTATTTTGCTCGCCAGTGTTATTTCATGGCCCCTCCTCGCCCTCCTAATTTCTTTTTTAAGTATGCCCCTGCACTTTTTATACTCCTCTAGGGCTTCTTCTGTCTTTAGTCTTTTGTAACTGCCAAAAGCCCCCCTTTTATTTCTAATGCATTTTTGTATATCCCTTGTCATCCAAGGTTCCCTTTGCTTGTTGGTCCCACCCTTGACCTTTACAGGAACATGTTGGCGTTGTACTCTCTCTATTTCCCTTCTGAAAGTCTCCCACTGTTTTGATGTGGATTTTCCTATAAGCAGCTGCTCCCAGTCCACTTTGGCCAGATCCTGCCTTATCATATTAAAATCGGCCTTCCCCCAATTTAGAACCATTATTTCCGGGCCGTCTTTGTCTGTTTCCATGACCACCTTAAATCTCACCGAATTATGGTCACTGTCGCCAAAATGCTCTCCTACTGACACTTCCACCACTTGCCCGGCTACATTCCCCAGAATTAGGTCCAGTACCACCCCCTCTCTTGTAGGACTTTCTACATGTTGGCTCAAAAAGCTCTCCTGGATGCACTTTAAGAATTCTGCACCCTCTAAGCCTTTCACACTCTGACTGTCCCAATTTATATTGGGGAAGTTGAAATCCCCCACTATTATTACCCTATTATTTTCACACTTCTCTGAGATTTGCCTACATATCTGTTCCTCTATCTCCCCCTGACTGTTTGGGGGCCTATAGTACACTCCCAGCAAAGTGCTTGACCCTTTTTGTTTTTAAGTTCTACCCATATGGCCTCATTAGAGGAACCCGCTAATAATAAAGCGGCGGCAGATTCAAATCGGCGGCAGTTGAGAGGTGAGGCCCGATCAGAGCATCGGACCTGTGAAGGGGCAGTGACCGGCGGCAGTTAAAAGCGGCGGCAGATTCAAATCGGTGGCAGTTGAGAGGTGAGGCCCGATCAGAGCATCGGACCTGTGAAGGGGCAGTGACCGGCGGCAGTTAAAAGCGGCGGCAGATTCAAATCGGCGGCAGTTGAGAGGTGAGGCCCGATCAGAGCATCGGACCTGTGAAGGGGCAGTGACCGGCGGCAGTTAAAAGCGGCGGCAGATTCAAATCGGCGGCAGTTGAGAGGTGAGGCCCGATCAGAGCATCGGACCTGTGAAGGGGCAGTGACCGGCGGCAATTAAAAGCGGCGGCAGATTCAAATCGGCGGCAGTTGAGAGGTGAGGCCCGATCAGAGCATCGGACCTGTGAAGGGGCAGTGACCGGCGGCAGTTAAAAGCGGCGGCAGATTCAAATCGGCGGCAGTTGAGAGGTGAGGCCCGATCAGAGCATCGGACCTGTGAAGGGGCAGTGACCGGCGGCAGTTAAAAGCGGCGGCAGATTCAAATCGGCGGCAGTTGAGAGGTGAGGCCCGATCAGAGCATCGGACCTGTGAAGGGGCAGTGACCGGCGGCAGTTAAAAGCGGCGGCAGATTCAAATCGGCGGCAGTTGAGAGGTGAGGCCCGATCAGAGCATCGGACCTGTGAAGGGGCAGTGACCGGCGGCAGTTAAAAGCGGCGGCAGATTCAAATCGGCGGCAGTTGAGAGGTGAGGCCCGATCAGAGCATCGGACCTGTGAAGGGGCAGTGACCGGCGGCAGTTAAAAGCGGCGGCAGATTCAAATCGGCGGCAGTTGAGAGGTGAGGCCCGATCAGAGCATCGGACCTGTGAAGGGGCAGTGACCGGCGGCAGTTAAAAGCGGCGGCAGATTCAAATCGGCGGCAGTTGAGAGCTGGTGCAGTCGGGAGAGCAGGAGGCCAGTAACTCTTATATAGGTGGAGCTGTTGCTAAACCCGAAACACTACAGTGTAGTGTCTCCCACCCTTCCACCTCCTCTAACCTTTTAGGGGTTAGGGGAAGTTGAAAAGGTAGGTTCAATTTATTTTATTTCAGGAGCCTAACCTAGGTGGAAAAGGTTCCAGGACAGGAGGCGGCAGTGAAAATACAACACCAGAAAACAGGTAGGTGACTGGTTGGTGAGTACTTTCACAAACTTATTCTAAGTAGAATTCAATAATTAAGCTAAATCGTAGTAAATAAAAGGGTATTGTAAGGGTTAAGTCATGGAAGGGCAGCTCGGACCCGTGTCATGCTCCTCCTGTGCCATGTGGGAAATCAGGGACACTGTCCCTGACAACTATGTGTGCAGGAAGTGTGTCCAGCTGCAGCTCCTAGCGGACCGCATGGCGGCGCTGGAGCTGCGAATGGACTCACTCTGGAGCATACGCGATGCTGAGGATCTTGTGGATAGCACATTCAGTGAGTTGGTCACACCGCAGGTAAAGGCTAGCTCAGACAGTAAATGGGTGACCAAAAGGCAGGGTAAAGGCAGGAAGGTAGTGCAGGAGTCACCTGCGGTCATCTCCCTCCAAAACAGGTTTACCGTTTTGGGTACTGTTGGGGGAGATGACTTATCAGGGGAAGGCACCAGCAGCCAGGTTCAGGGCACCATGACTGGCTCTGCTGCACAGAAGGGCGGGAAAAAGAGGGATAGGGCTATAGTGATAGGGGATTCAATTGTAAGGGGGATAGATAGGAGTTTCTGTGGCCGAGACCGAGACTCCAAGATGGTATGTTGCCTCCCTGGTGCAAGGGTCAAGGATGTCTCGGAGCGGGTGCAGAGCATTCTGAAGGGGGAGGGGGATCAGCCAGTTGTCGTGGTACATGTAGGTACCAACGATGTAGGTAAAAAGAGGGAGGAGGTCCTACAAGCTGAATTTAGGGAGTTAGGAGCTAAATTGAAAAGTAGGACCTCAAAGGTAGTAATCTCTGGATTGCTACCAGTGCCACGAGCTAATAAGTTTAGAGAGAGTAAGATAGATAAGCTAAATACGTGGCTTGAGCAGTGGTGCAAGGGAGAGGGATTTAAATTCTTGAGGCATTGGAACCAGTTCTTGGGGAGGAGTGACCTGTACCAAGGGGACGGTCTACACCTGAACTGTGAGGGAGCCGATGTCCTCGGGGTAATATTTTCTAGGGCGGTTCGGGAGGATTTAAACTAATTTGGCAGGGGGATGGGAACCTAGGTAGTGGAAAAGAGGGAAGTCATATGAAGTCAGAAATAGATGGTAGAAAGGTGAGAAGCAATAAGCAAAGGAGAGAAACACAAAGGGCCAAACTAATTCACAATGAGAGTGTGAAAAAAGCAAGCCTGAAGGCTTTGTATCTTAATGCTAGAAGCATTAGGAACAAGGTGGATGAATTAGTTGTGGAAATAGAGGTAAACAAGTATGATTTGATTGGGATTACAGAAACGTGGCTGCAGGGTGGGCAAGGCTGGGAACTTAACATCCAGGGATATACAATATTTAGGAAGGATCGCCAAAAAGGTAGGGGAGGTGGGGTAGCATTGCTGGTAAAGGAGGGGATTAATGCAATGGAAAGGAAGGATATTAACTCGGATGAAACGGAATCTGTATGGGTAGAAATGAGAAATAGCAAGGGGAGGAAAACGTTAGTGGGTGTGATATATAGGCCTCCAAATAGTAATATGGAGGTGAGGGAAGGCATAAAAAGGGAAATTAGAGAAGCGTGCGATAAGAGCACAGCTGTCATCATGGGTGACTTTAATTTACATATTGATTGGACTACCCAAATTAGTAAAAATTCTGAGGAGGAGGAATTCCTGGAATGTTTTCGGGACGGTTATCTGGACCAATATGTCGAGGAGCCAACTCGAGATCCGGCCATTTTAGACTGGGTATTGTGCAATGAGAAGGGACTTATCAGCAATCTTCTTGTACGAGGCCCCTTGGGTCAGAGCGATCATAATATGATCGAGCTCTCAGTCGAGATGGAGAGTGAGGAAATTGAATCAGAGACTAAGGTCCAGAACTTAAATAAAGGGAATTACGAGGGTATGAGACGGGAATTGGGTAAGATTGATTGGGTGGTGTTTCTGGGGGGATTGACAGTGGATAGACAATGGCAAGCATTCAAAGATAGAATGGAAGAATCCCAGAACATGTTTATACCGGTTTGGCATAAAAATAAACCTAAAAAGGTGACTCAACCGTGGATAATGAGGGAAATTAGGGACAGCATAAAATCAAAAAAAAGGGCATATCAACTGGCAAAAAAAAGCACCAGACCGGAAGATTGGGGGCAGTACAGGATACAGCAAAAGAGGACAAAGGGATTAATCAGGAAGGGGAAAATAGAATACGAAAGTAAACTTGCAGCAAACATAAAGACAGACTGCAAAAGCTTTTATCGGTATATCAGGAGGAAAAGACTGGTAAAATCCCAAGTCGGTCCCTTGCAGTCCGATTCGGGAGAATATATAATGGAGAATAAGGAAATGGCAGACCAATTAAACTCATACTTTGGCTCTGTATTCACAAAGGAGGACACAAATAACCTCCCAGGAATATCGGCAAACATAGGGACTAATGAGAGGGAGGAGCTGACAGAAATTAGTATCTCTAGGGATATGGTGTTGGGTAAGTTGAGGGGACTGAAGGCCGACAAATCCCCGGGGCCTGATAAACTACATCCTAGGGTACTTAAGGAGGTGGCCCTGGAGATAGCAGATGCTCTAAGGATCATCTTCCGGAACTCCATTGACTCGGGAACAGTACCCGTGGATTGGAGGGTAGCTAATGTTACCCCAATATTTAAAAAGGGGGGTAGAGAGAAAGCAGGGAATTATAGACCAGTAAGCCTTACATCGGTTGTGGGCAAAATGCTAGAGTCCATTATTAAGGATAAAATAGCGGAGCACTTGACAAATGGGGAAAGGATCGGACAGAGTCAACATGGATTTACAAAGGGTAAATCGTGTTTGACTAATCTGCTGGAATTTTTTGAGGAAGTAACTGGTAAAATAGATGGGGGAGAGCCAGTGGATGTGGTGTACCTTGACTTCCAGAAAGCCTTCGATAAGGTTCCACACAAAAGATTATCATGCAAAATTAAGGCTCATGGGATTGGGGGCAAAGTATTAACGTGGATAGAGAACTGGCTGGCGGATAGAAAACAGAGAGTTGGAATAAACGGCTCGTTTTCGGAGTGGCAGGCAGTGACCAGCGGGGTGCCGCAAGGATCTGTCCTGGGACCCCAGCTGTTCACAATATATATAAATGATCTGGATCAGGGAATTGGATGCAATATTTCCAAATTCGCTGACGACACTAAACTAGGAGGAGGGGTGGGCTCTGATGAGGATGTCAGGAGGCTACAGTGCGATTTGGACAGGTTGGGGGAATGGGCGGATACGTGGCAGATGCACTATAATGTGGATAAATGCGAGGTTATCCACTTTGGGGGTAAAAACAGGAGGGTAGATTATTATCTAAATGGCAATAGATTGGGAGATGGGGAAGTGCAGAGGGACCTGGGTGTTCTTGTGCACCAGTCACTGAAGGAGAGCATGCAGGTGCAACAGGCGATTAAGAAGGCAAATGGTATGTTGGCCTTCATATCAAGGGGGTTCGAGTATAGGAATAGGGATACCTTACTACAGCTGTACAAGGTGCTGGTGAGACCGCATCTGGAGTATTGTGTACAGTTTTGGTCGCCCCATCTGCGGAAGGATGTTCTTGCCATGGAAAGAGTGCAACGGCGATTCACCAGGCTGATACCTGGAATGGCGGGAATGACCTACGAGGAGAGATTGAGTGGTTTGGGCTTGTACTCACTGGAGTTTAGAAGATTGAGAGGGGATCTCATCGAAACATATAAAATTATGGCAGGCCTGGACAGGCTGAATTCAGAGAGAATGTTTCCAATGGCCGGGGAGCACAGAACCAGGGGCCACAGTCTAAAAATAGCGGGCAAATCATTTAAAACAGAGATGAGGAAGAATTTCTTCACTCAAAGAGTGGTGAGCCTGTGGAATTCCCTGCCACAGAGGGCTGTGAAGGCTAATTCAATAAATATTTTCAAGAGAGAATTGGATATATTTCTGAAGGCTAAGGGGATTAAGGGTTACGGAGAAAAGGCGGGGACGGGGTACTGAACTGGTAAGATCAGCTATGATCTCAGACGAAGATCAGCCATGATCTCATTGAATGGCGGAGCAGGCTCGAAGGGCCGAATGGCCTACTCCTGTTCCTATCTCTATGTTTCTATGTTTCTATATCATCCCTCCTTACAGCAGTAATTGACTCCTTAATTAATATTGCAACACCCCCTCCCCTTTTACACCCCCCTCTGTCTCGCCTGAAGATTCTATACCCCGGAATATTGAGCTGCCCGTCCTGACCCTCCCTCAACCATGTCTCCGTGATAGCAACAATATCGTACTCCCATGTGTTCAACAACAACTTCAGTTCATCCACCTTATTTGCAAGACTCCTTGCATTAAAATAAATGCCTTCCAGCCCTGCCATATTCTCTTTTGCCTTCACATATTTGCTCTGCCTTCCCAGCTGACTTGTTTTTCCCTCTGTATTTGGCCGTAAATCACCCCCTACTATAGCTCCACTCTGTACCCCAACCCCCTGCCAAGTTAGTTTAAACCCTCCCCAGCAGTGCTAGCAAACCTCCCCGCAAGGATATTGGTTCCCCCCTGGTTCAGGTGTAAACCGTCCGACTTGTACAAGTCCCACCTTTCCCAGAAGCAGACCCAGTGATCCAGGAAACTAAAGCCCTCCCCCCTGCACCATCCCTTTAGCCACGCATTCATCTGTTCTATCTTCCTATTCCTATACTTACTAGCACGTGGCACCGGGAGTAATCCAGAGATTACAACCTTTGAGGTCCTGCTCCTTAATCCTTCACCTAGCTCCCTAAATTCTTGCTGCAGGACCTCATCCCTCTTTTTACCTATGTCGTTGGTACCAATGTGGACCACGACCACTGGCTGTTCTCCCTCCCCCTCCAGAATGCCCTGCAGCCGCTCAGGGCATATGGGGAGACTCCTGTTGTTTTATGAGGTGTGGACCACATTGTCATTAAGCACATTGGCAGCATGTTAGCCCATTGAGTGGGGTGGTCCACACACAATTTTCCGGACGACTAGGGGTGGTGAGCAATATGTAGTTTGTGTTTTATCCCCAACATTTCCTGCAGATGGGTAAAAATCTTACCGGTAAAGTGTGAACCTTGATCACTGTCCACTTGTACCGGTACTCCCCACCTACAAAACACATGATTTAATAGTGTTTTGTCTGCCGTGATTGCAGTGTTGGAGCGGCAGGGGAATGCTTCGATCCATTTAGTGAATTGATCCATCACCACTAGGGCATGCTGAAAATTGCCTTGCGCCTGTGGAAGTGGCCCAATGAAGTATATTTTGAGGTGAGTCGTGGCCCTTGAGGTGGGGGCGCGCTTTGAAGCAAGGATCGGTTAGTGAACGTGGGAGGATTGTGCTGCAGGCACGGTAGGCATGGTGCCACATATAGGTTCATGGAAGGCCACCAAGCTGTGGATGCTACCCTATAGAAGGTCACCAGGGCCGAATAGTGCCCTGCCTTGGGGTGGGAGTGAAAGAGGGAGAGCAGTTCCTGACCCACCTCTGGTGGAACATACACCACTGGGCAGGCGTGTGGCTTTCTTTAGAACATCAGCAACTGCTCCACTGAGTCAGGGGCAGTGTCTAGTGTGGTATTGGGGGCCCAGGCTGGTGGTTGGGGAAGGGGTCTGTCAGGGGCAGTGTCTAGTGTGGTATTGGGGGCCCAGGCTGGTGGTTGGGGAAGGGGTCTGTCAGGGGCAGTGTCTAGTGTGGTATTGGGGGCCCAGGCTGGTGGTTGGGGAAGGGCTCTGTCAGGGGCAGTGTCCAGTGTGGTATTGGGGGCCCAGGCTGGTGGTTGAGGAAGGGCTCTGTCAGGGGCAGTGTCTAGTGTGGTATTGGGGGCCCAGGCTGGTGGTTGAGGAAGGGGTCTGTCAGGGGCAGTGTCTAGTGTGGTATTGGGGGCCCAGGCTGGTGGTTGAGGAAGGGGTCTGTCAGGGGCAGTGTCTAGTGTGGTATTGGGGGCCCAGGCTGGTGGTTGAGGAAGGGGTCTGTCAGGGGCAGTGTCTAGTGTGGTATTGGGGGCCCAGGCTGGTGGCTGAGGAAGGGGTCTGTCAGGGGCAGTGTCTAGTGTGGTATTGGGGGCCCAGGCTGGTGGTTGAGGAAGGGGTCTGTCAGGGGCAGTGTCTAGTGTGGTATTGGGGGCCCAGGCTGGTGGTTGAGGAAGGGGTCTGTCAGGGGCAGTGTCTAGTGTGGTATTGGGGGCCCAGGCTGGTGGTTGGGGAAGGGGTCTGTCAGGGGCAGTGTCTAGTGTGGTATTGGGGGCCCAGGCTGGTGGTTGAGGAAGGGGTCTGTCAGGGGCAGTGTCTAGTGTGGTATTGGGGGCCCAGGCTCTCGGTGGAGGAAGGGGTCTGTCAGGGGCAGTGTCTAGTGTGGTATTGGGGGCCCAGGCTGGCGGTTGAGGAAGGGGTCTGTCAGGGGCAGTGTCCAGTGTGGTATTGGGGGCCCAGGCTGGTGGTTGAGGAAGGGCTCTGTCAGGGGCAGTGTCTAGTGTGGTATTGGGGGCCCAGGCTGGTGGTTGAGGAAGGGGTCTGTCAGGGGCAGTGTCTAGTGTGGTATTGGGGGCCCAGGCTGGTGGTTGAGGAAGGGGTCTGTCAGGGGCAGTGTCTAGTGTGGTATTGGGGGCCCAGGCTGGTGGTTGAGGAAGGGGTCTGTCAGGGGCAGTGTCTAGTGTGGTATTGGGGGCCCAGGCTGGTGGCTGAGGAAGGGGTCTGTCAGGGGCAGTGTCTAGTGTGGTATTGGGGGCCCAGGCTGGTGGTTGAGGAAGGGGTCTGTCAGGGGCAGTGTCTAGTGTGGTATTGGGGGCCCAGGCTGGTGGTTGAGGAAGGGGTCTGTCAGGGGCAGTGTCTAGTGTGGTATTGGGGGCCCAGGCTGGTGGTTGGGGAAGGGGTCTGTCAGGGGCAGTGTCTAGTGTGGTATTGGGGGCCCAGGCTGGTGGTTGAGGAAGGGGTCTGTCAGGGGCAGTGTCTAGTGTGGTATTGGGGGCCCAGGCTCTCGGTGGAGGAAGGGGTCTGTCAGGGGCAGTGTCTAGTGTGGTATTGGGGGCCCAGGCTGGCGGTTGAGGAAGGGGTCTGTCAGGGGCAGTGTCCAGTGTGGTATTGGGGGCCCAGGCTGGTGGTTGAGGAAGGGCTCTGTCAGGGGCAGTGTCTAGTGTGGTATTGGGGGCCCAGGCTGTTGGTTGAGGAAGGGCTCTGTCAGGGGCAGTGTCTAGTGTGGTATTGGGGGCCCAGGCTGTCGGTTGGGGAAGGGGTCTGTCAGGGGCAGTGCCTAGTGTGGTATTGGGGGCCCAGGCTGGCGGTTGAGGAAGGGGTCTGTCAGGGGCAGTGTCTAGTGTGGTATTGGGGGCCCAGGCTGTTGGTTGGGGAAGGGGTCTGTCAGGGGCAGTGCCTAGTGTGGTATTGGGGGCCCAGGTTGTCGGTTGGGGAAGGGGTCTGTCAGGGGCAGTGCCTAGTGTGGTATTGGGGGCCCAGGTTGGTGGTTGAGGAAGGGCTCTGTCAGGGGCAGTGTCTAGTGTGGTATTGGGGGCCCAGGCTGTTGGTTGGGGAAGGGGTCTGTCAGGGGCAGTGTCTAGTGTGGTATTGGGGGCCCAGACTGTCGGTTGAGGACGGGGTCTGTCAGGGGCAGTGTCTAGTGTGGTATTGGGGGCCCAGGCTCTCGGTTGGGGACGGGGTCTGTCAGGGGCAGTGTCTAGTGTGGTATTGGGGGCCCAGGCTGTCGGTTGAGGACGGGGTCTGTCAGGGGCAGTGTCTGGTGTGGTATTGGGGGCCCAGGCTGTCGGTTGAGGAAGTGGTCTGTCAGGGGCAGTGCCTAGTGTGGTATTGGGGGCCCAGGCTGTTGGTTGAGGAAGGGGTCTGTCAGGGGCAGTGTCTAGTGTGGTATTGGGGGCCCAGGCTGTTGGTTGGGGAAGGGGTCTGTCAGGGGCAGTGTCTAGTGTGGTATTGGGGGCCCAGACTGTCAGTTGAGGACGGGGTCTGTCAGGGGCAGTGTCTAGTGTGGTATTGGGGGCCCAGGCTCTCGGTTGGGGACGGGTCTGTCAGGGGCAGTGTCTAGTGTGGTATTGGGGGCCCAGGCTCTCGGTTGGGGACGGGGTCTGTCAGGGGCAGTGTCTAGTGTGGTATTGGGGGCCCAGGCTGTCGGTTGAGGACGGGGTCTGTCAGGGGCAGTGTCTGGTGTGGTATTGGGGGCCCAGGCTGTCGGTTGAGGAAGTGGTCTGTCAGGGGCAGTGCCTAGTGTGGTATTGGGGGCCCAGGCTGTTGGTTGAGGAAGGGGTCTGTCAGGGGCAGTGTC
The DNA here is from genome assembly GCF_052327205.1 of Somniosus microcephalus. NCBI lineage: Eukaryota > Metazoa > Chordata > Chondrichthyes > Squaliformes > Somniosidae > Somniosus > Somniosus microcephalus. The sequence goes on along the minus strand of NC_140989.1, from coordinate 2,300,883 downwards.
TAGTGTGGTATTGGGGGCCCAGGTTGTTGGTTGAGGAAGGGGTCTGTCAGGGGCAGTGTCTAGTGTGGTATTGGGGGCCCAGGCTGTTGGTTGAGGAAGGGGTCTGTCAGGGCCAGTGTCTAGTGTGGTATTGGGGGCCCAGGCTGTCGGTTGGGGACGGGGTCTGCCTTCCTCGTGCCAGGCGCTTACAATGGCGTATGGCCAGTATTGCTGCTGCAGGGATTTTAAATCTAGGTGAACAAGCAAAGGAACCAATGATAGTAGCTGACATACCCTCTGTGCTGAGAAGATCCACACGTGAAGTAAAAAAGCCCAATAGACTTAATCTTTGAGTACAAAGAAAACTACATTGAAAATGTATTGACTGTTGAAGATGTTTATGTTGTTATTGATTGATACTGATTTTGTTTAACCTCAAAGAAAGGGGGATGTAATGATCAGTAACCTGTCATTCTGGAATGGTACACTAGGTGGTGCTGTATGTATATAAGAGTGGGCTACCCACGATGCACTAGGCTACCCACAAGGCAGCAGTCAAGATGGAGGCCTCTACAGATACTGTACCTAGTCCACATGTGCTCAATAAAGTGTCTAGCAAAAGCTAGCTGTTCTTAATAAAAACGACTAGTTATTACTGAACATAACAGATTGGGCTTGTACTCGCTGGAGTTTAGAAGAATGAGAGGGGATCTCATTGAAACTTATAAAATTCTAACAGGACTAGACAGACTAGATGCAGGAAGGATGTTCCCGGTGGTCGGGGAGTCCAGAACCAGGGGTCACAGTCTAAGGATAAGGGGTAAGCCATTTAGGACAGAGATGAGGAGGAATTTCTTCACCCAGAGAGTGGTGAACCTGTGGAATTCTCTACCACAGAAGGCAGTAGAGGCCAATTCATTAAATATATTCAAGAAGGAGTTGGATATATTTCTTAAGGCTAAAGGGATGAAGAGATATGGGGAGAAAGCAGGGACAGGGTACTGAATTTGGATGATCAGCCATGATCGCATTGAATGGCGGAGCAGGCTCGAGGGGCCGAATGGCCTACTCCTGCTCCTATCTTCTATGTTTCTATGTTTCTATGATTTCTGCATATTGTGAGGACTGTCGGTTGCATCGTCGCTGGATGGTTCTCTCTGGCAACACCACAGCAGACCTGGTGTGGGGGGATCCCTCGATGTGATATGAGGACCCATCAGTGTAGACATCTGGGGCTCCCTGTATGGGCTCTTTCTGCATTGGATGGGTCTCAAAGTTAATCAGGGATAGCAGACATTCATGCGGTTCCCCCTCATAAACCAGAAATTGTGGCAGCAATGTGGTGAGTTTGGAGATACCAATGTCTCTTTCCATAAATTCCAATGTCCATTTGCTGAGGTGCTGCGAGAAAACTAGCGAATCTCCAGGTTTCATTAGTAGGTTCAGAGGCGAGTGAGCGATGTGAAGGATGGTCGCTTGTAGCCCAGAAATTAAGATAAAATGTACCGCCCAGAAGATGGCCAGCAGGATTGGAGCCGCCTGTGCAATGGGCTGTAGTCGATCAGCTCACTTTTGGCTCAGAACTGCGGCGAGGCTTTGTTCTGTGGCCCGACCTCCAAATGGAAGGGCTGCGTGGGATCCGGAGGAATCAGACATGCGGCCTGTATCACTGCAGTTTTTAATTTGGCCACGGACTGGGTGTGAGCATCAGTCCATGCCGGGCGTATGTCATCACCCTGCAGTTTTATCAAATCATTCTGGGGCTTTGCGAACTCTGGGATAAAGTTCCTCTGGTCCCCCACCAAACCCAAGAATGATTGTAGGGCTGTTTTGGAAGTGGGTAATGGTAGTCGCTGTGTTATCTCCACCTTGTGGGAGTCGGGGGATGATCCCTCTGGAGAAATGGACACTTCCAGAAAGTTGACCCGTTCTTATACCAACTGAACCTTGCGGGGATTCACCTTTAGTCCCGCCTGAGCCAACAATGTCAACAGTTGGTGCAAAAGGGACAGATGCTCCTCCATGTTAGCGGTTGCCAGCAGTAGATCATCTCCGTACTGTAGCAAGCAGGTAGAGCAGGAAAAGTCTTTTAAAACTACAGCCATTCTTTTGTGGAAGATGGTGGGGGCATTGTGGAACCCCTGAGGCAGGCATGTCCAGGTGTAGCTCTGGTCCTCAAATGTGAACACAAATTTGTCCTGGTCCTCCCTTTTAACAGGGATACTCCAGAATCCATTGGCGATGTCGAGGGTCGAGAAGTACTTTGGAACCAGCAGGAATTTGAGATTGTTAAGTCTGTGTGTTATAATGAGAATTACTACACAGGCCACAAGAGTAAACTTTAACAGGTCTTTACTAGTTGAAGGTCAGGGCGGAACTGCCCAATAAATCATTACACAGCACTTATATACCGGTGTGGTCACCACCGGTATTACAGTATACAGCAGCCAAGATAAAGTAGTGCAACCCTTAAAATAGTTCTCTTAAAGGTGGAACGGTTACATACACTACAATCCTCCCTTTTTAGCTTAACAGTATATATTCCCATTAAACATAACATCATAACATATATACACAACTTAATGTAAAAACAGTTCACAGATTCAGTCTCTCTGGAGGCTTCCTGACTCGGTCCGGATAACGCCTCGGTGGTGTAGTAGTTTTCGGTGGTGTAGTAGGTTCTGTTGGCAAGGTCGATTCGGCTTGAATGTCAGTGTCGGGTTCATCTGGTTCCAGTATCACCGGATCGGAGGTAGATACTATGGGTATCTCTGCTTCATCATTAGGCGTATAGAGTTGTGGTGTAGGTTGTCCCTTTTCGGGTGACGCTATGATCTGGTCAGCATGGCGCCTTATTATGCTTTCACCAATGTCCACGGTATACATCAGCGGTCCTAGTCGTGTGCAAATAGTTCCAGGCTGCCATTTCTCGGTACGGTAGTCCCGGGCCAAAACTTGTTGACCTATCTGGAAGGTTCTAGTTGGCCTTTCATTCATGCCTTGAAATTGCCGGTTCTCTACGTCCCTTCTGATGTTTGGCTTGATCAAATCCAGCCGGCATCTTAGTCTTCTATTGAAAAACATCATGGCGGGAGTTTGGTTTGTGACCGCATGTGTTGCATTCCTGTACGCCAACAAGAAGTTATCTACCTTATGTTGTAGATTTATGTCTTCATTACCCATGGCCTTTATGGCCTTCTTGAAGGTCTGGACAAACCTTTCAGCTAATCCATTGGTGGCGGGATGGTATGGGGCGGACGTGTAGTGCTTAACCCCATTGTTTTTTAAGAACTTCCTGAATTCTTCGGACACAAATTGCGGTCCATTATCAGAACAGATCTGTTCCGGCAGCCCATTCCTGGCAAATATGGTCCTTAATACTGTGATGGTTTTTTCCGTGGTGGTGGAGGACATCTTTATTACCTCCAGCCACTTGGAGTGTGCAGCCACCGCGATTAAGAACATTGAGTCCATAAATGGACCAGCAAAGTCGATATGTACCCTTTGCCATGGAGATGAGGGCCACTCCCATGGATGTAGAGGAGCTTGTGGTGGGGCGTTTTGGACCTTCTGGCATCCTAAACAGCTCTTGGTCATTTCTTCGATGTCTCCATCGATACCTGGCCACCACACGAACGCTCTGGCTAGGTTCTTCATTTTCACTCCACCCAGATGCCCCTCGTGAAGCTCCTTTAGCACTTTATGCTGGAGTTTGGGTGGAATCACCACTCTGGATCCACACATCAAAGTTCCTCGGCACACTGACAGCTGTTCTCTTCTTTGCGAAAATGCTGGCAACAGTGGTTCGCCATGTGCTGGCCATCCCTTCACCATTAAATCGTAGACTCGTGAGAGAGTCGGGTCATTTCTTGTTTCCTTTTCGATCGTAGAATTTGTTACTGGTAGACATTCCACTATGGTTGAGTGGAACATCTCCACTGGGTCCACTGTAGGCGCCTCTTCTACCGTTGGCAACGGTAGGCATGATAAACTGTCAGCATTCCCATGCTGTTTTGATCCTTTGTATTCTATGTCATATTGGTGTGCCCCTAGGAAAAGGGACCACCTCTGTAGCCTTTGCGCTGTCATAATGGAAACGCCCTTTTTAGGGTTGAATATGGATACCAACGGCTGGTGGTCTGTCAGCAGTGTAAACTTCTGGCCCTGCAGGTAATGATTAAACTTCTTTACTCCCCACACCAGGCTGAGAGCCTCCCTATCTATCTGAGCATAGTTGCGCTCAGCGGAGGTCAATGATCTGGATGCAAATGCGACTGGCCTTTCTGAGCCATTTGGCAACTTGTGTGAGAGTACTGCTCCAATACCATAAGGAGAAGCATCACAAGCTAAACGAATAGGTAGCGTTGGGTTGAAGTGAGCCAACACTTCCTCTGAGGTGATCAATGTCTTGCTTTTGCGAAAGGCCTTCTTACAGTCCTCGCTCCACTTCCATGGTACTTCTTTCTGCAAAAGAGCATTCAGCGGGTGCAGCACCGTGGATAGATTTGGCAGAAACTTATGGTAATAGTTAATCAACCCTAGGAACGATCTCAACTGGGATACATTTTCCGGAGCGGGAGCCTTCACAACAGCTTTGATCTTGTCAGGTGACTTGTGCAGCCCCTCCTGGTCAATGACATGACCACAGTACGAGATCCGTTTCTGAAAGAACTCACATTTCTGGCGATTAACTCGAAGGCCATATTCCTTCAACCTGGTGAGCACCAGTTTCAAATTTGCAAGGTGTTCCTCATCGTCATCTCCTGTAATCAGGATATCGTCCAAGTAACATTGAGTGCTTGGAATTCCCTGTAATACCTGCTCCATGGCCCTCTGCCAAATTGCCGGAGCCAAAGCCACTCCAAAAACCAGTCTATTATATCGATACAAGCCTCTGTGCGTGCTGATTGTGAGATACTGGCGCGACTCTTCCTCAACTTCCATCTGTAAGTACGCTTGCGCCAGGTCTATCTTGGTGAAGCATTTCCCACCAGACAATGAAGCAAAGATATCCTCAATCCGCGGAAGCGGATATTGCACCGTGTGAAGCACCGGATTAACTGTGATCTTGAAGTCTCCACAGATGCGGACCTTCCCCGGTTCCCCTGGCTTGTTACTCGATGAATGCTTCATGACGGGAACAATGGGCGTGGCCCACTCACTCCAGTCCACCTTAGACAGTACTCCTGAACGTTCCAGCCCTTCCAGCTCAGCTTCCACAGCAGGTCGTATCGCATACGGTACCGGTCTGGCTTTGAAAAATTTTGGGTTTGCATGTTCTGCAATCTTGATTTTTGCCTTAATTCCTCTCAGTGTTCCCAGTCCCTGTTGGAACACCTCTTTAGCCTCATCCAATATTCTGGACAATCGTTCAGGTTTGACATCTTTTTTCCGGAATCTACCGTTATTGCGTTTAGGGAGTGCCAGTCCATATTTATTTTCATGATCCACTCCCATCCCAGAAGTGGTGGACCTCCCTCAGGTAGTACATATAAGTCCATTCCTTGGTGTTCTTTGCCCTTGTGTATCACCTTGACTTTTATCTTTCCGATGGGGTATACTTTTTGCCCCGTGTATGTCTGCAATACTATCTCCGTATCCCGTAGGGGAATATGTTTGAATAACTTTTTGTAATCTTGCTTTTTCATGACCGTCAACGCCGATCCGGTGTCCAATTCCATCTTCACTTGGACTCCTGCTATCTGCAGTGTGACCCAGATAGTTTGTCGGTCAGCTTCCTTACTCACGTTGTGAATTCTCAGACTACCCAGTTCCTTGCTGTTGGAGTCTGAATCCGAATTCTGTTCATCCGAACTCTTCTCAGCCACCTTAAGTACATTTCTGCACTTTTCCTGTGGTGACTTTTTGTTGCTGGTCTTCTTTCCTGACCGGCATACTTTAGCTATGTGACCAAGCTTGCCACATTTTCTACATTCCTGGTTTTTAAACCAGCATTGGTTCTGATCGTGTGTTGTCTTCGCACAACGATAACATTTCGTTGTACCCGAAGCCATTTGATCTACGCTGAGTACCGCTGCCTTCAGCTGCATTTCCGCGGTGCCTCTCGCTGCGGCTTCGTGCGATGCTGCAATAGTGACAGCCTTATCAAGTGTAAGATCATTCTCTTCAAGCAACTGCTTTTGTGTTCCTTCTTTCGACAATCCACACACGAATTTGTCTCTCAGTGCCTCTGTCAGGCTTTCCCCAAACTGACAGTATTTCGCTAGCTTACGCAGTTCAATTAAATACTCCGCGTTGCTTTCCTCTTTCAGTTGCGTTCTCGCATAAAATTTAAATCGTTCCGCTAACATCAGCGGTGTGGGGTTCAAATGATTCTTCAGGACAGCAACAATATTAGCGAAAGTCTGATCTGCCGGTTTAGCTGGTGATAGAAGATGCTTCACTAGCCCGTATGTCTTCGCACCCATTGAGTTTAGTAAGGTTAGTGCTTTATCTTCATCTGATATTTTATTTGCCTTACAATATATCTCTATGCGTTCTACATACGTGGCCCAATCTTCCACATCGGGATTGAAATCGTTGATGTTACCACGCTTAGGCATCCTCGCGATCTTGAGAAACAAAAGAATTATTTTTTTTTCTTTTACAAAATGGCGGTTTCCCGCGCTTGTCTTCTTCCCCCGCCTCCGAAAATGGCGGCTTCCCGCGTTTGCCTTTCTCCCCCGCTGGCTGTAATGGCGATTGCTGATTTGCTGCGTTCGCCCTCCCCCAGCGGTTTTCAAATCGTGCCTCCCAGCCCCTCTTGCAGTCCGGTCCTTTCCCCCCGGCTGCGGCTGAGTTCTCCGCGTTTTTTTAAAATTTTCTCCCGCGCCTTACGCTGACCCGGTCGCTGCGCCTCGCGGCCTCGGTAGCTGCCCGGCCTTTTTCACCGGTCGCGGTCGAGCTGTCTCTCGACGCTGCTGCGTCTCCCAGCCCGCTTGCAGCCCGGTCTTTCGCACCGGCTGCGTTTGCATTCACCGCGGCTTCCGTGCCTTATGCTGCCCCAGTCTCAGCGCCTCTGGCCCCGACTTCTGTCCGGCTCCTTTCCCCGGCCATGGTCGAGTTCTCCGCCCTTATATCCTCCGTTTTATTTAATTTTTCTCCCCTACTCACAGTCAACGTGGCCGACTTGCTGCTCGTCGCTGATCGGCTTACCCACCACCGTGATAGAAGGGATGATCACTGCCTGTTGCTGATGGAAGGCTTTGTGTCAGAATTCTTCCTTTGCTCTGCAGACTCGAGTCTTCTCTCAGCAGAATGATGAGGGCGGATGCCTCCTCTCGACGCCCGTTAAACTGCCTTGGATGTATCTCTGCCGCAGGGTAAGATCGTACTCGTCGCCACTGTTAAGTCTGTGTGTTATATTGAGAATTACTACACAGACCACAAGAGTAAATTTTAACAGGTCTTTACTAGTTGAAGGTCAGGGCGGAACTGCCCAATAAATCATTACACAGCACTTATATACCGGTGTGGTCACCACCGGTATTACAGTATACAGCAGCCAAGATAAAGTAGTGCAACCCTTAAAATAGTTCTCTTAAAGGTGGAACGGTTACATACACTACAGAGATAATATAGTTGGAGCTTCTCTTGCTACCGGTGAGCAGGCTGGCGTTACAGAATTTAACTTTCTGTAATCAATAGCCAGTCGCCAGCTGCTATCAGGCTTTTTAACCGGCCATGTGAGTGAATTGGTTGTGAAAGTGCCTGTCCTAACAACACCCTGCTCGACTAGGGATCTGATGGTGCCTCGGATGTAAGGGTGACTCTCCCTTGGATTGGGGTACTGTTTGGTCAATGAGTTGGGGGTCCCTCAATACTGTTTGGTCAATGAGTGGGGGGTCCCTCAATAGACTCTTCACCTGCCATTTTTCCACAATCGTGCTTGCACGTGGCAAACACCGCTAGCTGTTCCTGAATTAGTTTTGCCACAGCTTCATTTTCGCTCCCCGGAGGGTCATACTCGGATGGCTTTTTAATAGCAAAAACCGAGTGAGCATCTGAAATTTCTATCACTTTTGCATTATTTCTCAATCCCATCCAAACACAGTCCTGATTGTAATCTGTTACCGCGCCATACTGATCCAACACATCAGTCCCTAAAATTCCCCTTCCGTCGGGGGTGGTCATCAGCCTCGGCGCTGGGACCTTACAGGTGAGGCCTCCCAACTGAGGTTCAGAGGCCTTCCCTGTATACGCGGGGGTTGTATCACCATTAAACCCTTTAAGGGCCGTACAACCCTTGCCTGCCGCTGCATGGTGTTCAGGGTATGGTGTGTGGATGATGGTAACGGCTGAGCCAGAGTCTATCAGCATAATCTGCTGTCGGCCCCCTTTTAAGACAACAAGGACTACTGGTCTCCCGCTACCATCACGTCGACACCCCACTTCTGACCAATCTTTGGGGGCCAAACCCCGTCATAGGGTGGATCCTTGGAGGGGTCCCTCCAATGGGTGTGCATTGACGATAGGATTGTCCATTCCCAATGGGTGTGCATTGACGATAGGATTGTCCATTCCCAATGGGTGTGCATTGACGATAGGATTGTCCATTCCCAATGGGTGTGCATTGACGATAGGATTGTCCATTCCCAATGGGTGTGCATTGACGATAGGATTGTCCATTCCCAATGGGTGTGCATTGATGATAGGATTGTCCATTCCCAATGGGTGTGCATTGGCGATTGCGTGCACCAGTAAATTATTTTGCTTCCCCCCCCCCACCCCGTGACAATTTGGGCTTTCATGAGGGTTATCAACTGGTCCAAACGTTGATCTGTCCCAGAGGGTTTGGATTCATCTTTTTTTAGAAGGGTAACTAACTGAGCCAATTGTTGTTCCATCCCAGAGGGTTTGGGTTCGTCCCTCAGGAGGTATCTATGTGTTGCCTCGTGGGTGTGTGTGTCTGGGTCTCCTGCAGTGTTTTGCCGGGTGACCTTCCTCCTTACAATTAAAGCACTGTCCCCTAAAGGGGTAGTACCTCGATCCCTCCACCGCTGACACTGGTTTCTTTGCGGTGGGTGGTGACTTCACCTTTAACTGGTCTTTTACCATCTCCCAGGCTCTTTGAACGTTAGTCTCTATATTTGTCCACTGATCGGCGGGCCTCACGGCTATGCCCAGGGTGGTTTTAACTAAAGAGTGGAGTTGGGTCAGGAACATCGTTTTGAATTGTTCCTGATTCTTTCCTGCTGCAGCATTTGCGGCTGCCTGGTTCTGGGTACGTTCATAGATATCGTACAGGCGATTACTGAAGGCTCTAGGGCTCTCATCTGTTTGGTCTGACTAAGCACAGCCACTAAGTTAAGTTTTGGATCCCTAAATGGTTTAGGATCTCGGTCACAACTGCATCGGTCACTGTGCTATGTTGGAGGATCGCGTCTGGCAGATGGCCAAGAGGAGGACTTGTGTTAAGTCTCCCTCTTCTAACTTGGAGTGACCCCTCCTGAAATCTGCCTACTTCCTATTAACTACCAGTGGGTCATCCCCATCATTAATGGGCCCCAACTCGTGGCTACACGCCGTGGCGTCAGCACCAGATATGGGCTGAGTCAGTATGGTTACTAGTGATGTGACCATGCACATTACGCCGTAAAGTGGTGGTCACTATTGCTATGGTGGGCCCTTGTGTCTCCAATGTATCCCATCCTTTACCGCCCTCCTGGGGATTATACTGACTGCCTTCCTCTTCCCAATCTGTCTCCCCCTCCTGTTGTCTCTGTTATGGCTCCCCGAGTTACTGCGGATATTAGAGCCTGTTGCTGCCCTAATTTACTCTTTAGCTGCACTATTTCGAGGTGGCACCGGGGAGTGGTCCGCCTCCCTATCTGGCTTCTTAATTGCTCCCCTAAAGTCCTCTACTTCCTGCCGGAGCCCCAGGTTTTCCAATTTATATTTCTTGAGCTCTAACCTCGTTTCATTTGCTGCAGCGATGGCAGCTCCTGCATTTACATTTGAGAGGCTTTGTTGCTGTAGCAACTAAGCTGCCTGCTCAGCTCCTCTTTCTGGTTGCCTGATACTGTGGCTTAATCGATCGATTTCTTGTCTCAAATGCTGGATTTCTCCCTCTAACTGCCAAACAAGCTGGATGCCTTCCTCTTTCTGTTCTTTCATACTTTGAATCTCTTTTTCTTTTAGTTGAATCTCTTTGACTTTTAGTTCTTTTAAATCTTGTATCTCTCCCGTTAAATCTCGAATCTCTTTTGCATCCTGCCTCATTAATTCCTCATCTCTCCAAGCACAGTAATGTGCCCTGAATGCCAAGAGACCGGTTTGCCTGTTTGGGCCTTAGCTTTCCCTCATCTACCCTCTCCTGGATAAATGCCACGAGCTCCCCAAAGGACGCATGTTACATAGAAACATAGAAGATAGGAGCAGGAGTAGGCCATTCGGCCCCTCGAGCCTGCTCCGCCATTCAATGAGATCATGGCTGATCAACCAAATTCAGTACCGTGTCCCTGCTTTCTCTCCATATCCCTTGATCCATTTAGCCTTAAGAAATATATCCAACTCCTTCTTGAATATATTTAATGAATTGGCTTCAACTGCCTTCTGTGGTAGAGAATGCCACAGGTTCACCACTCTCTGTGTGAAGAAATTCCTCCTCATCTCTGTCCTAAATGGCTTACCCCTTATCCTTAGACTGTGACCCCTGGTTCTGGACTCCCCAACCATCGGGAACATCCTTCCTGCATCTAGTCTGTCTAGTCCTGTTAGAATTTTATAAGTTTCAATGAGATCCCCTCTCATTCTTCTAAACTCCAGCGAGTACAAGCCCAATCGACCCAATCTCTCCTCATACGTCATTCCTGCCATCCCAGGTATCAGCCTGGTGCATCTTCGCTGCACTCCTTCCATGGCAAGAACATCCTTCCATAGAAACATAGAAGATAGGAGCAGGAGTAGGCCATTCGGCCCTTCGAGCCTGCTCCGCCATTCAATGCGATCATGGCTGATCATCCAAATTCAGTACCCTGTCCCTGCTTTCTCCCCATATCCCTTGATCCCTTTAGCCTCAAGAAATATATCCAACTCCTTCTTGAATATATTTAATGAATTGGCCTCTACTGCCTTCTGTGATAGAGAATTCCACAGGTTCACCACTCTCTGGGTGAAGAAATTCCTCCTCATCTCTGTCCTAAATGGCTTACCCGTTATCCTTAGACTGTGACCCCTGGTTCTGGACTCCCTGACCATTGGGAGCATCCTTCCTGCATCTAGTCTGTCTAGTCCTGTTAGAATTTTATAAGTTTCAATGAGATCCCCTCGCATTCTTCTAAACTCCAGCGAGACAAGCCCAATCTCTCCTCATACATCATTCCTGCCATCCCAGGTATCAGCCTGGTGAATCTTCGCTGCACTTCCTCCATGGCAAGAACATCCTTCCTCAGATAAGGCGACCAAAACTGCACACAATACTCAAGATGTGGTCTCACCAAGGCCCTGTACAACTGCAGCAAGACATCCTTGTTCCTGTACTCAAACTCTCTCACTACGAAGGCCAACATACCATTTGCCTTCTTAACCGCCTGCTTACCTTCAGCGACTGGTGCACAAGGAAGCCCAGGTCTCATTGCACTTCCCCTTCTCCCAATCTATTGCCATTCAGATAATAATCTGCCTTCTTGTTTTTATCACCAAAGTGGATAATCTCGCATTTATCCACGTTATATTGCATCTGCTATGTTTCTGCCCAATCACCCAACCTGTCCAAATCATACTGGAGTTTCTCGGCATCCTCCTCACAGCACACACGCCCACCCAGCTTTGTGTCGTCTGCAAACTTGGAGATATTACATCGAGTTCCCTCGCCCAGATCATTAATATATATTGTGAATAGCTGGGGTCCAAGGACCGATCCCTGCGGTACCCCACTAGTCACTGCCTGCCACTCAGAAAAAGAGCCGTTTCTTCCAACTCTTTGCTTTCTGTCTACCAACCAGTTATCTATCCAAGTCAATACCTTGCCCCCAATCCCATGTGCCTTAACTTTACACGCTAATCTCTTATGTGGGACCTTATCGAAAGCCTTTCGAAAGTCCAAATACACCACATCCACTGGTTCTCCCTTATCTATTTTACCAGTTACATCCTCAAAAAATTCCAGTAGATTAGTCAAGCATGATTTACCTTTTGTAAATCCATGTTGACTTTGTCCGATCCGGTCACTGTTTTCCAAGTGCTCTGCTATTACATCTTTTATAATGGACTCTAGCATTTTCCCCACTACCGATGTCAGGCTTACCAGTCTGTAATTCCCTGTTTTCTCTCTACCACCTTTTTTGAACAGTGGGTTAACATTAGCTACCTGCCAATCCATGGGTACTGTTCCAGAGTCTATCGAATTTTGGAAGATGACCAGTAATGCATCTACTATTTCTAGGGCCACTTTCTTTAGTACCCTAGGATGTAGACCCATCAGGCCCTGGGGATTTATCGGCCTTCAATCCCATCAATTTCTCTAACACCATTTCCCTACAAATACTGATTTCTATCAGTTCCTCCCTTTCATTAGACCCTATGTTCCCCGACATCACTGGGAGGTTATTTGTGTCCTCCTTTGTGAAGACAGAACCAAAGTATGTATTTAATTAATTGGTCAGCCATTTCTTTGTGCCCCGTTATAAATTCCCCTGATTCTGACTGCAAGGGACATACGCTTGACTTCACCAATCTTTTTCTCTTCACATATCATATATCTGACGTATGAGGAGAGATTGGGTCGATTGGGCTTGTACTCGCTGGAGTTTAGAAGAATGAGAGGGGATCTCATTGAAACTTATAAAATTCTGGCAGGACTGGACAGACTAGATGCACGGAGGATGTTCCCGATGGTCGGGGAACCCAGAACCAGGGGTCACAGTCTAAGGAAAAGGGGTAGGCCTTTGAGGACAGAAATGAGGAGGAATTTCTTCACCCAGAGAGTGGTGAACCTGTGGAATTCTCTACCACAGAAGGCAGTAGAGGCCAATTCATTAAATATATTCAAGAAGGAGTTGGATATATTTCTTAAGGCTAAAGGGATCAAGGGGTATGCGGAGAAAGCAGGGACCGGGTACTGAACTTGGATGATCAGCCATGATCGCATTGAATGGCGGAGCAGGCTCGAGGGGCCGAATAGCCTACTTCTTCTCCTATCTTCTATGTAAAGCTTTTACAGTCAGTTTTTATGTTCCCTGAAAGCTTACTCTCATACTCTATTTTCCCCCTCTTAATTAATCCCTTTGTCTTCCTTTGTTGAATCCTGAACTGCTCCCATTCCTCAGGTTTACTGCTTTTTCTGGCCAATTTATATGTCCTCTCCTTGGATCTTATGCTATCCCTAATTTCCCTTGTTAGTCACGGTTGAGTCACCTTTTTTGTTTTATTTTTATGCCAAACTGGGATGAACAAATTGTGTAGTTCATCCATGCGATCTTTGAATGTTTGCCATTGCCTATCCACCGTCAACCCTTTGAGTGACATTCCCCAATCAATCCTACCCAACACGTGCCTCAGACCATCGTAGTTTCCTTTATTTAAATTCAGGACCCTAGTCTCTTGAGTCAACTACTTCACTCTCCATCTTCATGAAGAATTCTATCATATTATGATCGCTCCGACCCAAGGGGCCTCGCACAACAAGATTGCTAATTAATCCTTTCTCATTACATAATACCCAGTCTAAGATGGCCTGATCTCTAGTTGGTTCCTCGACATATTGGTCCAGGAAACCAGCCCGTATACACTCCTGGAATTCCTCCTCCACAGTATTGTTACTAATTTGGTTAGCCCAATCTATATGTAGATTAAAGTCACCCATTATAACTGCTCTGCCCTTATTGCACGCTTCTCTAATTTCCCTTTTAATGCCATCCCCGACCTCTGCATTACTGTTTGGAGGTCTATATACCACTCCCACTAACGTTTTCTGCCCCTTGGTATTTCTCAGTTCTACCCATACAGTTTCCACATCATCAGAGCTAATATCCTTCCTTACAATTATGTTAATGCCCTCTTTAACCAGCAATGCTACCCCACCTACTTTTCCTTTTTGCCTACCTTTCCTGAATATTGAATACCCCTGGATGTTGAGTTCCCAGCCTCGGCCACCCTGGAGCCATGTTTTCGTAATCCGAATCATATCATATTCGTTTACCTCTATTTGCGCAGCTAATTCATCCACCTTATTACGAATGCTCCTCGCATTAAGACACAAAGGCCTAGAAATTGGGTATAGCCCCGCTTGGGGCGTTAGAATTGGCGGAGCGCAAATTTTATAGCCAGACGCAACTTATCGACACCTCGTGCGATATTGGGTTGCAGCGCCCCAAAGGTGATTGAGGCACGAGTTCAGGCGTTACACGGGGCTCCTAAGGCGCTAACATGCCAGCGCAACCCAATATCGGGGCGTCCAGCCGCAGCGCAGGTGCTCTCAATTACCGATGACCACGAGACTTCCAGGCGCCGGCCAGCTCTTAAAGGGGTGGGTCAGGCAGCTCCAGCATCCACACTCTGCGCCTTGTAGGCCTGCAAATCGGCGCAGGCCCTTCTCTGGCGCAAAAAACTTGGGAGCATATGGAGAGGGTGAGGCAGAGAGCAGAGCGCTTCACCAATGAGTCTCTGGAGGAATTGGTGGCCGCAGTGGAGTGCCGGCGAGATGTCCTCTACCCCGACAATGGCAGGAGGCCTAATCATAAGGACTACCGATGAGCTTGGAGGGATGTTTCTCAGAGGGTCAACTCCAGTAGCATGGCGACCAGGAGCCCTGTGCAGTGCAGGAAGAAATTCAACGACCTCACTTGGGTCGTGAGGTTGAGTGGTGTTTATGTCAACTCATGCATCCCTCCATTAGAACCTGACTTTATGGCTACAGGGTGCGCAATGCCCCAATGGCCATCTGTCAGCAAGCACCCATGGCCCTTTCTGGTCACACACACGCACGTTTAACTCAGGGCATCATGTAAGGGCTGTTCCGCCATGGGGGGCATGAGATGATAACTCAGGGCATCATGTAAGGGCTGTTCCACCATGGGGGGCATGAGATGATAACTCAGGGCATCATGTAAGGGCTGTTCCGCCATGGGGGGCATGAGATGATAACTCAGGGCATCATGTAACATCACTTCCCGTCCTTTCCCCTGCAGGCCAAGCTGGCGAGAAACTGCAAGCAACAGCTTCGCACTGGAGGAGGAAATCCTCAACTGGAGCCTCTGACGGATCTCGAGGGGAGAGTCCACCAGATTGTGGGAGGACGTCTGAGTGGTCCTGTCACCACTGCAGCTGCCGACCCCATTGTCCACAGCGATGGTAAGGTTCTCAACTATTACAGCTGTCACCCTCCAGTTGTTTCCCCCCCCAGCATGCTTTCTCAATGTGGACCCATGTCATAGCATTGCCGCACTGTTGCATCCCTTGCTGCCAAACTGTCCTTTTGCTAAAGCCACTCTTCAACCTCACTGCTTTCAGATGCTGCATCACCAGCTCGAGAGCCGGCCCCTCAAGCTGCCAGTGCCAGTGCCTCCGGAGGCGACGAGCAGGAGGAAGCCGGACCATCCATGGCAGCCTCAGGGGAGCCACCGCATCTGGAGACTGGGGCTAGTAGTTCCCTTGAGGGGAGGGGGGGATGCTTTGATGAGGAGCCAGCTGCAGGAACCAGCGGCCTGCAGCAACGCGCGGGGGGTAGGGACGCTCGTGGGACGTCTCCCCGGAGGGCCAGGCAGGCCACCATGACTGCTGCACAGAGTGCAGAGGAGGTGCATTGCCTTGCCGAAATGAGCGCCCAGGCCCGGCTCAGGCACACTGAGCTTATGGCTGCAGTGGGGAGGATGCCTGAGTTGATCGACACACTGGCAAAGAGTGTGCTGGACTTTGGGGCAGCAATGGAAAGGACTGTCCAGGGCTTCGGGGCAGCAATGGAAAGGTCTGTCCAGGGCTTCGGGGCAGCAATGGAAAGGTCTGTCCAGGGCTTGTCCGAAGCAGTGGAAAGGACTGTTCCGGCCTTGTCCAAAACAGTGGAAAAGACTGTTCCGGCCTTGTCCAAAGCAGTGGAAAGGACTGTCCATGGCTTCTCCGAAGCACTGGATCCAGCCATGCAGGTCCTCACTGCTGCCACGCAGTCACTTGCTGGCCTCGTCCACACACAAATTGAGGCCATGCGAACACTCACTGCTGCCACCCTAGCTGCATCAGGCAGGATCACCCCAGGCCCTTGCAGCACCACAGCAGGCCATGAATCTGTGGAACAGTCGATTGTGGCGGATGATCTGGTGTGGCCCCGTCAGAGTGTTAGTGTGTTGGCCGACCACGGTGCAGGTGTCCTCTCTCTGCATGTGAGCAATCCTGATGCCACCGCTGGCACGTCAGCAGTGCAGCTGCCACCACCTGCGCGGCAGACTGCTACCAGACATGCCCAGTTGGAGCAGCCAGCTTGCGGGCCCTCCAAGCCCAGAGGTCGTCCAGACCATCCCTCAGGGGCTTCAGCGTTTCCAGACACTCAGCAGGCGTCCCCCAGCCTTGACGCTGCCACTGAGGTCCAATTACGGAGGAGCTGCAGGGAGGGAAGGGGCCGACCTGGTAAGAGGAGTTGGTCTCCATCAAGGGGTCACCAGTAGAGGGAGGTGCTAAAATGTCTCTTTTTTCGGATTTAAGGCCGTCCACACCTGCTGTGTTTGTTTGTTATGGTGTGGAGATGCCGGAGTTGGACTGGGGTGGACAAATGTAAAAAGTCACACAACACCAGGTTATAGTCCAACAGCTTTATTTGAAATCACAAGCTTTCGGAGCGCTGCTCCTTCTTCAGGTGAAGTGGAGAAATGCATAAAGACACAGCTTATATAGTCAGAGAATCATGTCAGATGTTTACAGGTAACCTTTCCAACTGCCATTAATCACACCTCGGCAGAGAGATAATCACAGCAGTCAAAGGTGTGAATGGTGTCCAAACAGGTCAGTCAGGGAAACATTACATCAAAGAACAATGAGGTGGGGTCACAAGGGGTCGACCGCTTGTGACCCCACCTCATTGTTCTTTGATGTAGTGTTTCCCTGACTGACCTGTTTGGACACCATTCACACCTTTGACTGCTGTGATTATCTCTCTGCCGAGGTGTGATTAATGGCAGTTGGAAAGGTTACCTGTAAACATCTGACATGATTCTCTGACTATATAAGCTGTGTCTTTATGCATTTCTCCACTTCACCTGAAGAAGGAGCAGCGCTCCGAAAGCTTGTGATTTCAAATAAAGCTGTTGGACTATAACCTGGTGTTGTGTGACTTTTTACATTTGTTTGTTATGGTTTGGTTAGTTTCGCCGGGTTGCCAGACAGTTATCTGTTAGTTTGTTAGTTATGACTTCTGTTACCATTACGTTGTCATGCTGGAAGGAAGCACTTGTTTGAAAATAAAGAAAACTTTTTATTTACAATGGAGCTGTAGACTATTTACAATCATCATGTCCCTCATAGGCTTACTGTGAACCGAAGGGCGCTGTTCGAATCACAGCCACCATTCTGTCCGAGGGGCCTAGAACCGAGTCCTTGTGAGCCTCTGATGAACGGCCCTTCCAGTTTCTGGAGCACTCGCATCTTCCTCCTCCTCCTCCTCCTCCTCGTCCGCATGCTCCTCCTCCTCCTCGTCCGCCTGCTCTGCTGGACCTTGAGGGTCGGCTGGCATTGGCTGGGTGCGTCGAATGGCCAGGTTGTGGAGCATGCAGCAGACAATGACGATGCGCGCCACATGCTCCAGCGAGTACTGTAGGGCGCCCCCCAATTGGTCTAGACAACGGAAACGCTGCTTCAGCACACCAATTGTGTGCTCCACAATGTTCCTGGTCGCCTGATGGCTGTTGTTGTAATGCTCTTCTGCCGGGGTGCTGGGCAAACGGAGCGGGGTCATGAGCCATGGGCAGAGAGGATAGCCCTTGTCGCCAAGAAGCCAGCCTCGTGGGTGAGCCGGGGCCTCAAAAAGGTCAGCCACTGAGGTCTACCGCAGGATGAAGGCGTCATGGCTGCTGCCAAGGAATTGTGCGTTGACCGCCATGATCATCTGCCGGTGATCACAGACCAGCTGCACATTAAGGGAGTGGAACCCCTTGCTGTTGCGGAACTCCTCAGGATTCTGTAATGGCGCCCGCAAAGCCACGTGTGCAATCAATGGCCCCCTGCACCATGCGGAAGTCTGCAATAGCCGCGAAGCCCTGCGCGTGCTCCCCCTGCTTCTCCAAGGTCACAGGGAAGGTGATTAATTCGCGCCTCCTTCTATAGAGGGCAGCTGTCACTTGCTGGATGCAGCAATGCACCGCGAATTGTGAGATATTTGAGATGTCCCCAGTTGCCGCCTGAAACGAGCCGCTGGCGTAAAAGTTGAGGGCAACAGTGACTTTCACGGCCACCGACAGAGAGGTCCTGTACCGTACCCGTGGCTGCAGATCCCCAGCAAGCAGGTGGCACAGCTCAGTCACAACATCCTTACCGAATCTGAGCCTTCGCAGACACTGCTCCTCTGACATGGCAAGGTATGAGACCTGCTGCCTGAAAACCCTGGCAGCGTATGGTCGGATTTGGCGACGTCCATTGGCCCTCCTCCTTCTGGCCAATCCCGGCCCTCTCTCCCTCCGTCTCTGTGCCCTTGCCAGTTGTTCAGCCAGGATGACGTTCCCCTCCAAAGCAGCTCCCATTATTCTGTCAGACGAGTAAGACGCAGTTATCTCGCTGGATGCAACTGTTCTGGACAGGGCTGAAGGTCCCACGGCTCCTCTGGCTCAATGAGAACAACTCTCTGCAACTGAAGGCCTGCAACTCTCTCCAGCAGCAAGCAGGATGGCCAGGCCAAATGGCTGCCGCTTTTATACTAGTGCTGTCCCCTTTAAAGAGCGCCCCCCCGAGTCCGAGAAGGACCTGGTAACGTTCCATGCAACTGTCACTAATAGCGCCAGGCGGGACGGAGGGGGGCGCCAAAAAGGCGTTGCACAATGAAATGACGTCATGATCTGGCTGCGCCCGCTCGCGGGTGCAAAGAGTTAGCGCCGGCGCTAACAGGCTACTCAATATGGCAGGAAACGCTAGGATCACTGTGCCCGGCCAAAAATTGGGTAACGCCCCAAATCTTGGCCTCATTAGGCACTAATCGCTGGCGCAACCAACCGAATTTCTAGGCCAAAGCCTTCAGGTTTGTTTTTTTAACGCTCTTCGACCTTTTAGAATTATTATTTACTGTGGCCATGTTTGATTTAAACCCTTCATTTCTCTGTCTGCCACTTTTCTTTTTCTCCTTCCTGTGTTTTGCTTCTATCCTTGTTTCCCTTTCCTGTCTCCCCGCTCAGGTTCCCAACCCCCCGCTCAGGTTCCCAACCCCCTGCCATTTTAGTTTAAACCCTCCCCCAGAGCACTAGCAAACACTCCCCCTAGGACATTGGTCACGGTCCTGCCCAGGTGCAAACCGTCCGGTTTGTACTGGTCCCACCTCCCCCAGAACCGGTTCCAATGTCCCAGGAATTTGAATCCCTCCCCCTTGCACCATTCCTCTAGCCACGTATTCATCTGAAATATCCTTCTATTTCTACTCTGACTAGCACATGGCACTGGTAGCAATCCTGAGATTACTACCTTTGAGGTCCTATTTTTTAATTTACCTCTTAACTCCCTATATTCAGCTTTTAGGACCTCATCCCGGTTTTTTACCTATATCGTTGGTACCTATATGCACCACGACAACTGGCTGTTCAGCCTCCCCTCTCAAAATTTTCGGCAGCCGCTCTGAGACATCCTTGACCCTTGCACCAGGGAGGCAACACACCATCCTGGAGTCTCGTTTGCAGCCACAGAAATGCCTATCTATTCCCCTTAGAATAGAATCCCCTATTACTATAGCTCTACCCCTCTTTTTCCTCCCGTCCTGTGCAGCAGAACCACCCCTGGTGCCAGGAAGTTGGCTGCTGCTGCCTTCCCCTGGTAAGCCATCCCCCCCATCAGAATCCAAAGTGGTATATCTGTTTGAGAGGGGAATGGCCACAGGGGACCCCTGCACTACCTGCCTGCGCCTACTACTCTGCCTGGTGGTCACCCATTCCCTTTTTGCCTGTGCAACCTTTACCTGCGGTGTGACCAACTGTTTAAGCGTGTTATCTACGATGTCCTCAGCTTCGCGAATGCTCCAGTATGTACCCATTCGCAGCTCCAGCACCGCAATGCGGTCTGTCAGAAGCTGCAGCTGGATACACTTCCTGCACACATGGTCGTCAGAGACACTTGAAGTGTCCCTGATTTCCCACATAGCGCAGGAGCATACCACGGGGCCGAGCTCTCCTGCCATGACTTACCCTTAAATTAATTCAAATCAATACCACCAATTACACTATACTTAAATGCTATATTCAAGGGCCCTTTTTTTTAAACCAGCAGTCCCCGCTACACCACAGAGAGCTTAGAAACTATAAACCAGAATTTAAGTTTGGAAAAAAGGAGAAATACTCACCAACCAATCACTTACCTGCTTTCTGGTGACATCACACTTCGATTACTTTTTACTTCTCTCCCGCTGATTGGTAAACCTACCTGGTCTGCTGCTGCTTTTAACCCCGCCGCTCCCTGTGGGGCCTACCTGGTCTGCTGCTGCCGCTTTTAACCCCGCCGCTCCCTGTGGGGCCTACCTGGTCTGCCGCTCCCTCTGTGGGACCTACCTGGTCTGCTGCTGCCGCTTTTAACCCCGCCGCTCCCTGTGGGGCCTACCTGGTCTACTGCTGCCGCTTTTAACACCGCTGCTCCCTGTGGGGCCTACCTGGTCTACTGCTGCCGCTTTTAACACCGCTGCTCCCTGTGGGGCCTACCTGGTCTACTGCTGCCGCTTTTAACCCCGCCGCTCCCTGTGGGGCCTACCTGGTCTACTGCTGCCGCTTTTAACCCCGCCGCTCCCTGTGGGGCCTACCTGGTCTACTGCTGCCGCTTTTAACACCGCTGCTCCCTGTGGGGCCTACCTGGTCTACTGCTGCTGCTTTTAACACCGCCGCTCCCTGTGGGGCCTACCTGGTCTGCCGCTCCCTGTGGGGCCTACCTGGTCTGCCGCTCCCTCTGTGGGGCCTACCTGGTCTGCTGCTGCTGCTTTTAACAACGCCGCTGCCTCACCCAGGTCCGCCGCCGTTGGCCCTTACAGATGCATCGTGCCCGTAACTCTTGTAAGTCCCTTATGGACACCTTTTCATATATTTTCTCGTGGTAGGCTACAGCTACATCTTTTGCTGGCTTTTGTATGCCCCGATCCCTTCATCCTGTCTTTTGAATTTACTTTTAAACTCCGCACCAAAGGTTAGAATCACAACTCCCGGACTTTCCAATTGTTTAAAAGAATGATCTAAAGCTGTCTCGCCAGATCCCAGACGAGCCCCCAGTTTTGTAAGCTTTTTATTTCAACTGGCATTGAATTGACAGCAAGACCAATTCTTTTGAAACAATTTGGAATAAGTTTATTAAACACACACACTTATGCACATCAAAACAATAGCCTACTGGTATTTATGGACTCTACTCAATTACAACAGGTAAGGTAATGGGTTATATTTACAGACTTGTGCTTCCCCGAGTCAAGCAATGCACGTGGCCTTTTCCCTTACTTCTTGGTCGGGTCTCTAGAGGGAGGGCTTCTTGTTTTTCCATGTGTTCATCCAAAAAAAGAGCAAGCCTTTGGGTTTCTTATTTCATATCTTAAGTCCATTGTCTCTAGTCTAAATTGCTAAGACCCCAAGATTGGGTCTTCGTTTCATGGCAGTGATTGATTGGCTTTCCTTTGAACATGTGTCTGTCTGCAGTGGCTGGTGCCATTTCTTGATTAAGTTAATTGTTTAACACCTTTTAGTGGCTCTTGAGTTTCGATGGTGAGTCTCTGTGGGACTTATCCTGTTATGCAGGTTTCCTTTAAGTTTCACACCGTTGCCTTGAGCAGGGAGATCCATACACATCAAATTCATCTTTATTACATGCATCTTATATTAGTAGTCTCGAGTTCATCACATACAAAACATATATTTTTATTCTTACACAAGGTATTTGTTCAATTTCTCTGCCATTTCCTTATACCCCATTATAATTTCTCCTGTCTCAACCTGTAAGGGACCCACATTTACTTTCGCTAATCTTTTTCTTTTTACATACCTATAGAAGCTTTTAGTCTGTTTTTGTGTCTCTCGCTAGTTTACTCTTATATTCTATTTTCCCTTTCTTTATCAATTTCTTGGTCCTCCTTTGCTGAATTCTAAAATCCTCCCACCTCAGGCTTACAAATCTTTGTCCCTTTATCAATTTTGTTTGATATCATGTTCAGTAATGGGCACCACACTTTAAGAAGGATGTCAAGGTCTTGGAGAGGGTGCAGAAGAGATTTACTTCAATGGTACCAGGGTTGAAAGACATCAGCTATGTGGATGAAGCTAGGATTGTTCTCCTTAGAGCAGAGAAGGTTAAGGAGAGATTTGATGGACGTATTCAAAATCATGAATGGTTTTGATCAGAGTAAATAAGGAGAAACTGTTTCCAGTGACAGAAGGGTCGGTTACCAGAGGACACAGATTTAAGGTCATTGGCAAAAGAACCAGAGGGGACGGAGAATTTTTTTTTAATGCAGCGAGTTATGGTGATCTGGAATGCCTGAAAGGGTGGTGGAAGCAGATTCAATAGTAATTTTCAAAAGGGAATTGGAGAAATACATAAAAAGGAAAACAAATTGCAGTAATATGGCGAAAGAACAGGTGAGTGGGACTAATTGGAGAGCTCTTTTTAAGAGCAGGCACGATTGGCCAAATGACCTCCTCCTGTGGTGTACGATTCTACATCTCAACCTTCTGTTCCAGTGAGAATTTACATAATTGCTCCTCACATTCCAATCCCTCAATCATTCTGGTTGCTCTTCTGTATCCTTTCAATAGCTGCAATATCTTTCTTGTACTGTGGCAACCAGAACTGTACACAGGGAACGGTAGCATAGTGGTTATCACAGAAACCTCACAGTGCAGATAGAGGCCATTTCGGCCCATCGAGCCTGCACCGGCACATATCCCACCCGATCCCCGTAACCCCTACACCAACACATATCCCACCCGATCCCCGTAACCCCTACACCAACACATATCCCACCCTATCCCCGTAACCCCACGTATTTAATCCCCCTAACACTAAGGGTCAATTTATCATAGCCAATCAACCTAACCCGCACATCTTTGGACTGTGGGAGGAAACCGGAGCACCCGGAGGAAACCCACGCAAACACGGGGAGAATGTGCAAACTCCACACAGACAGTCGCCCGAGGCCGGATTTGAACCCGGGTCCCTGGCGCTGTGAGGCAACAGTGCTAACCACTATGTGTCACTGGATTAGTAATCCAGAGGCCCGGATTGGCATAAAAACCCATGATTCACTAATGTCCTTTAGGGAAGGAAATCTGCAGTCTGGTCTATGTGACTCTTAACTGCCCCCTGAAATGGCCTAGCAAGCCACTCAATGGTACCAAACTACTACGGCAAAGTCACTGTGGGAGTACCTTCACAGACTGCAGCGGTTCAAGAAGACGGCCACCACCACCTTCTGAAGGACAATTAGGGATGGGCAATAAATGCTGGCCAGCGACGCCCACATCCCGTGAAGGAATAAAAAAGTGCGGTCACACCAATGATTTATAAAGTGGTAGAGCTACCTCACGGTTTACCTTTATTGCCCAATGTCTCGTCATGCGATAGTGTGCCCCAGGAGCTCCAACACTAAGACCACTCGTGCGCTGGGCACTGCCCCCTATCTCTGGAAGTTGAACTGATCACTTTATTAAGAGGCCATTGTAAACAACAAGTGGTTTATTTTACATGTAATATATAAATGAACATAATGGGTTTGCTCATTGTAATATCAAAAAATAACAAACACTTTACTGCTAACAGGCTAAATTCACTTTATAGACGAGTCACCCCTAAAAGTAACCCGTGCTAATCTTTCTTCCACAAGATATGCATGTTCATCTCAGCCACGACTCTCCATAGTTCAAGGGCTGGTAAGACAGCAGAGCTTTCTGCCCCCGTCCCAAACATGTTCAGACATTCCTCTTCTCCAGCCAGGCAGGAAGCCAAAGATTTGACCGATGGTTAAACAATGACACTTCAGATAACCCGCGTTGACTTCCTGGCTTTCCATTGAAAAACTGCTTTCTGTGACTTTGGTGTTAACCCCTTACAAGCTGTTTCTAGCAATACTAAAATAGAAGTGAAAAATTCAACACGGGCAAAGATACATTTAGAGTAAGCTGGTTGTTTAGTTTAGGTACGCGGGGATATTAGCACAAGTTCTTTGTGGAGTTTCTGGGTTGTTTGGCTGTTGGGTTTATGGCGTCCGCGCTGTCTAGCCTTTAAGGGTTCAGTGCCATTGGGTTGTTTAATGTTCTACTCTACTAATCAATGGATAAATCATTTGAAATAATTGGACTGGGATCAGCTCCTGTGTGGATTTACCTCACCAGACTCTGAAATCTACTCATTGAATCCTGCCAAGCCTGAATTCTACACCTTTAACCATATCTGCACCAAACCAGCCAAGACCCAGTATCAGCCAATGATAGAGGTCCCAATCTATTGGTAATAATCCAAGCCTGAATCTCAATTCATTTAATTACCAAAACAATTGGGAGATTGCCAACCTCCATCTATTTGGAAGTGAATATCAGATTTTAACCAAACACCAAATTGACATTTAACAGAAATCCAAGTCCATTATCAGATTCGATACAAATCTCATATAATCAGAATTTGCTTCCAACAGTTCCAGATTGTAAATTCTTCCATTCCCATATGGTCGGCCCCCCCACCCAAGGCACGGATCACGACCCCCGTTCCCTGGTCTTCAGGTGTTGGTCAGTGAGTGATAGGGTGTCGTCTGATGATCTTGCGTTCCAGTATTGCTGAGATAGAAACATTTTAAAGCTGAATATCAGTCTGTAGAAGTTTACTATACACAGTATAGACAAACAAATCCCATACCAGGTCATTTATTCACACAGGACCTGCAAAAAAAATATATACATCAGGAGCAGTGCTGGATACCCAAGTGGCAGATGGGGGGGGATCAGTGTCAAATGGTTAGTATGGGAGCAAAGGACCAAAAAGAGGACATTTAATTTTTTTTAAACAATTCATTCTTGGGATGTGGGCGTCACAGGCAAGGCCAGCATGTATTGCCCATCCCAAGTTGTCCCGAGCAGGTGGTGGTTAGCCTTGAATTGCTGCAGCGGTTTGATATATTTGAGTGGCCACTTCAAAGGGCAGTTAAAAAGTCAACCACATTGGTGTGGGACTGGAGTCATGCAAGAACCAGGTGAGGGCAACAGGTTTCCTTCCCATAAAGGACATTAGTGAACCAGTCCGGTTTTTACAACAATCAGAAAGCTTCGTGGTCGCTTTTACTGATTCCAGATTTTTAGAAAAAAACAGAATTCAAATTCTCAAACTGCCCATGGCGATTTGTACTGATGTGCTCTGCATTATTAGTCCAGTGTCCACACTACTAGTTAGGATCTGCCCCAAGTCCCCACAGATCTTAAAATCGTGCAGCACAGGAGGCCATTGAAAGAGCTTTCCAATTAGTCCCACTCCTCCTGCTCTTTCCCCAGTCCTGCAAATTTCTACTTTTTCAGTATTTATCCAATTCCCTTTTGAAAGTTACTATTGAATCTGCTTCCACCGCCCTTTCAGACAGCGCATTCCAGATCACAACAACTCGCTGAGTAAAAACTCATCTCACCTCGTTTCTTTTGCCAATCACCATAACTCTGTGTCCTCTGGTTACCGACCCTCCTGCCAGTGGA
The DNA here is from genome assembly GCF_052327205.1 of Somniosus microcephalus. Lineage (NCBI taxonomy): Eukaryota > Metazoa > Chordata > Chondrichthyes > Squaliformes > Somniosidae > Somniosus > Somniosus microcephalus. The sequence goes on along the minus strand of NC_140989.1, from coordinate 2,275,093 downwards.
AACAGTTTCTCCTTATTTACTCCATCAAAACCCTTCATGATTTTGAACACCTCTGTCAAATCTCCTCTTAACCACCTCTGCTGAGAACGACCCAGCTTCTCCACATAACTGAAGTCCCTCATCCCCGATACCATTCTAGTAAATGTTCTCTGCACCCTCTCTAAGGTCTTGGCATCCTTCCTAAAATGTGATAACCAGAATTGAACACAATATTCCAGCTGAGGCCTAACCAGTGTTTTAGAAAGGTTTAGCATAACTTCCTTGCTTTTGCACTCTATGCCTCGATTAATAAAGCCAAGGGTTAGGGTATGTTTTTTTAACAGCCTTCTCAACTTGTCCTGCCACCTTCAAAGATTTGTGTACGTACACCCCCATGTTCCTGCACCCCCTTTAAAATTGTACCATTTAGTTTATATTGCCTCTCCTCATTCTTCCTAACGAAATGTATCACTTCACACTTCTCAATCTTTTACTGTATCTGTCTGTCTATGTCCTCCTGAAGTCTGTTACTATCCTCCACATGGTTTACTACATTTCCAAGTTTTGTGTCATCTGCAAACTTTGAAATTATACCCTGTAAACACAAGTGCACGCCATTAATATATATCAAAAAGAGCAGTGGTCCCAACACCGGCCCCTGGGGAACACCACTGTACACCTCCCTCCAGTCTGAAAAACCACCGTTTACCACTACTCTCTGCTTTCTATCCCTTAACCAATTTCGTATCCACGCAGCCACTGCCCCTTTAATCCCATGGGCGTCAATCAGTGAGGTGGGTCAGAGTCAGAATCAGCTCCGAGTCCCTGGAGGTGGGTCAGAGTCAGAATCAGCTCCGAGTCCCTGGAGGTGGGCAAGAGTCAGAATCAGCTCCGAGTCCCCGGAGGTGGGTCAGAGTCAGAATCAGCTCCGAGTCCCCGGAGGTGGGTCAGAATCAGCTCCGAGTCCCCGGAGGTGGGTCAGAGTCAGAATCAGCTCCGAGTCCCCGGAGGTGGGTCAGAGTCAGAATCAGCTCCGAGTCCCCGGAGGTGGGTCAGAGTCAGAATCAGCTCCGAGTCCCTGGAGGTGGGTCAGAGTCAGAATCAGCTCCGAGTCCCCGGAGGTGGGTCAGAGTCAGAGTCAGAATCAGCTCCGAGTCCCCGGAGGTGGGTCAGAGCCAGAATCAGCTCCGAGTCCCCGGAGGTGGGTCAGAATCAGCTCCGAGTCCCCGGAGGTGGGTCAGAGTCAGAATCAGCTCCGAGTCCCCAGAGGTGGGTCAGAGTCAGAATCAGCTCCGAGTCCCCGGAGGTGGGTCAGAGTCAGAATCAGCTCCGAGTCCCCGGAGGTGGGTCAGAGTCAGAATCAGCTCCGAGTCCCTGGAGGTGGGTCAGAGTCAGAATCAGCTCCGAGTCCCCGGAGGTGGGTCAGAGTCAGAATCAGCTCCGAGTCCCCGGAGGTGAGTCAGAGTCAGAATCAGCTCCGAGTCCCCGGAGGTGGGTCAGAGTCAGAATCAGCTCCGAGTCCCCGGAGGTGAGTCAGAGTCAGAATCAGCTCCGAGTCCCCGGAGGTGGGTAAGAGTCAGAATCAGCTCCGAGTCCCCGGAGGTGGGTCAGAATCAGCTCCGAGTCCCCGGAGGTGGGTCAGAGTCAGAATCAGCTCCGAGTCCCCGGAGGTGAGTCAGAGCCAGAATCAGCTCCGAGTCCCCGGAGGTGGGTCAGAATCAGCTCCGAGTCCCCGGAGGTGGGTCAGAGTCAGAATCAGCTCCGAGTCCCCGGAGGTGAGTCAGAGCCAGAATCAGCTCCGAGTCCCCGGAGGTGAGTCAGAATCAGAATCAGCTCCGAGTCCCCGGAGGTGAGTCAGAATCAGAATCAGCTCCGAGTCCCCGGAGGTGAGTCAGAGTCAGAATCAGCTCCGAGTCCCTGGAGGTGGGTCAGAATCAGCTCCGAGTCCCCGGAGGTGAGTCAGAGTCAGAATCAGCTCAGAGTCCCCGGAGGTGGGTCAGAATCAGCTCCGAGTCCCCGGAGGTGGGTCAGAGTCAGAATCAGCTCCGAGTCCCCGGAGGTGGGTCAGAGTCAGCCCCATTACCTTTAATTGAGCTGCCGGATGAGTTTGTTGATCCCTTCTCCACGGTTGCCAGTCTCTCCGAAGTCGTTGAGAAATCCCACTTTGTTCCTCGCTGCATGTCGAGCCACGGACAGCCTGAAGGGCCAGAGGAAGTTGCTGGCCTCCTTAAAGGATTTTCCCACAGAGTAGATCTCATAGATCAGGTCCTCAAGACAGATCATTCCCCATTTTCCTGTAGGCATAAAGTAAGCCGGTAAAACTGGGCAGAGGGAGGTGTCCAGTGTGTGACTGCCACTAGTTTAAGGTACTGGAGTGCATGTATAGGCTGCAGAAACACAGGCAGTGCCTTCATGAGGGATAGGGACAGGAGAAAAAACTGAAAAGTCTCCAGTGCAGACAGCAGTTCCAATTTAACACCTCCCATGGTGTTTGATCCTCTAGGTTTAAAGTTAGCTTTATAATCTTCAATTTCATTCTTCCACCCCCTTTATTTTGTCAATTTTCTCACTTCCACCCTGCACACCTCCCGAAGGCATTTATTCCTGCTGGGCTACAGGCTCCACAAGAAGTGGCCATTACTGACCGGTGAACCCACATTGAGAGTCAGCCAGCTAGTCAATTCCGGGATGCATAACAGAACCGGATCCCATTCTCATAAATGTCTGAGCGTGTGCAAACACACAGACACACACTCCAGCAGCAGTCACTGCACAGTGATCAGGAACCCTGGCTGATTTCCCCTCTCTCTAACCCAGGGGACACTGGACAGTTGGACTATAACCTGGTGTTGTGTGATTTCTTACATTTGTCCACCCCAGTCCAACTCCGGCATCCCCACACCATCTAACCCAGGGGTCACTGGACAGTGATCAGGAGCAGGAACCCTGACTGATTTCCTCTCTCTCTAACCCAGGGGTCACTGGACAGTGATCAGGAGCAGGAACCCTGGCTGATTCCCCCTCTCTCTAACCCAGGGGTCACTGGACAGTGATCAGGAGCAGGAACCCTGACTGATTTCCCCCTCTCTCTGACCCAGGGGTCACTGGGCAGTGATCAGGAGCAGGAACCCTGGCTGATTTCCTCTCTCTCTAACCCAGGGGTCACTGGACAGTGATCAGGAGCAGGAACCCTGACTGATTTCCCCCTCTCTCTGACCCAGGGGACACTGGACAGTGATCAGGAGCAGGAACCCTGGCTGATTTCCCCTCTCTCTCTAACCCAGGGGTCACTGGGCAGTGATCAGGAGCAGGAACCCTGGCTGATTTCCTCTCTCTCTAACCCAGGGGTCACTGGACAGTGATCAGGAGCAGGAACCCTGGCTGATTTCCTCGCTCTCTAACCCAGGGGTCACTGGACAGTGATCAGGAGCAGGAACCCTGGCTGATTCCCCCTCTCTCTAACCCAGGGGTCACTGGACAGTGATCCAGAGCAGGAACCCTGGCTGATTTCCTCTCTCTCTAACCCAGGGGTCACTGGACAGTGATCAGGAGCAGGAACCCTGGCTGATTTCCTCTCTCTCTAACCCAGGGGTCACTGGACAGTGATCAGGAGCAGGAACCCTGGCTGATTTCCTCTCTCTCTAACCCAGGGGTCACTGGACAGTGATCAGGAGCAGGAACCCTGACTGATTTCCCCCTCTCTCTGACCCAGGGGACACTGGACAGTGATCAGGAGCAGGAACCCTGGCTGATTTCCTCGCTCTCTAACCCAGGGGTCACTGGACAGTGATCAGGAGCAGGAACCCTGGCTGATTCCCCCTCTCTCTAACCCAGGGGTCACTGGACAGTGATCCGGAGCAGAAACCCTGGCTGATTTCCTCTCTCTCTAACCCAGGGGTCACTGGACAGTGATCAGGAGCAGGAACCCTGGCTGATTTCCTCTCTCTCTAACCCAGGGGTCACTGGACAGTGATCAGGAGCAGGAACCCTGGCTGATTCCCCCTCTCTCTAACCCAGGGGTCACTGGACAGTGATCAGGAGCAGGAACCCTGGCTGATTTCCCCTCTCTCTAACCCAGGGCTCACTGGACAGTGATCAGGAGCAGGAACCCTGGCTGATTCCCCCTCTCTCTAACCCAGGGGTCACTGGACAGTGGTCAGGAGCAGGAACCCTGGCTGATTTCCCCTCTCTCTAACCCAGGGGTCACTGGACAGTGATCAGGAGCAGGAACCCTGGCTGATTTCCTCTCTCTCTAACCCAGGGGTCACTGGACAGTGATCAGGAGCAGGAACCCTGGCTGATTTCCCCTCTCTCTAACCCAGGGGTCACTGGGCAGTGATCAGGAGCAGGAACCCTGGCTGATTTCCTCTCTCTCTAACCCAGGGGTCACTGGACAGTGATCAGGAGCAGGAACCCTGGCTGATTTCCTCTCTCTCTAACCCAGGGGTCAGTGGACAGTGATCAGGAGCAGGAACCCTGGCTGATTCCCCCTCTCTCTAACCCAGGGGTCACTGGACAGTGATCAGGAGCAGGAACCCTGGCTGATTTCCCCTCTCTCTAACCCAGGGGTCACTGGACAGTGATCAGGAGCAGGAACCCTGGCTGATTCCCCCTCTCTCTAACCCAGGGGTCACTGGACAGTGATCAGGAGCAGGAACCCTGGCTGATTCCCCCTCTCTCTAACTCAGGAATCACTGGATAGTGATCAGGAGCAGGAATTTTCCCTCTTTAACCCTCGGACACCAAAGCCAATTGTAGAGCCACGAAGTCAGGTAACTTAGCACAGGCCGGGGATGGAGCCTGGGCCTTTCTTGCTCCGAGTAGCCGAGTTACCAGCTAAGTCATCAGAGGAGTCCTTTAATTTCACTCTTAACCAGATAATTGCACGACTCCTTTTCAAAAAAGTTTATGAATGGAACATTCGAGCCGATAGCCGTGTATTGCCACCGGGGGTGGGGCTATGTCCGGGGAACCCAACGCAGGATCACTAACATCCCACAACGAGCATAGAATCTTACAATCATTCGGCCTGTCGTGCCTGTGCCGGCTCATTGAAAGAGCTGTCCAGTTAGTCCCACTCCCCAGCCTTTCCCCAAACCCTGCAAATTAGTCCTTTTCAAGTACATGTCCAATTGCCTTTTGAAAGTTCCTATGAAATCTGATTTCACCGCCCTTTCAAGTAGTGCGTTCCAGATCTTAACAACCCTCTAAGAAAAAACCCCATCTCCTCTCTAGTTCTTTTGCCAATTATTTTAAATCTCTGACCTCTGGTTACTGACCCACTTGCCAGAGGAATCAGTTTCTCCCAATTGCTCCTTCAAAACCCCTCATAATTTTGAGCACGTCTATTAGATCTCCCCATAACCTTCTTGGCTCCAAGGAGAACAATCCCAGCTACTCTAATCTCTCCACATAACTGAACTCCCTCAGATTTATTTATAAATGTCCTGGACTTGGGTATAGGGAGTACAATTTTGAAGTTTGCAGATCATACAAAACTTGGCAGTGTAGTAAATAGTCAGCAGGATAGTGGCAGACTTCAGGAGGACATCGACAGACTGGTGAAATGGACAGACACATGGCAGATGAAATTTAATGCGGATAAGTGAAGTGATGCACTTTGGGAGAAACAACATAGAATCGTAGAACAGTCTAGCACAGAAGGAGGCCATTCACCCCATCCAGTCTGCGCCGGCTCTTTCGAAGAGTAATCCAGTTAGTCCCACTCCCCCGCTTTTTCCCCCCATATCCCTGCAAGTTTTTCTCCTTCAATTAATTATTAACTCAATCAAGTTAGTCAGATACAAATCTGTGCTGGCTGTACCTTATTAACCTGTGCTTCTCCAAATGAGAATTAGTTTTGTCCTTAATAATGGTCTCTAATAGTTTTCCCACCACTGACGTAGTACCAGGTTTATCCCCCTATTTGAACAGGGGTGTAACATTTGCAATACTCCAGTCCTCTGGCTCCACCCCCATATCTAAGGAGAACTGAAAGATTGTGGTCAGAGCTTCTGCCATCTCCACCCTAGCTTCCCTCAGCAACCCAGGATGCATCCCAACTGGACCGGGTGACTTGTTAACTTTGAATGATGACAACCTATTTAGCACCTCCTTTCTATCTATTTTTACCTATCCAATATCTCTACTCCCCCTCGATGATGGGATTACATTAATGGTGTCGATATTTACCCAGGTGTTGCACGATGATGGATTACATATTACACATGGGATATACAGCACAGAAACAGGCCATTCAGCTCAACCAGTCCATGCTCCACTCAAGCCTCTTCCCGTCTTTACTCATCTAAATCTATCAGCATAACTCTCTATTCCCTTCTCCCTCATACGCTTATCTAGCCTCTGTTTAAATGCATCTATACTATTTGCTTCAACCACTCTCTGTGGTAGCGCATTCCACATTCTCACCACTCTCTGGGTAACGAGGTTTCTTCTGAGTTCCCTATTGGATTTCTTGGTGACTAATTTTATATTGATGGCCTCTATTTCTGCTCTTCCCAAACACACTCTCTGTATCCACTCTATCAAAATCTTTCATAATTTTAAAGACCTCTATTAGGTCACCCCTCAGCCTTCTCTTTTCAAGAGAAGAGACTCAAGCCTGTTCATCCTTTCCTGATGTGTACCCTCACGTCTGGTATCATCCTTGTAAATCTTCTCTGCACCCTCTCCAGTGCCTCTATATCCTTTTTATATGGTGACCAGAATTGTACGCAGTACTCCAAGCGTGGTCTAACCAAGGTTCGGGATTATGTTAACTGTCGATATTTACCCAGGTGCTGCTCGATGATCGCGTTATCAGTTAGAGCTACACGCTTCTTGTTGACTTTCGCTTGGCCTCGTTTCAGAATCAGTTCACGAGTGGATTTCAAATTGGGAAACCTGCGAGGAGGAGAAGGCAAGAGCTATAAACTGATCTACATTGATGCAGCGGACACCGCGTGCACACATCGACGTTATCACATTACTGTGCTGACGTACGGAGCGTTGTCCACCCCACACTACTCTTCCCAGCGCGATACAAAGTCCATGCCTTGCTCATTAGGAGCGCACCCCCAAAACTCTAATCGTCATGTCCGTTGTCCGGGCATCATTCCCAAGTTCCCCTTCCTGCAGTTTGACCATGTGCCTCCACCCTATTGTCACGGTTTACTTTGAAGTGGTATTCTGGATTTCCCATCTCTACATGGTCGTCCATGGCTCAGTCAGTAGCACTCTCGCCCGAGTCAGATGGTCGTCGGTGCAAGTCCCATTTCACAGACTTGAGCCCATAATCAACAACAACAACTTGCATTGATATAGCGCTTTTAACATTGGAAAACATCCCAAGGTGCTTCACAGGAACTTTATCAGACAAAATTGGACACCGAGCCACATGGGGAGATATTAGGACAGGAACCTTGGTCAACGAGGTAGGTTTTAAGGAGTGTCTTAAAAGAGGCAGAGGTGTTTAGGCAGGGAATTCCAGAGCTTAGGGCCCAGACAACAGAAGGCACGGCCACCAATGGTGGAGCGATTAAAATCGGGGGGGGGGGGGGGGGGGGGGGAGGCAGTGCGTAAGAGGCCAGAATTGGAGGAGTGCAGAGTTCTTGGAGGGTTGTGGTGCTGGAGGAGGTTACAGAGATAGGGAGGGGCAAGGCCATGGAGGAATTTGAAAACAAGGATGAGAATTTTAATATTGAGGCGTTGCCGGAATGGGAGGCAATGTAGGTCAGCGAGCACAGGGGTGATGGGTGAACGGGACTTGGTGCGAGGTAGGATACGGGCAGCCGAGTTCTGGATGACCTCAAATTTATGGAGGGTGGAAGAAGGGAGGCCGGCCAGGAGAGCATTACCGAGGGAGCGCCGCACTGTCGGAGGGGCAGTACTGAGGGAGCGCTGCACTGTCGGAGGGGCAGTACTGAGGGAGCGCCGCACTGTCGGAGGGGCAGTACTGAGGGAGCGCCGCACTGTCGGAGGGGCAGTACTGAGGGAGCGCCGCACTGTCGGAGCGTCAGTACTGAGGGAGCGCCGCACTGTCGGAGGGGCAGTACTGAGGGGGCGCTGCACTGTCGGAGGGTCAGTACTGAGGGAGCGCCGCACTGTCGGAGGGGCAGTACTGAGGGAGCGCTGCACTGTCGGAGGGGCAGTACTGAGGGAGCGCTGCACTGTCGGAGGGGCAGTACTGAGGGAGGGCTGTACTGTCGGAGGGGCAGTACTGAGGGAGCGCTGCACTGTCGGAGGGGCAGTACGGAGGGAGCGCTGCACTGTCGGAGGGGCAGTACTGAGGGAGGGCTGTGGCACTTTGTCAAACGTCTTTTGGAAATCCATGTACACCACGTCAACTGCATTGTCCTCATCAACCCTCTATCAAGTTGGTTAAACATGACTTGCCTTTAACAAATCTGTGCTGGCTTTTCTTAATTAATCCACAATTGTCCAAGTGACTGTTAATTTTGTCCCCGATTATCGTTTCTAAAAGCTTCCCCACTCCTGAGGTTAAACTGACTGGCCTGTAGTTGCTGGGGTTATCCTTACACCCATTTTTGAACAAGGGTACAGCCAGCCTTTCTAGTACCTTCTCTTTCAATTTTTATCCCATTCAGTATCTCCTCTTTCACTATGTCTATGGCAGCAGCTTCTTCCTTGGTGAAAACAGATGCAAAGTACACATTTAGCACCTCAGCCATACCCTCTGCCTCCATGCGTAGGTCTCCTTTTTGGTCCCTAATCAGCCCCACCCCTCCTCTTAGAACATAAGAAATAGGAGTAGGCCATTTGGCCCCTCGAGCCTGCTCTGCCATTTAATGAGATCATGGCTGATCTGATCTTGGGCTCAGCTCCATTTCCCTGCCCGCTCCCCATAACTCCCTTATTGTTCAAAAATCTGTCTATCTCCACCTTAAATATATTCAATAACCCAGCCTCCACAGCGCTCTGGGGCAGAGAATTCCACAGATTTAAGACCCTCAGAGAAGAAATTGCTCCTCATCTCAGTTTTAAATGGGCGACCCCTTATTCTGAAACTATGCCCCCGAGTTCTAGATTCCCCCATGAGGAGAAACATCTTCTCTGCATCTACCTTGTCGAGCCCCCTCGGTATCTTCTTTGTTTCATAAAGATCACCTCTTATTCTTCTAAACTCCAATGAGTATCGGCCTAACCTGCTTAACCTTTCTTCATAAGTCAACCCCTTCATCTCAGGAATCAACCTGGTGAACCTTCTCTGAACTGCCTCCAATGCAGGTATATCCCTCCTTAAATAAGGAGACCAAAACTGTACGCAGTACTCCAGGTGTGGTCTCACCAGCGCCCTGTACAGTTGTAGCAGGACTTCCCTACTTTTATACTCCAACCACTTTGCAATAAAGGCCAACATTCCATTTGCCGCCCTGATTACTTGCTGTACCTACATGCTAACTTTTTGTGTTTCATGCACAAGGACCCCCAGGTCCCTCTGTACTGCAGCATTTTGTAATCTCTCTACATTTAAATAATAATTTGCTTTTTTATTTTTCTTACCAAAGTGGATAACCTTGCACTTTCCCACATTATACTCCATCTGCCAAATGTTTGCCCACTCACTTAACCTGTATATATTCCTTTACAGGTTCTTTGAGTCCTCCGCACAACTTGCTTTCCCACACATCTTTGTATCATCAGCAAATCTGGCTACATTACACTCGGTCCCGTCATCCAAGTCATTAATGTAGATTGTAAATAGTTGAGGCCCCAGCACCGATCCCTGTGGCACCCCACTAGTTACCGTTTGCCAACCAGAAAATGACCCATTTATCCCGACTCTCTGTTTTCTGTTAGTTAGTCAATCCTCTATCCATGCTAATATATTACCCCCAACCCCGTGAGCTCTTATCTTGCGCAGTAACCTTTTATGTGGCACCTTATCGAATGCCTTCTGGAAATCCAAATACCCTGCTCGTTACATCCTCAAAGAACTCCAGTAAATTTGTCAAACATGATTTCCCTTTCATAAAACCATGTTGACTCTGCTTGATTGTATTATGATTTTCTAAATGTCCTGCTACCACTTCCTTAATGATGGACTCCAGCATTTTCCCAATGACAGATGTTAGGCTAACTGGTCGATAGTTGCCTGCTTTCTGTCTCCCTCCCTTCTTAAATAGGGGAGTTACATTTGCGGTTTTCCAAGCCGCTGGGATCTCTCCAGAATCCAGGGAATTTTGGTAGATTGCAACCAATGCATCCACTATCTCTGCAGCCACTTCTTTTAAGACCCTAGGATGCAGGCCATCAGGTCCAGGGGACTTGTCCACCTTTAGTCCCATTATTTTACCGAGTACTTTTTCTTTAGTGATAGTGATTGTTTTAAGTTCCCCCCCCTCCCTATAGCCCCTTGATTATGTGTTATTGGGATGGTTTTAGTGTCTTCTACCGTGAAGACTGATACAAAATATTTGTTCAAAGTCTCTGCCATTTCCCTGTTCCCCATGATTAATTCCCCAGTCTCATCCTCTAAGGGATCAACGTTAACTTTAGCTACTCTCTTCCTTTTTAAATACCTGTAGAAGCTCTTACTATCTGTTTTTATATATTTCTTGCTAGTTTATTCTCGTAATCCATCTTCTTTCTCTATTATTTTTTTAGCCGTCCTTTGCTGGTTTTTAAAAATTTCCCAATCCTCTGGCCTTCCACTAATCTTGGCAACATTGTATGCCTTTGTTTTCAATTTGATACTATCCTTTACTTCCTTAGTTAGCCACGGATGGTTCTCCCTTCTCTAAGTCTTTCCTTCTCACTGGAATATATTTTTGTTGAAAGTTATGAAATATCTCCTTAAATGTTTGCCATTGCTTATCAACCGTCTTACCCTTTAATCTATTTTCCCAGTCCACTTTAGCCAACTCTGCCTTCATACCTTTGTAATTGCCTTTATTTAAGATCAGGACACTGGTTTGAGGCCCAACTTTCTCACCCTCCAATTGAATCTGAAATTCAACCATGCTATGATTACTCTTTCCTAGAGGATCCTTTACTATGAGATCATTTATTAATCCTGTCTCATTACACAGTACCAGATCTAAGATAGCCTGCTCCCTGGTTGGTTCCACAACGTATTGTTCTCGGAAACCATCCCGGATACTCTCCATGAACTCTTCCTCGAGGCTACCGTGGCCAATTTGATTTGTCTAATCAATATGAAGATTAAAATCTCCCATGATTATTGCTGTACCTTTCTTACAAGCCTCCATTATTTCTTGATTTATACTCTGTCCTACAGTGTAGTTATTGTTTGGGGGCCTATAGACTACGCCCATCAGTGACTTCTTTCCCTTATTATTTCTTATCTCCACCCAAACTGATTCTACATCTTGCTCTTCTGAGCCAATATCATTCCTCACTGCTGCACTGATCTCATCCTTCATTAACAGAGCTACACCACCTCCTTTTCCTTTCTGCCTATTCTTCCGAAATGTTAAATATCCCGGAATATTCAATTCCCAGCCTTGGTCACCTTGCAACCACGTCTCTGTAATGGCGATCAGATCATAACCATTTGTATCTATTTGTGCCGTCAACTCATCTATCTTGTTACGAATGCTGCGTGCATTCAGATAAAGAGCTTTTAATTTTGTCTTTTTACTATTTTTCCGTGCTTTGATCCCACTTTCTGATGCACTCTTATTTTTATACATTCTGTCCCTTCCTGTCACACTCTGGTTACCATTACCCCCATCGCTACCCTGCTCTATTGCCTTCTCCTTTCTCTGACTTTTTAAATTCCTGCTCTCTTACTACCCGTTTACTATTTATATGCCTATAGAAGACTTTTGGATTACCTTTTATGTTAGCTGCCATTCTATTTTCATACCCTCTCTTTGCCCCTCTTATTTTCTTTTTCACTTCTCTGAACTTTCTATTTTAGCCTGATTCTCAGATGTATTCTCGATCTGACATCCGTCATATGCGCTCCTTTTCTACTTCATCTTACTCTTGATCTCTTTCGTCATCCAGGGAGCTCTGACTTTAGTTGCCCAGTGGAAATGTACCGCGACTGTACCCTATTTAAAGGCAGCCCATTGTTCCATTCATGTTTTTCCTGCCAATCTTTGATTCCAATTTACCCGGGCAAGATCCGTTCTCATCCCATTGAAACTGGCCTTCCTCGCTCCAATTAAGTATTTTTACTCTAGATTGCTCTCTGTCCTTTTCCATAGCTAATCTAAACCTTATGATACTATGATCACTGTTATCTAAATGTTCACCTACTGACACTTGCTCCACGTGACCTACCTTATTCCCCAGAACCAGATCCAGCAATGCCTCCTCCCTCGTTGGGCTGGAAACATACTGATCCAGAAAGTTCTTCTGAACACACTTCAGAAATTCTTCTCCCTCTCTGCCCTTTACACTATTACTATCCCAGTCTATATTAGGAAAGTTGAAATCCCCCATTATCACTACTCTATAGTTCTTGCATCTCTCTGTAATTTCTCTACAAATTTGCTTCTCCATATTTTTCCCACTCATTGGTGGCCTATAGAATACACCTAGTAATGGCACCTCTATTGCTTCTTAACTCTAACCATATAGATTCTGCCCTTCTACTCCTACTCTCTGCTTTCTGTCTTGAAGCCAGCTTGCTATCCATTCTGCTACTTGTCCCCTGACCTTATTCATTAGTCTATTATGTGGTACCTTATCGAAGGCCTTTTGATAATCTAGATAAAGTACATCTACTACATTACCGTTGTCTACTCTCTCCGTTACCTCTTCTAAAAATTCAATTAGGTTGGTCAAGCAAGACTTTCCCTTTTGAAATCTATGCTGACTATTTATTATTATATTTTTGGTTTCTAGATGTTCTTCTATTTTCTCCTTTAGTAGGGATTCCATTATTTTTACCACCGATGTAAAGCTGACTGGTCTATAGTTCCCTGGACATGTTCTATCTCCATTAAAAAAAGGTATTACGTTAACTATCCGCCAGTCCTCTGGCACTACACCTTTTGCTAACAATATGCGTAGTAATGCCTCTGACATGCCAGTGTCAACTGTGGCTCAGTGGGTAGCATACTCGCCTCTGAGTTAGAAGGTTGTGGGTTCAAGTCCCACTCCAGGGACTTAAGCACATAAAGCTAGGCTGTCACTCCAGTGCAGCGCTGAGGGAGCGCTGCACTGTCGGAGGTGCCATCTTGTGGATGAGACGTTAAACCGAGGCCCCGTCTGCTCTCTCAGGTGAACGTAAAAGATCCCATGGCACTATTTTGAAGAGCAGGGGAGTTATCCCCAGTGCCCTGGCCAATACTTATCCCTCAACCAACATCACTAAAACAGATTATCTGGCCATTATCACATAGCTGTTTGTGGGAGCTTGCTGTGTGCAAATTGGCTGCCGCGTTTCCCACATTACAACAGTGACTACACTTCAAAAAGTACTTCATTGGCTGTAAAGTGCTTTGAGATGGCTGGTGGTCGTAAAAGGCGCTGTAGAAATGCAAGTCTTTCTTTCTTTTTTCTTTTGCTATCTCTTCCCTAGATTCTTTTAAAATGCGCGGATGTAATCCGTCCGGACCAGGGTTTTTATCCTGTTTGAGTTTAATTAGTTTGTTTGATATATTTCCTCGCTTTATTTTAAATGCAGTTATCTCATCATCCGATGTCATGTCCACCTGTTCTATCTCCCTGGTAAATACTGAAGCAAAGTAATTATTTAATATCTCTGCCATCTCTCTATCGCTGCCTGATATTATCCTGCCCATCCCTTAGTGGCCCTATTCCCATCCCAACCTTCCTTTTTTTAAAAAAATTTCTGAGCCTGCAAAATATTTTACTATTTTGTTTTATGTTCCTTGATAATTTAATTTCATAGTTCCTCTTTGTCATCCTAATTGTTTTTTTGACTTCTCTCCTAATCTCTTTGCATTCTCCCTTATCATGCTCACCCCTGCTGTCCATGTACTTAATATATGCTGCTTTCCTTACCCCCAATTTTTCCCTTTTGACTTTATTAATCCACGGTGTCTCATTAGTGTTTAGCTGTAATAAACTACAACTAACATAGCAAACCATCTGGGGGAGGACACCGAGCAAACCAGATACAGCACCTTCGGTCTGCACATAGCGGAATTAAACAAAGTGCATGTAAACAGAGTGTTTCATTTGGGAATTTGGAGAAGAGGGGGGAAGGAGTTGCTGCTTTTTGCCTACACTACTTGTAATGCTTTGTGTTACAGGTAGATATTTATTTTCATTACCCATAACTTAATCTAGAACAATTAAGTAGTTAAGAAACTAAACTGTAAACTAAGTTACTTAAATACAAATTTAATTAAATAGAACAAGGTCTTATAAGGATGGCAGTGCAGATGGTGTGCCTCAACTGCAGCATGTGGGAGTTTGTGGAGAGCATTGTGATCCCGGACAACCACGTTTGCAGCAAGTGCCTGCATCTTGAGGAACTTCAGCTCAGAGTTGTTGAGCTGGAGTCTGAGGTGCAGACATTGTGGGGCATCAGGGATGGAGAGAGTTACCTGGACACTTTGATTCAGGAGGCAGTCACACCCCTTAGGTTAGGTAGTAGTACAGGTCTGGTTAGTGGTCAGGGACAGGAGGGTGTGACTGTAACTCAGGCAGGTAAGGGGACCCCAGGTGCAGTGCTGGAGGAACCTCGGCATTTGTCCTTATCCAACAGGTATGAGGTTCTTGCTGCCTGTGTGGATGAGGGAAAAGCCTGCAGGATGGATGAGCAAGCTGACCACAGCACCATAGCGCAGGAGGCCATTCAAGTGGGGGGACGGAAAGGGAATGTAGCTGTGGTAGGAGACAGTATACAGGGGGATAGATACTGTTCTCTGCAGACATGACCGAGAGTTCTGAAGGTTGTGTTGCCAGGATTAAAGACATCTCCTCGCGGCTGGAGAAAAACTTGGAGTGGGAAGGGGAGGATCCAGTTATCGTGGTCCATGTAGGAGCCAACGACATAGGTAGAACTAGGATTGAGGTTCTGCTGAGAGAGTTTGAGGAGTTGGGGTCCAAATTAAAAAGCAGAACCTCAAAGGTAATAATCTCTGGATTGTTACCTGAGCCACGCGCCAATTGGCATAGGGATAAGGAGATGCATGGCTCAAAGAGTGGTGTGGGAGGCAGGGGTTTTGCTTCATGGGGCACTGGCGCCAGTACTGGGGAAAGAGGGAGCTGTTCCGTTGGGATGGGCTCCACTTAAACCAGGCTGGAATCAGTGTCTTGGCGATTCGAATAACTAAGGCAGTAGACAGGGCTTTAAACTAATGAAGGGGGTGGGGGGAGGATTCAGGAGAGAGTAAATCTAAAAGCAGCGAGAGAAATGTCAAAGCTCTCGAGCAGAGTTTTGGGTAAAAATAAGCAGAGTGGGTCAGGAAGGGACAGAGAGAGTAACAAAGGTCATAGGGCATCAGTGACTGAGGTGACATCAGGGAAAAATAGAAAAAAGTCGAAGCTAAAGGCACGATATCTGAATGCACGAAGCATTCGCAACAAAATAGATGAATTAATATCGGAGATAGAAATAGGTTTGATGTAATAGCCATTACGGAGACGTGGTTGCAAATTGACCACAGTTGGGAACTAAATATTCCAGGATATTTAACTTTTAGAAGAGATAGAGGAGAGGGGATTCTATAGTAAGGGGAACAGATAGGCGTTTCTGTGGCCGTAGACGTGAATCCAGGATGGTTTGTTGCCTCCCTGGTGCCAGGGTCAAGGATATCACTGAGCGGCTGCAGGGCATTCTGGAGGGGGAGGGTGAACAGCCAGAGGTCGTGGTCCACATTGGTACCAACGACATAGGTAAAAAGAGGGATGAGGTCCTGCAGCAAGAATTTAGGGAGCTAGGTGAAGGATTAAAGAGCAGGACCTCAAAGGTTGTAATCTCTGGATTACTCCCGGTGCCACGTGCTAGTGGGTATAGGAATAGGAAGATAGAACAGATGAATGCGTGGCTAAAGGGATGGTGCAGGAGGGAGGGCTTTAGTTTCCTGGATCACTGGGTCTGCTTCTGGGAAAGGTGGGACTTGTACAAGTCGGACGGTTTACACCTGAACCAGAGGGGAACCAATATCCTTGCGGGGAGGTTTGCTAGCACTGCTGGGGGGGGTTTAAACTAACTTGGCAGGGGGTTGGGGTACAGAGTGGAGCTATAGCAGGGGGTGATTTACAGCCAAATACAGAGCGAAAAACAAGTCAGCTGGGAAGGCAGAGCAAATATGTGAAAGCAAAAGGGAATATGGCAGGGCTGGAAGGCATATATTTTAATGCAAGGAGTCTTACAAATAAGGTGGATGAACTGAAGTTGTTGTTGAACACATGGGAGTACGATATTGTTGCTACCACGGAGACATGGTTGAGGGAGGGTCAGGACTGGCAGCTCAATATTCCGGGGTATAGAATCTTCAGGCGAGACAGAGGGGGGTGTAAAAGGGGAGGGGGTGTTGCAATATTAATTAAGGAGTCAATTACTGCTGTAAGGAGGGACGATATATTAGCGGGTTCCTCTAATGAGGCCATATGGGTAGAACTTAAAAACAAAAAGGGGGCAAGCACTTTGCTGGGAGTGTACTATAGGCCCCCAAACAGTCAGGGGGAGATAGAGGAACAGATATGTAGGCAAATCTCAGAGAAGTGCGAAAATAATAGGGTAATAATAGTGGGGGATTTCAACTTCCCCAATATAAATTGGGATAGTCAGAGTGTGAAAGGCTTAGAGGGTGCAGAATTCTTAAAGTGCATCCAGGAGAGCTTTTTGAGCCAACATGTAGAAAGTCCTACAAGAGAGGGGGCGGTACTGGACCTAATTCTGGGGAATGTAGCCGGGCAAGTGGTGGAAGTATCAGTAGGAGAGCATTTTGGCGACAGTGACCATAATTCGGTGAGATTTAAGGTGGTCATGGAAAAAGACAAAGACGGCCCGGAAATAAGAGTACTAAATTGGGGGAAGGCCGATTTTAATATGATAAGGCAGGATCTGGCCAAAGTGGACTGGGAGCAGCTACTTATAGGAAAATCCACATCAAAACAGTGGGAGACTTTCAGAAGGGAAATAGAGAGAGTACAACACCAACATGTTCCTGTAAAGGTCAAGGGTGGGACCAACAAGCAAAGGGAACCTTGGATGACAAGGGATATACAAAAATGCATTAGAAATAAAAGGGGGGCTTTTGGCAGTTACAAAAGACTAAAGACAGAAGAAGCCCTAGAGGAGTATAAAAAGTGCAGGGGCATACTTAAAAAAGAAATTAGGAGGGCGAGGAGGGGCCATGAAATAACACTGGCGAGCAAAATAAAGGAAAATCCTAAGATGTTTTATAAGTATATTAAGGGCAAGAGGATAACCAGGGAAAGGGTAGGGCCCATTAGGGACCAAAGTGGCAATCTGTGTGTAGAGCTAGATGATGTAGGCGGGGTTTTAAATGAATTTTTTGCATCTGTGTTCACTATGGAGAAAGACGATGCAGACATAGAAATCGGGCAAGGGGACTGTGACATACTTGAACATATTGGCATCGAGAGGGAGGAGGTGGTAGCGGTTTTAGCAGGCCAAAAAGTGGATAAATCCCCAGGCCCGGACGAGATGTATCCCAGGCTGCTGTGGGAGGCAAAGGAGGAGATTGCAGGGGCTCTGACACAAATTTTCAGAACCTCTCTGGCCACAGGGGATGTACCAGAGGACTGGAGAACAGCTAATGTAGTACCATTATACAAGAAGGGTAGCAGGGATAAACCAGGGAATTACAGGCCAGTGAGCCTAACATCTGTGGTAGGGAAATTATTGGAAAAAATTCTGAGGGACAAAATTAGTCTCCACTTGGAGAGGCAAGGATTAATCGGGGATAGTCAGCATGGCTTTGTCAAGGGTAAATCATGTCTGACAAATCTGATTGAATTTTCGAGGGGGTGACTAGGGAGGTGGATGAGGGAAATGCTGTGGATGTGGTTTACATGGACTTCAGTAAAGCTTTTGACAAAGTCCCGCATAGGAGACTGGTCAAGAAGGTAAGAGCCCATGGGATCCAGGGTGCCTTGGCGCGTTGGATCCTAAACTGGCTGAGTGGCAGGAGGCAGAGGGTGATGGTCGAAGGATGCTTTTGTGACTGGAAGCCTGTGTCCAGTAGGGTACCTCAGGGATCGGTGCTGGGTCCCTTGTTGTTTGTGATCTACATAAATGATTTGGATGAGAATGTGAAAGGTATGATCAGTAAGTTCGCAGATGACACGAAAATTGGTGGGGTGGTAAATTGCGAGGAGGAAAGCCTCAGGCTACAGGACGATATAAACGGGTTGGTCAGATGGGCGGAAAAGTGGCAAATGGAATTAAACCCTGAAAAGTGCGAGATGATGCATTTTGGACGGACAAATAAGGCAAGGGAATACACAATGAGTGGTAGGACCCTAGGAAGTACAGAGGGTCAGAGGGACCTTGGTGTACATGTACATAGATCCCTGAAGGCAGCGGAGCAGGTAGATAAGGTGGTTAAAAAGGCATATGGGATACTTGCCTTCATTAGCCGAGGCATAGAATATAAGAGCAGGGAGGTTATGATGGAGCGGTACAAAACGCTGGTGAGGCCACAGCTGGAGTACTGTGTGCAGTTCTGGTCGCCTCACTATAGGAAGGATGTGATTGCCTTGGAGAGGGTGCAGAGAAGATTCACCAGGATGTTACCTGGGATGGAGCGCCTCAGCTATGAAGAAAGACTAAACAGGCTGGGGTTGTTTTCCTTGGAGCAAAGAAGGCTGAGGGGGGACCTGATTGAGGTGTACAAAATGATGAGGGGCATAGATAGGGTAGACAAAGAGGAACTTTTCCCCTTAGTAGGGGGGTCAATAACAAGGGGGCATAGATTCAGGGTAAGGGGCAGGAGATTTAGAGGGGATTTGAGGAGGAACTTTTTCACCCAGAGGGTCGTTGGAATGTGGAACTCAATGCCTAAAAGGGTGGTAGAGGCAGGAACCCTCAGAACATTCAAGAAGCATTTGGATGAGCACTTGAAATGCCATTGCATACAAGGCTATGGACCAAATGCTGGAAAATGGGATTAGACTGGACAGGGATGGATGGGCGGCGCAGACACGATGGGCCGAAGGGCCTCTTTCTGTGCTGTAAAACTCTATGACTCTATGTGAAAAATGGAAAAGGAGGAGGGGTAGCCCTGATACAGGATGGGATAAAGACAGTAGGGAGAAAGGATCTTAGCTCTGAAAATCAAGAAGAATCAGTTTGGGTGGAGCTAAGAAACAGTAAGGGGCAGAAAACATTGGTGTGAGTTGTTTATAGGCCCCCAAACAGTAGTTGTAATGTAGGGCAGAGTATAAATCAGGAAATTATAGAGGCGCATGTAACAAGGGTAATACGGTAATCATGGGGGACTTGAATCTACGTATAGACTGCGCAAACCAAATTGCAGTAATAGTGTGGAGGATGAATTCATGGAATGTATACAAGATAGTTTTCTAGATCAGTATGTTCAGGAACCAATTAGGGAACAGGCTATTTTTGATCTAGTATTGTGCAATGAGAAAGGGTTAATTAATAACCTTGTAGTAAAGGGGCCCTTACAGAAGAGTAACCATATAATAGAATTCTATATTAAGTTTGAAAGCGATTTAGTCAAATCCGAAAGTAGGGTCTTAAATCTAAACAAAGCAAACTATGTAGGTATGAGGGGCGAGTTAGCCAAGGTAGATTGGGAAACTAGATTAGAAGGTATGACGGTAGACAAGCAATGGCTAGTATTTAAAGAATACATAATTTACAACAAATATACATTCCTTTAAGGCACAAAAACCCCACAGGAAAAGTGTTCCAACCGTGGCTAACAAGAGAAGTTAAAGATAGTATTAGATCAAAGAGGCTTATAATGTTGCCAAAAAAAGCAGTAAGCCTGAGGATTGGGAGAATTAGAATTCAGCAAAGGAGGACAAAGAAATTGATAAAGAAAGGGAAAATAGAATATACGCGTAAACTAGCGAGAGACATAAAAACAGACTGTAAAAGCTTCTATCTATAGGTATATAAAAAGGAAAAGATTAGTGAAAGTAATTGTGGGTCCCTTACAGGCTGAGACTGGGGAAATTACAATGGGGAGTAAGGAAATGGCAGAAAATTAAACAAATACTTTGTGTCTGTCTTCATGGAAGACAGAAAAAACCTCCCGGAAATAGAATCATAGAAAGTTACAGCACGGAAGGAGGCCATTTGGCCCATTGTGTCCGCGCCGGCCAACAAAGAGCTCTCCAGCCTAATCCCACTTCCCAGCTCTCGGTCCGTAGCCCTGCAGGTTACAGCATCCCAAGTGCACATCCAAGTACTTCTTAAATATGGTTAGGGTTCCTGCCTCTACCACCCTTTCAGGCAGTGAGTTCCAGACCCCCACAGCCCTCTGGGTGAGGAAATTTCCCCTCAAATCTCCTCTAAACCTTCCACCAATTACTTTAAATGCCCCCTGGTTTTTGACCCCTCTGCTAAGGGAAATAGGTCCTTTCTATCCACTTTATCTATGCCCCATATAATTTTATACATCTCAATAAGGTCTCCCCTCAGCCTCCGCTGTTCCAAGGAAAACAGACCCAGCCTATCCAGTCTTTCCTCATAGCTAAGATTCTCTACTCCCAGCAACATCCTTGTAAATCTCCTCTGTACCCTCTCTAGTGCAATCACATCTTTCCTGTAATGTGGTGACCAGAACTGCACGCAGTACTCTAGCTGAGGCCTAACTAGTGTTTTATACAGTTGAAGCATAACCCCCCCCCCCCCTGCTCTTGTATTCTATGCCACAGCTAATAAAGGCAAGCATTCCATATAGTGGAGAACCAAGGGTCTAGCGAGAATGAGGAACTGAAAGAAATTAGTATTAGTAAAAAAAATAGTACTGGAGAAATTAATGGGACTTAAAGCTGATAAATCCCCTGGACCTGATGGCCTACATCCTAGGGTTTTGAAAGAGGTGGCTATAGATGTATGGATGTATTAGTTGTAATCTTCCAAAATTCCATTGATTCTAGAACGGTTCCCACGGATTGGAAGGTAGCAAATGTAACATAGAAACATAGAAGATAGCAGGAGTAGGCCATTCGGCCCCTCGAGCCTGCTCCACCATTCAATGAGATCATGGCTGATCATCCAAATTCAGTACCCTGTTCCTGCCTTCTCTCCATATCCCTTTAGCCTTAAAAAATTTATCCAACTCCTTCTTGAATATATTTAATGAATTGGCCTCTACTGCCTTCTTTGGCAGAGAATTCCACAGGTTCACCACTCTCTGGGTGAAGAAATTCCTCCTCATCTCTGTCCTAAATGGCTTACCCCTTATCCTTAGACTGTGACCCCTGGTTCTGGACTCCCCGACCATCAGGAACATCCTTCCAGCATCTAGTCTGTCTAGTCCTGTTAGAATTTTATAAGATGGTCCCGGTGGTCAGGGAGTCCAGAGCCAGGGGTCACAGTCTAAGGATAAGGGGTAAGCCATTTAGGAGAGATGAGGAGGAATTTCTTCACCCAGAGAGTGGTGAACCTGTGGAATTCTCTGCCAAAGGCAAGGGAAGTGCAAAGAGACCTGGGTGTTCTTGTGCACCAGTCGCTGAAGGTAAGCATGCAGGTGCAGCAGGCGGTTAAGAAGGCAAATGGTATGTTGGCCTTCGTAGCAAGAGGGTTCGAGTACAGGAGCAAGGATGTCTTGCTGCAGTTGTACAGGGCCTTGGTGAGACCACATCTTGAGTATTGTGTGCAGTTTTGGTCACCTTACCTGAGGAAGGACGTTCTTGCCATGGAAGGAGTGCAGCAAAGATTCACCAGGTTGATACCTGGGATGGCAGGGATGACGTATGAGGAGAGATTGTGTCGATTGGGCTTATACTCACTGGAATTTAGAAGATTGAGAGGGGATCTCATCGAAACCTATAAAATTCTGTCAGGCCTGTCAGGGTCATAGTCTAAGGATAAGGGGTAAGCCATTTAGGACTGAAATGAGGAGGAATTTCTTCACCCAGAGAGTGGTGAACCTGTGGAATTCTCTGCCACAGAGGGCGGTGGAGGCCAGTTCATTAAATATATTCAAGAAAGAGTTGGATATATTTCTTAAGGCTAAAGGGATCAAGGGCTATGGGGAGAAGGCAGGGGCAGGGTACTGAATTTGGATAATCAGCCATGATCTCATTGAATGGTGGAGCAGGCTCAAAGGGCCGAATGGCCTACTCCTGCTCCTATCTTCTATGTAGATCCCACCTCATTCTTCTAAACTCCAGCGAGTACAAGCCCAATTGACCCAATCTCTCCTTATACGTCATTCCTGCCATCCCAGGTATCAGCCTGGTGAATCTTCACTGCATTCCTTCCATGGCAAGAACATCCTTCCTCAGATAAGGTGACCAAAACTGCACACAATACTCAAGATGTGGCCTCACCAAGGCCCTGTACAACTGCAGCAAGACAGCCTTGTTCCTGTACTCAAACCCTCTCGCTACGAAGGCCAACATACCATTTGCCTTCTTAACCGCCTGCTGCACCTGCATGCTTACTTTCAGCGACTGGTGCACAAGGACACCCAGGTCTCGATAGCAAAATACTGCAGATGTTGGAAATCCGAAATAACAACAGAAAATGCTGGAAAAACTCAGCAAGTCAGGCAACATCCGTGGAGAGAAATTTGAGTTGACGTTTCGGGTTTGACCCTTCTTCAAAACTGGAGAGAAAAGGAACTAGATCGAAGGCAGGGCTGCGATCAGACAAAAGAATAAAAGAACCAAAAGAAGTAAAAGAGATTAGAAGCTAGACGGGATGGTAATAGGCTGTGATTAGGTGTAAAGTGTACTGGCAGGGTAAAAGATAGCTGCCAGGTGTGAGAGAGAAACAAAAGGAAAGGGGGGGGGGGAGGGGAAAGGAAAGGAGTGGAAAAATATAAGTGAAAATGAAATAGGGGCCGAGGTTATGATCTGAAATTGTTGAACTCGATATTGAGACCAGAAGGCTGCAGAGTGCCTAATCGGAAGATGAGGTGCTGTTCCTCGAGTTTACGTTGAGCTTCCGTGGACACCCAGGTCTCGTTGCACTTCCCCTTCTCCCAATCTATTGCCATTCAGATAATAATCTGCCTTCCTGTTTTTGACACCAAAGTGGATAACCTCGCATTTATCCATGTTATATTGCATCTGCCATGCTTCTGCCCAATCACCCAACCTGTCCAAATCATACTGGAGTTTCTCGGCATCCTCCTCACAGCACACACGCCCACCCAGCTTTGTGTCATCTGCAAACTTGGAGATATTACATCTAACCCCAATATTTAAGAAAGGAGGGAGAGAGAAAACGAAGATTTTCAGAAGGCATTCGATAAGGTGCCACACAAGAGGTTATTAAACAAAATGTCTAAAAATGTTAAAAAGACAAATCTAAAGGCACTGTATCTGAATGCACGAAGCATTCGTAATAAGGTAGACAAATTAACAGCGCAAATAGATGTAAACGGATACGATATAATTGCGATTACGGAGACATGGCTGCAGGGTGACCAAGGCTGGGAGCTGAATATCCAAGGATATTCGATATTTAGGAAGGACAGGCAAAAAGGAAAAGGAGGTGAGGTGGCTTGTTAGTAAAGGACGAAATCAGAGCAATAGTGAGAAAGGATATTGGCTCAGAAAAATCAAGATGTAGAATCAGTCTGAGCGGAGCTAAGAAACACCAAGGGGCAGAAAACATTGGTGGGAGTTGTCTATAGGCCTGCAAACAGTAATGGTAATGTAGGGGATGGCATCAAACAGGAAATTAGAGATACATGTAACAAGGGTACCACAGTAATCATGGGTGACTTTAATCTACATATAGACTGGCCAAACCAAATTAGCAATAATACTGTGGAGGATCAATTCCTGGAGTGTGTACGAGATGGTTTTTAAGACCAGTACGTTGAGGAGCCAACTAGGGAACAGGCTATCCTAGATTGGGTATTGTGCAATGAGAAGGGGTTAATTAATAATCTTGTGTGGGGTCCTTTAGGGAAGAGTGACCATAACATGATAGAATTCTTCATTAAGATGGAAAGTGAAGTAGTCCAATTCGAAACTAGGGTCCTAAATCTAAACAAAGGAAACTACGAAGGTATGAGGAGTGAGTTGGCTATGACAGATTAGGGAGCTTCATTAAAAGGAATGACGGTGGATAGGCAATGGCTAACATTTAAGAAACAAATGCATGAATTGCAACAGTTATAGATTCCTTTCTGGCACAAAAACACAATAGGAAAAGCGGCCCATCCATGGCTAACAAAAGAAATTAAGGATAGTATTAGATCCAAAGAGTCATATAAAGTTGCCAGAAAAAGTAGCAAGCCTGAGGATTGGGAGCAGTTTAGAGTTTAGCAAAAAAGGACCAAGAGATTGATGAAGAGGGGAAAAATAGAGTATGAGAGTAAACTTGCAAGGAACATAAAAGCGGACTGTAAAAGCTTCTACAAGCATGTAAAAAGAAAAAGATTAGTGGAGACACATGTAGGTCCCTTAGTCAGAAACGGGAGAATTTATAATGGGGAAACAAGGAAATGGCAGAGCAATTAAACAAATACTTTGGTTCTGTCTTCACGGAAGAGGACACAAATAACTTCCCAGAAATGCTAGGGAACCAAGGGTCTAGTGAGAAGGAGGAATTAAAGGAAATTAGTATTAGTAAAAAAAAGAGTGCTGGAGAAATTAATGGGACTGAAAGCTAATAAATCCCCAGGACCTGATAATCTGCATACTAAAAGAGGTAGCCATGGAAATAGTGGATGCATTGGTTATCATCTTCCAAAAGTCTATAGATCATGGAACAGTTCCTGCAGATTGGACAGTGGCAGATGTAACCCCACTATTTAAAAAAGGAGGGAGAGAAAACAGGGAACTACCGACCGGTTAGCCTAACATCAGTACAGGAAACTTTGAGTTATCCGGAAGCGAACCATCCAGCAAGCTGGAGCCACCGGCAAAAATCAGGAGCCATTTTTTATTCTTTTCGTTTGTTTTCTTTGCTTTTTTCCCCCCAGTCAGCCACTGCAAGATCTGTAGCTACAGCAACAGCTTTAGCTACAGACGCTTGCAGCTGCACCCGACTGTTTAGAAGCTGTTGCTGAGCAACAGTGTTTGTTGTCAGATATGGAGATAAGAATCTCTGTATCTTTCAACATTAACTCTGGAGTGTCCGGCAGTTTTGAGGGAACGGCAGCAGCTCGGTCCCGTCGGTGCCGGATAGCATAAAGTTTCCTGTAGTAGGGAAAATGCTAGAGTCTATTATAAAGGATGTGATAACAGGACACTTAGAAAATATCAACGGGATTAGACAAAGTCAACATGGATTTATGAAAGGGAAATCGTGTTTGACAAACCTACTGGAGTTTTTTTTTGAGGATGTAACTGGTAGAATAGATAAGGGAGAACCAGTGGATGTGGTGTATTTGGATTTTCAGAAGGCCTTTGCTGAAGTCCCACATAAGAGGTTAATGTGCAAAATTAAAGCACATGGGATTGGGGGCAATATACTGGCATGGATTGAAAATTGGTTAACAGAGTAGGAATAAATGGGTCTTTTTCAGGATGGCAGGCAGTGACTAGTGGGGTACCGCAAAGATCAGTGCTTGGGCCCCAGCTATTCACGATATATTATCAATGATTTGGATGAGGGAACCAAATGTAATATTTCCAAGTTTGCTGACAACACGAAACTAGGTTGTATTGCGAGTTGTGAGGAGGATGCAAAGAGGCTTCAAGGCAATTTAGACAAGTTGAGCGAGTGGGCAAATACATGGCAGATGCAGTATAACGTGGATAAATGTGAAGTTATCCACTTCGGTAGGAAAAACAGAAAGGCAGAGTATTATTTAAATGGTGATAGATTGGGAAATGTTGATGTACAAAAGGAACCTGGGTGTCCTTGTACACCAGTCACTGAAAGCAAACATGCAGGTGCAGCAAGCAGTTAGGAAGGCAAATGGTATGTTGGCCTTCATTGCAAGAGGATTTGAGTACAGGAGCAAGGATGTCTTACTATAGTTATACAGGGCCTTGGTGAGACCACACCTGGAGTACTGTGTGCAGTTTTGGTCTCCTTACCTAAGAAAGGATATACTTGCCATAGAGGGAGTGCAGCGAAGGTTCACCAGACCCTGGGTCCATCTCCCTCTCCAACAGATTTTCCGTTTTGGATACTGCTGGAGGAGATGGTTTCTCAGGGGAATGCAGCAAGAGCCAAGTCCGTGGCACTACGAGTGGCTCAGCTGCACATGAGGGGAGGAAAAAGAGTGGGAGAGCAATAGTGATCGGGGATTCTATCGTAGGGGGGAACAGATAGACGTTTCTGTGGCAGCAGACGTGACTCCAGGATGGTATGTTACCTCCCTGGTGCCAGGGTCAAGGATGTCACTGAACGGCTGCAGGGCATTCTGAAGGGGGAGGGCGAACAGTCAGAGGTCATGGTTCACATTGGTACCAACGACATAGGTAGAAAGAGGGATGAGGTCCTGCAACAAGAATTTAGAGAGCTAGGTAGCAGATTAAAAAGCAGGACCTCAAAGGCTGCAATCTCTGGATTACTCCCGGTGCCACGTGTTAGTGAGTATAGGAATAGGCTTTAGTTTCCTGGATCACTGGGTCTGCTTCTGGGGAAGGTGGGACCTGTACAAGTCAGACAGGTTGCAACTGAACCGGAATGGGACCAACATCCTTGCGGGGAGGTTTGCTAGTACTGTTGGGGGGGGGGGGGGGGGGGGGGGGTTTAAACTAACTTGGCAGGGGGATGGGATACGGAGTGGAGCTATAGTAGGGGGTGATGCACAGCCAAATATAGAGGAAAAAACAAGTCAGCCTGGAAGACAGAGCAAATATGTAACGGCACAAGGGAGTATGGCAAGGCTGGAGGGCATTTATTTTAATGCAAGGAGTCTTGCGAGTAAGGCAGATGAATTGTAGGTGTTGATGAACACATGGGAGTATGATATTGTTGCGATCACGGAGACATGGTTGAGGGAGGGGCAGGACTGGCAGCTCAATATTCCGGGGTACAGAATCTTCAGGCGAGACAGACGGGGGTGTAAAAGAGGGGGTGTCGCAATATTAATCAAGGAGTCAATTACTGCTGTAAGGAGGGATGATATCTTAGCAGGTTCCTCCAATGAGGCCATATGGGTAGAACTTAAAAACAAAAAGGGGGCAAGCACTTTGCTGGGAGTGTACTATAGGCCCCCAAACAGTCAGAGGAAGATAGAGGAACAGATATGTAGGCAAATCTCAGAGAAGTGTAGAAATAATAGGGTAATAATAGTGGGGGATTTCAACTTCCCTAATATTAACTGGGATAGTCAGAGTGTGAAAGGCTTAGAGGGTGCGAAATTCTTAAACTGCATCCAGGAGAGCTTTTTGAGCCAGCATGTAGAAAGTCCTACAAGAGAGGGGGCGATACTGGACCTAATTCTAGGGAATGTAGCCGGGCAAGTGGTAGAAGTGTCAGTAGGAGAGCATTTTGGTGATAGTGACCATAATTCGGTGAGATTTAAGGTAGTCATGGAAAAGGACAACGATGGACTGGAAATAAAGGTTCTAAATTGGGGGAAGGCCGATTTTAATATGATAAGGCAGGATCTGGCCAAAGTGGATTGGGATCAGCTACTTGTAGGAAAATCCACATCAGAGCAGTGGGAGTCTTTCAGAAAGGAAATAGAGAGAGTACAACGCCAACATGTTCCCGTAAAGGTCAAGGGTGGGACCAACAAGCCCAGGGAACCCTGGATGTCAAGGGATATACAAGAATGGATTAGGAAAAAAGGGAGGCTTTTGGCAGATACAAAGGACTAAAAACAGTGGAAGCCCTAGAGGAGTATAGAAAGTGCAGAGGGGTACTTAAAGAAATTAGGAGAGCGAAGAGGGGGCATGAAAAAACACTGGCGGGCAAAATAAAGGAAAATCCCAAGGTGTTTTATAAGTATATTAAGGGCAAGAGGAGTGTTTGCTAGTGCTCTGGGGGAGGGTTTAAACTAAAATGGCAGGGGGTTCGGAACCTGAGCAAAGGGACAGAGGAAAGGGAAACAAGGATAAAAGAAAAAGATAGGAAGGAGAAAAACAAAAGTGGCAGTCAGAGAAATCAACAGTTTAAATCAAACATGGCCACAGTAATTAATAATTCTAATAGGTCTAAGAGCGTTAAAAAAACAAGCTTGAAGGCTTTGTGTCTTAATGCGAGGAGCATTCGTAATAAGGTGGATGAATTAGCTGCGCAAATAGAGGTAAACGATTATGATTTGATTGGGATTACGGAAACATGGCCCCAGGGTGGCCAAGGCTGGGAACTCAACATCCAGGGGTATTCAATATTCAGGAAAGATAGGCAAAAAGGAAAGGGAGGTGGGGTAGCATTGCTGGTTAAAGAAGGGATTAACACAATTGTAAGGAAGGATATTAGCTCTGATGATGTGGAATCTGTATGGGTAGAACTGAGAAATACCAAGGGGCAGAAAACGTTAGTGGGAGTGGTATATAGACCTCCAAACAGTAATGCGGAGGTTGGGGATGGCATTAAAAGGGAAATTAGAGGAGCGTGCAGTAAGGGCACAACAGTCATCATGGGTAACTTTAATCTATATATATAAATCGGTACTTCTGTCATTCTGTCTATCTGTCTGTCATCGCGTGTGCGTTGCGGGTATGCACTCGAAAGTTACAGGGCGTACCTATGCGCGCGTTACCTCCAAAGAAAGCTTACGCTTCCGAGACGGTTTTAAGCATATTTACGTTTCGGCCGGGCTAAAATTGCGCCCGCGGTATCCCAAAAACCTTCAACATTCCACTCATTAGCATCTCATTATCCGCTCATTAGCGACAGAGTGACCTCGAGCTCGACCAATCGTACGCCGGGTTGTTGGTGTGTGCCGCTGGGCCAATCGGTGCGCGTGTGGCCGGGCTTTATCGTTCTGAACCGAGGTGAGTCGCCGCCATCTTGATTCCAAACTTTTCCTTTCTTTTTCCCGCTTTCTGCGTCTTAAAAAAAAACGTTGCTTTTAAAACACATATTGTTTTTTAAAAAAATGATTTAGAAAGTAATTAACTTATCTAATCTCATTAATTTTCCTACCTTTCCCCGTTTTTCCAGGTAGGCCTAGAAGCCTCGGCGTCTCCTCCGCACCCACGCCCGAGCTAGGCACCTCCCGGCCCCACTCGAAGGCTGGAGGGCCGAGCCTCAGCCCAGCGCTGCTAGGGTGCGCGCGCAGCAGGAGCTGAGACGTCTCTCTCTGCCGGGGCTTGCTGAGCGTCCAGCTTTACCCTGGCAACGGGCGCAATCGGCGGTCTTCACCTCGGGGGGAGGGGGGGGGGCGGCCACGACCCTCGGGGGGGGGGGGGGGGGGCGCGCGCGCAGCAGGAGCAGCTGAGACGCGGCGTCTCTCTCTCTGGCTTGGTCAGCGTCACGGTTGCCCTGGCAACTGGGCCCGCCGGCCGAGAGAGATGCCGCGTCTCAGCTCCTGCTGCGCGCGCAATCGGCGGTCTTCACCTCCGGGGGGGGGGGGGGGCGCGACCCTCGGGGGGGGGGGCGCCCACCGCCCTCCCTCCCCTCCGCCCTCCATCCCCCCCTCTCCTCCCCCGCCCTCCCTCCCCCTCCCCCCCGCCCTCCCTTCCCCTCCCCCGCCCTCCCTTCCCCCCCCCGCCCTCCCTTCCCCCCTCCCTCCCTTCCTTCCCCCCTCCCTCCCTTCCCCGCCCTCCCCCCCCTCCCTCTCTTCCCCCCACCCCTCCCCTCCCTCTCTTCCCCCCAGTCGCTCTCTCTCTTCCCCCAGTCGCTCCCTCTCTCTCTTCCAACAACAACATGCCCTCGAAAAAGCCTCGGCACCGCCGGGCACTTCAGCTAGTCTACATATAAATTGGGCTAAACAAATTAGTAACAATATTGTGGAGGAGGAATTCCTGGAGTGTTACGGGATGGTTTCCTGGACCAATATGTCAAGGAACCAACCAGGGATCAGGCAATCTTAGACTGGGTATTATGTAACGAGAAAGGATTAATTAACAATCTTGTTGAACGAGGCCCCTTGGGTCGGAGCGATCATATGATAGAATTCTTCATTAAGATGGAGAATGAAGTTGTTGACTCAGAGACTAGGGTCCTGAATTTAAATAAAGGAAACTACGATGGTCTGAGGCGCACGTTGGGTAGGATTGATTGGGGAATGTCACTCAAAGGGTTGACGGTGGATAGGCAATGGCAAACATTCAAAGACCGCATGGATGAACTCCAGAATTTGTTCATCCCAGTTTGGCATAAAAATAAAACAAAAAAGGTGACTCAACCGTGGCTAACAAGGGAAATTAGAGATAGCATAAGATCCAAGGAGAGGACATATAAATTGGCCAGAAAAAGCAGTAAACCTGAGGATTGGGAGCAGTTTAGGATTCAACAAAGGAGGACAAAGGGATTAATTAAGAAGGGGAAAATAGAATATGAGAGTAAACTTTCAGGGAACATAAAAACTGACTGTAAAAGCTTTTATAGATATGTGAAGAGAAAAAGATTGGTGAAGTCAAGCGTAGGTCCCTTGCAGTCAGAATCAGGGGAATTTATAATGGGCAACAAAGAAATGGCAGACCAATTAAATATATATTTTGGTTCTGTCTTCAGAAAGGAGGACACAAATAACCTCCCAGAGATGTCGGGGAACATAGGGTCTGATGAGAGGGAGGAACATAAGAGATTAGCGTGTAAAGTTAAGGCACATGGGATTGGGGGCAAGGTATTGACTTGGATAGAGAACTGGTTGGCAGACAGAAAGCAAAGAGTTGGAATAAACGGGTCTTTTTCTGAGTGGCAGGCAGTGACTAGTGGGGTGCCGCAGGGATCGGTGCTAGGACCCTAGCTATTCACAATATATATTAATGATCTGGACGAGGGAATTGGATGTAATATCTCCAAATTTGCAGATGACACAAAGCTGGGTGGACGTGTATGCTGTGAGGAGGATGCCAAGAAACTACAGGATGATTTGGACAGGTTGTGTGATTGGGCATAAGCATGGCAGATGCAATATATAACGTGGATAAATGTGAAGTCATCCACTTTGGTGTCAAAAACAGGAAGGCAGATTATCTGAATGGCAATAGATTGGGAGAAGGGGAAGTGCAACGAGACCTGGGTGTCCTTGTGCACCAGTCGCTAAAGGTAAGCATGCAGGTGCAGCAGGCGGTTAAGAAGGCAAATGGTATGTTGGCCTTCATAGCGAGAGGGTTTCAGTACAGGAACAAGGATGTCTTGCTACAGTTGTACAAGCCTTGGTGAGACCACATCTTGAGTATTGTGTGCAGTTTTGGTCACCTTATCTGAGGAAGGATATTCTTGCCATGGAAGGAGTGCAGTGAAGATTCACCAGGCTGATACCTGG
The DNA here is from genome assembly GCF_052327205.1 of Somniosus microcephalus. Lineage (NCBI taxonomy): Eukaryota > Metazoa > Chordata > Chondrichthyes > Squaliformes > Somniosidae > Somniosus > Somniosus microcephalus. The sequence continues at coordinate 2,243,723 of NC_140989.1, read as the reverse complement.
GATGGCACGAATGACGTATGAGGAGAGATTGGGCCGATTGGGCTTGTACTCGCTGGAGTTTAAGAATGAGAGGGGATCTCATTGAAACTTATAAAATTCTGACAGGACTGGACAGACTACAGACTAGATGCAGGGAGGGTGTTCCCGATGGTCGGGGAATCCAGAACCAGGGGTCACAGTCTAAGGATAAGGGGTAGGCCTTTTAGGACAGAAATGAGGAGGAATTTCTTCACCCAGAGAGTGGTGAACCTGTGGAATTCTCTACCACAGAAGGCAGTGGAGGCCAATTCATTAAATATATTCAAGAAGGAGTTGGATATATTTCTCAAGGCTAAAGGGATCAAGGGGTATGGGGAGAAAGCAGGGACAGGGTACTGAATTTGGATGATCAGCCATGATCGCATTGAATGGCGGAGCAGGCTCGAGGGGCCGAATGGCCTACTCCTGCTCCTATCTTCTATGTTTCCATGTTAAGAGGAAAACCAGGGAAAGAGTAGGGCCCATTAGGGACCAAAGTGGCAATCTATGTGTAGAGCCGGAAGATGTGGGTGAGGTTTTAAATGAATATTTTGCATCTGTGTTCACTATGGAGGAGGACAATATAGGCATAGAAATCAGGTAGAGGGATTGTGATATACTTGAACAAATTAGTATTGATAGGGAGGTACTAGCGGTTTTAGTGGGCTTAAAAGTGGATAAACCCCCAGGCCCTGACGAGATGTATCCCAGGCTGCTGTGTGAGTCAAGGGAGGAGATTGCAGGGGCTCTGACACAAATTTTCAGAACCTCTCTGGCCACAGGGGAGATGCCAGAGGACTGGAGGACAGCTAATGTAGTACCATTATACAAGAAGGGTAGTAGGGATAAATCAGGGAATTACAGGCCAGTGAGTCTAACATCAGTGGTAGGGAAATTATTGGAAAAAATTCTGAGGGACAGAATTAGTCTCCACTTGGAGAAGCAAGGATTAATCAAAGATAGTCAGCATGGCCTTGTCAGGGGGAGATCATGTCTAACCAATTTGATGGAATTTTTTGAGGGGGTGACTAGGTGTGTGGATGAGGACTAACAAGGCAAGGGAATACACAATGAATGGTAGGATCCTAGGAAGGACAGAGGATCAGTGGGACCTTGGTGTGCATGTACATAGATCCCTGAAGGCAGCAGGACAGCTAGATAAGGTGATTAAAAAGGCATGTGGGATACTTGCCTTCATTAGCTGAGGCATAGAATATAAGAGCAGGGAGGTTATGATGGAGCTGTACAAAACGCTACTTAGGCCACAGCTGGAATACTGTGTGCAGTTCTGGTCACCACACTATAGGAAAGATGTGATTGCATTGGAGAGGGTGCAGAGGAGATTCACCAGGATGTTACCTGGGCTGGAGCACTTCAGCTATGAAGAGACTGGACAGGGTGGGGTTGTTTTCCTTAGAGCAGAGAAGGCTGAGGGGGGATCTGATTGAGGTGTACAAAATTATGAGGGGCATAGATATAAACGAACTTTTCCCCTTAGTAGAGGGGTCAATAACCAGGGGGCATAGTTTCAAGGTAAGGGGCAGGAGGTTTAGAGGGGATTTGAGGAAAAGCTTTTTCACCCAGAGGGTGGTTGGAATCTGGAACTCACTGCCTGAAAGGGTGGTAGAGGCAGGAACCTTCACAACATTCAAGAAGCATTTAGATGAGCACTTGAAACGCCATAGCATACAAGGCTACGGACCAAGTGCTGGAAAATGGGATTAGACAGGGCTTGATGGCCGGCACGGACACGATGGGCCGAAGGGCCTCTTTCTGTGCTGTATAACTCTATGACTCCTGGGATAGGACTGTCGTATGAGGAGAGATTGGGTCGACTAGGCCTGTATTCACTAGAGTTTAGAAGAATGAGAGGGGATCTCATTCAAACACATAAAATTCTGACAGGGCTAGATAGACTAGATGCAGGAAGGATGTTTCCCCTGGCTGGGGGCTCTAGAATGAGGGGTCACAGTCTCAGGATACGGGGTAGGACATTTAGGGCTGAGATGAGGAGAAATGTCTTCACTCAGAGGGTGGTGAACCTGTGGAATTCTCTACCACAGAGGGCTGTGGAGGCCAAGCCCTGTTCCTGGGACTAGGGACAGGGTCACTGGCAAGGCTTGGAAGCTAAGCAGAGCCAGGCCTGTTTAGTACCTGGAGGGGTGACCATCAGGGAAGACCAGGTGCAGAAGGTCACGGAAGGAGCCCCGAGGAGGGGCGGTTGGTGAGAAGGTCACGGAAGGAGGAGCGGCTGGTGAGCAGGCCCGGGCGTTGGGCTGAAGATTGTCGGACAGGAGGAATGGTGGAAATGGAATGGCGGCGCGCACCGACGCAGTGGCTTTGCTTCTCCCAGTCATGGGAGCTTGCAAGATCACATTTCGTTGTTCATATACTTGTGCAATGACAATAAAGTTGAATTATTATTATTATTAAGTCACTGAATATATCTAAGAAGGAGATAGATAGATTTCTAGACACAAAAGACATCAAGGGGTATGGGAAAGAGCGGGAATATGGTATTGAGATAGAGGATCAGCCATGATCATATTGAATGGCGGAGCAGGCTCGAAGGCCGAATGGCCTATTCCTGCTCCTATTTTTCTATGTTTCTAATTAGGACTCATGTGATTGGGGGTAATATACTAGCATGGAATGAGGTTTGGTTAACGGACAGAAAATAGAGAATAGGAATAAACGGGTAATTTTCGGGTTGGCAGGCTGTAACTAGTGGGGTACCACAAGGATCAGTGCTTGGGCCTCAGCTATTCACAATCTATATCAATGATTTGGATGAGGGGACCAAATGTAATATATCCAAGTTTGCTGATGATACAAAGCTGGGTGGGAATGTAAGTTGTGAGGAGGATGCAGAGAGGCTTCAAGGGGATATAGACAGGCTAAGTGAGTGGGCAAGAACATGGCAAATTGGAATATAATGTGGAGAAATGTGAAGTTATCCACTTTGGTAGGATAAATAGAAAAGCAGAGTATTTTTAAATGGTGAGAGATTGGGAAATGTTGGTGTTGAGGGACCTGGGTGTCCTTGTACACGAATCACTAAAAGTTAACATGCAGGTACAGCAAGCAATTAGGAAATCAAATGTATGTTGGCCTTTATTACAGGATTTGAGTATAAGAGTAAAGATGTCTCACTGCAATTATATAGGGCCCTGGTGAGACCACACCTGGAGTATTGTGCACAGTTTTGGTCTCCTTCCCTAAGGAAGGAGATACTTGCCATAGAGGGAGTGCAACAAAGGTTCACCAGACTGGTTCCTGGGATGGGGGGGATTGTCCTAGGAGAGATTGAGAAGACTAGGCCGATATTCTCTGGAGTTTGAGAGGTGATCTCATTGAAACATACACAATTTTTACAAGGCTTGACAGCATAGATGCAGGGAGGATGTTTCCCCTGGCTGGGAACCAGGAGTGTCAGTCTCAGAATAAGGGGTCGGCCATTTAGGACTGAGATGAGGAGACATTTCTTCACACAGAGGGTGGTGAATCTTTGGAATTCTCTACCCCAGAGGCCTGTGGAGGCTCAGTTGTGGAGTATATTCAAGACAGAGATCGCTAGATTTTTGGATATTAAGAGAATCAAAGGATATGGGGATAGTGCAGGAAAGTGAAGTTGAGGTACAAGATCAGCCATGATCTTATTGAATGGCAGAGCAGGCCCGAAGGGACGAATGGCCTACTCCTGCTCCTATTTCTTAGAACTTAAGAGTGATGGGGGTAAAGGCGACACCGAGCAAACAAAGCACCTGGTGCTGCTCTGTATTGTCCACTTTGTCAGGTTAAGAAAAATGCTTTTTATGCACACATTTCTGACCCAAGTGATGGCTAGAAGCAAGCAGTCAGTTACACAACTTTCAATCCTCTGGGTAGTGACTCAATTGGACACCAATTCATAGACAAAAGGTTACTGTGATTGCAGTATGCGATATGTCTGCACGCAGGGTTGCACGCATCACCTCGGCCAATCCTGTCTGCAATTAACCAACTGCAGGTTTTCTTCTATTCTTGAAGAACGGTCTTACACTGATCCAAATAGAACATTCTTCAGGCGATGGGTCCGCGCTACAGTTACCATGGAATCTGCAACAGCTCATGAGTAAAGCGATCAGCAAGGTGTCAGACTGATGGTCATCCTTACCCCCAGGCAACGTAGGGCTCCACCATCTTCAGCATCTTCAACGATGTCTTGTTCAATTTCACAAAGGTCCCACTGTATAGTTTGCGGAGCCGCAGCATCTGAACAACTTTCCGTACCTTCGGACTGACCCCGTGAATCCTGCACAAACCAAGCAGACTTTGCTGACTGATTTCAAGATTGGGCATTATTCACTAAAATCTAGAATGGCTTTGCAGCTCCTGCCTGTGACAGATGTGATACTCACGGTCTAATCCGCACTGCAAATGCCAGCTTCTGTCCCACAGGCACTTCTCTCTCACCCGGCTTCTTCGCCATGCGAATGAACCGCACTTCATCGCGGTATTTCCGCCTGGAGTCTCGTATAAAATTCTCAACTCGCTTAAAGCGAATCTGCTTCCCCTTCTGAAGCTAAAATCAAAAAGGGATAACTCAGAGATCAGTCTGAATGTGCAGACTACCAGCTCAGAAGAAAATTTTAACTATCGACCCATAAACTTCAGTTAGAATTCATTAATGATATTTTAAAAAGTTGTGTATTGCGCACAAACACATCCTGTACAATTTTAGACAATACTCTGACACAGGCAAATTTTACCACACCCAATTGATCACTCTCACCACGTCTTACACCCGATTGGACACTCTTGCCACATCTTACACCTGATTGGCCACTCTCACCACGTCTTACACCCAATTGGTCAGTGTAATAGCAGAGCACTTGGAAAACAGTGGCAGGATCGGACAAAGTCAACATGGATTTACAAAAGGTAAATCGTGCTTGACTAATCTACTGGAATTTTTTGAGGATGTAACTGGTATAATAGATAAGGGAGAACCAGCGGATGTGGTGTATTTGGACTTTCAGAAGGCTTTCGATAAGGTCCCGCATAAGAGATTAGCGTGTAAAGTTAAGGCACATGGGATTGGGGGCAAGGTACTGACTTGGATAGAGAACTGGTTGGCAGACAGGAAGCAAAGAGTTGGAATAAACGGGTCTTTTTCCGAGTGGCAGGCAGCGACTAGTGGGGTACCGCAGGGATCGGTGCTAGGACCTCAGCTATTCACAATATTATATATATAAATGATCTAGACGAGGGAACTAGATGTAATATCTCCAGGTTTGCAGACGACACAAAGCTGGGTGGGCGTGTGTGCTGTGAGGAGGATGCCGAGAAACTCCAGTATGATTTGGACAGGTTGGGTGATTGGGCAGAAGCATGGCAGATGCACTATAATGTGGATAAATGCGAAGTTGTCCACTTTGGTGGCAAAAACAGGAAGGCAGATTATTATTTGAATGGCAATAGATTGGGAAAAGGGGAAGTGCAACGAGACCTGGGTGTCCTTGTGCACCAGTCGCTGAAGGTAAGCATGTAGGTGCAGCAGGCGGTTAAGGCGGCAAATGGTATGTTGGCCTTCGTAGCGAGAGGATTCGAGTACAAGAACAAGAATGTCTTGCTGCAGTTGTACAGGGCCTTAGTGAGACCACACCTTGAGTATTGTGTGCAGTTTTGGTTGCCTTATCTGAGGAAGGATGTTCTTGCCATGGAGGGAGTGCAGCGAAGATTCACCAGACTGACATCTGGGATGGCAGGAATGACGTACGAGGAGAGATTGGGCTTATACTCGCTGGAGTTTAGAAGAATGAGAGGGGATCTCATTGAAACTTATAAAATTCTAACAGGACTAGACAGACTGGATGCAGGAAGGATGTTCCCGATGGCCAGGGAGTCCAGAACCAGGGGTCACAGTCTAAGGATAAGGGGTAGGCCATTTAAGACAGAGATGAGGAGGAATTTCTTCACCCAGAGAGTGGTGAACCTGTGAAATTCTCTACCACAGAAGGCAGTTGAGGCCAATTCATTAAATATATTCAAGAAGGAGTTGGATATATTTCTTAAGGCTAAAGGGATGAAGGGGTATGGGAGAAAGCAGGGACCAGGTACTGAATTTGGATGATCAGCCATGATCGCATTGAATGGCGGAGCAGGCTTGAGGGGCCGAATGGCCTACTCCTGCTCCTATCTTCTATGTTTCTCCCAGACAGCCGGAAAGGGGCTTCCTTTAACGCCTCATCTGAAAGGCAGCACCTCGAACAATGCAGCACACCCATAACACTGTGCTGGCGTCAGTCACAATCTGACTCGGAGGAAAGAGTGCTGCCATTGAGACACAGAATTGGAAACAGCAATCTTAAGCATCTTCAAATAGACTGGAATAAAGGCAACACATGCGAACAAATTGGGAAACACTTGTTAGAATCTGTCCAGGACTGGAAGAAGACAGGGACAGGAGACGACCATTCAGCCCCTCGAGCCTGCTTCGTCGATCAGTCTGTTTCTAGTCCAACAATGAAAGAAGCATTAATGTAAAAAGGTGGGGGGGGGGGGGAAGAGGGTTCTGCAGGGAGCTAATCAGATCAGTATAACGCAGGATTATCTGTGCCGTCAAAGTACTCCAGACCTTTCTCTTTTCCTGCAAGGCCTGCTTGGCCTGTGTGGCTTTAATGGCCTGGTAAGCCTTCCTTTTCTTCAGCAGGTTCTCTGGGACAAGTGGTAGCTTCCTCCTCTCCCTGAAAAACAAAAGCAGAGTTAACATAGAAGATAGGAGCAGGAGTAGGCCATTCGGCCCCTCTAGCCTGCTCCGCCATTCAATGCGATCATGGCTGATCATCCAAATTCAGTACCCTGTCCCTGCTTTCTCCCCATATCCCTTCATCCCTTTAGCCTTAAGAAATATATCCAACTCCTTCTTGAACATATTTAATGAATTGGCCTCAACTGCCTTCTGTGGTAGAGAATTCCACAGGTTCACCACTCTCTGGGTGAAGAAATTCCTCCTCATCTCTGTCCTAAATGGCTTACCCCTTATCCTTAGACTGTGACCCCTGGTTCTGGACTCCCCGACCATCGGGAACATCCTTCCTGCATCTAGTCTGTCTAGTCCTGTTAGAATTTTATAAGTTTCAATGAGATCCCCTCTCATTCTTCTAAATTCCAGTGAGTATAAGCCCAATCGACCCAATCTCTCCTCATACATCATTCCTGCCATCCCAGGTATCAGCCTGGTGAATCTTCACTGCACTCCCTCCATGGCAAGAACATCCTTCCTCAGATAAGGCGACCAAAACTGCACACAATACTCAAGGTGTGGTCTCACCAAGGCCCTGTACAACTGCAGCAAGACACCCTTGTTCCTGTACTCGAATTCTCTCGCTACGAAGGCCAACATACCATTTGCCTTCTTAACCGCCTGCTGCACCTGCACGCTTACCTTCAGTGACTGGTGCACAAGGACACCCAGGTCTCGTTGCACTTCCCCTTTTCCCAATCTATTGCCGTTCAGATAATAATCTGCCTTCCTGTTTTTGCCACCAAAGTGGATAACCTCGCATTTATCCACATTATACTGCATCTGCCATGTCGCCCAACCTGTCTAAATCGTACTAGAGTTTCTTGGCATCTTCCTCACAGCATACACGCCCACCCAGCTTTGTGTCGTCTGCAAACTTGGAGATATTACATCTAGTTCCCTCGTCTAGATCATTAATATATATTGTGAATTATTGGGGTCCTAACACCGATCCCTGTGAGAATATAGAATGCAAAAATAAGGTAACAACTCGCTCCGCATGGCCAAGGACCCTGCCAACCTAAAATGGAGGACCCTGTTAGCCTAAAATGGTGGTGCAATGTCGACATCGCTGAGTCACTTGCATATTGTGAGAGATGATCATGTTAATTCAAGAAACTGAAGGCAGCAAGAAGTAAAATGCTAATATGGCTGGCACCCACGATGTCACACCTTGCTGGTGGAACAATGTAGGGTGGAGTGCAAAGGGTATACTGACAAAAGGCGATCCGAAAACACATTACCATGCATTACCATAATGATTAGGTGATCGTGAAACCATTACCTGCATATTTTCTATATTATAAACCATTCAGTGAACTGTGACTTCTTTATTTCAAACTGCCAGGCCAGGACATCACTTTAAACTGTGTACATGCCTCGCTCGGGATTGGTGTAGAATGTACGATGTGTTAATGTCTTTTCAAAAGTAAAGTATAATAATGTGACCCACTGTATGAAAGATTGCTTGCTCTGGTGGAACCTGTCGAGACTCTGCTGGAGTCAGAACTGTGCTGTATCAGAGTAAGTCTCCCGGGACAACAGAATAAAACAACTGTTGAACTAAACCAGTATTCGACTCAGTGTTTGTACTGAACCAGATTGAGGACCAAAAAATCCGTTTCAACACCTGCGGTACCCCACTAGTCACTGCCTTCCACTCGGAAAAAGACCTGTTTATTCCAACTCTTTGCTTCATGTCTGCCAACCAGTTTTCTATCCAAGTCAGTACCTTACCCCCAATCCCATGTGCTTTAACTTTACACGCTAGTCTCTTATGCGGGACCTTATCGAAAGCCTTCTGAAAGTCCAAATACACCACATCCACTGGTTCTCCCTTATCTATTTTACCAGTTACATCCTCAAAAAATTCCAGATTAGTCAAGCATGATTTACCTTTTGTAAATCCATGTTGACTTTGTCGATTCTGTCAGTTTTTTAAGTGCTCTGCTATTACATCTTTTATAATGGACTCTAGCATTTTCCCCACTACCGATGTCAGGCTTACCGGTCTATAATTCCCCGTTTTTTCTCTACCACCTTTTTTAAATAGTGGGGTAACATTAGCTATCCTCCAATCCATGGGAACTGTTCCAGAGTCTATAGAATTTTGGAAGATGACCAGCAATGCATCTACTATTTCTAGGGCCACTTCCTTAAGTACCCTAGGATGTAGATTATCAGGCCCTGGGGATTTATCGGCCTTCAATCCCGTCAATTTCCCTAACACCATTTCCCTACAAATACTGATTTCATTCAATTCCTCCCTCTCATTAGACCCCATGTTCCCCGACATCTTTGGGAGTTTATTTGTGTCCTCCTTTGTGAAGACAGAACCAAAGTATGTATTTACAACAGACAGCAAGTTCATCAGCAAAACTGCAGAGCCTCAAACTAAAGCACATTCAAAAGTGAGAAAGAGCAAAGGGCTGAAGACACCGGGTGTACTCAAGGTTTCAGAGGCCTTATTCGTACCGAAAAGCTTTGGGATCCATGAGGAAATCTAGTACTCGGCCTTTGTATTAAATGTTTGTGTGGTTCCCTCAGCATTGATTCCACCCTCCTCAGTCTTTATTACCTGCTCACTGGTAGAGTCCTACCTCCATACTGCCAGGAACTCACTACACGATCCCAGGTCATTGATTGGATGGGTCATGAGATAACGGCAGTGGAAGAGTGACAAACTGTCCTGTGTAATGGCTAATATCGACATTCTAACAGATTCCATCCTTGCGCATGTCGCTAACTTCCATTTAAACAGCTCCCCTAACATAGAAACAAATCTCAAGGCACCTCACAGGGGTGTAAACAGAAAAAAATGGACATGGAGCCAAAGGAGATACTGAGAGGGGCGGCCAAAAGCTTGGTCAACATATGGGTTTTAAAGGTGAGGCTGAGGGTTCCAGAGCGTGCGGCCTAAGTGACAGAAGGACAGGCACCAATAGTGGGGCGAAGGGCTAACAGAAGGAACAGAGTTCAGGGGCGTGGGAGGGGTTGGAAGCAGAATCAGGACATCACAACCTCAAGAGTCGCAAAACGCTTCAGTCAATCAAGTGCAATGGGATCTTATACGTCCACCTGAGGGGGCAGACGGAGCCTCGGTTTAACGTCACAACCGTTAAGACGGCACCTCCGACAGTGCGGCGCTCCCTCAGTACTGCCCCTCCGACAGTGCGGCGCTCCCTCAGTACTGCCCCTCCGACAGTGCGGCGCTCCCTCAGTACTGCCCCTCCGACAGTGCGGCGCTCCCTCAGTACTGCCCCTCCGACAGTGCGGCGCTCCCTCAGTACTGCCCCTCCGACAGTGCGGTGCTCCCTCAGTACTGCCCCTCCGACAGTGCGGCGCTCCCTCAGTACTGCCCCTCCGACAGTGCGGCGCTCCCTCAGTACTGCCCCTCCGACAGTGCAGCTCTCCCTCAGTACTGCCCCTCCGACAGTGCAGCGCTCCCTCAGTACTGCCCCTCCGACAGTGCAGCGCTCCCTCAGTACTGCCCCTCCGACAGTGCAGCTCTCCCTCAGTACTGCCCCTCCGACAGTGCGGCGCTCCCTCAGTACTGACCCTCCGACAGTGCGGCGCTCCCTCAGTACCGCCCCTCCGACAGTGCGGCGCCCCCTCAGTACTGACCCTCCGAGAGTGCGGCGCCCCCTCAGTACCGCCCCTCCGACAGTGCGGCGCTCCCTCAGTACTGACCCTCCGACAGTGCGGCGCTCCCTCAGTACCGCCCCTCCGACAGTGCGGCGCTCCCTCAGTACTGCCCCTCCGACAGTGCAGCTCTCCCTCAGTACCGCCCCTCCGACAGTGCGGCGCTCCCTCAGTACTGACCCTCCGACAGTGCGGCGCTCCCTCAGTACTGACCCTCCGACAGTGCGGCACTCCCTCAGTACTGCCCCTCTGACAGTGCAGCTCTCCCTCAGTACTGACCCTCCGACAGTGCGGCGCCCCCTCAGTACTGCCCCTCCGACAGTGCGGCGCTCCCTCAGTACTGACCCTCCGACAGTGCGGCGCTCCCTCAGTACTGACCCACCCACAGTGCGGCGCTCCCTCAGTACTGACCCTCCGACAGTGCAGCTCTCCCTCAGTACTGCCCCTCCGACAGTGCGGCGCTCCCTCAGTACTGACCCTCCGACAGTGCGGCGCTCCCTCAGTACCGCCCCTCCGACAGTGCGGCGCCCCCTCAGTACTGACCCTCCGAGAGTGCGGCGCCCCCTCAGTACCGCCCCTCCGACAGTGCGACGCTCCCTCAGTACTGCCCCTCTGACAGTGCAGCTCTCCCTCAGTACTGACCCTCCGACAGTGCGGCGCTCCCTCAGTACTGCCCCTCCGACAGTGCGGCGCTCCCTCAGTACTGACCCTCCGACAGTGCGGCGCTCCCTCAGTACTGACCCTCCGACAGTGCAGCTCTCCCTCAGTACTGCCCCTCCGACAGTGCGGCGCTCCCTCAGTACTGACCCTCCGACAGTGCGGCGCTCCCTCAGTACTGACCCTCCGACAGTGCGGCGCTCCCTCAGTACTGCCCCTCCGACAGTGCAGCTCTCCCTCAGTACTGCCCCTCCGACAGTGCGGCGCTCCCTCAGTACTGACCCTCCGACAGTGCGGCACTCCCTCAGTACTGCCCCTCCGACAGTGCGGCGCTCCCTCAGTACTGCCCCTCCGACAGTGCGGCGCTCCCTCAGTACTGACCCTCCGACAGTGCGGCGCTCCCTCAGTACTGACCCTCCGACAGTGCGGTGCTCCCTCAGTACTGCCCCTCTGACAGTGCGGCGCTCCCTCAGTACTGCCCCTCCGACAGTGCGACGCTCCCTCAGTACTGCCCCTCCGACAGTGCAGCGCTCCCTCAGTACTGCCCCTCTGACAGTGCGGCGCCCCCTCAGTACCGCCCCTCCGACAGTGCAGCGCTCCCTCAGTACTGCCCCTCCGACAGTGCGGCGCTCCCTCAGTACTGACCCTCCGACAGTGCAGCCCTCCCTCAGTACTGCCCCTCCGACAGTGCAGCGCTCCCTCAGTACTGACCCCTCCGACAGTGCAGCCCTCCCTCAGTACTGCCCCTCCGACAGTGCAGCGCTCCCTCAGTACCGCCCCTCCGACAGTGCAGCGCTCTCTCAGTACTGACCCTCCGACAGTGCAGCGCTCTCTCAGTACTGACCCTCCGACAGTGCAGCGCTCCCTCAGTACTGCCCCTCCGACAGTGCAGCGCTCCCTCAGTACTGCCCCTCCGACAGTGCGGTGCTCCCTCAGTACTGCCCCTCTGACAGTGCGGCGCTCCCTCAGTACTGCCCCTCCGACAGTGCGGCGCTCCCTCAGTACCGCCCCTCCGACAGTGCGGTACTCCCTCAGTACTGCCCCTCCGACAGTGCGGCACTCCCTCAGTACTGCCCCTCCGACAGTGCGGTGCTCCCTCAGTACTGCCCCTCCGACAGTGCGGCGCTCCCTCAGTACTGCCCCTCCGACAGTACGGCGCTCCCTCAGTACTGCCCCTCCGACAGTGCGGCGCTCCCTCAGTACTGCCCCTCCGACAGTGCGGTGCTCCCTCAGTACTGCCCCTCCGACAGTGCGGCGCTCCCTCAGTACTGCCCCTCTGACAGTGCGGCGCTCCCTCAGTACTGCCCCTCTGACAGTGCGGCGCTCCCTCAGTACTGCCCCTCTGACAGTGCGGTGCTCCCTCAGTACTGCCCCTCTGACAGTGCAGCCCTCCCTCAGTACTGCCCCTCTGACAGTGCGGCGCTCCCTCAGCACTGCCCCTCCGACAGTGCGGCGCTCCCTCAGCACTGCCCCTCCGACAGTGCGGCGCTCCCTCAGTACTGACCCTCCGACAGTGCGGCACTCCCTCAGTACTCCCCCTCCGACAGTGCAGCGCTCCCTCAGTACTGCCCCTCTGACAGTGCAGCGCTCCCTCAGTACTCCCCCTCCGACAGTGCAGCGCTCCCTCAGTACTGACCCTCCGACAGTGCGGCACTCCCTCAGTACTGCCCCTCTGACAGTGCAGCGCTCCCTCAGTACTCCCCCTCCGACAGTGCAGCGCTCCCTCAGTACTCCCCCTCCGACAGTGCAGCGCTCCCTCAGTACTGCCCCTCTGACAGTGCGGCACTCCCTCAGTACTCCCCCTCCGACAGTGCAGCGCTCCCTCAGTACTGCCCCTCCGACAGTGCGACGCTCCCTCAGTACTGCCCCTCTGACAGTGCAGCTCTCCCTCAGTACTGCCCCTCCGACAGTGCGGCGCTCCCTCAGTACTGCCCCTCTGACAGTGCAGCTCTCCCTCAGTACTGCCCCTCCGACAGTGCGGCGCTCCCTCAGTACTGCCCCTCTGACAGTGCAGCTCTCCCTCAGTACTGCCCCTCCGACAGTGCGGTGCTCCCTCAGTACTGCCCCTCCGACAGTGCGGCACTCCCTCAGTACTGCCCCTCTGACAGTGCGGCGCTCCCTCAGTACTGTCCCTCCGACAGTGCAGCGCTCCCTCAGTACCGCCCCTCCGACAGTGCGGCGCTCCCTCAGTACTGACCCTCCGACAGTGCAGCACTCCCTCAGTACTGCCCCTCCGACAGTGCGGCGCTCCCTCAGTACTGCCCCTCTGACAGTGCGGCGCTCCCTCAGTACTGACCCTCCGACAGTGCAGCGCCCAGTCAGTACTGCCCCTCCGACAGTGCAGCGCTCCCTCAGTACTGCCCCTCCGACAGTGCGGCACTCCCTCAGTACTGCCCCTCCGACAGTGCGGCGCTCCCTCAGTACTGCCCCTCCGACAGTGCGGCGCTCCCTCAGTACTGCCCCTCCGACAGTGCGGCGCTCCCTCAGTACTGCCCCTCCGACAGTGCGGCGCTCCCTCAGTACCGCCCCTCCGACAGTGCGGCGCTCCCTCAGTACTGCCCCTCCGACAGTGCGGCGCTCCCTCAGTACCGCCCCTCCGACAGTGCGGCGCTCTCTCAGTACTGACCCTCCGACAGTGCAGCGCTCCCTCAGTACTGCCCCTCCGACAGTGCGGCGCTCCCTCAGTACTGCCCATCCGACAGTGCAGCACTCCCTCAGTACTGCCCCTCCGACAGTGCGGCGCTCCCTCAGTACCGCCCCTCCGACAGTGCATCTGTCCCTCAGTACTGACCCTCCGACAGTGCAGCACTCCCTCAGTACTGCCCCTCCGACAGTGCGGCGCTCTCTCAGTACTGACCCTCCGACAGTGCAGCACTCCCTCAGTACTGCCCCTCCGACAGTGCGGCGCTCCCTCAGTACCGCCCCTCCGACAGTGCATCTGTCCCTCAGTACTGACCCTCCGACAGTGCAGCACTCCCTCAGTACTGCCCATCCGACAGTGCAGCACTCCCTCAGTACTGCCCCTCCGACAGTGCGGCGCTCCCTCAGTACCGCCCCTCCGACAGTGCGGCGCTCTCTCAGTACGGCCCCTCCGACAGTGCAGCACTCCCTCAGTACTGCCCCTCCGACAGTGCGGCGCTCCCTCAGTACTGCCCCTCCGACAGTGCGGCGCTCCCTCAGTACTGCCCCTCCGACAGTGCAGCGCTCCCTCAGTACTGCCCCTCCAACAGTGCGGCGCTCCCTCAGTACTGCCCCTCCGACAGTGCGGCGCTCTCTCAGTACTGCCCCTCCGACAGTGCGGCGCTCCCTCAGTACTGCCTCACCGACAGTGCGGCGCTCCCTCAGTACTGCCCCTCTGACAGTGCAGCGCTCCCTCAGTACTGCCCCTCCGACAGTGCGGCGCTCCCTCAGTACTGCCCCTCCGACAGTGCAGCGCTCTCTCAGTACGGCCCCTCCGACAGTGCGGCCCTCCCTCAGTACTGCCCCTCCGACAGTGCGGCACTCCCTCAGTACTGACCCTCCGACAGTGCGGCACTCCCTCAGTACTGACCCTCCGACAGTGCAGCGCTCCCTCAGTACGGCCCCTCCGACAGTGCAGCGCTCCCTCAGTACTGCCCCTCCGACAGTGCGGCACTCCCTCAGTACTGACCCTCCGACAGTGCGGCACTCCCTCAGTACGGCCCCTCCGACAGTGCGGCACTCCCTCAGTACTGACCCTCCGACAGTGCGGCACTCCCTCAGTACTGCCCCTCCGACAGTGCAGCACTCCCTCAGTACTGACCCTCCGACAGTGTAGCGCTCCCTCAGTACTGCCCCTCCGACAGTGCGGCCCTCCCTCAGTACGGCCCCTCCGACAGTGCGGCGCTCCCTCAGTACTGCCCCTCTGACAGTGCGGCGCTCCCTCAGTACTGACCCTCCGACAGTGCGGCACTCCCTCAGTACTGCCCCTCCGACAGTGCGGCGCTCCCTCAGTACTGCCCCTCCGACAGTGCGGCGCTCCCTCAGTACCGCCCCTCCGACAGTGCGGCACTCCCTCAGTACTGCCCCTCTGACAGTGCGGCGCTCCCTCAGTACTGCCCCTCTGACAGTGCGGCGCTCCCTCAGTACCGCCCCTCCGACAGTGCGGCGCTCCCTCAGTACTGCCCCTCTGACAGTGCGGCGCTCCCTCAGTACTGCCCCTCCGACAGTGCGGCGCTGCCTCAGTACTGCCCCTCTGACAGTGCAGCGCTCCCTCAGTACTGCCCCTCCGACAGTGCGGCGCTCCCTCAGTACTGCCCCTCCGACAGTGCGGCGCTGCCTCAGTACGGCCCCTCCGACAGTGCGGCGCTCCCTCAGTACTGCCCCTCCGACAGTGCGGCGCTCCCTCAGTACTGACCCTCCGACAGTGCGGCGCACCCTCAGTACTGCCCCTCCGACAGTGCGGCGCTCCCTCAGTACTGACCCTCCGACAGTGCGGCGCTCCCTCAGTACTGCCCCTCCGACAGTGCGGCGCTCCCTCAGTACTGCCCCTCCGACAGTGCGGCGCTCCCTCAGTACTGCCCCTCCGACAGTGCGGCGCTCCCTCAGTACCGCCCCTCTGACAGTGCCGCGCTCCCTCAGTACTGACCCTCCGACAGTGCAGCGCTCCCTCAGTACTGCCCCTCCGACAGTGCGGCGCTCCCTCAGTACCGCCCCTCTGACAGTGCGGCGCTCCCTCAGTACCGCCCCTCCGACAGTGCGGCGCTCCCTCAGTACCGCCCCTCCGACAGTGCGGCACTCCCTCAGTACCGCCCCTCTGACAGTGCGGCGCTCCCTCAGTACTGCCCCTCCGACAGTGCGGCGCTCCCTCAGTACCGCCCCTCCGACAGTGCGGCGCTCCCTCAGTACCGCCCCTCTGACAGTGCCGCGCTCCCTCAGTACTGCCCCTCTGACAGTGCCGCGCTCCCTCAGTACTGCCCCTGCAATAGTGCAGCGCTCCCTCAGTACTGCCCCTGCAATAGTGCAGCACTCCCTCAGTCCTGACCCTCCGACAGTGCGGCTCTCCCTCAGTACCGCCCCTCCGACAGTGCGGCACTCCCTCAGTACTGCCCCTCTGACAGTGCGGCGCTCCCTCAGTACTGCCCCTCCGACAGTGCGGCACTCCCTCAGTACCGTCCCTCCGACAGTGCGGCACTCCCTCAGTCCTGACCCTCCGACAGTGCGGCACTCCCTCAGTACTGCCCCTCTGACAGTGCGGCGCTCCCTCAGTACTGCCCCTCCGACAGTGCGGCGCTCCCTCAGTACTGACCCACCCACAGTGCGGCGCTCCCTCAGTCCTGACCCTCCGACAGTGCGGCTCTCCCTCAGTACCGCCCCTCCGACAGTGCGGCACTCCCTCAGTACTGCCCCTCTGACAGTGCGGCGCTCCCTCAGTACTGCCCCTCCGACAGTGCGGCGCTCCCTCAGTACTGACCCTCCGACAGTGCGGCACTCCCTCAGTACTGACCCTCCGACAGTGCGGCGCTCCCTCAGTACTGACCCTCCGACAGTGCAGCACTCCCTCAGTACTGCCCCTCCGACAGTGCAGCGCTCTCTCAGTACTGCCCCTCCGACAGTGCGGCGCTCCCTCAGTACTGCCCCTCCGACAGTGCAGCGCTCCCTCAGTACTGACCCTCCGACAGTGCGGCGCTCCCTCAGTACTGCCCCTCCGACAGTGCGGCGCTCTCTCAGTACTGCCCCTCCGACAGTGCGGCGCTCTCTCAGTACTGCCTCTCCGACAGTGCGGCGCTCCCTCAGTACTGACCCTCCGACAGTGCAGCGCTCTCTCAGTACTGCCCCTCCGACAGTGCGGCGCTCCCTCAGTACTGACCCTCCGACAGTGCAGCGCTCTCTCAGTACTGCCCCTCCGACAGTGCGGCGCTCCCTCAGTACTGACCCTCCGACAGTGCAGCGCTCTCTCAGTACTGCTCCTCCGACAGTGCGGTGCTCCCTCAGTACTGCCCCTCCGACAGTGCAGCGCTCTCTCAGTACTGCCCCTCCGACAGTGCAGCGCTCTCTCAGTACTGCTCCTCCGACAGTGCAGCGCTCTCTCAGTACTGCCCCTCCGACAGTGCAGCGCTCTCTCAGTACTGCTCCTCCGACAGTGCGGTGCTCCCTCAGTACTGCCCCTCCGACAGTGCAGCGCTCTCTCAGTACTGCCCCTCCGACAGTGCGGCGCTCCCTCAGTACTGACCCTCCGACAGTGCAGTGCTCTCTCAGTACTGCCCCTCCGACAGTGCGGCGCTCCCTCAGTACTGACCCTCCGACAGTGCAGCGCTCTCTCAGTACTGCTCCTCCGACAGTGCGGTGCTCCCTCAGTACTGCCCCTCCGACAGTGCAGCGCTCTCTCAGTACTGCTCCTCCGACAGTGCAGCGCTCTCTCAGTACTGCCCCTCCGACAGTGCGGCGCTCCCTCAGTACTGACCCTCCGACAGTGCAGCGCTCTCTCAGTACTGCTCCTCCGACAGTGCGGCGCTCCCTCAGTACTGACCCTCCGACAGTGCAGCGCTCTCTCAGTACTGCTCCTCCGACAGTGCGGTGCTCCCTCAGTACTGCCCCTCCGACAGTGCGGCGCTCCCTCAGTACTGACCCTCCGACAGTGCAGCGCTCTCTCAGTACTGCCCCTCCGACAGTGCGGCGCTCCCTCAGTACTGCCCCTCCGACAGTGCGGCACTCCCTCAGTACTGACCCTCCGACAGTGCAGCGCTCTCTCAGTACTGCTCCTCCGACAGTGCGGCGCTCCCTCAGTACTGCCCCTCCGACAGTGCGGCACTCCCTCAGTACTGCCCCTCCGACAGTGCGGTGCTCCCTCAGTACTGACCCACCCACAGTGCAGCACTCCCTCAGTACTGCCCCACCCACAGTGCGGCACTCCCTCAGTACTGCCCCTCCGACAGTGCGGCGCTCCCTCAGTACTGACCCTCCGACAGTGCGGCGCTCCCTCAGTACTGACCCTCCGACATGCGGCGCTCCCTCAGTACTGCCCCTCCGACAGTGCGGCGCCCCCTCAGTACTGCCTCTGACAGTGCGGCGCTCCCTCAGTACTGCCCCTCCGACAGTGCGGCGCTCCCTCAGTACTGCCCCTCCGACAGTGCGGCGCTCCCTCAGTACTGACCCTCCGACAGTGCGGCGCTCCCTCAGTACTGACCCTCCGACATGCGGCGCTCCCTCAGTACTGCCCCTGCAATAGTGCAGCGCTCCCTCAGTACTGACCCTCAGGGCCCTATGGGGAGAATCGGCCTCCACCGCCTCATCCCCAATTTGCCGGGCCGACTTTCACCCACATCCTGCTCCCTTACTGTAGTAAAAGGGCCTGATCCAGCGCCATCCGGCCCCCCTCCAGCTCCGCCGCCCCAGCGGGCTCACGCCCGGCGCCTCTGGTGGGCGGATGGCGGCGGATTGTCGTTCAACCCATTCCCTCACTCACCCGCTCGCCTCCATGACAGCCGCGCCAGCCTTACACGCATGCGCAACCAACAAGCGCCAGCGCGACAAGATGGTCCACCCTCGGCAGGCGCGGTGCTGCTGCCCCCTGCCGCACAGCAGAGTAACTGCTGCCCCCGGCCGCGCAGGAGTGTAACTGCTGCCCCCTGCCGCACAGGAGTGTAACTGCTGCCCCCTGCCGCACAGGAGTGTAACTGCTGCCCCCTTCCGCACAGCAGTTACTCTGCTGCCCCCTGCCGCACAGCAGAGTAACTGCAGCACTTGTGTAGACAGGATGCAGACACGCGTGAAGATGGGCTGCTGAATTTTTTAGTGTTTTTTTAGTGTTTAAAGTGGGGAAAAAAGTTACATTTCAAGTTTTAAAAGGTTTAAAATTTAAAGTTAAATTTAATTTTAGTTAAGTTAGTTCAGTTTAGTTTAGTTTAAGTTTAAGGTTAGTTTAGCTTAGTTTAAGTACGGAAGAAAAGACCGCCAAAAAGACCGCCAAAGACGGGACCCGAAAGAGGGAAAAATAATCCCGAGGAAAGCAGAAGCAAAAGGACAGAAGAAAGAGAGGAATAAACCCGGGGAAGAACCGGGAGAGCGAGGCACCAAGGCGAAGCCCGAGCGGCGGCCGGAACACGGGGCCAAGCGGCGGCTGGAGCGCGAAGCCCGAGCGGCGGCCGGAACACGGGGCCGAGCGGCGGCCAGAACACGGGGCTGAGCGGTGGCCGGAACACGGGCCCGAACGTCGGCCGGAGCGCGAAGCCCGAAAGGCGGCCGGAACACGGGCCCGAAAGGCAGCCGGAACACGGGGCCGGAACGCAGAGCTGGAAGCCAGGGAAAGGCCCGAGGAGCCGGGCTGAGACAGAGGCTCAGAGACCTCTGAGGGGGAGGGGAGCAGCCGGGAGACACCGGGAAACAGCGGCTCCCAGACACAGACCAGGACAGTGAGTACGGGGCCTGGGGGGGGCCCGGAGAGTGAGCGAGTCCGGGAGAGGGAAAGTTCACGAGCCGGGAGAGGGAAACACCAAACCCGGGGCCCCAGAAAAGTTTATTCTAAGGTCAACAATATTTTTGACCTCTACACTAAAAAAATGAGCGAATCAGAGGAGCCGCAGCAGCTCCCGGGGCGCACTGAGAGCAACCTCTTCCAGATTCCCCCTGACACCAAAAAAAATGCCAAAAAATCGCTGAAGCAACAGCAGTTGAGAGCAAAACCAGAAACTCTTTTTGCTGACTGGTACAAAAATGGGAAAAGGTGTAATCTCATTTTTTACTCAGATCAGTCAGCGGCTTGGATCAAAGCAATAAACATACACTATCCCAGGGTTAAGCATGAAAGAACCGCTAATGGGTCCAAACTGAAAATAAGGAAATCAGGGGACCCTAATAGTGAAACCACGACTGTCAACATGTACAGTAACGGAACAATATTGGTGCAAGGCAACCTCGACGACTTTGAAACAGCCTTCATGACGCTGAAAGAAATAATTGAGAGGGGAAGGAACAGCCCCAGGGTGACTAACAGGGAAAAAGCGACACACACTCCCCCCACCATTTACAACTCACCAGGAGTAAATCAGCCTGGTCAGGAGGTGAGTGAGCCACACAGTTCTAACCAGACACTCACCCCGGGGCCCCACAGCCCCATGGTACAGTTGAAAAGCCCCAGCGTAAATACCAGGGAGGAAGCCACACACACTCCCCCTACCACTTCCAGCTCACCAAGAGAAGAGCAGCCTAGCCAGGAAGTGAGTGAGCCCTCCAGCTCCGACCAGACACACACCCTGGGATCCCACAGCCACATACAACTAAAGGAGAAATTTAACCAGCTGGAGACAGAGCTGGTTAAACTTATAAGAACATAAGAAATAGGAGCAGGAGTAGGCCAATCGGCCCCTCGAGCCTGCTCCGCCATTCAATAAGATCATGGCTGATCTGATCCTAACCGCCAATCCACTATGACAGGACTATCTCCTGAATCTAACAGAATTAGACACACGAAACAGGAGCAGGATCAGGCTACACGGTCCCTGGGCCCGCTGCGCTACCCACAGGGCCATGACCGATCCGCACCTAAACTCATGTCCAAATTCCTGCCCGCTCCCCGTAACCCTTAATTCCCTTTTCTTCTAGGAAACTGTCTATTTCTGTTTTAAATTTATGTAATGATGTAGCTTCGACAGCTTTTTGGGGCAGCATATTCCATGGACCTACCACCCTCTGAGTGAAGTAGTTCCTCCTCATCTCAGTTTTGAAAGAGCAGCCCCTTATTCTAAGACTATGCCCCCTAGTTCTAGTTTCACCCATCATCTGGAACATCCTCCCCGCATCCACCCGATCCAACCCCTTCACAATCTTATATGTTTCAATAAGATCGCCTCTCATTCTTCTGAACTCCAATGAGTAGAGTCCCAATCTACTCAACCTCTCCTCATATGTCCATCCCCTCATCCCCGGGATTAACCGAGTGAACCTTCTTTGTACTGACTCGAGAGCAAGTATGTCTTTTCTTAAGTATGGACACCAAAACTGTATGCAGTATTCCAGGTGCGGTCTCACCAATACCTTGTACAACTGAAGCAATACCTCCCTATTTTTATATTCTATCCCCCTAGCAATGAAAGCCAACATTCCATTGGCCTTCTTAATCACTTGCTGCACCTGCATACTAACCTTTTGAGTTTCGTGCACCAGGACCCCCAGATCCCTTTGTACTTCAGTACTTTCCAGTTTCTTGCCTTTAAGATAATAACTTGCTCTACGATTTTTCCTGCCAAAGTGCATAACCTCACACTTTCCAGTATTGTATTCCATCTGCCAAGTCTCTGCCCACTTACTTAGCCTGTCGATGTCCCCTTGCAGGTTTTTTATGTCCTCCTCTCTCACTACTTTCCCTCCCATCTTAGTATCATCTGCAAACTTTGATATGTTACACTCGGTCCCCTCCTCCAAATCGTTAATATAGATTGTAAAGAGTTGGGGACCCAGCACTGACCCCTGCGGAACACCACTGGTTACTGATTGCCAGTCTGAGAATGAACCATTTATCCCAACTCTCTGCCTTCTGTTAGATAGCCAATCCTCTATCCATGCCAGAATATTACCCCCAATCCCGTGATTTTTTATCTTAAGCAATAATCTTTTGTGTGGCACCTTGTCAAATGCCTTTTGGAAGTCTAAATACACTACGTCCACTGGTTCACCTTTATCCACCCTGTATGTTACTTCCTCAAAGAACTCCAGCAAATTTGTCAAACATGACTTCCCCTTCATAAAACCATGCTGACTTTGTCTTATTAAACTATGATTATCCAAATGTCCTGTTACTGTCTCCTTAATAATGGACTCCAAAATTTTACCTACCACAGATGTTAGGCTAACCGGTCTATAGTTTCCAGCCTTCTGTCTACTGCCCTTTTTAAATAAGGGTGTTACATTAGCAGTTTTCCAGTCTGCTGGGACCTTTGCTGAGTCCAGGGAGTTTTGGAAGATTATTACCAATGCATCCACAATCCCTACCGCCACTTCCCTCAAGACCCTTGGATGTAAGCCATCAGGTCCAGGCGATTTATCCGCCTTGAGTCCCATTATTTTACCGAGTACCACTTCCTTAGTGATTTTGATCGTGTTTATCTCCTCCCCCCCTATAGCCCCCTGCTTGTCCAGTGTTGGGATATTCTTGGTGTCTTCTACTGTAAAGACTGATACAAAATATTCATTCAGTGTTTTTGCCATCTCCATATTTCCCACCATTAATTTCCCGGTCTCATCCTCTAAGGGACCAACATTTACTTTAGCCACCCTTTTTCTTTTTATATAACTACTAGCTGGGGAGCCCCGCGTTGCGAGGGCAATTTGGGGCGCGAGGGCAATTTTGGGGCGTTTGGTCTCCCTGCCCCTGTGTGTCCCCCCTCTCCCTGTCATGTCCTCTCCCTGTCCTATCCCTCCCTCCCCTCTCTCCCTCCCCTCCCCTCTCTCCCTCCCCTCTCTCCCTCCCTCCCCTCCCCTCTCTCCCTCCCTCCCCTCCCCTCTCTCCCTCCCCTCCCTCCCCTCCCCTCCCCGTCTCCCTCTCCCCCCCACCCCTCCCCCGCTCCCCCACTCCCACCCCTCCCCCACTCCCACCCCTCCCCCACTCTCCCTCTCGCCGGCCCCTCCCCCTGCCTAGCGAGCCCCGCGTTGCGAGGGCAATTTTGGGGCGCGAGGGCAATTTTGGGGCGTTTGGTCTCCCTGCCCCTGTGTGTCCCCCCTCTCCCTGTCATGTCCTCTCCCTGTCCTATCCCGCCCCTCCCCTCTCTCCCTCCCCCACTCCCCTCTGTCCCTCTCTCCGGCCCCTCCCCCTGCCTAGCGCCTGAGGTCCGGTGCCGTTGCTGAGGTCCCCCGCGTATCGCGCGGCTGATGGACGGCCGCTGCGTGCGGGCGGGCGGCGCATGCGCGGTGAGTGCAGGCGGCGCATGTGCGGTGAGTGCGGGCGGCGCATGCGCGGTCAGTGCGAGCGGCCCGCGGGAGCCGGCAAGGCCGTTAGCGAGCGGGAAACTTCGGGCGGTGCGCCCGGGCTCCGTCCGCGACACCTGAGAGGGGGAAGTAGAGAGAGACAGAGAGGGAAGAGGAGAAGGAGAGAGAGGGAAGAGGAGAGAGGGAAGAGGAGAAGGAGAGAGAGGGAAGAGGAGAAGGAGAGAGAGAGAGGGAAGAAAGAGTGAGAGAGAGAAATTTTTTCAGCTTCAGGCCCCGAGTCCCCCCTGCGCGAGGGTGAGGAGGAGATGGGGAGGGGGTTGCTAAACACAATATAAAACTCAAATAAATTGTTAATTAATTGCCTAACACATAATTGAAATATTTACCTTAGTTCCCTAACACACAGAAAGTGTGGGGGGAAAAATCGTGGAAAATCAAGATGGCGGCCACTCACCTCGGTTCAGAAGGATAAGGCCCGCCCACACACGCACCGATTGGTCGACCGGTCAGGTCACCGAAGCGTAGGATTGGTCAATCGTCGAGTCACTCGACACTCAACTGTAGGAAGACCTCGACGTCACACGGTCGCTAATGAGATGCTAATGAGCGGAACGCTGAACGTTTTTGGGATACCGCGGGCGGGATTTTTGTCCGGCCGAAATGTAAATACGCCTATGACCGGTCCGGAATCGCAAGCTTTCTTTTGAGGCGACGCGCGCGTCGGTACGCTCTGTAACTTCCAAACGTATAGAGACCAGGCGGACAGACAGACAGACAGACAGACAGACAGACAGAAGAGCCGCTTTATATATATAGATAAAAACTCTTATTATCTGTTTTTATATTTTTTGCTAATTTACTTTCATAATCTATCTTCCCTTTCCTAATCAATCTTTTTGTTATTTTTTGCTGTCTTTTAAAGTTTTCCCAATCCTCTATCCTCCCACTAGATTTGGCTACCTTATATGCCCTTGTTTTTAGTTGAATACTATCCTTAATTTCTTTACTTAGCCACGGATGGCTGTCTTTTCTTTTACACCCTTTTCTTCTCAGTGGAATATACTTTTTTTGGAAGTTGTAAAATAACTCCTTAAATGTACACCACTGATCATGTATCGTCTTACCCTTTAATCTATTTTCCCAATCCACTTTGCTCAATTGTGCTCTCATACCTTCATAGTCTCCTTTATTCAAGCTTAGCACGCTTGTTTGAGATACAACCTCCTCACCCTCGAATTGAACATGGAATTCAACCATGTTATGGTCACTCATTCCAAGGGGATCCTTTACTAGGACATTTTTAATTAATCCTGTCTCGTTACACAGGACCAGATCTAAGGTTGCTTGCCCCCTGGTCGGTTCAGTTACATACTGCTCAAGAAACCCATCCCTAATACACTCAATGAACTCATCCTCAAGGCAGCCCTGCCCAATTTGATTTGTCCAGTTAATATGATAGTTAAAATCCCCCATAATTATAGATGTTCCCTTATTACAAGCCTCAACTATTTCCTGATTGATACTCCGTCCAACCGAGTTGCAACTGTTCGGAGGCCTATAGACTATGCCCACTAGTGTTTTTTTCCCCTTATTATTCCTTATCTCCACCCAAACTGTTTCATTATCCTGATCTTTTGACCCAATATCATTTCTCTGTATTACAGTGATTCCTTCCTTTATTAACATAGCCACCCCACCTCCCCTTCCTTCCTGCCTGTCCTTCCTGATCGTTAAATAACCTGGTATGTTTAATTCCCAGGCATTGTCACCCTGCAGCCATGTTTCTGTAATGGCCACAAGATCATACCCATATGTAGCTATTTGTGCCATTAACTCATCTATTTTGTTACGAATGCTACGTGCATTCAGATAGAGAACTTTCGAATGTGTTTTT
This sequence comes from Somniosus microcephalus, assembly GCF_052327205.1. Classification (NCBI taxonomy): domain Eukaryota; kingdom Metazoa; phylum Chordata; class Chondrichthyes; order Squaliformes; family Somniosidae; genus Somniosus; species Somniosus microcephalus. Next base: position 2,218,848 of record NC_140989.1, on the reverse strand, counting down.
TGACACTTAGTTCCTGCTTTTGCCCTTTTTATTACTTTACCTTTTACTCCATACCTTCTGCCCCTTCCTGACACGCTCTGGTTTTTCATTTCCCCACTGCTACCTAAGTCTATGACCTTCTCTGTTGTCATTTTTATTATTTGTTCTCTAGGAACCTCCCCCCCACTAGTTAGTTTAAAGCCCTCTCTACAGCCCTAGTTATATGATCCACCAGGACCCTAGTCCCAGCACTGGCCAAGTGAAGCCCGTCCCAACGGAACAGCTCCCTCCTGCCCCAGTACTGGTGCCAGTGTCCCAGGAAGCAAAACCCATTTCTCCCACACCAGTCTTTCAGCCACGCATTTAACTCTCTGATTTTATTTGTCCTAGCCAAATTCGCTCGTGGCTCAGGTAATAATCCAGAGATTATTACCCTTGAGGTTCTGTTTTTTAATTTGACCCCTAGCTGCTCATACTCCTTTAACAGAACCGGCTTCCTAGTCCTATCTATGTCGTTTGTACCAACATGGACCACGACGACTGGATCCACCCCCTCCCACTGCAAGTTTCTTTCCAGCCCAGAGGAGATGTCCTTAACCCTGGCACCGGGTAGGCAACACAGCCTACGGGACTCTCGCTCTTGGCTGCAGAGAACTCTATCTATCCCCCTAATAATACTATCCCCTACCACTACAACATTTCTATTTACTCCCCCCTCTTGAATGGCCCCCTGTTCCACGGTGCTGTGGCCAGGTTGCTCATCCTCCCTGCAGCCCCTGCTCCCGTCCCCACAGGGAGTAAGAACCTCGAACCTGTTGGTCAAGAGCAAGGGTTGCGGCTCCTCCAACACTACCTCCTGGTTCCCCGTACCTGCCTCACTCGTAGTCACACCGTCCTGACCCTGGCCATGGGCTACATCTGAATTAATTAACTTCATAGGTGTGACCACCTCCTGATACACAGAGTCCAGGTACTTCTCCCCCTCCCTGATGTGTCCTCCCTAGAGGAGGTCCTTAAACTGAAAACCGACCAAGAAAACAGCATTTCAGCAATGAAGCATGAACAAAAGCAAGAGAGGGAGAGATACAGGAGAGAGCTGAATTTACTTGGGAACCAGGTGAAAGAGCTGCAGAAAAACAAAGAGAGCCATAGGGGAGAGATAGCGCCATTAGCCCAGCAGCCAGAGGCTAGAGATAAGACAGTGCAGAGCCCGACTGAACAGCTGCACTCTCACACTGAACAACAGCAGCAGACACACAATACAGGGGGAGCCACACAGACCGACCAGCACACTGAAGCCCAGTCTACCCCCACCACTGTGGAACAACAGGCGAGCCGCTCACAAGAGGAGCGCACACACCAGACACGACCACCCCAGTCCAACACACAACCTATGAGTCCAGGCAAAAGCCACCAGCCAGTAAACACCAACAAGGCTGACATCGTAATACTCATAGACTCAAATGGGAAATTTCTATGGGAAAAAAAGCTCTTCCCTAGACATAAAGTAAAAAAGTGCCCAACAACAGACAGAGCCCTGGAATGGCTGACCAAACCCCGATTAGACTCCCCCCAACACATAATAATACACACTGGCACAAATGACCTAAAGGCCCAGCAGAAAAGGGGTAGCAACATCACTCGGATCAGTGATTGAGAAGGCAAGCAATACCTTCCCAAACACTAGAATCACTGTTTCCACACTATTGCCGAGAACAGACTTTAACAACAAAACAATTCATGAGATAAATGCCAGCATAGCAAGAGACTGTGAATTAAAACACAACGTGCACCTGGCCCAACACCCCACCCTCGATGTGGAATGTCTTCATGACCACGTCCATATCCACAGGAGGCGAATATCGGTCTTTGCTAAAGCTCTGAAGGACATCGCTTTTAACCGGGTCCATACCCAGACTCCAGGAGGACCCCCCTCCGACAACCAGAGACCAGCAGGGTACAGACCAGGACTACTACAGAGACCACCACCACACCAAACGGGACCAGAGAGGATCCCCATGCACAACAACAATGTCGGACCTGCACCACTCCTGTCCTACAGGGGAACAGGACCGCCCCCAGCCAGACAGAGGGAGAGATGCTCAGGGCGTACGCAATACCTCAGGCAGAGACAATCCATTAAGAGACATAATGCAGACGCGCAGCAGCATCTACTTCCGCCTTATGGATCAGAAAAAAAATAAGGACTAGTTGCTAGAAAGAGTTGTAACCTATTAGAATCAGCATTTATAGACAATTGAAATGTTCTTTTTTTTCCCCATTTAGACACGACAAACACATATCATATTTTAACCAATCATAGTAAAAGATCAAACTTAACATGAAGTCCTTATATATCTCAACCTGGAATATCCAAGGTCGACGCTCTTCTGTGCGTGGCATGAAGAGTAGGACCCCAGAGTTCCTAGATGAAACTAAAGATCTGGATATTATCTTTTTACAGGAAACTTGGTGTAGAGGAGAAGGACACACTGGCCGTCCCCATGGGTACACAGAGCTGGTGGTCCCCTCCAATAAATTGCCAGGAGTAACCCAGGGCAGAGACTCTGGAGGCATACTGATTTGGTTTAAAACAGAGCTTAGGAATTGCATCAAATTTATAAAAAAGGGCAAAAACCACATATGGCTCAAAATTAAGAGGGGCGTCATCTCTAACATGCAAGATGTTTTCATTTGCGCACTCTATATCCCCCCAATGGAATCCCCGTACTTTAAAGAGGACACCTTCTCCAACATTGAGAGGGAGATTATCCAATTCCAGGCCAAGGGGAACGTGTTGATCTGTGGTGACCTCAATTCAAGAACTGGCGAAGAACCAGACTTCACCAATAATCAGAGGAACAACTACATATTCAGGAATAACCACTTCGATATCCCTTCCCATCCATATAGGCATAACTGCGACAAACAGACAAATGCTAACGGAAAACAGCTCCTGCAGCTCTGTCGAAGCCTGGGTCTGTACATTGTCAATGGTAGGTTCATGGGAGACTCCCTAGGAAGATCGACCTATTGCTCACCTCTTGGCTGCAGCACCGTAGACTATATGATTACAGATTTGGACCCATCCTCTTTCAGAGCATTCACAGTCAAACCACAAACAACACTGTCAGACCACAGTCAAATTACTGTGTATCTTAAAAGGACAGAAACAACCAACACAGAAACACAACCCAGTAAGCTGTACAACATCAAAAAATCCTACAGATGGGCCAAAAACAGCACGGAAAAATACCAGAAAGCAATTAGCAATCAATCAACTCAAGCTCTCTTGGACACCTTTCTGGAAAACATATACACTCACAATAAAGAAGGCGTAAACTGGGCAGTGAATAACCTAAATAATATTTTTGATAATTTGGCAACAATGTTGTGCTGTCTCTCCCTCTAACATAACCTACTTATATATGTATAACTTACCTGTTAGGGCCGTTGCCCCTTTAACTCACCGTTTAGGGCCATTGCCCCTTTAAGACGCGCCTTAGCGTGCTGACGTCACGTCACGTACGACGTGACGTGCGTGAGGCGGCTGCCGGCCCGACTCGGCTCTCCAGAAAGGCTGCCGGCACAGCCCGGCCCAGCGTCTTCGGCCGCATCGATCAGCCGCCGGGAGCGCCGCTATCTTCCGCTCCCGCGGCAAGCACCGGCCCAGCCTGGCCTCCAGCTCCTGCTCCCGACCTAGGCCCCAACGGCCAGCGACGCAACTACCGGCAAACGCGACGACGTCACGACCCCGAGCGTGATGAGGTCACCACGCTCCCCACGGCACTGCAAGTTCATTCCTCGTGGAGCTGCCGCCGGAACAAGACCTGCGCCACGGTGCTCCTCGGTTGTATTGTCCCCATGCTTCAGTCTTGGAAATTGTTTGTCTGTGAGTACTTAGAATGCTATAGACGATTAGCGTACACTGTATGTTGTAGAAAATGTTTAGTTGTAACTTTCTCTGTCTAGCTGGTTAACTAGCAACAGTATCTGATACACTATGTACAGGGCTAATTTAAAGAGAATGTCTTCCAGTTTGCTAAATGTAATTCGTTGCCAGACGTACCGTGTTGCCCAGACGTACCTAAATTTGTGTATACATATCAATTATGCGTCTGTACACTAATGTGTCCTTCCATTTCTGTGTTGTATTTCAGTTTTACAGTAAGAATCTTTCAGTAAAGCGTTACAAGAAAAGTCAAGCCTTGTGATTTTATTGGAAGATATCGAGTTGTTCGCTATCTGTCTAGCTCTGCACAGGATCGCGTTGCGAGGGCAGAACAAATGTCAAACTTGAAAGTTCACAAGAATAAACCCAAAACAAAAAACTATGAAAAATGGTTTGACCCAGATTGCCATAACATGAGGAAAAAACTCAGAAAAATATCAAACCAAAAACACAGACAGCCAGAAAACGAGGAATTACGCCTTACTTATTGTCAGGCACTAACACAATACAAAAACACACTCAGAACCAAAAAAGAGCAGTATTTTAAGAATACACTCAGCTCCATTGAGGAATCCATTGATTCCAATTGTTTCTGGGACAACTGGAATACATTACACAAAAAACAACACGACGAATTGGTCATTCAAAATGGAGACACATGGGAAAACCATTTTGAAAAATTATACCAGAAAAACACACTAAGCCCAGAGCAATACCAAATATGCAAAAAACTGGAAAAGCTCGAATTGGTCATAAAAGATAACCAAAACCCGCTAGACCCCATAATAACTGAAAAAGAGCTATTTGAAAAACTCAAGGACCTGCGACCAGGAAAAGCTTGCGGTGCAGATGGCATCCTAAGCGAGATGATTAAACACACAGACGATAAAATGAAATTGGCTATCCTAAAACTCTTCAACTTGGTTCTGAGTGTCGGTCACTTCCCTGATATCTGGAACATAGGACTCATAACGCCCATAGACAAAGTTGACCCAAATAACTATCGAGGCATCTGTGTAAACAGTAACCTGGGGAAGGTATTCTGTAGTATCATAAACAAAAGACTTATAAACTTCCTTGAGGAGCACAATGTCTTGAGTAAAAGCCAAATTGGATTCCTACCAAACTATAGAACATCAGATCATATCTTCACCCTACAGACCCTAATTGACAAACATGTTCATCAAAACAAAAGCAAAATTTTTGTCTGCTTTATAGATTTCCAGAAGGCTTTCGATTCCATCTGGCACGACGGTCTATTCTTGAAACTTATTGAAAGAGGTGTAGGGGGAAAAACATATGATGTAATTAAATCAATGTATACAAACAATAAATCCAGGAGGTAGTGTTGGAGGAGCCGCAGCCCTTGCACTTGTCCAACAGGTTCGAGGCTCTTACTCCCTGTGGGGACAGGAGCAGGGACTGCAGGGAGGATGAGCAACCTGGCCACAGCACCGTGGAGCAGGGGGCCATTCAAGTGGGGGGAGTTAAAAGAAATATTGTAGTGGTAGGGGATAGTATCGTTAGGGGGATAGATAGAGTTCTTTGCAGCCGAGAGCGAGAGTCCCGAAGGCTGTGTTGCCTGCCCGGTGCCAGGGTTAAGGACATCTCCTCTGGACTGGAGAGAAACTTGGAGTGGGAGGGGGAGGATCCAGTTGTCGTGTGATATACCTATCAATTCCTCCAATAAAAGGCGAAGAGTTACGAAGGTGACTAAAGGTTTTTATTGACTAAATAACAGCCCACTCTCGTGGGTGATCCGATCCAAGCAGGAGGAATACCAGCCAGTCGCTCACCTTTATACCTGGCCTGGTGGGTGGAGCCAAGGCGGAGTCGGCAGTGGTCATCCCAGGTATAGCAGTGTGGCAAGAGGCGACCTCGTACCGTGATACAATAGTGGTCAGTGATACAGTTATAACGAACAGTGGTGAACAGTGCTAACTACTAACAGTGATACGATAGTGAACGTGGTTTACCACATTCACCCCTTGTTTAGAATTAAGTCCGGCGGGGTGAAGTGTACTACCAATTCTGGTAGGTCAGTCTGTCCGGAGGCTTCGTAAGCCTCTCCGATCGCCGCAGCGGTGGTGTTGCCTTATCCGGTGCTGGTGCCTTATCCGGTGTTGATGCTGGTGTTTGCGTGGTCGGCGAGGGCTCGTGGGGTTCCGGCATGCCGTCTACCTGGACTGAGGTTGGGGGGGGTGGTGGCGGTGTTTCCGGATCGGCTGAGGGTGCGAGGTCTCGTAGGGAGACAGTGTCCTCCCGCCCGTCTGGGTACGCCACGTAGGCGTACTGGGGGTTGGCGTGCAGGAGGTTCACCCTCTCGACCAGGGGGTCCGTTTTATGGGTCCTCACGTGTTTCCGCAGCCAGACCGGCCCCGGGGCGGTCAGCCAGGTTGGTAGAGTGGTTCCCGTAGTCGACTTCCTGGGGAAAACGAACATTCGTTCATGGGGGGTGGTGTTAGTGGCCGTGCAAAGTAATGACCGGATGGAGTGCAGCGCTGTCGGGAGGACTTCTTGCCAGCGGGAGGTTGGGAGGCCCTTAGACTTTAAGGCTAAGAGGACGGCCTTCCATACCGTCGCGTTCTCTCTTTCCACCTGACCGTTACCTCTGGGGTTGTAGCTGGTGGTCCTGCTTGCTGCAATACCTCTCTCTAGGAGGAATTGCCGGAGTTCCTCGCTCATGAAGGAGGAGCCCCGGTCGCTGTGTATATAGTTCGGGAACCCGAACAAGGCGAAGAGGGCATTCAGGCACTTAATGACCGTGCTACTGGTCATGTCGGGGCAGGGGAAGGCAAAGGGGAAACGGGAGTACTCATCAACGATGTTGAGGAAGTACACATTACGGTCAGAGGACGGGAGGGGCCCCTTAAAGTCGATGCTCAGGCGCTCGAAGGGGCGGGTGGCCTTGATCAGGCTTGCTCGGTCCGGCCTATAGAAGTGCGGTTTGCACTCCGCACAGGTCTGGCAGTTCCTGGTCATGGTCCTGACCTCCTCGATGGAGTAGGTCAGGTTGCGGGCCTTAATGAAATGGTAGAGTCTGGTGACTCCGGGGTGGCAGAGCTGGTCGTGGAGGGTCTGAAGCCTATCGATATGCGCGCTGGCGCATGTCATTCGTGAAAGGGCATCAGGGGATTCGTTCAGCTTGCCTGGCCGGTACAAGATCTCATAATCGTAGGTGGAGAGCTCGATTCTCCATCTCAAAATCTTGTCATTCTTGATTTTGCCCTTCAGCTTGTTATTAAACATGAAAGCCACCGAACGCTGGTCGGTGAGGAGGGTAAATCGTTTGCCTGCCAGGTAGTGCCTCCAGCGCCGTACTGCCTCCACGATCGCCTGGGCCTCTTTCTCGACCGACGAATGTCGGATCTCGGGGCCCTGTAGGGTCCTTGAGAAGAAGGCCACTGGCCTCCCCTCCTGGTTTAGGGTGGCGGCTAAGGCGAAGTCGGATGCGTCGCTCTCCACCTGAAAGGGGATGGACTCGTCCACTGCGTGCATCGTGGCCTTGGCTATGTCTCCCTTAATGAGGGAGAAGGCCGCGCACGCCTCCTCCGTGAGGGGGAAGGAAGTGGCTTTCAGGAGGGGTCTGGCTTTGTCCGCGTAATTGGGTACCCATTGGGCATAGTAGGCGAAAAGCCCCAGGGTTCTCCTAAGTGCTTTAGGGCAGTGGGGGAGGGGTAGCTCCATGAGGGGGCGCATTCTTTCTGGGTCGGGGCCGATGATTCCGTTCTCCACTACGCAGCCGAGGATGGCAAGGCGCGTGGTGTTAAACACGCATTTCTCCTTATTGTAGGTGAGGTTCAGCCGTTGGGCCGTACGGAGGAATTTCTCCAGATTCGCGTCATGTTCCTGCTGGTCGCGGCCGCAGATAGTGACGTTATCTAGGTAGGGGAATGTAGCCTGCAGTTCGTTCTGGTCAACCATCTGGTCCATCTCCCTTTGGAAGACCGAGACCCCATTAGTGACACCGAAGGGGACCCTAAGGAAGTGGTATAGGCGCCCATTCGCCTCGAAGGCGGTATACTGGCGGTCCTCAGGGTGGATAGGGAGTTGGTGGTAGGCCGACTTCAGGTCGATGGTCGAGAATACTTTATACTGTGCAATCTGATTGACCATGTCAGATATGCGGGGGAGGGGGTATGCGTCCAGCTGGGTATATCTGTTTATGGTCTGGCTGTAGTCGATGACCAGGCGGTTTTTATCGCCGGTCTTTACGACTACGACCTGGGCACGCCAGGGGCTGCTGCTCCCCTCGATAATGCCCTCTTTCAGGAGGCGCCGCACCTCAGAGCTAATGAAGGCTCTGTCCCCGGCGCTATACCGCCTGCTTTTGGTAGCGACGGGTTTGCAGTCAGGGGTAAGGTTAGCAAACAGAGAGGGTGGCGGGACCTTGAGGGTGGAGAGGCTGCAGGTGTTACGCGGTGGGCGGTTTAACGTTTGCTGGTTGTTGACTGTGAGTGGGGGGAGGGGTCCACCGTATGCTAGGGTTACGCTTTGGAGGTGGGATTGGAAGTCCAGCCCTAGTAGGACGGCAGCGCAGAGATGGGGGAGGACGAGGAGTTTAAAGTTTTTATACTCCGTGCCCTTAACCGACAGGGTCACGACACAGTAGCCGCTGATGTCCGTGGCGTGGGACCTCGATGCCATCGAGATTCGGCTGCGCGTTGGTAGGACAGAGAGGGAGTAGTGGCTCACCGTGTCTGGGTGGATGAAGCTCTCCGTGCTTCCGCTGTCGAACAGGCAGGTCGTGGCGTGGCCGTTCACTTTGATGTCCATCATTGACTTGGACAGATGGTGCGGGCGGGCTTGGTCCAGGGTGACGGAAGCTAGTGTGTAGCTGAGCGAGTCGTTGTCATCTGCGGGCGAGGCGGTCGGGCGTGGTGAGTAAAATGGCGTCTCCCACGAGGTAGGGCCCCATGAGGCACGATTGGGGTCGGTTGCCTTAATCAAAGATGGCCGCCCCCATGACTCATGTGTGGGGGTGCTGGCCTCAGTTGCCCTAAACAAAGATGGCCGCCCCATGACTCATGTGTGGGGATGCTGGCCTCAGTTGCCCTAAACGAAGATGGCCGCCCCCATAGTTCGCATGCGGCACTGCTGGCCTCTGAGGATCCGCTCCTGCAGGCCTTGGAGAAGTGGCCTTTCTTCAGGCAGGTTTTACATATGGAGTTCTTGGCTGGGCAGCGCGACCTCGGGTGCTTCTCCTGGCCACAAAAAAAACAGCCGGCGGCCCGATCGCGGATGCCCGATGTCGGGGCCGGTGCCGGGGGTGGCGGGGCCGGTCGGGTCCGGGACGCCGACGCAGAGGTAGGTCCCGGGGGCGGCGCTGGGAAGGGTGCTGTGGTAGGGGTCGGGCCCGAGTCCCAGGGTCGCGAGCAGTACCTGGTGAATGCTTCCTGATCTTGGTGGGCCACTTCCAGGGAGATAGCGAGGGCTTCAGCTTTTTCCATGCTGAGGTCTTTAGCTTCCAGCAGTCTTTGCCGTGAGTACTCGGACCGTAGGCCTTTCAGGAATGCGTCGCGGATATTATCTTCAGTATTTTCGGCTGCCGACACCGATTTAAAGTCACAGTTCCTGGCGAGTGCATATAGCGCCTGTGAGAATTCGGCTACTGATTCTCCTGGCTGTTGCGGCCGTGATCTTAGGAGGTGCCTAGCGTACATGTAGTTTACCGGGGTCCGGTACTTCTGTTTCAGCAGGTTGATGGCGGTCTCGTAGGTAGTCATGTCCTCGATGAGAGTGTATACTCTCGGGCTCAGTTGTGCCTGCAGGACACTTAGTTTGGATGCCTGAGGGACGCTGGATTCTCTCAGGTATGATTCGAAGCAGACCAGCCAGTGTTTAAAGTCTGCGGCTGAGTTTGCTGCTCGTGGGTTCAGGTCCAGGTACGGCGGTCTGAGGGCTCGCAGCCAAGCTGGCTGGTGTGGCTGTGCTCCTGGGAGCTGCGCTGGTGGCTCCTCCGCCGGTTGTGACTCGTTGTCGGACATCATTAAATTTAGTCAATAAAATTGATATACCTATCAATTCCTCCAATAAAAGGCGAAGAGTTACGAAGGTGACTAAAGGTTTTTATTGACTAAATAACAGCCCACTCTCGTGGGTGATCCGATCCAAGCAGGAGGAATACCAGCCAGTCGCTCACCTTTATACCTGGCCTGGTGGGTGGAGCCAAGGCGGAGTCGGCAGTGGTCATCCCAGGTATAGCAGTGTGGCAAGAGGCGACCTCGTACCGTGATACAATAGTGGTCAGTGATACAGTTATAACGAACAGTGGTGAACAGTGCTAACTACTAACAGTGATACGATAGTGAACGTGGTTTACCACATCGTGATCCATGTTGGTACCAATGACATAGATAGGACAAGGAAGGAGGTTCTGCTGAGGGAGTTTGAGCAGCTAGGGGCCAAATTAAAAAGCAGAACCACAAGGGTAATAATCTCTGGATTATTACCTGAGCCACGAGCGAATTTGGCTAGGACAAATAAAATTAGAGAGTTAAATGCGTGGCTCAAAGACTGGTGTGGGAGAAATGGGTTTTGCTTCCTGGGACACTGGCACCAGTACTGGGGCAGGAGGGAGCTGTTCCGTTGGGACGGGCTTCACTTGGCCAGTGCTGGGACTAGAGTCCTGGCGGATCATATAACTAGGGCTGTAGAGAGGGCTTTAAACTAACTAGTGGGGGGGAGGTTCCTAGAGAGCAAATAATAAAAATGACAACAGAGAAGGTAATAGACTTAGGTAGCAGTGGGGAAATTAAAAACCAGAGCGTGTCAGGAAGGGGCAGAAGGTATGGAGTAAAAGGTAAAGTAATAAAAAGGGCAAAAGCAGGAACTAAGTGTCACAAAACATCTTTGAAAGTTCTCTATCTGAATGCATGTAGCATTCGTAACAAAATAGATGAGTTAATGGCACAAATAACTACATATGGGTATGATCTTGTGGCCATTACAGAAACATGGCTGCAGGGTGACAATGCCTGGGAATTAAACATACCAGGTTATTTAACGATCAGGAAGGACAGGCAGGAAGGAAGGGGAGGTGGGGTGGCTATGTTAATAAAGGAAGGAATCACTGTAATACAGAGAAATGATATTGGGTCAAAAGATCAGGATAATGAAACAGTTTGGGTGGAGGTAAGGAATAATAAGGGGAAAAGAACACTAGTGGGCGTAGTCTATAGGCCTCCGAACAGTGGCAACTCTGTTGGACGGAGTATCAATCAGGAAATAGTTGAGGCTTGTAATAAGGGAACATCTATAATTATGGGGGATTTAGCTATCATATTAATTGGACAAATCAAATTGGGCAGAGCAGCCTTGAGGATGAGTTCATTGAGTGTATTAGGGATGGGTTTCTTGAGCAGTATGTAACTGAACCGACCAGGGGGCAAGCAACCTTAGATCTGGTCCTGTGTAATGAGACGGGATTAATTAAAAATGTCCTAGTAAAGGATCCCCTTGGAATGAGTGACCATAACATGGTTGAATTCCATATTCAATTCGAGGGTGAGAAGGTTGGATCTCAAACAAGCGTGCTAAGCTTGAATAAAGGAGACTGTGAAGGTATGAGAGCGGAATTGAGTAAACATAGAAACATAGAAACATAGAGATAGGAACAGGAGTAGGCCATTTGGCCCTTCGAGCCTGCTCCGCCATTCAATGAGATCATGGCTGATCTTCGTCTGAGATCATAGCTGATCTTACCAGTTCAGTACCCCGTCCCCGCCTTTTCTCCGTAACCCTTAATCCCCTTAGCCTTCAGAAATATATCCAATTCTCTCTTGAAAATATTTATTGAATTAGCCTTCACAGCCCTCTGTGGCAGGGAATTCCACAGGCTCACCACTCTTTGAGTGAAGAAATTCTTCCTCATCTCTGTTTTAAATGATTTGCCCGCTATTTTTAGACTGTGGCCCCTGGTTCTGTGCTCCCCGGCCATTGGAAACATTCTCTCTGAATTCAGCCTGTCCAGGCCTGCCATAATTTTATATGTTTCGATGAGATCCCCTCTCAATCTTCTAAACTCCAGTGAGTACAAGCCCAAACTATTTAATCTCTCTTCGTAGGTCATTCCCGCCATTCCAGGTATCAGCCTGGTGAATCGCCGTTGCACTCTTTCCATGGCAAGAACATCCTTCCGCAGATGGGGCGACCAAAACTGTACACAATACTCCAGATGCGGTCTCACCAGCACCTTGTACAGCTGTAGTAAGGTATCCCTATTCCTATACTCGAACCCCCTTGATATGAAGGCCAACATACCATTTGCCTTCTTAATCGCCTGTTGCACCTGCATGCTCTCCTTCAGTGACTGGTGCACAAGAACACCCAGGTCCCTCTGCACTTCCCCATCTCCCAATCTATTGCCATTTAGATAATAATCTACCCTCCTGTTTTTACCCCCAAAGTGGATAACCTCGCATTTATCCACATTATAGTGCATCTGCCACGTATCCGCCCATTCCCCCAACCTGTCCAAATCGCACTGTAGCCTCCTGACATCCTCATCAGAGCCCACCCCTCCTCCTAGTTTAGTGTCGTCAGCGAATTTGGAAATATTGCATCCAATTCCCTGATCCAGATCATTTATATATATTGTGAACAGCTGGGGTCCCAGGACAGATCCTTGCGGCACCCCGCTGGTCACTGCCTGCCACTCCGAAAACGAGCCGTTTATTCCAACTCTCTGTTTTCTATCCGCCAGCCAGTTCTCTATCCACGTTAATACTTTGCCCCCAATTCCACGAGCCTTAATTTTGCATGATAATCTTTTGTGTGGAACCTTATCGAAGGCTTTCTGGAAGTCAAGGTACACCACATCCACTGGCTCACCCCCATCTATTTTACCAGTTACTTCCTCAAAAAATTCCAGCAGATTAGTCAAACACGATTTACCCTTTGTAAATCCATGTTGACTCTGTCCGATCCTTTCCCCATTTGTCAAGTGCTCCGCTATTTTATCCTTAATAATGGACTCTAGCATTTTGCCCACAACCGATGTAAGGCTTACTGGTCTATAATTCCCTGCTTTCTCTCTACCCCCCTTTTTAAATATTGGGGTAACATTAGCTACCCTCCAATCCACGGGTACTGTTCCCGAGTCAATGGAGTTCCGGAAGATGATCCTTAGAGCATCTGCTATCTCCAGGGCCACCTCCTTAAGTACCCTAGGATGTAGTTTATCAGGCCCCGGGGATTTGTCGGCCTTCAGTCCCCTCAACTTACCCAACACCATATCCCTAGAGATACTAATTTCTGTCAGCTCCTCCCTCTCATTAGTCCCTATGTTTGCCGATATTCCTGGGAGGTTATTTGTGTCCTCCTTTGTGAATACAGAACCAAAGTATGAGTTTAATTGGTCTGCCATTTCCTTATTCTCCATTATATATTCTCCCGAATCGGACTGCAAGGGACCGACTTGGGATTTTACCAGTCTTTTCCTCCTGATATACCGATAAAAGCTTTTGCAGTCTGTCTTTATGTTTGCTGCAAGTTTACTTTCGTATTCTATTTTCCCCTTCCTGATTAATCCCTTTGTCCTCTTTTGCTGTATCCTGTACTGCCCCCAATCTTCCGGTCTGGTGCTTTTTTTTGCCAGTTGATATGCCCTTTTTTTTGATTTTATGCTGTCCCTAATTTCCCTCGTTATCCACGGTTGAGTCACCTTTTTAGGTTTATTTTTATGCCAAACCGGTATAAACATGTTCTGGAATTCTTCCATTCTATCTTTGAATGCTTGCCATTGTCTATCCACTGTCAATCCCCCCAGAAACACCACCCAATCAATCTTACCCAATTCCCGTCTCATACCCTCGTAATTCCCTTTATTTAAGTTCTGGACCTTAGTCTCTGATTCAATTTCCTCACTCTCCATCTCGACTGAGAGCTCGATCATATTATGATCGTTCTGACCCAAGGGGCCTCGTACAAGAAGATTGCTGATAAGTCCCTTCTCATTGCACAATACCCAGTCTAAAATGGCCTGATCTCGAGTCGGCTCCTCGACATATTGGTCCAGATAACCGTCCCGAAAACATTCCAGGAATTCCTCCTCCTCAGAATTTTTACTAATTTGGGTAGTCCAATCAATATGTAAATTAAAGTCACCCATGATGACAGCTGTGCTCTTATCGCACGCTTCTCTAATTTCCCTTTTTATGCCTTCCCTCACCTCCATATTACTATTTGGAGGCCTATATATCACACCCACTAACGTTTTCCTCCCCTTGCTATTTCTCATTTCTACCCATACAGATTCCGTTTCATCCGAGTTAATATCCTTCCTTTCCATTGCATTAATCCCCTCCTTTACCAGCAATGCTACCCCACCTCCCCTACCTTTTTGCCGATCCTTCCTAAATATTGTATATCCCTGGATGTTAAGTTCCCAGCCTTGCCCACCCTGCAGCCACGTTTCTGTAATCCCAATCAAATCATACTTGTTTACCTCTATTTCCACAACTAATTCATCCACCTTGTTCCTAATGCTTCTAGCATTAAGATACAAAGCCTTCAGGCTTGCTTTTTTCACACTCTCATTATGAATTAGTTTGGCCCTTTGTGTTTCTCTCCTTTGCTAATTGCTTCTCACCTTTCTACCATCTATTTCTGACTTCTTATGACTTCCCTCTTTTCCACTACCTAGGTTTCCATCCCCCTGCCAAATTAGTTTAAATCCTCCCGAACCGCCCTAGAAAATATTACCCCGAGGACATCGGCTCCCTCACAGTTCAGGTGTAGACCGTCCCCTTGGTACAGGTCACTCCTCCCCAAGAACTGGTTCCAATGCCTCAAGAATTTAAATCCCTCTCCCTTGCACCACTGCTCAAGCCACGTATTTAGCTTATCTATCTTACTCTCTCTAAACTTATTAGCTCGTGGCACTGGTAGCAATCCAGAGATTACTACCTTTGAGGTCCTACTTTTCAATTTAGCTCCTAACTCCCTAAATTCAGCTTGTAGGACCTCCTCCCTCTTTTTAGAGTGGATTGGGAAAATAGATTAAAGGGTAAGACGATACATGATCAGTGGTGTACATTCAAGGAGTTATTTTACAACTTCCAAAAAAAATATGTTCCACTGAGAAGAAAAGGGTGTAAAAGAAAAGACAGCCATCCGTGGCTAAGTAAAGAAATTAAGGATAGTATTCGACTAAAAACAAGGGCATATAAGGTAGCCAAATCTAGCGGGAGGATAGAGGATGGGGAAAACTTTAAAAGACAGCAAAAAATAACAAAAAGATTGATTAAGAAAGGGAAGTTAGATTATGAAAGTAAATTAGCAAAAAATATAAAAACAGATAGTAAGAGTTTTTATAGTTATATAAAAAGAAAAAGGGTGGCTAAAGTAAATGTTTGTCCCTTAGAGGATGAGACCGGGAAATTAATGGTGGGAAATATGGAGATGGCAAAAACACTGAATGAATATTTTGCATCAGTCTTTACAGTAGAAGACACTAAGAATATCCCAACACTGGACAAACAGGGGGCTAATGGGGGGGAGGAGCTAAACACGATCAAAATCACTAAGGAAGTGGTACTCGGTAAAATAATGGGACTCAAGGCGGATAAATCACCTGGACCTGATGGCTTACATCCTAGGGTCTTGAGGGAAGTGGCGGTAGGGATTGTGGATGCATTGGTAATAATTTTCCAAAATTCCCTGGACTCGGCAAAGGTCCCGGCAGACTGGAAAACTGCTAATGTAACACCCTTATTTAAAAAGGGCAGTAGACAGAAGGCTGGAAACTATAGACCGGTTAGCCTAACATCTGTGGTAGGTAAAATTTTGGAGTCCATTATTAAGGAGACAGTAACAGGACATTTGGATAATCATAATTTAATAGGACAAAGTCAGCATGGTTTTATGAAGGGGAAGTCATGTTTGACAAATTTGCTGGAGTTCTTTGAGGAAGTAACGTATAGGGTGGATAAAGGGGAACCAGTGGACGTAGTGTATTTAGACTTCCAAAAGGCATTTGACAAGGTGCCACACAAAAGATTATTGCTTAAGATAAAAAATCACGGGATTGGGGGTAATATTCTGGCATGGATAGAGGATTGGCTATCTAACAGAAGGCAGAGAGTTGGGATAAATGGTTCATTCTCAGACTGGCAATCAGTAACTAGTGGTGTTCCGTAGGGGTCAGTGCTGGGTCCCCAACTCTTTACAATCTATATTAACGATTTGGAGGAGGGGACCGAGTGTAACATATCAAAGTTTGCAGATGATACTAAGATGGGAGGGAAAGTAGTGAGTGAGGAGGACATAAAAAACCTGCAAGGGGACATCGACAGGCTAAGTAAGTGGGCAGAGATTTGGCAGATGGAATACAATACTGGAAAGTGTGAGGTTATGCACTTTGGCAGGAAAAATCGTAGAGCAAGTTATTATCTTAATGGCAAGAAACTGGAAAGTACTGAAGTACAAAGGGATCTGGGGGTCCTGGTGCACGAAACTCAAAAGGTTAGTATGCAAGTGCAGCAAGTGATTAAGAAGGCCAATGGAATGTTGGCTTTCATTGCTAGGGGGATAGAATATAAAAATAGGGAGGTATTGCTTCAGTTGTACAAGGTATTGGTGAGGCCGCACCTGGAATACTGCATACAGTTTTGGTGTCCATACTTAAGAAAGGACATATTTGCTCTCGAGTCAGTACAAAGAAGGTTCACTCGGTTAATCCCGGGGATGAGGGGATGGACATATGAGGAGAGGTTGAGTAGATTGGGACTCTACTCATTGGAGTTCAGAAGAATGAGAGGCGATCTTATTGAAACATATAAGATTGTGAAGGGGTCGGATCGGGTGGATGCGGGGAAGATGTTCCCGATGATGGGTGAAACTAGAACTAGGGGGCATAGTCTTAGAATAAGGGGCTGCTCTTTCAAAACTGAGATGAGGAGGAACTACTTCACTCAGAGGGTGGTAGGTCCATGGAATATGCTGCCCCAAAAAGCTGTAGAAGCTACATCATTACATAAATTTAAAACAGAAATAGACAGTTTCCTAGAAGTAAAGGGAATTAAGGGTTACGGGGAGCGGGCAGGAATTTGGACATGAGTCTAGGTTCAGATCGGACATGGCCCTGTGGGTAGCGGAGCGGGCCCAGGGGCCGTGTAGCCTGATCCTGCTCCTATTTCATGTGTCTAATTCGGTTAGATTCAGGAGATGGTTCTGTGATAGTGGATTGGCGGTTAGGATCAGATCAGCCATGATCTTATTGAATGGCGGAGCAGGCTCGAGGGGCCGATTGGCCTACTCCTGCTCCTATTTCTTATGTTCTTATGTTCTTATGTGCAGTTAAAATTGGAGACAAACAAACAAAATACTTCCCACAGGGGCGTGGTGTGACGCAGGGCTCGCCCATCTCACCGACACTCTTTAATATTTACATAAATGAATTGGCAAAACTACTTGAACAATCTACAGCACCCGGCCTCACCCTATATGAATCCAAGGTTAAATTCCTCCTCTATGCAGATGACCTGGTTCTGCTGTCACCAACTAAGGAGGGTCTACAGCAGAACCTAGATCTGCTAGAGTCATACTGTCAGACCTGGGCCCTGACAATAAACCCCCAAAAAACCAAAGCCCTTGTGTTCCAGCAAAGATCCAGACATCAGGGACCCAGAATAAATTTCACACTGGGAACAACTAAAATTGAACAAACCACTAACTGCACATACTTGGGCTTAAAAATCAGTTCTACGGGAAATTTTCATCTGGCTGTGAATGAACTGAAAGAGAAAGCAAGAAGGGCTTTCTATGCCATTAAAAAATCAATCCAAATAGAAATCCCAATTAGCATTTGGCTCAAAATTTTCAAATCAGTAATTGAACCAATTGCACTCTATGGCAGTGAGGTGTGGGGACCGCTAACACAACAAGAATTTGCAAAATGGGACAAACACCCAATTGAGATCCTACATGCAGAATTCTGTAAAAGTATCCTCCGGACTCAAAGGAAAACCGTAAACAATGCATGCAGGGCAGAACTAGGCCAATATCCATTAATAATTCCTATCCAAAAAGGAGCCACCAAATTTTGGAAACACCTAAAAATGAGCAACCCCCACTGCTATCATTACGAAGCCCTGAAATGCCAAGAGAGGATCATAAAGAAGAATACCCTCAGTCAACTAGTCCTGGGACTCAGTGAAGTAACTACTAACACTACTAACAATAACCAGCCCCAGGACAGTGACATCGTAGCACAGAGAATTCGACCCAACACAATTGTCACTAAGCAAAAGGAAAAATATCTGTCATATTGGGCAGAAACAACAAAAACCCAAAACAAACTCAATTGCTACTTGGCCCTAAACAGACAATACAACATGGCTGAATACCTGACCACGGTAAAAGATAGCAAATTGAGAAAAACCTTGACTATGTACAGACTTAGTGAGCATAGCCTGGCTATCGAAAAAGGCAGACACAGACAGACCTGGCTGACAAGAGAGAACAGGATATGCTCTCACTGCAGTCAGGGAGTGGTGGAGACAGAGATGCACTTCCTCACAACTTGTGGAAAATATCAGGGCATAAGGGAGAATTTCTACCCAAAATTCACAAAAATATGCCCTGAATTCAGAAATTTGAATGACGACCAAAAACTCCCATACCTACTAGGGGAACAGAGAAATTGTGTAACCTTAGTGGCACACTATGTTACAGCTTGCTATAAACAGAGGGACAACCATTAAATCTAAGGAAAGAGTATATACAAATTATATGAATGTATATTTATACACTCAGGGATATATCTGTTTATACACTGTATGGATAGACCTGTGTTTATGTGTTCAACCATAAATGTTTTTTGATGCTTTGGCAACATAAGATGTACCTTGTCATCATGCCAATAAAGCGAATTGAATTGAATTGAGATAGCTCGTTACACTCTCGCTACCAGGGGCATTACAGAGAGCAGGCAGACTGGTGCTACAGGTCTGTTCTCTTTTGTTCTCTCCCAGCCTGGCCTCTCAATCTATTTCATTTCCTGTGCCTTTCCAGTCTTGACAAAGAGTTTGTCTCGAAACATTAAATTTTTCAGCATTTTCTGTTGTTATTTCGGATTTCCAGCATCCTGCTGAGGGCCCCAATCCTAGAGGAAGGGTATGGCTCGTTTAAGAACTACCCCTTTCAAAGATAATTGCGCCTGAAGTGTGAAGAAACTTTCCCCAGCCAGCTGAACATAAAAGGGTGAAGTTCGAGAGAAGTAGGGAGGCTGAAAGAGGTTGGGAGTGGCTAGGACTGCTGTTGGTAGGGGAGACAAGACTTTGAGATGGTAGAACTGTGCAACAAGATGTATCCTTCACCTTTACAACGGTACCACCCAAAAAAGGTGGTAGAGAGAAAACGGGGGATTATAGACCGGTATAATGACAGAGCATCTATCCTGTACTTGTACGTTTCAATGAGATCACCTCTCATTCTTCTAAACTCCAGAGAGTATAGGCCCATTCTACACAATCTCTCCTCATAGGACAGCCCTCTCATCCCAGGAATCAATCTAGTGAACCTTCGTTGCACCGCCTCCAGGGCAAGTATATCCTTCCTTAGATAAGGAGACCAGAACTGTGCCCAGTACTCCAGGTGTGGTCTCACCAAGGCCCTGTACAATTGTAGCAAGACTTCCTTACTCTCATACTCCAACCCCCTTGCAATAAGGGCCAACATGTAATTTGCCTTCCTTCTTGCTTGCTGTACCAGCATGCTAGCTTTCTGTGTTTCTTGCACGAGGACACCCAAATCTCTCTGAACACCAACATTTGAAAGTTTCTCACCATTTAAAAAATATTCTGTTTTTCTATTCTTCCTACCAAAGTGAATAACCTCACATTTCCCTACATTATACTCCATCTGCCACCTTACTGCCCACTCACTTAGTCTGTCTATATCCCTTTGCAGGCTCTATGTTCTCCACACAGCTTACTGCCCCACCTAGCTTTGAATCATCAGCAAACTTGGATACATTACACTTGGTCCCTTCATCTAGGTCATTAATATAGATTGTAAATAGCTGAGGCCCCAACACTGTCCAATTGGAGCCAGAGAATCACCTGCAATGGTTTCTCTTCCCGCTCCTACATCATTACCTCTGGAGTCCCCCAAGGATCTATCCTTGGTCCCCTCCTATTTCTTATCTACATGCTGCCCCTTGGCGACATCATCTGAAAACACAATATCAGTTTCCACATGTACGCTGACAACCCCAACTCTACCTCACCACCACCTCTCTCGACTCGTCCACAGCCATTGATTTCTCAGACTACTTGTCTGACATCCAGTATTAGATGAGCAGAAATTTCCTCCAATTAAATATGGAAGACCAAAGCCATTGACTACAGTCCCCACCACAAACTCATGGAATGCATTCAAGACAGTTTCCTAGAACAATGGCCTAGAAATTGGGTATAGCCCCGCTTGAGGCGCTAGAACTGGCGGTGCGCTACGTTTATAGCCAGACGAAACTTATCGCTGCCTGGCGAGATATTGGGTTGCATCACCCCCAAAGGGGATTGAGGCGCTAATTCAGCCGTTGCACGGTGTTCCTAAGGCGCAAAAGTTCAGGCGCTACTCAATATCAACGCGGACGGGCGCAGCGCAGGTGATCTCAATTACGGGAAACCATGAGACTTCCAGGCGCCAGCCGGCTCTTAAAGGGGTGGATCAGTCAGCCTGAGCTTCAACACCCAACGCTCTGTAGGCCTCAGAATCGGCGCTCGCCCTTCTCTGGCGTTAGAAACTTGTTCAGCATGGAGAAGGTTAGGCAGAGAGCAGAACGCTTCAGCACTGAGGCTCTGGACCAGTTGGTGGCTGCAGTTGAGCGCCATCGAGATGTCCTGTATCCGGACAATGGCAAGAGGCCGAATCAGAAGGCTTACCGACGATCTCGGAGGGAGGTTGCTGTGAGGGTCAACTCCAGCAGCATGGCTACCAGGACCCCTGTTCAGTGCAGGAAGAAATTCAACGACCTCACATGGATCGTTAGGGTGAGTGATGGTTTAGCAAACTTCTGATTCCCTCCATCTGCAGCTGACTTTGGGCACCCTGTTGCCATGATGCCCCAATGGCCATCTGTCAGCAAGCACCCATGGCCCTTTCTGGGCACACACATGGACAGATGTCTCAAAGACTCATGTAAGGGCTCTTACACCATGGGGGGCATGCGATGATGTCTCAAGGCCTCATGTAAGGGCTCTTACACCATGGGGGGCATGCGATGAGCTCTCAAGGCATCATGTTACAGAACTTCCCCTTCTTTCCCCTGCAGTCCAAGCTGGCGATGATTCGAAAGGAGCAGCGTCGAACCGGTGGCGGACCTGCACAAGTGGTCACTCTCACGGATCTGGAGGAGAGAGTGCACCAGATACTTGGAGGACGTCTGTCTGGTCCTGTGACCACTGCATCTGCCGACCCCATTACCGACAGCGAGGGTAAGACTCTCACCTTTTCCACCTGTTGCCTTCCACTTGGTCCCCCCGCCAGCATGCATCCTCAGTGTGCAGCCATGTCAGAGCCTTGCCGCAATCTGGCATGCCTTTCAGCAAAGCTGTCCTTTTGCTAAAGCCACTCTTCCACCTCCCACTTTCAGATGAAGCAGCACCAACTCGGGCTCAACGCACTGAAGCTGCCAGTGCCAGTGCCACCGGAGGCGAGGACCAGGAGGAATCCGGACCAGCCGTTGCAGAATCCGGGGAGCGGACACATCTACAGACTGGGGATAGTAGTCCCCTGGAGGGGAGGGGGGGGTGGCTCTGAGGATGAACCAGTTGCCGGACCAAGCGGCATGGAGCAACGCAGGGGGGATAGGCAAGTTCGGCCACCATCTCCCCGCAGGGCAAGGCAGGTCATCATGACTGCTGCACAAAGTGCAGATGAGGTCCGTCGCCTGGCTGAAATGAGCAAACAGGCCCGGGTCAGACACACGGAGCTGATGGCTGCAGTGGAGAAGATGCCTGAGTCAATAGATTCATTGGCTAGGAGTATGTTGGACTTCGGGGCAACAATGGAGAGGACTCTGCAGGGCTTTGGGGCAACAATGGAGAGGACTCTCTAGGTGTTCGGGGAAACAATGGACAGGTCTATCCAGGGCTTCGGGGCCACAATGGACAGGCCTATCCAGGGCTTCGGCCCAACAATGGAGAGGACTGTCCACGGCTTTGAGTCGGCTATGGAAAGGACTGTTCAGGGCTTCGGACAATCCCTGGAAAGGTCTGTGCAGGGCTTGTCCGAGGCAGTGGAGCGGTCGGCACCTGGCTTGTCCGAAGCAATGGGAAGAACTGTCCAGGGCTTCTCCGAAGCACTGGCACCTGGCACACAGGTCCTCACTGTTGCCATGCAGTCACTTGCTGGGCTCCTCCACACCCAGATTGAGGCAACGCGAACTCTCACTGCAGCCACCCTCTCTGCATCAGTGGAGCCTGCGATTGTGGCGGATGAGCCGAGCCGCTCCCCTCAGATAGCCAGTGTGTCGTCCGACCATGGTGCAGGTGTCCTCTCTCGGCAGGAGACCATTGCACATGCCAGCGCTGGGACGCCTGCATTGCAGCTGCCACCACCTGCAGGCCACACTGCTTCCAGCCATGGTCACATCAAGCATCCTGCGTCCGCACCCTCCAAGCCCAGAGGTCGGCCAGGCCGTACCTCAGGGGCTTCTGCGCTTCCACACAGTCAGCAGGCGTCCCCCAGCCTTGAGCCCGCCACTGGGGTCCAATTACGTAGGAGCAGCAGGGAGGGAAGGGGCCGGGCGCGAAAGAGAAGTCGTTCTCCCTCAAGGGGCCAGTTGTAGAGGGAGGTGCTGAGACGTTTCTTTGTCCAAATTCAAGGACACCCTCACCTGTTGTTATATTTGCAGAAGGTTTGTTGAGTTTTGCGGCTTTGCCAAGGAGTTCACAGTTATTTAGTAACTTATGGTTTCTGTTGACATTACGTTGTTTTGCTGTAATGAAAGACTTTTGTGCCAATAAACAGAAGTTTCAATGTGGCATGGTGCACGTGACTACTTTCAGTGATGCTGGCATTCAGAGGCCGTCAAACATCCAAAGTGCGCATGAGTTAAGACTCTCATCATTCCGCCACAGGGGTCTCGAAACGAGTCCTGATGAGCCTCTGACGTATGGACCTTCCACTTTCAGCAGCCCTTCCATCTTCCTCCTCCTCCTCCTCCTCCTCCTCCTCCTCCGCCTCCTCCTCCTCCTCCTCCTCCGCCTGCTCTTCTCCTCCTCCTCATCCTCCTCCTCCACCTGCTCTTCCTCCTCCTCCTCCTCCTCCGCCTGCTCTTCCTCCTCCTCCTCCTCACCCTCATCCTCCTCCTCCTCTGCCTGCTCTGCTGGTCGTTGAGGGACAGCTGGAATTGGCTGTGTGCGTCGATTCGCCAAGTTGTGGAGCATGCAGCAGACGACGACGATGTGTCCCACTTGCTGCGGCGAGTACTGCAGGGATCCCCCCGAATGTTCCAGACATCGGAAACGCTTTTTGAGAACACCAATAGTGTGCTGTTTACTGTGCCTGGTCGGCTGATGGCCGCTGCTGATCAGCTCTTCTGCTGGGGTGTCGGCCACACGGAGTGTTGTCATCAGCCATGGCCAGGGAGGATAGCCCTTGTCCCCAGTAAGCCAGCCTCGTCTTCGAGGCAGCCCCTCAAAAAGGTTACAAACTGAGGTCAACCGCAGGATAAAGGCATCGTGGCTGCACCCTGGGAAATGCGCGGTGACTGCCATGATGATTTGGCGGTGGTCACAGACCAGCTGCATGTTGAGGGAGTGGAACCCCTTGCAGTTGCGGAAGTCCTAAGGATGATGGCATGGCGCCCTCAAAGCCACGTGTGTGCTGTCAGTCGCCCCCTGCACCATGGGGAAGTCCACAATAGAAGCGACACCCTGCGCGCGCTCCGCCTGCTTGTGCAGGGTCAGAGGCAAGGTCATGAATTGACGCCTTCGCCTATAAAGGGCATCTGTAACTTGCCGGATGCAGCAGTGGACTGCAACCTGAGTGACAGTCGCAAAGTCCCCAATGGCTGACTGAAACGATCTGTTGGCATAAAACTTGAGGCCATCAGTCAGTTTAGCGATCACGGACAGAGAGGTTCTGCACCGTTCACGCGGCTGCAGATCCTGACCAAGCAGGTGGCACAGATCAGTAACAATGTCCCTCCAGAATCGGAGCCTTCCCAAACACTGCTCCTCCGACATGTCAAGGCTTGTCACCTGCTGCCTAAAGACCCTCGCAGCATCCCGTCGGATTGGCCGACCTCCATTGCCCCTCCTCCTTCTGGCCATTCCCGGCCCTCTCTCCCGCCGTCTCTCTGCCCCTTCACAGTGTTGGGCGATGAGGCCGTCGCCCTCCAAAGAAGCTCACATTCCGATGCCAGTTGGTCAAAAGGCTTTTAGGTGTAGTGCTGCAAGTGCTTCGGACAGGTTTGAAGGTCCCAAGTACTCTAAAGCTAAATTCCCAAAACTCTGCTCCACAGTAGCTCGCCAACTCTCTCCAGCAACGATCGCAATGAGCAGGCCAAGTGGCTGAAGATTCTGCACTAGAGCTGTCCCCTTTAAATAGCGCCCCCCTACTCCGAGAAGGGCCTGTTAGCCCTCCCTCGAACTGTCACTAATAGCGCTAGGCGTTAAGGCTCCGGGCGCCACCCAATATGCGCTCAGGCGCTCCTCGAAGGCATTGCACACTGAAATGACGTCATGATCTGCTTGCGCTTGCGGGCGCGCGCAAACACTTAGCGCAGGCGCTAAATGTATAGTCAATACCTGAGTTGTCGCTATCTTCATAGCGACCGCCCAACATAGGGTATCGCCCCAATTCTAGGTCTCTTTAGGCGCTCAGCGCCGGCGCTACCAACCAAGTTTCTAGGCCTATAACTCTATAACTGTAAAATTAGGAAAGTTTTCGATAGGGTGGGCGTAAAAAAGATGTTTCCACTTGTGGGCGAGACCAAAAGTAGAGGCCATAAATATAAGATAGTCAGTAATAAATCCACTAGGGAATTCAGGGGAACCTGTCTCTCTCTCTCTCTCTCTCTCTCTCTCTCTCACTCTCTCTCTCACTGCCTCTCTTTCCCACACAGAACAAAAGTAAATGGTCCAGGGTTGAGATTTTATGTTAAACTGTTCTGATCGAGAACCCCCTCTCACAGTTTTCCGACCCCGGCCCAGGCACCATTACGTCTTCATCGGGGTTATAATTTCCGTTATTATTGTCATCTCAATCCTTGTAAAGTTTGGTGAGTATAACTTTAATCTCCTCTGTGTCTAACCCGTGCTGTACATGCCCTGGGAGTGTTTGACAGGACAGTGTAGAGGGAGCTTTACTCTATATCTAACCCGTGCTGTACCTGCTGTTGTGTATGTACCTTTAAGAGAGAACTGCTTTTATACTGTAGTACCGGCAGTGACCACACCTGTATATAAAGCCGTAGCAGGCTTCTGTACTTTCAGTTCCAGCATACCCTCTGTTCAGTAAACACCTGTTATTACCGTTCTCCTGCAGTCCGTGTGTTATTGATACGCGGACACTACAGTGGCGACGAGCAGGTTCGAACTCACCTGCAGTACTGCATCACCTCATGGGGATCCATCCCTGAAAAGAAGCTTCTTGGAGGTCGAAGCCAGAGCAATGGGCGTCGACTGTGGGCAACCGCCCAGTGATCCATCGGAGTTCAGTGAATCGCAGGGGAAGCTGTGGAGAGCTGGGCTTGGCTCCCCAGTCAAGGTGTTACAGCAAATCGTGCTGGTAGCAGGTAGTGCGCTGACCCTTCCGGACTGCGGCGGGCTTGAGCTCGATCGAGCGGCTCTGCAAGGGGGCCGTGCAACGTCGTCGGGAAGGAAAAGAGAGAGAGAGGGTGGAGCGCACAGGGCGCGGTCGGTGCTCAAGAGCCGGGCATCGTTAGAGAAAATAAAAAGAGGGGAAGGAAAAGAGACGCGCAGTGGACAGCGTCGAAGAAGAATAAAACTAAGGAATTTAACTAACAAAAGAGAGACGCGCTGAAGCTGCGGGGCGCTGCCATTATGATTTAGAACGCTAGGAGCAGCATTGGCAGCAAGGGGAAGAAGGAAAAGCGCGGGAGGCGCCATTTTAATCCATTGGGGAAGAAGGAAAAGCGCAGGAGGCGCCATTTTAAACCACCCAAGATGCCGAAGAGTGGCAGTATCACTGCTTTCGACAACGAAATAGAAGACTGGACCACGTATGTGGAAAGAATTGAAGTGTACTGCAAGGCAAATGGGGTGGCCGATGAAAAGAAGGCGTCAGTATTATTAAATTTGATGGGCGCGAGAACGTACGGCCTATTGTGGAATTTAATTACCCCAGCTAAACCAATGGAGAAAAGCTTTGAAGAGATTGTCAATATCTTACAGGAACATCTAAACCCTACACCGCTGCTGATAGCAGAAAGATTCAAGTTCCATAAAAGAAACCGGCACAAAGATGAGAGTAATGCTGACTATCTTACGGAACTACGCAAGTTATCGAAGCACTGCCAGTTCGGAGCAGGACTGGCAGATACCTTAAGGGATAAGTTTGTCTGTGGGCTCCAGAGTGAAGGAACCCAGAAATGACTACTTTCGGAAAAGGACCTTACACTAGAAAAGGCTTTCAGCGTGGCAGTATCCTACGAAGTAGCAGCACGGGGAGCTGCGGAAATACAACAGAAACCGCAAGAATATAGCACCAACGAAATGGCATATGGAGCAGAAAAGTGCTATCGCTGCGGCAGAACAACCCATGACCAGAAGGACTGCTGGTTTAAGGACAAAGTATGCAGGCAATGTGGAAAAGTGGGACACATAGCACGAGTCTGCAGGTCGGGAAAGAAAACCAACACTAAAAGAACTACTAAGGAAAAGTACAAGAAAGTAAAAAAAATGACAGACAGTAGTTCAGAAGATCAGGAGAGTGATAATGACTCCGGGAGCAGGAGACTAAGTTGTCTAAAGTTACACAGCGTGATCACAAAGGAGGATCACCAAACCATTTGGGTCACCCTCATGATAGCAGGGTCCCAAGTAAAGATGGAATTGGACACAGGATCAGCCCTAACAGTCATGAATCGATGAGACTATGAGCGGCTATTCTCACACATACCCTTGAAGGACACGTCCATTGTATTGAAGACATATACGGGGCAAAAAGTCTACCCCAGAGGAAAAATAAGGGTGCCCGTTAAATACAACGGCAAGGAAACACAGAAACTGTATCTATATATACTACAAGATGGAGGACCACCATTATTGGGACGTGAATGGATCCGAAAAATACAATTGGATTGGCATTCCATTCAGGCGCTAACTGTGGCTGACAAAAAGGATGACGATGTCACACCTGGATGACTGTCAAAAATTCTAACTGACGCAAAAGAGGTGTTCCAGCAAGGACTTGGGACTCTAAAAGGAGTAATGGCAACGATAAAAATTGAAGATAACGCAAACCCAAAATTTTTTAAGGCCAGACCGGTACCGTACGCGATCCGCCCAGCCGTCGAAGCAGAGCTGGAGAGTCTGGAGCATTCGGGTGTGCTGTCCAAGGTGGACTGGAGCGAGTGGGCCACACCCATCATTCCTGTAATGAAGAAATCATTGAGCAGCACGCCTGGGGAGCCAAAGAAGGTTCGCATCTGTGGGGACTTTAAGGTAACTGTGAACCCAGTCCTGCACACAGTACAATATCCACTTCTGCGGATAGAAGATATTTTTGCCTCACTATCTGGAGGGAAATGCTTTACGAAGATTGATCTGGCCCAAGCGTATCTACAAATGGAGGTAGAAGAAGCATCTAGAAAATACCTCACGATAAACACTCACAAAGGTCTTTACCAGTACAACCGACTGGTATTCGGGGTAGCATCAGCTCCGGCTATTTGGCAGAGGGTGATGGAACAAGCCCTGCAAGGGATCCCGGGGACCCAGTGTTATTCGGACGACATCCTGGTTACGGGCGAAAATGACAGTGAACACCTTGCCAACCTGGAGCAGGTGCTCATTAGATTACAAGAATATGGGCTACGAGCCAACCGCCCCAAATGCGAGTTTTTCAGGAGACAAATCTCGTATTGTGGCCACGTGATTGATGAAGAGGGGTTACATAAGTCCCCAGACAAGATTGAGGCAGTAGTCAAGGCTCCAGCAACGGAAAATGTGTCGCAACTGAGGTCGTTCCTCGGGTTGGTGAACTACTACCATAAGTTCTTGCCAAATTTATCTACAATTCTGCACCCACTGAACGCCCTGCTGCAAACTGGAGTAGCATGGAAATGGAGTGATGAGTGTAAGCGTGCCTTTCAGAAATGTAAATGCCTAATCACTTCAAAAGAAGTATTGGCCCACTACAATCCAACACTACCGATTCGGTTGGCATGTGATGCGTCTCCCTACGGCATTGGAGCGGTGCGGTCACACAAATTCCTTGACGGTTCAGAGAGGCCAATAGCCTTTGTGTCGCGCTCGTTAACCTCAGCCGAGCGTAACTACGCCCAGATTGACAGGGAGGCCCTCAGCCTGGTGTGGGGGGTGAAGAAGTTCAATCACTATCTGCACGGGCAGAAATTCACCCTACTGACTGATCACCAGCCTCTTGTCTCCATTTTTAACCCAAAGAAGGGCGTTCCGGTGATGACGGCGAAACGGCTGCAAAGATGGTCCCTTTTTCTAGGGGCACATCAATACGACATAGAGTACAAGGGTACAAAACAGCATGGAAACGCTGATGGGCTGTCGCGCCTGCCGTTGCCTACGGTGGAGGAAGCACCTGCAGTGGACCCTGTTGAGATATTCCATTCGACCATAGTCGAATGTCTACCTGTTACAAACTCAAGTATAGAGAAGGAAACCCGAAATGACCCGACACTCTCTCGGGTCTATGATTTGACAGTGAAGGGATGGCCAGCACATGGCGACTCACTGTTGCCAGCATTCTCGCCAAGGAGAGAACAGCTGTCAGTGTGCCGGGGGATCTTGATGAGTGGATCCCGAGTGGTAATTCCACCCAAGTTGAGAGATAGAGTGCTCAATGAGCTTCATGAGGGTCGCCTGGGAGGGGTAAAAATGAAGAGCCTAGCCAGAGCGTTTGTGTGGTGGCCGGGAATCGATAAAGAAATCGAGGATATGACCAAGAGATGCACAGGATGCCAGAAAGTCCAAAATGCTCCACCACAGGCCCCGCTACACCCATGGGAGTGGCCCTCATCTCCATGGCAATGGGTACACATTGATTTTGCTGGTCCATTTATGGACTCAATGTTTTTAATCGCCGTGGATGCACATTCGAAATGGCCAGAGGTCATCAAAATGTCCTCCACCACCATGGAGAAAACTATTGCAGTCCTACGGACCATCTTTGCCAGGAATGACTTGCCAGAACAGATTTGCTCCGACAATGGACCACAGTTTGTGTCCGAGGATTTCCGGAGGTTTTTGAGGAATAATGGGGTAAAACATTACACATCTGCCCCATATCATCCAGCCACAAATGGATTGGCTGAGAGGTTTGTTCAGGCCTTTAAAAAAGCAATAAAGGCGATGTATAACGACAACATACCACTACAACACAAGGTGGATAATTTCTTGTTTGCTTACCGGAATGCGACACATGCAGTCACCAACCAAGCTCCAGCCATAATGTTCTTTAACCGAAGGTTAAGATGTCGCCTGGATTTGCTCAAACCAAACATAAGGCGAGATGTTGAGGATAAGCAATTCCAGCACATCAATGAGAAGCCAACCAGGAGCTTCAAGATAGGGCAACCAGTCTTGGCCCGCGACTACCGAACAGAAAAATGGCAGCCAGGAACGATATGCACACAGCAGGGACCACTAATGTACACAGTGGACGTTGGACAGAGCATTGTGAGACGCCATGCTGACCAGATTCTAGAGTCACAGGAACAAGTCAAACCCATACCACGAGCATGCGCACCTGGTGATGAACCCGAAGTACAGATTGCGTCTACCTCAGAATCAGTGGTATTGGAAGCTGACGAACCAACCAATGACAATGAGCCAGTATCGACTCCGCCGCAAGAACAGGATACTCGAGAAAGGCGCTATCCAGTCAGGATCAGGAAGCCTCCTCAAAGACTGAACTTATAAATGATTACTTCAGTTGATGTATATAGTAAAGAGAAAATTGTAATTGTAATTAGTTATTATTTAATTGTTAAATGAATGTTATGTACTGTTTATCTAAAAGGGGAGGAATTGTTGTTTATGTACCTTTAAGAGAGAACTGCTTTTATACTGTAGTACCGGCAGTGACCACACCTGTATATAAAGCCGTAGCAGGCTTCTGTACTTTCAGTTCCAGCATACCCTTTGTTCAGTAAACACCTGTTATTACCGTTCTCCGGCAGTCCGTGTGTTATTGATACGCGGACACTACACCTGCCCTGAGAGTTTTTGATGGGACAGTGTAGAGGGAGCTTTACTCTGCATCTAACCTGTGCTGTACCTGCCCTGGGGGTGTTTGATGGGACAGTGTAGAGGGAGCTTTACTCTGTATCTAACCTGTGCTCTACCTGTCCTGGGAGTGTTTGATGGGACAGTGTAGAGGGAGCTTTACTCTGTATCTAACCCGTGCTGTACCTGCCCTGGGAGTGTTTGATGGGACAGTGTAGAGGGAGCTTTACTCTGTATTTAACCCGTGCTCTTCCTGTCCTGGGAGTGTTTGACGGGACAGTGTAGAGGGAGCTTTACTCTGTATCTAACCTGTGCTGTACCTGCCCTGGGAGTGTTTGATGGGACAGTGTAGAGGGAGCTTTACTCTGTATTTAACCCGTGCTGTACCTGCCCTGGGAGTGTTTGATGGGACAGAGTAGAGGGAGCTTTACTCTGTATCTAACCTGTGCTGTACCTGCCCTGGGAGTGTTTGATGGGACCGTGTAGAAGGAGATTTACTCTGTATCTAACCCGTGCTGTACCTGCCCCGGGAGTGTTTGATGGGACAGTGTAGAGGGAGCTTTACTCTGTATCTAACCCGTGCTGTACCTGTCCTGGGAGTGTTTGATGGGACAGTGTAGAGGGAGCTTTACTCTGTATCTAACCTGTGCTGTACCTGTCCTGGGAGTGTTTGATGGGACAGTGCAGAGGGAGCTTTACTCTGTATCTAACCCGTGCTGTACCTGTCCTGGGAGTGTTTGATGGGACAGTGTAGAGGGAGCTTTACTCTGTGTCTAACCCATGCTGTACCTGCCCTGGGAGTGTTTGATGGGACAGTGTAGAGGGAGCTTTACTCTGTATCTAACCTGTGCTGTACCTGTCCTGGGAGTGTTTGATGGGACAGTGTAGATAGAGCTTTACTCTGTATCTAACCCGTGCTGTACCTGCCCTGGGAGTGTTTGATGGGACAGTGTAGAGGGAGCTTTACTCTGTATCTAACCCGTGCTGTACCTGCCCTGGGAGTGTTTGATGGGACAGTGTAGAGGGAGCTTTACTCTGTATCTGACCCGTTCTGTACCTGCCCCGGGAGTGTTTGATATGACAGTGTAGAGGGAGCTTTACTCTGTATCTAACCCGTGCTGTACATGCCCTGGGAGTGTTTGATGGGACAGTGTAGAGGGAACTTTACTCTGTATCTAACCCGTGCTGTACCTGCCCTGGGAGTGTTTGATGGGACAGTGTAGAGGGAACTTTACTCTGTATCTAACCTGTGCTGTACCTGCCCCGGGAGTGTTTGATGGGACAGTGTAGAGGGAACTTTACTCTGTATCTAACCCGTTCTGTACCTGCCCTGGGAGTGTTTGATGGGACAGTGTAGAGGGAGCTTTACTCTGTATCTAACCCGTGCTGTACCTGCCCTGGGAGTGTTTGATGGGACAGTGTAGAGGGAGCTTTACTCTGTATCTAACCCGTGCTGTACCTGCCCTGGGAGTGTTTGATGGGACAGTGTAGAGGGAGCTTTACTCTGTATCTGACCCGTTCTGTACCTGCCCCGGGAGTGTTTGATATGACAGTGTAGAGGGAGCTTTACTCTGTATCTAACCCGTGCTGTACATGCCCTGGGAGTGTTTGATGGGACAGTGTAGAGGGAACTTTACTCTGTATCTAACCCGTGCTGTACCTGCCCTGGGAGTGTTTGATGGGACAGTGTAGAGGGAACTTTACTCTGTATCTAACCCGTGCTGTACCTGCCCTGGGAGTGTTTGATGGGACAGTGTAGAGGGAACTTTACTCTGTATCTAACCTGTGCTGTACCTGTCCTGGGAGTGTTTGATATGACAGTGTAGATAGAGCTTTACTCTGTATCTAACCCACGCTGTACATGCCCTGGGAGTGTAGTTGATGTTTTGGAGAGATTTACTCTATTGATTTGGTTAAAGAGTTGTTGCGTTTGCAGTTTGAGACTGGTAGAGTCCTTGTGCTGGACTGTGAGTTAGAGACACTCCGACTCATCAGGGAGGGGGGGCTAATTTCTGTATAGTTTTCTCCAGAGTACAGTCACACATCTTGCAGAGCACGGGAGCAGGAAGGGGAGAGTGTGGCTGTCAGTCAGCAGGTTTAGGGGGAGTCCGAGGGGTGACAGAGGAGGAGGTCCCGCTGACAGTTGTCCAACAGGTACAATAAGGAAAAAGACTTGCATTTCTGTAGCGCCTTTCACATCCTCATGGTGTCCCAAAGCGATTTACAGCCAATGAAGTACTTTCTGAAGTGGTGTCACTGTCGCAGTGTAGGAAATGCAGCAGACAATTTGTGCAAAGCAAGTTCCCACAAACAGCAATGTGATCATTACCAGATCATCTGGTTAAGTGATGTTGAGGGAAAAATACTGGCTTGGACACCGAGGATAACTACCCTACCATTCTTCCAATAGTGGCCGTGGGATCCTTTACATCCACCTGAGAGAGCAGATGGGGCCTCAGATTAATGTCTCATTGAAAATACTGCTCCTCCGACAGTGCAGCACTCCCTCAGTACTGACCCTCCGACAGTGCAGTGCTTTTTCAGTACTGCCCTTCCAACAGTGCGGCGCTCCCTCAGTACTGCCCCTCCGACAGTGCGGCGCTCCCTCAGTACTGCCCCTCCGACAGTGCAGTGCTTTTTCAGTACTGCCCTTCCAACAGTGCGGCGCTCCCTCAGTACTGCCCCTCCGACAGTGCGGCACACCCTCAGTACTGCCCTTCCGACAGTACAGCGCTCCCTCAGTACTGCCCCTCTGACAGTGCAGCAGTCCCTCAGTACTGCCCTTCCGAAAGTGCAGCAGTCCCTCAGTACTGCCCCTCCGACTATGCAGCACTCCCTCAGTACTAAAAGTCGATAAATCTCAAGGACCGAATGACCTACATCCTAGGATTTTGAAGGAGGTGGCCATTGTGATAGTGGACGCATTGGTTGTCATCTTCCAAAATTCTATTTTCTGGAACAGTTCCTGCAGATTGGAGGATAGCAAATGTAACCCCGCTATTTAAGAAAGGAGGGAGAGAGAAAACGGGGAACTACAGACCTGTTAGCCTCACATCAGTAGTTGGGAAAATGCTGGAATCTATTATAAAGGATGCAATAACTGGGGACTTAGAAACTAATAGTAAGATTGGGCAGAGTCAACATGGATTTATGAAAGGGAAATCCTGTTTGACAAACATATTGGCGTTCTTTGAGGATGTAACTAGTGGAGTAGACAAAGGGGAACCGGTAGATGTGGTGTATTTGGATTTTCAGAAGGCCTTCGATAAGGTCCCACATAAGAGATTGGTGAACAAAATTAGGGCACATGGAATTGGGGGTAATATACTAGCATGGATTGAGAATTGGTAACAGACGGAAAACAAAGAGTAGGGATAAACGGGTCTTTTTCAGGATGGCAGGCTGTGACTAGTGGGGTACCGCAAGGATTGGTGCTTGGGCCCCAGCTATTCACAATCTATATCAATGATTTGGATGAGGGGACTAAATGTAACATTTCCAAATTTGCTGATGATACAAAGCTTGGTGGCAGTGTCAGTTGCGAAGAGGATGTGAAGAGGCTTCAAGGGGATCTTGACAGGCTCAGTGAGTGGGCGAGAACATGGCAGATGGATTATAATGTGGATAAATGTGAAGTTATCCACTTTGGTAGAAAAAACAGAAAGGCAGAGTATTTCCTAAATGGTGAAAGATTGGGGAATGCAGATGCTCAAAGGGACCTGGGTGGCCTTGTACATGAGTCACTGAAAGTGAATGTGCAGGTGCAGCAAGCCATTAGGAAAGCAAATGGTATGCTGGCCTTCATTACAAGAGGATTTGAGTACAGGAGTAAAGGAGTCTTACTCCAATTAGATAGGGCCTTGGTGAGACCACACCTGGAGTACTGTGTACAACTTTGGTTTCCTTACCTAAGGAAGGATATACTTGCCATAGAGGGAGTGCAACCAAGGTTCACGAGATTGATTCCTGGGATGGCGGGGCTGTCGTATGAGAAGAGATTGAGTAAACTAGACCTGCATTCTCTTGAATTCAGAAGAATGAGAGGGGACCTCATTGAAGCATACAAAATTATTACAGGGCTTGATAGGCTGGATGCTGAGAGAATGTTTTCCTTGGCTGGGGAGTCTAGAACCAGGGGTCACAGCCTCAGGATAAAGGGTAGGCCATTCAGGACTGAGATGAGAAGAAATTTCTTCACACAGAGGGTGGTGAATCTTTGGAATTCTCTACCCCAGAGGGCTGTGGAGGCTCAGTCATTGGGTATATTCAAAACAGAAGTCGATAGATTTCTGACTAGTAAGGGCATCAAGGGATATGGTGCTAGGGCCGGTGAATGGAGTTGAGGCAGTAGATCAGCCATGATCTCATTGAATGGTGGAGCAGGCTCGAAGGGCTGAGTGGCCTACTCCTGCTCCTATTTCTTATGTTCTTGTGTTCTTACTGACCCTCCGACAGTGCAGCACACCCTCAGTACTGCCCTGGGTGTGTCAGCTTGGATTTTTTGCTGGAGTCTCTGGATTGGGACTTGAAACCACGACCTTCTGACTCCGACACAGAGTGCTGCCCACTGAGCCACGTCTGACAATGTACTTGCGACCTGTGAGGCTAAGACTGACGACTGCGGGGAGGATGGACACAATGCTCACCATGTGAGAGGAAGAGCAGACTAGAGGGGTTGTAGTCATAGAATCACAGAATAGCACAGGACAGAAAGAGGCCATTCGGCCCATCGCGTCTGCGCCGACTCTTTCGAAAAGCAATCCAGTCAGTCCCACTCCCTCGCTCCCCATATCCCTGCAATTTTTTCTCCATCGAGTATTTATCCAGTTCCCTTTTGAAGGCTACTATTGAATCTGTATCCAACAACCTATCAGGCAGTGCATTCCAAATCTTAACTACTAGCTGCGTAAAAAAGTATTTCCTCATGTCGCCTCTGGTTCTTTTGCCAATCACCTTAAACCTTTGCCCTCTGGTTATCGACCCTTCACCCACTGGAAACGCTTTCTCCTTTACTCTATCAGAACCCTTCATGATTTTAAGCACTTCTATCAAATCTCCTCTTAACCTTCGCTGCTCTAAAGAGAGCAACCAGAGTCTCTTGCACGTAACTGAAGTCCCTCATCCCTGGAACCATTCTAGTAATGGGGGGGCGGGGGGATTCGATAATTAGGGGTTAGATAGTGACCTCAGCAGTTGTGACCAAGAGCCCTGGGGGGGTGTGTTGCCTACCTGCTGCCAGGGTAAGGGATCTCTCGGAGCAAATAGAGAGGATCTTGGAATGGGAGGAGGAGGACCCAGGTGTCATGGTCCCTGTTGGGACCAAGGACCAAGCGAGGAGCAGGGAGGAGTTGTGCTGTATATTCTATGCCATGTTCAGCATGACTGTGCTTGGATATTAGGTGTGTTAGCCACACTGACTGTGTATGTATATAGGTTTACTTGCTCTCTCTCTCTCACTCTCTGTCTGTCTCTGTCTTCCAGCTGCTGTGAGTGAGTGACCAGGAACAGAAAGATTCCATTGTCTGAAATTGTTGAAGTTGGAATAAAAGGGAAGGTGATTTTCTCCTGGAATTATAACGTCTCTATGTTCTTGCTTTGGTCACATCTCACCCATTGTTGGAATATATCACATGGGGACTGTCCACTACACACTTTACCTGGTGCAGTTCCCTGTCACACGAGTAGGAGGCGCTTCAATAGCAATTCCTATGTTAGTGCTGAGTCCGATTTGTCACACTCACCTGTCACATCCACCTACCACATCTCCCTCACACCTCCCTCTCATCTCGCTCAAACCTATCTGTCACATCTCCCTGTCACACCAGTCACATCTCACACACCTCCGTCATACCCACTTGCCACATCTCCCTCACACTCACAGGTCACAGCTCCCCGTCATACCGACCTGTCACTCCAGTCACATCTCTCTCACACCTTCATGTCACACACTCCTAGAAACATAGAAATATAGAAGATAGGAGCAGGAGTAGGCCATTCGGCCCCTCGAGCCTGTTCCGCCATTTAATGAGATCATGGCTAATCATCCAAATTCAGTACCCTGTCCCTGCTTTCTCCCCATATCCCTTGATCCCCTTAGCCTTAAGAAATATATCTAACTCCTTCTTGAATATATTTAATGAATTGGCCTCCACAGCCTTCTGTGGTAGAGAATTCCACAGGTTCACCACTCTCTGGGTGAAGAAGTTCCTCCTCATCTCAGTCCTAAATTACTTACCCCTTATCCTTAGACTGTGACCCCTGGTTCTGGACTCCCCCGCCATCGGGAACATCCTTCCTGCATCTAGTCTGCCTAGTCCTGTTAGAATTTTATAAGTTTCAATGAGATCCCCTCTCAGTCTTCTAAACTCTAGCGAATACAAGCCGAATTGACCCAATCTCTCTTCATACGCCATTCCTGCCATCCCAGGTATCAGTCTGGTGAATCTTCGCTGCACTCCCTCCATGGCAAGAACACCCTTCCTCAGATAAGGTGACCAAAACTGCACACAATACTCAAGGTGTGATCTCACCAAGACCCTGTACAACTGCAGCAAGACATCCTTGCTCCTGTACTCGAATCCTCTCGCTATGAAGGCCAACATACCATTTGCCTTCTTAACTGCCTGCTGCACCTGCATGCTTACCTTCAGCGACTGGTGCACAAGGACACCCGGGTCCCGTTGCCCTTCTCCTTTTCCCAATCTATTGCCATTCAGATAATAACCTGCCTTCCTGTTTTAGCCACCAAAGTGGATAACCTTGCATTTATACATTATACTGCATCTGCCATGCTTCTGCCCAATCACCCAACCTGTCCAAATCATACTGGAGTTTCTCTGCATCCTCCTCACAGCACACATGCCCACCCAGCTTTGTGTCGTATGCAAACCTGGAGATATTACATCTAGTTCCCTCGTCTAGATCATTAATATATATTGTGAATAACTGGGGTCCTAGCACCGATCCCTGGCGGTACCCCACTAGTCACTGCCTGCCACTCAGAAAAAGACCCGTTTATTCCAACTCTTTGCTTCCTGTCTGCCAACCAGATCTCTAGCCAAGTCAATACCTTACCCCCAATCCCATGTGCTTTAACTTTACATGCTAATCTCTTATGCGGGACCTTATCGAAAGCTTTCTGAAAGTCCAAATACACCACATCCACTGGTTCTCCCTTATCTATTCTACCAGTTACATCCTCAAAAAAATCCAGTAGATTAGTCAAGCATGATTTACCTTTTGTAAATCCATGTTGACTTTGTCCGATCCTGTCACTGTTTTCCAAGTGCTCTGCTATTACATCTTTTATAATGGACTCCAACATTTTCCCCACTAATGATGTCAGGCTTACCGGTCTATAATTCCCCATTTTCTCTCTACCACCTTTTTTAAGTAGTGGGGTTACATTAGCTACCTTCCAATCCATGGGGACTGTTCCAGAGTCTATAGGATTCTGGAAGATGACCAGCAATGCATCTACTATTTCTAGGGCCACTTCCTTAAGTACCCTAGGATGTAGATTATCAGGCCCTGGGGATTTATCGGCCTTCAATCCCGTCAATTTCCCTACAAATACTGATTTCATTCAGTTCCTCCCTCTCATTAGACCCTATGTTCCCCGACATCTCTGGGAGGTTATTTGTGTCCTCCTTTGTGAAGACAGAAACAAAGTATGTATTTAATTGGTCAGCCATTTCTTTGTTCCCCATTATAAATTCCCCTGATTCTGACTGCAAGAGACTTCACCAATCTTTTTCTCTTCACATATCTATAGAAGCTTTTACAGTCAGTTTTTATGTTCCCTGCAAGCTTACTCTCATACTCTATTTTCCCCCTCTTAATTAATCCTTTGTCCTCCTTTTCTGAATCCTAAACTGCTCCCAATCCTCAGGTTTGCTGCTTTTTCTGGCCAATTTATATGTCCTCTCCTTGGATCTTATGCTACTCCTAATTTCCCTTGTTAACCACAGTTGAGTCACCTTTTTTGTTTTACTTTTAAGCCAAACTGGGATGAACAAATTCTCTAGTTCATCCATGCAGTCTTTGAATGCTTGCCATTGCCTATCCACCATCAACCCTTTGAGTGACATTTCCCAATCAATCCTACCCAACTCGCGCCTCAGACCATCATAGTTTCCTTTATTTAAATTCAGGACCCTAGTCTCCGAGTCAACTACTTCATTCTCCATCTTAATAAAGAATTCTATCATATTATGATTGCTCTGACCCAAGGGGCCTCGTACAACAAGATTGCTAATTAATTCTTTCTCATTACATAATACCCAGTCTAAGATGGCCTGATCTCTGGTTGGTTCCTCGACATATTGGTCCAGGAAACCATTCCGTAAACACTCCAGGAATTCCTCCTCCACAGTATTGTTACTAATTTGTTTAGCCCAATCTATATGTAAATTAAAGTCACCCATGATAACTGCACTGCCCTTATTGCACGCTTCTCTAATTTCCCGTTTAATGCCATCCCCAACCTCCGCATTACTGTTTGGAGGTCTATATACCACTCCCACTAATGTTTTCTGCCCCTTGGTATTTCTCAGTTCTACCCATGCAGATTCCACATCATCAGAGCTAATATCCTTTCTTACAATTGTGTTAATCCCTTCTTTAACCAGCAATGCTACCCCACCTCACTTTCCTTTTTGCCTATCTTTCCTGAATATTGAATACCCGTGGATGTTGAGTTCGCAGCCTTGGCCACCCTGGAGCCTTGTTTCCGTAATCCCAATCAAATCATTTTCGTTTACCTCTATTTGTGCAGCTAATTCATCCACCTTATTCCGAATGCTCCTCGCATTAAGACACATCAGGCTTGTTTTTTTAACGCTCTTAGAGCTATTAGAATTATTATTTACTGTGGCCATGTTTGATTTAAACCGTTGATTTCTCTGACTGCCACTTTTGTTTTTCTCCTTCCTATCTTTTGCTTTTATCCTTGTTTCCCTTTCCTCTGTCCCCCTGTTCAGGTTCCCAACCCCCTGCCATTTTAGTTTAAACCCTCCCCCAGAGCACTAGCAAACACTCCCCCTAGGACATCGGTCCCGGCCCTGCCCAGTTGCAATCCGTCCGGTTTGAACTGGTCCCACCTCCTCCAGAACCGGTTCCAATGTCCCAGGAATTTGAATCCCTCCCCCTGCACCATTCCTCTAGCCACGTATTCATCTGAAATATCCTTCTATTTCTACTCTGACTAGCGAGTGGCACTGGAAGCAATCCTGAGATTACTAACTTTGAGGTCCTATTTTTTAATTTACCTCCTAACTCCCTATATTCAGCTTTTAGGACCTCATCCTGTTTTTTACCTATATCGTTAGTGCCTATATGCACCACGACAACTGGCTGTTCACCCTCCTCTTCCAAGATGTTCTGCAGCCGCTCTGAGACATCCTTGACCCTTGCACCAGGGAGGCAACACACCATCCTGGAGTCTCGTTTGCGGCTGCAGAAACACCTATCTATTCCCCTTACAATAGAATCCCCTATTACTATAGCTCTACCCCTCTTTTTCCTCCCGTCCTGTGCAGCAGAACCACCCATGGTGCCAGGAAGTTGGCTGCTGCTGCTTTCCCCTGATAAGCCATCCCCCCCATCAGTATCCAAAGCGGTATATCTGTTTGAGAGGGGGCTGTCCACAGGGGACCCCTGCACTACCTGCCTGCGCCTACTACTCTGTCTGTTGGTCACCCCTTCCCTTTCTGCCTGTCCAACCTTTGCCTGCGGTGTGACCAACTGCTTAAACGTGTTATCCACGAATTCCTCAGCATCGCGAATGGTCCAGTATGAATCCAATCGCAGCTCCAGCGCCGCAATGCGGTCTTCCAGTAGCTGCAGCTGGATACACTTCCCGCACACATGGTTGTCAGTGACACAGGAAGTGTCCCTGAGTTCCCACATAGCGCAGGAGGAGCATGCCATGAGGCCAAGCTCTCCTGCCATGACTTACCCCTTAATTAATTGAAATTAAATTATATCAAATCAATCCCACCAATTACACTACAGTTAAATGATCTACTTAAGGGGCCTGGTTCACCAACAGTCCCCGCTACACCACAGAGACCTTAAAAACTATAAACCACAGAGTTAAAGTTTAAAAAGAGAGAAATACTCACCAACCAATCAGTTACCTGCTTCCTGGTGATGTCACACTTTAATTACTTTTTACTTCCCTCCCTCTGAGCTCGGAGACTGGTATGCCTCTCGAGCCTCGCTGCCGCTTTTATTTACCGCCGCCGCCTCGCTCCAACCAGGTCTGCTATGGGGCCTCTCGAACCTTGCTGCCGCTTTTATTTACCACCGCCGCCTCGCTCCAACCAGGTCAGCTATGAAGTGTGGGATTCCCGACGGCTCCAAACCACGCCAAGTTAGCGAGGCAGACCGTCGGACTGAAGGGCTTGGAGGGTTCGAGATGTCTGGTGTTCAGGTGAGTGATGGGTGCATGAGTTCAGAGGTAAGTGTGTTTGGTGTGTGTAAAGTGTTTAAAGAAGTTTTACTTACATTTACTTACCTTTACAGCCTTCCTTCCTTTAGGTCTCCCTTCACCCCTTGATTTGATTTAATTTAATTTGAATTAATTAAAGGGTAAATCATGCTCCTCCTGTGCTATGTGGGAAATTAGAGACACTTCCTGTGTCCCTGATGACCATGTGTGCAGGAAGTGTATCCAGCTCCAGCTACTGGCAGACCACATTGTGGCGCTGGAGCTGCGATTGGATACATACTGGAGCATTCGCGATGCTGAGGACATCATGGAAAGCACATTTAGGGAGTTGGTCACACCGCAGGTAAAGGCAGAAAGGGAATGGGTGACCACCAGGCAGAGTAGTAGGCGCAAGCAGGTAGTGCAGGAGTCCCCTGTGGACATCCCCCTCTCAAACAGATATACCACTTTGGATACGGTTGAGGGGGATGGCTTATCAGGGGAAAGCAGCAGCAACCAACTTCCTGGCACCATGGGTGGTTCTGCTGCACCGGACGGGAGGAAAAAGAGGGGTAGAGCTATAGTAATAGGGGATTCTATTGTAAGGGGAATAGATAGGTGTCTCTGCGGCCGCAAACGAGACTCCAGGATGGTGTGTTGCCTCCCTGATGCAAGGGTCAAGGATGACTCAGAGCGGCTGCAGAACATTTTGGTAGGGGAGGGTGAACAGCCAGTTGTCGTGGTGCATATAGGTGCCAACGATATAGGTAAAAAACGGGATGAGGTCCTAAAAGCTGCATATAGGGAGTTAGGAGGTAAATTTAAATAATAGGACCTCAAAGGTAGTAATCTCAGGATTGCTACCAGTGCCACGTGCTAGTCAGAGTAGAAATAGAAGGATATTTCAGATGAATACGTGGCTAGAGGAATGGTGCAAGGGGGAGGGATTCAAATTCCTGGGACATTGGAACCGGTTCTGGGGGAGGTGGGACCAGTACAAAACGGACAGTTTGCACCTGGGCAGGGCTGGAACCGATGTCCTCGGGGGAGTGTTTGCTGGTGCTCTGGGGGAGGGTTTAAACTAAAATGGCAGGGGGTTGGGAACCTGAGCAGGGAGACATAGGAAAGGGAAACAAGGATAAAAGCAAAAGACAGGAAGGAGAAACACAAAAGTGGCAGTCAGAGAAATCAACGGTTTAAATCAAACATGGCCACAGTAAATAATAATTCTAAAAGGTCTAAGAGCGTTAAAAAACAAGCCTGAAGGCTTTGTGTCTTAATGCGAGGAGCAGTCGTAATAAGGTGGATGAATTAGCTGTGCAAATAGAGGTAAACGAATATATGATATGATTGGGATTACAGAAACATGGCTCCGGGGTGGCGAAGACTGGGAACTCAACATCCAGGGGTATACAATATTCAGGAAGGATAGGCAAAAAGGAAAGGGAGGTGGGGTAGCATTGCTGGTTAAAGAGGGGATTAATACAATTGTAAAGAAGGATATTAGCTCTGATGATGTGGAATCTGTATGGGTAGAACTGAGAAATACAAAGAGGCAGAAAACATTAGTGGGAGTGGTATATGGACCTCCAAACAGTAATGCGGAGGTTGGGGATGGCATTAAAAGGGAAATTAGAGAAGCGTGCAATAAGGGCACAGCAGTTATCATGGGTGACTTTAATCTACATATAGATTGGGCTCCAAATTAGTAACAATACTGTGGAGGAAGAATTCCTGGAGTGTTTACGGAATGGTTTCCTGGACCAATATATCGAGGAACCAACTAGAGATCAGGCCATCTTAGACTGGGTATTATGTAATGAGAAAGGATTAATTAGCAATCTTGTTGTGCGAGGCCCCTTGGGTCGGAGCGATCATAATATGATAGAATTCTTCATGAAGATGGAGAGTGAAGGAATTGACTCAAGAGACTAGGGTCCTGAATTTAAATAAAGGAAACTACGATGGTATGAGGCGCACGTTGGGTAGGATTGATTGGGGAATGTCACTCAAAGGGTTGACGGTGGATAGGCAATGGCAAACATTCAAAGATCGCATGGATGAACTACAGAATTTGTTCATCCCAGTTTGGCATAAAAATAAAACAAAAAAGGTGACTCAACCGTGGCTAACAAGGGAAATTAGGGATAGCATAAGATCCAAGGAGAGGACATATAAATTGGCCAGAAAAAGCAATAAGCCTGAGGATTGGGAGCAGTTTAGGATTCAACAAAGGAGGACAAAGGAATTAATTAAGAAGGGGAAAATAGAATATGAGAGTAAGCTTGTAGGGAACATTATCTGAATGCACGCAGCATTCGTAACAAAATAGACGAGTTGACAGTACAAATAAATACACATGGGTATGATCTGGTGGCCATTACGGAAACATGGCTGCAAGATGATCATGACTGGGAACTAAACATACAAGGGTATTTGACAATGAGGAAGGACAGACAGGAAGGAAAGGGAGGCGGGGTTGCTATGTTAATCAAGAATGGAATCACTGCAATAGTCAGAAATGATATTGGGTCAAAGGATCAGGATAGTGAAACAGTTTGGGTGGAGATAAGGAATAATAAGGGGAAAAAGTCACTAGTGGGCGTAGTCTATAGGCCTCCTAACAGTTGCAACTCTGTTGGTCGGTGTATAAATCAGGAAATAGTTGGGGCTTGTGTAATACCCACTGGAAATGTTATGTACGCTAAGTATGGTTATCAATCTTTAACTTAGACACTGTATTATCATTGTTATAAATCCCTGGGTTAAAGTTGCCCATGTGAAGGTACGGCAAGAACTTTTAAGGACACAATGTGACTAAGAGCAGACTTTCCATAATTCTGCACCAGCATCAACTGTTGCAGACAGTGAGGCTGCGCAGTCTCCAGGCAGAAACCCCAGGAGGAAGGGGTGGAGTCGGGTTTTTCGAGCAGGAAACGCGAGCGACTGGAAGAAAAGAGGGCAGGAGCTCTGAAAAGAGGGCTCAGGAGGCAAATGGCTG
Organism: Somniosus microcephalus; assembly: GCF_052327205.1. NCBI lineage: Eukaryota > Metazoa > Chordata > Chondrichthyes > Squaliformes > Somniosidae > Somniosus > Somniosus microcephalus. The sequence continues at coordinate 2,175,082 of NC_140989.1, read as the reverse complement.
CCGCATCCCATCCCGGGCTTCCAAACTCGGCCGCCGCCCTTCGTATTAGTAGCTCTGCATCCAGAACTCAAAGTGGGATTCAGTGATCGTGAAGAGAATTCAACGAAGGGGTTCGGAGTCGTAAGTCTTGCAGACATTATACATACCATGAGCTCCAACTTAAGTGCGCTAATGAAAGAGTGCACTCGAATTTGGACACAGGGACAGATTCTCCTTTGAATCCATGTAAATGGAGAATGTATGTTTATTATGTCTAGATTCATTCTAATGCATGCAAATGCCTAATTTAGTTCATTGACCTGTAATCTTCTTATACTGTCTGATGTTAAAACTATAAAGTAAGATAATTAGAATTAAGCCATTGTAGTAGTGATCTCCTTACTGGACTATAGAATACTGTCTACAACAGAGACCACATCTCACATATATCTAGAGAACCGTGAAGGGGTTACATAACAATAGTAGTGAAAATGGGGGAACTTCAGTTATCCTAGTATAGACTGGGGAAAAAATTGTGTGAAGGACAAAGAGGGGGAGGAATTCCTGAAATGTGTACAAGAGAACTTCCTTGATCAGTGTGTTTCGAGCTGCAATGAGGAAGGAAGCAGTGCTGGGTCTAGTTCTCAGGAATGAAGTGGGGCAGGTGAAGCATGTTTCAGTGCAAGACATTTTGAGGAACAGTGATCACAGTATCATTTGGTTTAGAGTAGTTATGGAAAAGGACAAGGAACAATCCAATGTGAAAATACTCAACTGGAGGAGGGCTAATTTCAGTGAGTTGAAAAGGGATCTGGCCCAGTTAGATTGGATTGGAAACAATGATTGGCAGGTAAAACAGTAAGGCCTAGAAATTCAGTTGGTTGCGCCAGCCGTTAGCGCCTTAGGAGGAGTAGATGTCGGGCGCTAGGCGGCTAGCGCCCGGGCGCAGCGCGAACTGCGCCTCACCCCAACTTCACTAGAGATTTAGCGGCGGCACAAAGTCTTTGCGCGCGCTCAGCTGCGCGCGCAGATCATGACGTCATTTCCTCGTGCAACGCCCTTTGTGCGGCCCCAACCGGAAATTCAGTGGCGACGCCCCATTGTGCGCCTGGCGCCCCTAGCGACTGTTAGAGTGGAACGGTGCTCAGCCGATGCGGGGCGCGGGGGGCGCAAATTAAAGGGCACTCCTCCTGCAATATAAAAGGCTGCCATTTCGCAGCACTCCTTCTTGAGAAACGGATCTTTGGAGAGAGACCAAGGTCGATAGCTTTCTGCTTTGGCCCAACACTCGGACAGGTACTTCTGGCTTCAGGCCACAGCTTTCCACTAGTCTTTGCCTTCATTGACATCTCATTGTTTGCCAGCATATTATGGGGGCTGCAATGGGTGTCAACGCTGGCTTTCTCAATTACATCCAAAGGGCTCACAGACGCCGTGAGAGAGTGGCAGCCCTGGCTAGACGGAGAGGGGGGCAACAGGCGTCGGCAAAGGAGGCCTTACCCAGCCAGGGTATACCGCCAGCAGTTCTCCTATCTCAACATGTCTGACGAGCAGTGTGTTCGGAGGCTGCGATTCAGAAGGGACGTGGTCACAGAGATCTGCCAGCTGCTTGGCGGTGATCTGCAGCCACAGCTGAGGAGCAGGACGTCTCTGTCGGTGGCAGTGAAGGTGACGGTGGCTCTCAACTTCTATGCCACCGGCTCCTTCCAACCCGCTACTGGGGACATTGCCAACATCTCCCAGTTCGCCGTGCATTGCTGCATCCGCCAGGTGACCAATGCCCTTTTCAAAAGGAGACGTCAGTTCATCTCCTTCTCCATGGCCCTTGCCAAGCAGCAACAGCGTGCAATGGGCTTTGCAGCATTCGCGGGCTTCCCCATGGTGCAGGGCGTCATTGACTGCATGCATGTGGCTTTGCGGGCACCTCTGAAGAATGCCGAGGATTACCGCAACCGGAAGGGCTACCATTCGCTGAACGTCCAGCTGGTGTGTGACCACAGGCAGCTCATCCTAGCTGTCAATGCCCGCTTTCCAGGCAGCAGCCATGATGCCTTCATCCTGCGACAGACTTCTGTGGCAGACATGTTCCAGGCCCAGCCTCACCCATGAGGATGGCTTATCGGGGACAAAGGCTATCCTTTGTGTACCTGGCTGATGACCCCACTCCGTGTGCCCAGCACCCCTGCTGAAGAGGGATACAACGATAGCCATCAAGCGACCAGGAACATCATCAAACAAACAATCGGCGTCCTGAAGCAACGGTTCCGCTGTCTGGATCGTTCCGGTGGAGCCCTACAGTATTCGCCGGAGCGAGTCTCCCATTTCGTGGTCGTTTGCTGCATGCTGCACAACCTGGCTATCCGCAGGACTCAGCCACTGCCACCAGAGATTGGAGGACCACCTGAGGAGGAGGAGGAGGAGGAGGAGGAGGAGGACCAGCACAGGAGGGAGGCAGAAAGTGCAAGGGCCGCCCGTCGCCGGCTTATTGAACGTCGGTTCTAGGCCCCCTCTCAGGGACTGGCTTGTGCCAATGTCAGCAGATGAATGTAGCCGCTCCACAAGCCCTCAGCCGAGCAGGGCAACCAGGACTTAACCAAAAAACCATGCACACTGCAATTTAACAGCAATAATTTATTGAAACCCTCTGCCCTTCCCACATTACATGCTCATGTGGAGAAGCCCCCTCCAAAAACACAAAACTACCAGTCTCGGCCTTACAAAAAGAAAGAAAGACACCAGTCTCGGCCTTACAAAAAGAAAGAAAGACACCAGTCTCGGCCTTACACAAAAACAACTGCACCAGTGTCGGCCTTACAACAAGCACCAGGCATTTGTGCATACCTCTACTTTTTGCCCTGCGAGGGCGATGCCTTGCGCATCCTTGCCTGGCCCCTGCCCGCCCTGCTGCTCCTCCTCAATGGGAACCCAGTGGCTGCAGCAAGGCTGGGGGAAGGCTGCTGAGGGGCAGATGGCGAGACGGCAGATGCCCTTGGGGGTCGGGCTGCACCAGCTCTGGCCTTGGAGTGGCCGGCTGCTGACTGCTCCAACTCTGGCTGGGCGGCAGCAGTCTGTCCAGCAGCTCGTGGCAGCTGCAATGGCGGAGTGGCAGTGTCGGCTGCAGGAGTGGTGGCAACCTGGCAGATCGCAGGTGCTCGCTGGTCGCCTGAGACATTGGCACTCGCATGGGCCAGCACTGCAGCATGCGCAGCAAACAGCTGAAGAACAGACTGCTGGCCCGCTGCTGCACGGCGAGTGCCCTGGCGATGCCTGGCTGATCCAGCGAGGGTGGCAGCAGTTAGTGCCCGTGTGGCCCTGGTCTGTGTCCGCATGACACCAGCCAGTGAATGGACGGCACGACTGAGCACTTGGCTAGAAGCCGACTGTGCTGCCGCGAAGTCCTGCAGACTCCTGGCCTGTGCTGCACTGAATAGTTCCAGACTCCTGGCCTGTGCTGCACTGAATTGTTCAGACTCCTGGCCTGTGCTGCTCCGAATTGCTGCACACTCCTTGACAGAGACTCTATGGAGTCAGGCATCCTTGCCACTGCAGCCATGAGCTCAGTGTGCCTGCGCTCAGCCTGGACGGCCATTTCCTCTAGGAGGCGCACCTCCTCTGCGCTCACCGTTGCAGGACTGGAGGCCGCACTCACCCTCTGGGGAGAAGTCCGCCGAGCTTCCCCACCCCTCCCGCGTTGCTGCAGGCCGCTGGGCCCCGGAGCTTCACTCTCCTCCGACCCTTCCCCCCGGCTCCCCTCCAGGGAAGACGTGTCCCCTACATCACCATGGGCTGGCGCGGCTGAGGGTGGCACTGATGGGCCGGCTTCCTCTTCCTCGTCTTCCGAAGGGCTGACAGTGGCAGCTTGAGGGCCCGCCTCCTCACCTGGCGATTCACCATCTGAAAGCAGGAAGGCACAAGAGTAGCTTTAGAGTGAGGACAGGGCGGCAGCGAGGGAGGCATGAGTGGTGCCATTCACTGAATTGGTCGGACAGTGGCAAAGGATGCTGATCTGATGCGCAAGTGGAACGAGAGAGGCCCAAAAGGTGATGCCCTTACCATTGGTGCCCAGAACAGGGTCGGCATCTCCACTGGCGACGGGGCCAATCAGCCGGCCTACCATAATGCGCTCCACACGCTGGTCGAGGTCGGAGAGCTCTTTGAGGTCAGGACGGCCTCCCCCGGTCTCAGTTCGGTTCCGCCGGTTGTGCGCCACCTTGGCCTGCAAGAGAAAGGACGGCCTCTAAGTACAGTGTGAAGCCCTGATCTTGTCTGCACTGCCTCCCATGGTCGAATAGCTTGTACAGTGTGTAGCCCTGACCTTGTCTGCACTGCCTCCCATGGTCGAATAGCTTGTACAGTGTGTAGCCCTGATCTTGTCTGCAATGCCTCCCATGGTCGAATAGCTTGGAGAGTGTGTAGCCCTGACCTTGTCTGCACTGCCTCCCATGGTCGAATAGCTTGGACAGTGTGTAAAGTGCTGAATGTGCAATTGATTTTCATGCCAGTCCCATAGCTGCTGGATGAGGGCTGGCCATTAGGGCTTTCAGGTCCCTTTGCCCATAATGCGAGGTGCACATGCAAGGATGAGGAGGACACTGGAAAGGGTACTCACCCTGACAACCCGAGTGAGGTCATTGAACTTCTTCCGGCATTGCACAGGAGTCCTGGCAACCACGCTGTTGCAAGACACCCTGTTGGAGACCTCCCTCCAGGCTTTCCGGTAGGCACTGGGCAGCGGCCTCTTGCCACCTTCTGGGAACAAAACATGGCGCCTGCGCTCCACTCCGCCAACCAGCAGCCTCAGGTCACCGTCGCTGAAGCGCTGCGCTCTCTCCCTGGCCTTCTCCATAGTCCTGGGCGTTGTACAGGTGAAGCTGAAGTGGCCAGGCCTAGGTTGAGGGCTGCAGTGTGCAGGGCGTGGCAGGCAAACAAATCCACCCTCCCCCTTTAAGAGCTGACCGGTGCCAGAGTGTCTGCCGTCAATCAAGAACTCGCCGCACCTGCGTTGCGCCCGGCCTCGGGGGTATCGCTCAGCACCGCCGGCTTAGCGCCTAAAGATAGTCGTGCATCGCCTGTTTTAGCGCAGCAGCAACCTCTTGGGGCGATGCGACTGAATATCGGCGAAGGGGGCGCGACTTTGCGCCGGGCGCAAACTTTAGCCCCCGACTTTAACGCCCCAAAAGTGGCTATACTGAATTTCTAGGCCTAAATGAGCAATGGAAGGCGTTCAAAGAGGAGATGGTTCGAGTACAGAGGAGACACATTCCCATGAGGGGGAAAGGAAGGGCATCCAAAGCTAGAGCTCCCTGGATGACTAAAGATATAGGGGGCGAAATTCGGCTCCAATGTGACTGCCGTTAGCGCCTCTGGGGGGTACTAACAGGGCGCAAAGGGCTAATCACCCGGGGGGAGGCGGAACAAGCGCCTCACGCGAAACACGGCGGGGCGTTGCTGAGGTGCTACCCGATAGCCCTGCGCCCCCGCCGGTAGCACCCCGGGCAATGACGTCCCCTTACCATCCTGCGGCAGAAATTTGGCTGCGCTCAGTGAGGCTGCCACGGGCAGTGTCAGCACCAGCCTTACGGGTCACGAGCATGGCCACCCTCCGCTCGCGGGGCGGTAGTTAAAGGGGAGGTGCGGCCGCGACCCGCGCCACCATTTTCTTTTTTTTGGCCGACTTCCAGGTCGGCCCTCCGTGGTGTGCCGTGGTGCAGTCCTGGCCGCCATCGCACAGCCCGGCGCCACGCCTTGGTGCTGGACTGCGGCCGCGGCACCACGCCGCCCTGGTGGCCTAGTTGGGCCATTGGAGGCCCTGCAGAGTGCGCAGCGGCCCTCCCCTCCGTGGAGCTCAGCCGATCGCGTCCCGACATCGCCTCAGTTACCGCCCCACCAGGAAGTTCAGCGCCCGACATTGCACTCTACTTCCTGGGCGGGGCGATACCAAATTCCACGCCCATAGAGGTGAAAATGAAACAGAAAAAGGAGGCTTATGATAAATGTCAGGTTGATAAGACAGTAGAGAACCAATCAGAATACAGTGAGTGCAGAGGAGATCTAAAAAAGGAAATAAAAGGGGTAATGCGAAAAGATTAGTGGGTAATATAAAAGAGAAGACTAAAGTCTTTTATAAACATATAAAGAGAAAAAGTATATCCAAGGAAGGGTGGGGCTGATTAAGAGCCCAAAAGGAGATCTTGTGGAGGCAGAGGGCATGGCTGAGGTACTAAATGAGCACTTTGCATCTGTCTTCAGCAGAGAAGAGGATGCTGCCAATGTAGCAGTAAAGGAGGAGGTGGTAGAGGCATTATCAAATCAAATCAAATCAAATCAAATCAACTTTTATTGTCATTGTTAGTGCACAAGTGCAGTACAACGAAATGTAGGCTTGCGGCTCCCGAGAGTGTACATTTAGATTAAGACATTTAAACATTCAACATACATTTGGCTTGTAATACATTAACATAAACATAACCATAATAAAGTGCATTGGCAGATGTGCAGGCTTTAGAGTTTATTTGTGGAGTTCAGTAGGATGACAGCCCTGGGAAAGAAGCTGTTCCTAAATCTGGTCGTACGGGTGCGAATGCATCTGTAGCGTCTCCCAGATGGCAGGAGGGCGAACAGACTGTGGCTGGGGTGGGTAGGGTCTTTGATGATGGACCGTGACCTCCGTAAACAGCGTTTCTGGTATATGTGCTCTATGGTCGGTAGCCGGGTGCCGGTAATGCGTTGGGCAGTTTTGACTACCCGCTGCAGGGCTTTCCGGTCATAGTAGCTACAGCTGCCATACCATACTGTGATACAGTTTGTCAGGATGCTCTCTATAGTGCAGTGGTAAAAGTTAGAGAGGATCAGGGGTGACAGATTACATCCCTTCAGCCTCCTTAGGAAATAGAGGCGCTGCTGGGCCTTCTTCACCAGAGAGGAGGTGTTGAGGGACCAGGAGAGGTCTTCCGTGATGTGGACTCCGAGGAACTTAAAGCTGTCCACCCTTTCCACCACAGCCCCATTGATGTAGAGAGGGTAAAAATAGATAAAGAGGATGTACTAAAATAGTTGCCAGTGCTCAAGGTAGAAAAGTCACCCGGTCTGGATAGGATTCAACCTAGGTTGCTGAGGGAAGTATGGGTGGAAATAGCTGAGGCTCTGGCCACAATCTTCCAATCCTCCTTTTATATGGGGGTGGTGCCAGAGGCCTGGAAGATTGCAACTGTTATACTCCTGTTTGAAAAAGGGGAGATGGATAAACCCGGCAACTACAGGCCAGTCAGCCTAACGTTGGTGGTGGGGAAACTCGTAGAGACAATAATCTGGGACAAAATTAATTGGCACTTGGAATAATATGGGTTAATAAATGACAGCCAACACGGATTTGTTAAAGGCAAATCATGTCTGACTAACTTGATTGAGTTCTTTGATGAAGTAATGGAAAGGGTTGATGAGGGTAGTGCGGATGATGTTGAGTATACGGACTTCAGAAGGCGTTTGATAAAGTACCACAGGCTTCTTCGACAGCACCTCCCAAACCCGCGACCTCTACCACCTAGAGCGACACGGGCGGCGGGCGCATGGGAACGCCACCACCTCCAAGTTCCCCTCCAAGTCACACACCATCCTGACTTGGAAATATTTTGCTTTTCCTTCATCGTCGCTGGGTCAAAATCCTGGAACTCCCTCCCTAACAGCACTGTGGGAGTACCTTCACCACACGGACTGCAGCGGTTCAAGAAGGCGGCTCACCACCACCTTCTCAAGGGCAACTAGGGATGGGCAATAAATGCCGGCCTTGCCAGCGATGCCCACATCCCATGAATGAATAAAACAAACACATAATAGACCTGTTAACAAAATTAAAGCCCATGGGATTAAAGGGACAGTGGCAGTGTGGATACAAAATTGGCTAATGGACAGAAAGCAGAGAGTAGAAGTGAAAGATTGTTTTCCATACTGGAGGGAAGAACACAATGGCGTTCCACACGGGTCGGTATTAGAACCACTGCTTATTTTGATATATATTACTGACCTGGGCTTAAGTATAGGGGACAGAATTTCAAAGTTTGCAGATATCACAAAGCTTGACAATGTAGTAAACAGTGAGGAGGAGAGTAACAGACTTCAGGACAACTTATGAAATGGGCGGACACTCGGCAGTTCAAAGTTAACGCAAAGAAGTGTGAGGTGATTCATTTTGGAAGGAAAAAAAGAGGCAATATAAACTAAAGGTACAATTTTAAAGGTGGTGCAGGAACAGAGACACCTGGGGATAAAATTAGGTTGATTTGTGCCTCCCGTTAGCGCTATCAGGGCACAAAACAACTAGCGCCTGGGTGCGGCACCGCCAACGCCTCCCGCGAAATTCAGCAGGAGGTTAGCGGCGGCACTAACCGGTAGCACCCCGCGGCGCTGCGCCTCCGGCGATGATGTCATTGCCGCACACAGCACCCCGCTCGCACCCCGGCCGCGATCTTAGGTAGCGCCCCCTGACTTAACGCCGGACGCTATGTCCGACAGGGTCAGGGGGGCCTACCTGCGGCCGGGGCAGCGCAAATTAAAGGGGAGGTGCCAGGTGGCCATTTTTGTTGCTGGCCACCTGCCAGCACCTGCCCCCATTGCTGTCCCCGGCCTTCTGTACAGCACCCCCGCAGGGTGCCGGCAGCGCTCCGTGAGCCTGGCACTCCTCTTGAGTGGCACTCCGATCCCTGGTGGCCCAGCTGGGCCCCAGGTCGCGCTGCGCTAGTCTCCTCACCTTTAATAAGGGGAGGAAGGCCTGCAGTACCGCGGCGCGACGTGCTGCAGCGCGTGACACCGCGACACGTAGCGCCGTGATATTCCCTCGCAGCGCCCCAAGAGGGAGGCGGGGCGCTTCCAGTAACACCCCACCTCCCTCTTGGGGTGCTACCAGTGAATTTTGGGCGCGGGTGCGCTAATTTTTTCGGGGCGCCCCGGTGAAGTTAGCGCCCCAAAGGGGGCGCGACCCAATTTTTGCCCCCTGGGGTTCATATACACAAATCTTTGAAGCTGGTAGGACAAGTTGATGAAGTTGCTAAAATAGCACACGGGATCCTTGGTTTTATAAATAGAGGCAGAGAGTAAAGGCCCTATGATAAACATTTATAAATCATTAGTTAGACCTCAGCTAAAGTATTGTGTCCAATTATGAGCACCATGCATTAGAAAGGATGTCAAGGCCTTGGAGAGGGTGCAGAGGAGATTCACCAGAACGGTACCAGGGATGAGGAATTCAGTTACACGGAAAGACGAATGAAGCTGGGATTTTTCTCCTTAGAGCAGAGAAGGTTAAGGGGAGAATCAAAGAGGTGCTCAAAAAAATTTGCAGCACAATGCGGAAACAGCAGGAGTGTGGGGCTAATAGCTGGCTCTCTCAGAGAGTTGGCACTAGCAAGATGGGCCGAATGGACTCCTTCTGTACAGTAAGATTCTATGGCCTAGAAATTCAGTGCCCTTAGCGCCGATTTTGCGGCGCTAGAGGGCCTAGCGCTGCAATTGGCGCCGGCGCCTAAATTGCCTGGGGCCCTTCCGCCGCGGTAGACCGGTAGCGCTGCGCCGGCACCGATGACGTCATCGGTGTGCGCAGCGTCCCGGTTGCCATGCCGACGGGCCCCAGCGCCGAAATTCAGTTGCGGCCGCCTCGCCCGTGGCAGCCGCAACTAAGACTCTGGCAACAGAGTCCAACATGTTTTTGCGCCGGCGCATTAAAGGCCCCGCGGCGGCCGGCCGCTTTCCCGCCGGCCGCCTGGCCGCAGCTCCCTCCCCGGACTTCCCCCCACCCCCCCCGGAACAGAGGCAAGCCCGGCACTTGTCCGAGGTGCCGGGCTCATTTTTAAAAAGATTTTCGCGGGCCGCGGCCGGGTGCAGGCAGCTCCTCCTTAAGGGAAGGAGGAGGCCTGCACTTCCCGAACCTGCCGCACCGCAGCGGGCGCCGCAGCGCCGGAATAGCGCCGAAATTCAGCGCGTTGCGCCAGTTTTCAGGCGCAAACAGCTCTCAGCAGCGCCGGCAGCCGTTTGGGCGCAGAACTATTGAATTTTAGGCCCGACCAGCGCGACTTAGCTCCGGCACTAACTTCCGGCGCTAAAGCCCTGGCTGCGCCAAAACTCAATTTCTAGGCCTATGATTCTAAGATCGCATCTAAAGCGTGCTATATGTTCCCCAGAAGTGTTGGATGAGGCTGTTCAGAGGGAGCTTTACTCTGTATCTAACCCGTGCTGTACCTGCCCTGGGAGTGTTTGATGGGGACAGTGTAGAGGGAGCTTTACTCTGTATCTAACCCCGTGCTGTACCTGCCCTGGGAGTGTTTGATGGGACAGTGTAGAGGGAGCTTTACTCTGTATCTAACCTGTGCTGTACCTGCCCTGGGAGTGTTTGATGGGGACAGTGTAGAGGGAGCTTTACTCTGTATCTAACACGTGCTGTACCTGCCCTGGGAGTGTTTGATGGGACAGTGTAGAGGGAGCTTTACTCTGTATCTAACCCATGCTGTACCTGCCCTGGGAGTGTTTGATTGGACAGTGTAGAGGGAGCTTTACTCTGTATCTAACTCGTGCTGTACCTGTCCTGGGAGTGTTTGATGGGACAGTGTAGAGGGAGCTTTACTGTGTATCTAACCCGTGCTGTACCTGCCCTGGGAGTGTTTGATGGGACAGTGTAGAGGGAGCTTTACTCTGTACCTAACCCCTGTACCTGCCCTGGGAGTGTTTGATTGGACAGTGTAGAGGGAGCTTTACTCTGTATCTAACCTGTGCTGTACCTGCCCTGGGAGTGTTTGATGGGACAGTGTAGAGGGAGCTTTACTCTGTATCTAACTTGTGCTGTACCTGACCTGGGAGTGTTTGATGGGACAGTGTAGAGGGAACTTTACTCTGGATCTAACCTGTGCTGTACCTGACCTGGGAGTGTTTGATGGGACAGTGTAGAGGGAGCTTTACTCTGGATCTAACCTGTGCTGTACCTGTCCTGGGAGTGTTTGATGGGACAGTGTAGAGGGAGCTTTACTGTGTATCTAACCCGTGCTGTACCTGCCCTGGGAGTGTTTGATGGGACAGTGTAGAGGGAGCTTTACTGTGTATCTAACCCGTGCTGTACCTGTCCTGGGAGTGTTTGATGGGACAGTGTAGAGGGAGCTTTACTGTGTATCTAACCCGTGCTGTATCTGCCCTGGGAGTGTTTGATGGGACAGTGTAGAGGGAGCTTTACTCTGTACCTAACCCCTGTACCTGCCCTGGGAGTGTTTGATTGGACAGTGTAGAGGGAGCTTTACTCTGTATCTAACCTGTGCTGTACCTGCCCTGGGAGTGTTTGATGGGACAGTGTAGAGGGAGCTTTACTGTGTATCTAACTTGTGCTGTACCTGACCTGGGAGTGTTTGATGGGACAGTGTAGAGGGAACTTTACTCTGGATCTAACCTGTGCTGTACCTGACCTGGGAGTGTTTGATGGGACAGTGTAGAGGGAGCTTTACTCTGGATCTAACCTGTGCTGTACCTGACCTGGGAGTGTTTGATGGGACAGTGTAGAGGGAACTTTACTCTGTATCTAACCCGTGCTGTACCTGACCTGGGAGTGGTTGATGGGATGGTGTAGAGTGAGCTTTACTCTGTGTAAGAGTCATGAAAGTTTAAGAAAGAAAATAGTTTGAAATATTCGTTAAATAGTATAATAGTTAATTTACAGTTAACTGACTTATTGTTTTGAGAAACCCCCTCTTTTCTTGTTACAATAGTATTGGCTGAGTGACCCCCTTTATTCTTGCTACAATGGTACAGTCCTTAAGCTTGTCACATGGTATCCAGCCATTTTACAGCTCAAGCACCATGAGGCTGGAGAAGGCAGAAGCTTTGAGGGCTGGAGCAATACAGTTTTTGACCATGTGCGTTTAAGCCTGTTTTGATTTGTAATTCTGTTTGTAAGGTGTTACAGTAAACAGTTTAAAGATAAAGTTATGGTTTGGAACGTTTTATTTCGACACGCGTCTACTCGTTGTTAAGAGCCTCAAAGCTCAGTGGCTGCATGTTTGGAAATTATGAAGCGGCACTACATTAGTCAAAAACTAGCTCCCTAAGAAGGAAAGGACGGAATTGTCGGCGAACGTATATACATGAATGGTCACGGAGGCAGACGACAATATAAGAAAGCGAAGGTACAGTGACTGTTACTTGCCTTGTTCATTCTATTGAGAAGCTAAATAAGAGCTGCGGGTAAAATGGCCGAGGCCTTATGGAGCCGTGTGGAGCTTCCCCCAGCCAGAAGGATTGTTGGCCAAAAGAGGGAAGTAAAGCTCACCCCAAAGGCAATGGAAGAGAAGTTACATAGAAGCATAGGTGCAAGGAGGGCTAAATTAGCTCAGATAACTGGAAAAATGAAGATAATTGATTGTCTCATGGAAGATAATGCTAACATTAAGAAAGTTGAAGACATAATGCATTATGATTTCTCCAAGTTGCATGAAGAATTTAATGTACTCAACGAAGATGTATTAGCACTTCTGTCTGAAGAAGAGGGAAACGCTGATCAGCACAACTGGTTTGATCTTAAATCATCCAGCATTAAGGACTATGTCAAGGCCACAGAACAGTGGATGTTAAAGATTCGTCAACATACTGATACAGCAGAGAAAGATAAAGATGACGATGAAGTTGGACCAGATGATAGCATTTCAGAGACTTCAGCCAGACTGAGCAAAAATTGAAAAGAAGGTAGCTCTGTTTCTGGACACAGGTCAGTCGCTTCTACCACATGCTCGTCGCGACGCATGAGAGAGGAGGTTGAACAGGCAGCGTTGATGGCACGCGCAGCATCTTTAGTGGAGAAGCAAGCTCTTGAACAGGAAGAGGCCCAACTGCAGGCCCAAGAGGCCCAACTGCAGGCCCAAGAGGCCCAACGGCAGGCCCAAGAGCAGGCCCAACTGCAGGCCCAACAGGCCCAACTGCAGGCAAAGAAAGAACAGCTGGAGCTAAAAACAGCTATTGCAGTCTCAGATGCCAAGCTGAGTGTGTATGAAGATTATGAAGGCTCACATGATGGCATGAACGAATACTGCCAGTCAATGTTGTCACACAGAGTTGGATCCAGGGCACCTTCAAGAGTTAAAAGAGAGTCTGAAGGCCAGCTCCTGACAGTACAGCATGGAGGAGAGGCCTCTCCACTAACAGGAGCACGTGATGCTACCCCAGACGTCAGACGGTCTAGACTAGACCCTGCTGATGACCACCAGAGGCCTGAAGACACAGGGAGAAGCCTATACTGAGTGATGCAATGTCAGAACGAAATTACAGAGATGCTTGTAAAACAACAGAATCTGTTTCGACTCCCTCAAAGAGACATACCAGTGTTCCAAGGCGACCCACTCAAGTATAAGCCCTTCATCAGATCCTTCGAACAAGCCATTGACTCCAAAACAGAGAGCAGCAGTGATAAGTTGTACTACCTGGGACAGTACACCAGTGGTAAACCACAAGACCTGGTCAGAAGCTGTGAACACATGAGACCGGACCGGGGATACATAGAAGCCAGGAAGTTGCTGCAGGAGCACTATGGTAACGAGCTGAAGATAGCCACTGCATATATTGAAAAGGCTATCAAGTGGCCACAGATCAGATCGGAGGACGGGGAGGCATTGAACGCATATGTTCTTTTTCTCGTAGGATGTCGCAACACCATGGAGGATGTTGAATTCATGGAAGAGATGGACAATCCTACGACTATGAGAATCATCATCTCTAAGCTTCCTTACAGGATGAGAGAACAATGGAGAAGAACAGCCTTTGAGATAATGGAGAGACGGAAAAGTAGAGCCAGGTTTGCAGACTTAGTGAATTTCATAGACAAACAGGCTAAAATTGCTAGGGACCCATTGTTTGGAAACATCCAGGATGTCAGCCCAACTACTGATGGAAGAGTGAAAGCCAAGCCTGCTGAATCAAAGACTCTCAGGAAAGGTGGTTCCAGGGGAAGCAGCTTTGCAACTATCGTCACTCAGGCTGGGGAAGAAAAGTCTCAGAACTCATCTCCCAAAAAGAGCAGCACAGTGACGCCTGCTAATGCCTTTCAGAAGCCATGTTTATTCTGCCAGAAGAATCATACATTGGATTTCTGCAGTGACATCAAAGCACAGCCACATAAAGACAGAATCGAATTTCTGAAGTACAATGGCCTATGTTTTGGATGTCTCTCTCAGGGGCACCTGAGTAGAAACTGTAAGCAAAGAACAACATGCAGAGAGTGCACTCGGAAACATCCCAGTCTGCTGCATATCCACAAAGAAGAACAAGTCTCTAAGAAGAGTGAAGAAAACAATACCGACGAGAAGGTTGTTTCAAGTGCTCTGGTGCCGCTAGAACCAGAGACTTGTGGATTCACTGGGGCCAGTGACAGTGATTGTATTCTTGCCATCGTACCTGTAAAGATCAAGTCTAAGAGGAGTGAGAAGTTTGTGGAGACTTACGCCTTCATGGGTCCAGGTAGTTCAGCAACGTTCTGCATAGAATCACTCATGCGACAGCTGGACGTTAGAGGCAGAAGAACAGAAATCCTATTACGCACCATGGGTCATGAGAAGTCAATGCAAAGTTGTATCCTTTCAGACTTAGAAGTGTGTGGACTTGAAGAGAAGGACTTCATAGGCCTGCCTAATGTTTTCACACAGAGGGAGATTCCTGTTAAAATAGGGAACTTAGCCCTGCAGAAGGATGTGGAGAGATGGCCTTACCTGGAAAAGGTGCGTCTCCCATATATTGAAGCAGAAATTGGCCTATTAATTGGAACCAATGCCTACAAAACTATGGAGCCATGGCAGGTGATAAACAGCAAGGATGACGGACCCTACGCAGTCAGGACAGCCCTTGGATGGGTAATCAATGGACCAGTAAGGAGAGATGATGGCAACAAGTCGAACAAGGAGTAACGACAAAATGTCACAGTTAATCGTATCTCTATCGCAAGCATTGAAGAGCTGTTGATACAACAGTTCAACGCAGACTTTTCCGAACGCAGCTGTGAGGAAAAGACAGAGATGTCACAAGAAGACCATCAGTTCATGGATTTGATGACAAGGTCTACACAGTTCATTGATGGCCACTATCACATTGGTTTGCCACTGAGAAGACAGACCGCGAAGATGCCGAACAATCGCTGCATAGCAGAGCAGCGTGCCATCAGTCTCAAGAGAAAGCTGAACAAGGACCCCGACTTTCACGAAGACTACAAAGGCTTCATGAGAAACATCATAGCGAAAGGCTATGCTGTAAAAGTGCCCGAGGAACAGTTGAACAGAGACGATATAAGGGTCTGGTACATTCCTCATCACGGTGTGTATCACCCAAAGAAGAAAAAGATCCGTGTAGTGTTTGACTGCACCACCTCATTCAGAGGAACTTCACTGAATGACCAGCTGCTTCAAGGTCCTGATCTTACTAATACCCTCATTGGTGTCTTGATGAGGTTTAGACAAGAGCTCGTTGCCATGATGGCAGACATAGAATCAATGTTCTACCAAGTCAGAATCCCTGATGAAGATGCTAATCTTCTGCGTTTCCTTTGGTGGCCAGACGGCGACGTTAGTCAAGCTATGGTGGAATGTAGAATGGCTGTACACTTGTTCGGAGCCACATCATCTCCCAGCTGTGCAAGCTACGCTCTCAGAAAAACTGCAGAAAATGGCAAAGGCAAAGCACCATCAGAGGCTGTGGAGACAATCTTCAGAAACTTTTACGTCGATGACTGTCTGAAGTCCATGTCAACAGAAGACGATGCCATTGCACTGTCAAGAGACCTTAGAACTCTGTGTTCGAATGGAGGATTCCATCTGACTAAGTGGATAAGCAACAGCAGAGCAGTTCTAGCTTCTATCCCAGAAAAGGAAAGGGCCACTGAAGTCAAAGGTCCGGACCTGAGCCACAATGTCCTTCCTATCGAAAGAGCTCTTGGTGTACAATGGTGCATTGAGTCAGACATGTTCAACTTCAGAATAATGGTGAACGAAAGATCATCCACAAGACGAGGGATTCTCTCCGTGGTCAGTTCCATCTATGACCCTCTTGGATTCCTGGCACCACTCATTCTGCCGGTGAAGCTGATCCTACGAGAGCTGTGTAGAGACAAGAGAGGTTGGGATGAAGATATCCCAGAAGGTCAAGCTCAGAGATGGCTCAGATGGTTGACAGATTTGCAACAACTTTCTAGCTTCAAAGTCAGCAGATGCATCAGGCCTGTGAGTTTTGGAGTTACAAAGACGGCTCAACTACATCATTTCTCGGACGCCAGTGAGGACGGCTATGGCACGGCTACTTACCTCTTGCTGACAAATCAAAAGGGCCAGAAACATTGTTCCTTCCTCATGGGGAAATCCAGGGTGGCTCCGCTGAAGCAGGTCACCACCCCGAGACTGGAGTTGACGGCAGCGGTTGTTGCAGTTAAAGTTGACAAGGTGATGCGGAAAGAGTTACAGCTCCCACTAGAAGAATCTGTCTTCTGGACGGATAGCACGACGGTGCTGAGGTATATAGAGAATGAGAAGATACGCTTCAAGACCTTCGTAGCAAGCAGAATCTCATCCATTAGAGAAGCTACACAACCATTTCAATGGAGGTATGTAAACACCTCATTAAACCCAGCAGATCAAGCCTCACGGGGATTGAAGGCTGAAAACTTCATGAGGAGCGAAACTTGGATACAAGGCCCAAGTTATCTGCTGGAAACAGAGAGATCATGGTCAGAAAGACCAGATATGCCAAGTCAGATTGCTGAAGACGACGTCTAAGTCAAGAGATCAGTCACAGCAAATCTCATAACTACGAAAGAGAACCTTGACACAGTGAACAAGCTTGTTAACCATTTCTCAGGATGGCACCAGTTGAGGAAAGCAGTTGCATGGTTTCTAAGGTTGAAAGAGTTGCTGCTACACCTGAGCGGTAAGAGAAAAGAGTATCGAGCCACTATCCATCAGTCTGAAAGTAACCCTGGTAAACAGAGAATGCTTCTACAGCAATATATGCACCAGCACAAGACCACATTGGGTAAGAATTCATTGACCGTGGAGGATTTGGCCAAGGCTGAGATGGAGATAGTTTGCTTCAGTCAAAGACAAAGATATCCAGAAGAAATCGAAGCTTTACAGCAAAATACTCCAATCAAGAAAGGTAGTCATATCTACAAGCTGGACCCTACACTGCAAGATGGAGTACTGAGGGTGGGAGGGCGACTAAACAAATCTGCTATGCCAGAGGAGGCCAAGCATCCTGCTATCCTTTCTAAGGACCTCCGGGTCGCTACTCTCATTCTTCAGCATATACACCAGAGTATTGGACACAGTGGGAGGAATCACGTGCTTGCGAAGCTAAGACAAAGATACTGGATTCCAGGAGCTAATTCTGTAATAAGAAAAATACTCTCTGAATGCATTGTTTGCAGACAGTTACACGACCCTGGAAAGACCGATCACAAAGCTCTGCCTGCGACAAGAAGCAGCGTGAAAGGTTCCTGAACAAAAAGAAGGGGACATTTATATTGTAAATATGTGGAACTCATTAGTTTATGACTTAAGAATGTTTGAGTAATTGATATGCTTCATGTGCCTAGTCAATTAGGGGCCAGAATGTAAGAGTCATGAAAGTTTAAGAAAGAAAATACTTTAAAATATTGGTTAAATAGTATAATACAGTTAATTTACCTGACTGACTTATTGTATTGAGAAACCCCCTCTTTTCTTGTTACAATAGTATAGGCTGAGTGACCCCCTTTATTCTTGCTACAATGGTACAGTCCTTAAGCTTGTCACATGGTATCCAGCCATTTTACAGCTCAAGCACCACGAGGCTGGAGAAGGCAGAAGCTTTGAGGGCTGGAGCAATACAGTTTTTGACCGTGTGCGTTTAAACGTGTTTTGCTTTGTAATTCTGTTTGTAAGGTGTTACAGTAAACAGTTTAAAGATAAAGTTATGGTTTGGAACGTTTTATTTCGACACGCGTCTACTCGTTGCTAAAGCCTCAAAGCTCAGTGGCTGCATGTTTGGAAATTACGAAGCGCCACTACACTCTGTATCTAACCCATGCTGTCCCTGCCCTGGGAGTGTTTGATGGGACAGTGTAGAGGGAGCTTTACTCTGTATCTAACTCGTGCTGTACCTGCCCTGGGAGTGTTTGATGGGACAGTGTAGAGGGAGCTTTACTCTGTATCTAACTCGTGCTGTACCTGCCCTGGGAGTGTTTGATGGGACAGTGTAGAGGGAGCTTTACTCTGTATCTAACTCGTGCTATACCTGCCCTGGGAGTGTTTGATGGGATAGTGTAGAGGGAGCTTTACTCTGTATCTAACCCTGTGCTGTACCTGCCCTGAGAGTGTTTGATGGGACAGTGTAGAGGGAGCTTTACTCTGTATCAAACTCGTGCTGTACATGCCCTGGGAGTGTTTGATGGGACAGTGTCGAAGGAGCTTTACTCTGTATCTAACCTGTGCTGTACCTGCCCTGGGAGTGTTTAATGGGACAGTTTAGAAGGAGCTTAAATTCTGCGTTTTTTTTTCTAGGGTCTCTGTGCTGTAGGGGAGACAGTTGGTAAACCATTTAACTGTTGTAATTTAGAGGGATTGATTTAATTTAAACCCAATTAATTAAAGGGGATACTAGCATCTATAATCCGGCAGAGGGTGTCCATAACTAACAATAAATTTTTTAAAATTAATTACATAGAATGGAGCAGATGATGTGTTACTGTTGCGAGATGTGGGAGCCGGTAGACCCCATTGAGGCTAACGGTGATTACATCTGTGACAAGTGTCTGCTGCTACAGGATCTCCAGCTCCGTGTTGATGAGCTGGAGTCTGAACTTCGGATACTGTGACACATCAGGGAGGGGGAGAAGTACCTGGACTCTGTGTATCAGAAGGTGGTCACACCTATGAAGTTAATTAATTCAGATGTAGCCCATGGTCAGGGACAGGACGGTGTGACTACGAGTGAGGCAGGTACAGGGATCCAGGAGGTAGTGTTGGAGGAGCCGCAGCCCTTGCTCTTGTCCAGCAGGTTCGAGGTTCTTACTCCCTGTGGGGACGGGAGCAGGGGCTGCAGGGAGGATGAGCAACCTGGCCACAGCACCGTGGAGAGGGGGGCCATTCAAGAGGGGGGAGTAAATAGAAATGTTGTAGTGGTAGGGGATAGTATTATTAGGGGGATAGATAGAGTTCTCTGCAGCCAAGAGCGAGAGTCCCGTAGGCTGTGTTGCCTACCCGGTGCCAGGGTTAAGGACATCTCCTCTGGGCTGGATAGAAACTTGGAGTGGGAGGGGGAGGATCCAGTTGCCGTGGTCCATGTTGGTACCAACGACATAGATAGGACAAGGAAGGAGGTTCTGCTGAGGGAGTTTGAGCAGCTAGGGGCCAAATTAAAAAGCAGAACCACAAGGGTAATAATCTCTGGATTATTACCTGAGCCACGAGCGAATTTGGCTAGGACAAATAAAATAAGAGAGTTAAATGCGTGGCTCAAAGACTGGTGTGGGAGAAATGGGTTTTGCTTCCTGGGACACTGGCACCAGTACTGGGGCAGGAGGGAGCTGTTCCGTTGGGACGGGCTTCACTTGGCCAGTGCTGGGACTAGAGTCCTGGCGGATCATATAACTAGGGCTGTAGAGAGGGCTTTAAACTAACTAGTGGGGGGAGCTTCCTAGAGAACAAATAATAAAAATGACAACAGAGAAGGTCATAGACTTAGGTAGCAGTGGGGAAATTAAAAACCAGAGCATGTCAGGAAGGGGCAGAAGGTATGGAGTAAAAGGTAAAGTAATAAAAAGGGCAAAAGCAGGAACTAAGTGTCACAAAACACATTTGAAAGTTCTCTATCTGAATGCACGTAGCATTCGTAACAAAATAGATGAGTAAAAGGCACAAATAGCTACATATGGGTATGATCTTGTGGCCATTACAGAAACATGGCTGCAGGGTGACAATGCTTGGGAATTAAACATACCAGGTTATTTAACAATCAGGAAGGACAGGCAGGAAGGAAGGGGAGGTGGGGTGGCTATGTTAATAAAGGAAGGAATCACTGTAATACAGAGAAATGATATTGGGTCAAAAGATCAGGATAATGAAACAGTTTGGGTGGAGATAAGGAATAATAAGGGGAAAAAAACACTAGTGGGCGTAGTCTATAGGCCTCCGAACAGTCGCAACTCGGTTGGACAGAGTATCAATCAGGAAATAGTTGAGGCTTGTAATAAGGGAACATCTATAATTATGGGGGATTTTAACTATCATATTAATTGGACAAATCAAATTGGGCAGGGCTGCCTTGAGGATGAGTTCATCGAGTGTATTAGGGATGGGTTTCTTGAGCAGTATGTAACTGAACCGACCAGGGGGCAAGCAACCTTAGATCTGGTCCTGTGTAATGAGACAGGATTAATTAAAAATGTCCTAGTAAAGGATCCCCTTGGAATGAGTGACCATAACATGGTTGAATTCCATATTCAATTAGAGGGTGAGGAGGTTGTATCTCAAACAAGCGTGCTAAGCTTGAATAAAGGAGACTATGAAGGTATGAGAGCGGAATTGAGTAAAGTGGATTGGGAAAATAGATTAAAGGGTAAGACGATACAAGATCAATGGTGTACATTTAAGGAGTTATTTTACAACTTCCAAAAAAAGTATATTCCACTGAGAAAAAAAGGGTGTAAAAGAAAAGACAGCCATCCGTGGCTAAGTAAAGAAATTAAGGATAGTATTCGACTAAAAACAAGGGCATATAAGGTAGCCAAATCTAGTGGGAGGATAGAGGATTGGGAAAACTTTAAAAGACAGCAAAAAATAACAAAAAGATTGATTAAGAAAGGGAAGATAGATTATGAAAGTAAATTAGCAAAAAATATAAAGACAGATAGTAAGAGTTTTTATAGTTATATAAAAAGAAAAAGGGTGGCTAAAGTAAATGTTGGTCCCTTAGAGGATGAGACCGGGAAATTAATGGTGGGAAATATGGAGATGGCAAAAACACTGAATGAATATTTTACATCAGTCTTTACAGTAGAGGACACTAAGAATATCCCAACACTGGACAAGCAGGGGGCTATGGGGGGGAGGAGATAAACACGATCAAAATCACTAAGGAAGTGGTACTCGGTAAAATAATGGGACTCAAGGCGGATAAATCACCTGGACCTGATGGCTTACATCCTAGGGTCTTGAGGGAAGTGGCGGTAGGGATTGTGGATGCATTGGTAATAATTTTCCAAAACTCCCTGGACTCAGCAAAGGTCCCGGCAGACTGGAGAACTGCTAATGTAACACCCTTATTTAAAAAGGGCAGTAGACAGAAGGCTGGAAACTATAGACCGGTTAGCCTAACATCTGTGGTAGGTAAAATTTTGGAGTCCATTATTAAGGAGACAGTAACAGGACATTTGGATAATCATAATTTAATAAGACAAAGTCAGCATGGTTTTATGAAGGGGAAGTCATGTTTGACAAATTTGCTGGAGTCCTTTGAGGAAGTAACATATAGGGTGGATAAAGGTGAACCAGTGGACTTAGTGTATTTAGACTTCCAAAAGGCATTTGACAAGGTGCCACACAAAAGATTATTGCTTAAGATAAAAAATCACGGGATTGGGGGTAATATTCTGGCATGGATAGAGGATTGGCTATCTAACAGAAGGCAGAGAGTTGAGATAAATGGTTCATTCTCAGACTGGCAATCAGTAACCAGTGGTGTTCCGCAGGGGTCAGTGCTGGGTCCCCAACTCTTTACAATCTATATTAACGATTTGGAGGAGGGGACCGAGTGTAACACATCAAAGTTTGCAGATGATACTAAGATGGGAGGGAAAGTAGTGAGTGAGGAGGACATAAAAAACCTGCAAGGGGACATAGACAGGCTAAGTAAGTGGGCAGAGATTTGGCAGATGGAATACAATACTGGAAAGTGTGAGGTTATGCACTTTGGCAGGAAAAATCGTAGAGCAAGTTATTATCTTAATGGCAAGAAACTGGAAAGTACTGAAGTACAAAGGGATCTGGAGGTCCTGGTGCACGAAACTCAAAAGGTTAGTATGCAGGTGCAGCAAGTGATTAAGAAGGCCAATGGAATGTTGGCTTTCATTGCTAGGGGGATAGAATATAAAAATAGGGAGGTATTGCTTCAGTTGTACAAGGTATTGGTGAGACCGCACCTGGAATACTGCGTACAGTTTTGGTGTCCATACTTAAGAAAGGACATACTTGCTCTCGAGTCAGTACAAAGAAGGTTCACTCGGTTGATCCTGGGGATGAGGGGATGGACATATGAGGAGAGGTTGAGTAGATTGGGACTCTACTCATTGGAGTTCAAAAGAATGAGAGGCGATCTTATTGAAACATATAAGATTGTGAAGGGGTTGGATCGGGTGGATGCGGGGAGGATGTTCCAGATGATGGGTGAAACTAGAACTAGGGGGCATAGTCTTAGAATAAGGGGCTGCTCTTTCAAAACTGAGATGAGGAGGAACTACTTCACTCAGCGGGTGGTAGGTCCATGGAATATGCTGCCCCAAAAAGCTGTCGAAGCTACATCATTACATAAATTTAAAACAGAAATAGACAGTTTCCTCGAAGAAAAGGGAATTAACGATTACGGGGAGCGGGCAGGAATTTGGACATGAGTCTACGTTCGGATCGGTCATGGCCCTGTGGGTAGCGGAGAGGACCCAGGGGCCATGTAGCCTGATCCTGCTCCTGTTTCATGTGTCTAATTCTGTTAGATTCAGGAGATGGTTCTGTGATAGTGGATTGGCGGTTAGGATCAGATCAGCCATGATCTTATTGAATGGCGGAGCAGGCTCGAGGGGCCAATTGGCCTACTCCTGCTCCTATTTCTTATGTTCTTATGTTCTTATGAGCTTTACTCTGTTTCTAACCCGTGCTGCACCTGCCCTGGGAGTGTTTGATGCTGATACTAGGTGCTAAAAGTGGAAGATGGATCTATGTCCTATATCCCAGAAGTGTATAAAAGTGTTCCATCCCAGGAGGTGGATTGGAGTTCCCTATCCCTGGGGTTGGATTGGAGTTCCCTTTCCCAGGAGGTGGATTGGGGTTCCCTATCCCGGGAGGTGGATTGGAGTTCCCTATCCCAGGAGGGGGATTGGAGTTCCCTATCCCGGGAGGTGGATTGGAGTTCCCTATCCCAGGAGGTGGATTGGAGTTCCCTATCCCAGGAGGTGGATTGGAGTTCCCTATCCCAGGAGGTGGATTGGAGTTCCCTATCCCAGGAGGTGGATTGGAGTTCCCTATCTCAGGAGGTGGATTGGAGTTCCCTATCCCAGGCGGTGGATTGGAGTTCCCTATCCCAGGAGGTGGATTGGAGCTCCCTATCCCAGGAGGTGGATTGGAGTTCCCTCTCCCAGGAGGTGGATTGGAGTTTCCTACCCAGGATGTGGATTGGAGTTCCCTACACCAGGAGGTGGATTGGAGTTCCCTATCCCAGGAGGTGGATTGGAGTTCCCTATCCCAGGAGGTGGATTGGAGTTCCCTATCCCAGGAGGTGGATTGGAGTTCCCTATCCCAGGGATTGGAGTTCCCTATCCCAGGAGGTTGATTGGAGTTCCCTATCCCAGGAGGTGGATTGGAGTTCCCTATCCCAGGAGGCGGATTGGAGTTCCCTATCCCAGGAGGTGGATTGGAGTTCCCTATCCCAGGAGGTGGATTGGAGTTCCCTATCCCAGGAGGCTTATTGGAGTTCCCTATCCCAGGAGGTGGATTGGAGTTCCCTATCTCAGGAGGTGGATTGGAGTTCCCTATCCCAGGAGGTGGATTGGAGTTCCCTATCCCAGGAGGTGGATTGGAGTTCCCTATCCCAGGAGGTGGATTGGAGTTCCCTATCCCAGGAGGTGGATTGGAGTTCCCTATCCCAGGAGGTGGATTGGAGTTCCCTATCCCAGGAGGTGGATTGGAGTTCCCTATCCCAGGAGGTGGATTGGAGTTCCCTATCACAGGGGTTGGATTGGAGTTCCCTATCCCAGGAGGTGGATTGGAGTTCCCTATCCCAGGAGGTGGATTGGAGTTCCCTATCCCAGGAGTTGGATTGGAGTTCCCTATCCCAGGAGGTGGATTGGAGTTCCCTATCCCAGGAGGTGGATTGGAGTTCCCTATCCCAGGGATTGGAGTTCCCTATCCCAGGAGGTTGATTGGAGTTCCCTATCCCAGGAGGTGGATTGGAGTTCCCTATCCCAGGAGGCGGATTGGAGTTCCCTATCCCAGGAGGTGGATTGGAGTTCCCTATCCCAGGAGGTGGATTGGAGTTCCCTATCCCAGGAGGTGGATTGGAGTTCCCTATCCCAGGAGGCGGATTGGAGTTCCCTATCCCAGGAGGTGGATTGGAGTTCCCTATCCCAGGAGGTGGATTGGAGTTCCCTATCCCAGGAGGTGGATTGGAGTTCCCTATCCCAGGAGGTGGATTGGAGGTCCCTATCCCAGGAGGTGGATTGGAGTTCCCTATCCCAGGAGGTGGATTGGAGTTCCCTATCCCAGGGGTTGGATTGGAGTTCCCAATCCCAGGAGGTGGATTAGAGTTCCCTATCCCAGGAGGTGGATTGGAGTTCCCTATCCCAGGAGGTGGATTGGAGTTCCCTATCCCAGGGGTTGGATTGGAGTTCCCTATCCCAGGAGGTGGATTGGAGTTCCCAATCCCAGGAGGTGGATTGGAGTTCCCTATCCCAGGAGGTGGATTGGAGTTCCCTATCCCAGGAGGTGGATTGGAGTTCCCTATCCCAGGAGGTGGATTGGAGTTCCCTATCCCAGGAGGTGGATTGGAGTTCCCTATCCCAGGAGGTGGATTGGAGTTCCCTATCCCAGGAGGCGGATTGGAGTTCCCTATCCCAGGAGGTGGATTGGAGTTCCCTATCCCAGGAGGCGGATTGGAGTTCCCTCTCCCAGGAGGTGGATTGGAGTTCCCTATCCCAGGAGGTGGATTGGAGTTCCCTATCCCAGGAGGTGGATTGGAGTTCCCTATCCCAGGAGGTGGATTGGAGTTCCCTATCCCAGGAGGTGGATTGGAGTTCCCTATCCCAGGAGGTGGATTGGAGTTCCCTATCCCAGGAGGTGGATTGGAGTTCCCTATCCCAGGAGGTGGATTGGAGTTCCCTATCCCAGGAGGTGGATTGGAGTTCCCTATCCCAGGAGGTGGAATGGAGTTCCCGATCCCAGGAGGTGGATTGGAGTTCCCGATCCCAGGAGGTGGATTGGAGTTCCCTATCCCAGGAGGTGGATTGGAGTTCCCTATCCCAGGAGGTGGATTGGAGTTCCCTATCCCAGGAGGTGGATTGGAGTTCTCTATCCCAGGAGGTGGATTGGAGTTCCCTATCCCAGGAGGTGGATTGGAGTTCCCTATCCCAGGAGGTGGATTGGAGTTCCCTATCACAGGGGTTGGATTGGAGTTCCCTATCCCAGGAGGTGGATTGGAGTTCCCTATCCCAGGAGGTGGATTGGAGTTCCCTATCCCAGGAGGTGGATTGGAGTTCCCTATCCCAGGAGGTGGATTGGAGTTCCCTATCCCAGGAGGTGGATTGGAGTTCCCTATCCCAGGGATTGGAGTTCCCTATCCCAGGAGGTTGATTGGAGTTCCCTATCCCAGGAGGTGGATTGGAGTTCCCTATCCCAGGAGGCGGATTGGAGTTCCCTATCCCAGGAGGTGGATTGGAGTTCCCTATCCCAGGAGGTGGATTGGAGTTCCCTATCCCAGGAGGTGGATTGGAGTTCCCTATCCCAGGAGGCGGATTGGAGTTCCCTATCCCAGGAGGTGGATTGGAGTTCCCTATCCCAGGAGGTGGATTGGAGTTCCCTATCCCAGGAGGTGGATTGGAGTTCCCTATCCCAGGAGGTGGATTGGAGGTCCCTATCCCAGGAGGTGGATTGGAGTTCCCTATCCCAGGAGGTGGATTGGAGTTCCCTATCCCAGGGGTTGGATTGGAGTTCCCAATCCCAGGAGGTGGATTAGAGTTCCCTATCCCAGGAGGTGGATTGGAGTTCCCTATCCCAGGAGGTGGATTGGAGTTCCCTATCCCAGGGGTTGGATTGGAGTTCCCTATCCCAGGAGGTGGATTGGAGTTCCCAATCCCAGGAGGTGGATTGGAGTTCCCTATCCCAGGAGGTGGATTGGAGTTCCCTATCCCAGGAGGTGGATTGGAGTTCCCTATCCCAGGAGGTGGATTGGAGTTCCCTATCCCAGGAGGTGGATTGGAGTTCCCTATCCCAGGAGGTGGATTGGAGTTCCCTATCCCAGGAGGCGGATTGGAGTTCCCTATCCCAGGAGGTGGATTGGAGTTCCCTATCCCAGGAGGCGGATTGGAGTTCCCTCTCCCAGGAGGTGGATTGGAGTTCCCTATCCCAGGAGGTGGATTGGAGTTCCCTATCCCAGGAGGTGGATTGGAGTTCCCTATCCCAGGAGGTGGATTGGAGTTCCCTATCCCAGGAGGTGGATTGGAGTTCCCTATCCCAGGAGGTGGATTGGAGTTCCCTATCCCAGGAGGTGGATTGGAGTTCCCTATCCCAGGAGGTGGATTGGAGTTCCCTATCCCAGGAGGTGGATTGGAGTTCCCTATCCCAGGAGGTGGATTGGAGTTCCCGATCCCAGGAGGTGGATTGGAGTTCCCAATCCCAGGAGGTGGATTGGAGTTCCCTATCCCAGGAGGTGGATTGGAGTTCCCTATCCCAGGAGGTGGATTGGAGTTCCCTATCCCAGGGGTTGGATTGGAGTTCCCTATCCCAGGAGGTGGATTGGAGTTCCCTATCCCAGGAGGTGGATTGGAGTTCCCTATCCCAGGAGGTGGATTGGAGTTCCCTATCCCAGGAGGTAGATTGGAGTTCCCTATCCCAGGAGGTGGATTGGAGTTCCCTATCCCAGGAGGTGGATTGGAGTTCCCTATCCCAGGGGGTGGATTGGAGTTACCTATCCCAGGAGGTGGATTGGAGTTCCCTGTCCCAGGAGGTGGATTGGAGTTCCCTATCCCAGGAGGTGGATTGGAGTTCCCTATCCCAGGAGGTGGATTGGAGTTCCCTATCCCAGGGATTGGAGTTCCCTATCCCAGGAGGTAGATTGGAGTTCCCTATCCCAGGAGGTGGATTGGATTTCCATATCCAAGGAGGTGGATTGGAGTTCCCTATCCCAGGAGGTGGATTGGAGTTCCCTATCCCAGGAGGTGGATTGGAGTTCCCTACCCCAGGAGGTGGATTGGAGTTCCCTATCCCAGGAGGTGGATTGGAGTTCCCTATCCCAGGAGGTGGATTGGAGTTCCCTATCCCAGGAGGTGGATTGGAGTTCCCTATCCCAGGGGTTGGATTGGAGTTCCCTATCCCAGGAGGTGGATTGGAGTTCCCTATCCCAGGAGGTGGATTGGAGTTCCCTATCCCAGGAGGTGGATTGGAGTTCCCTATCCCAGGAGGCGGATTGGAGTTCCCTATCCCAGGAGGTGGATTGGAGTTCCCTATCCCAGGAGGCGGATTGGAGTTCCCTATCCCAGGAGGCGGATTGGAGTTCCCTATCCCAGGAGGTAGATTGGAGTTCCCTATCCCAGGAGGTGGATTGGAGTTCCCTATCCCAGGAGGTGGTTTGGAGTTCCCTATCCCAGGAGGTGGATTGGAGTTCCCTATCCCAGGGGTTGGATTGGCGTTCCCTATCCCAGGAGGTGGATTGGAGTTCCCTATCCCAGGAGGTGGATTGGAGTTCCCTATCCCAGGAGGTGGATTGGAGTTCCCTATCCCAGGAGGTAGATTGGAGTTCCCTATCCCAGGAGGAGGATTGGAGTTCCCTATCCCAGGAGGTGGATTGGAGTTCGCTATCCCAGGGGGTGGATTGGAGTTACCTATCCCAGGAGGTGGATTGGAGTTCCCTGTCCCAGGAGGTGGATTGGAGTTCCCTATCCCAGGAGGTGGATTGGAGTTCCCTATCCCAGGAGGTGGATTGGAGTTCCCTATCCCAGGGATTGGAGTTCCCTATTCCAGGAGGTAGATTGGAGTTCCCTATCCCAGGAGGTGGATTGGAGTTCCCTATCCCAGGAGGTGGATTGGAGTTCCCTATCCCAGGAGGTGGATTGGAGTTCCCTATCCCAGGAGGTGGATTGGAGTTCCCTACCCCAGGAGGTGGATTGGAGTTCCCTATCCCAGGAGGTGGATTGGAGTTCCCTATCCCAGGAGGTGTATTGGAGTTCCCTATCCCAGGAGGTGGATTGGAGTTCCCTATCCCAGCGGTTGGATTGGAGTTCCCTATCCCAGGAGGTGGATTGAGTTCCCTATCCCAGGAGGTGGATTGGAGTTCCCTATCCCAGGAGGCGGATTGGAGTTCCCTATCCCAGGAGGTGGATTGGAGTTCCCTATCCCAGGAGGTCGATTGGAGTTCCCTATCCCAGGAGGTGGATTGGAGTTCCCTATCCCAGGAGGTGGATTGGAGCTCCCTATCCCAGGAGGTGGATTGGAGTTCCCTATCCCAGTGGTTGGATTGGAGTTCCCTATCCCAGGAGGTGGATTGGAGTTCCCTATCCCAGGAGGTGGATTGGAGTTCCCTATCCCAGGAGGTGGTTTGGAGTTCCCTATCCCAGGAGGTAGATTGGAGTTCCCTATCCCAGGAGGTGGATTGGAGTTCCCTATCCCAGGAGGTGGATTGGAGTTCCCTATCCCAGGGGGTGGATTGGAGTTCCCTATCCCAGGAGGTGGATTGGAGTTCCCTGTCCCAGGAGGTGGATTGGAGTTCCCTATCCCAGGAGGTGGATTGGAGTTCCCTATCCCAGGAGGGGGATTGGAGTTCCCTATCCCAGGGATTGGAGTTCCCTATCCCAGGAGGTAGATTGGAGTTCCCTATCCCAGGAGGTGGATTGGAGTTCCCTATCCCAGGAGGTGGATTGGAGTTCCCTATCCCAGGAGGTGGATTGGAGTTCCCTAACCCTGGAGGTGGATTGGAGTTCCCTACCCCAGGAGGTGGATTGGAGGTCCCTATCCCAGTAGGTGGATTGGAGTTCCCTATCCCAGGAGGTGGATTGGAGTTCCCTATCCCAGCAGGTGGATTGGAGTTCCCTATCCCAGGAGGTGGATTGGAGTTCCCTATCCCAGGAGGTAGATTGGAGTTCCCTATCCCAGGAGGTGGATTGGAGTTCCCTATCCCAGGAGGTGGATTGGAGTTCCCTATCCCAGGAGGTGGATTGGAGTTCCCTATCCCAGGAGGTTGATTGGAGTTCCCTATCCCGGGAGGTGGATTGGAGTTCCCTATCCCAGGAGGTGGATTGGAGTTCCCTATCCCAGGAGGTGGATTGGAGTTCCCTATCCCTGGATCCCAGGAGGTGGATTGGAGTTCCCTATCCCAGGAGGTGGATTGGAGTTCCCTATCCCAGGAGGTGGATTGGAGTTCCCTATCCCAGGATCCCAGGAGGTGGATTGGAGTTCCCTATCCCAGGAGGTTGATTGGAGTTCCCTATCCCAGGAGGTGGATTGGAGTTCCCTATCCCAAGAGGTGGATTGGAGTTCCCTATCCCAGGAGGTGGATTGCAGTTGCCTATCCCAGGAGGTGGATTGGAGTTCCCTATCCCAGGAGGTGGATTGGAGTTCCCTATCCCAGGAGGTGGATTGGAGATCCCTATCCCAGGGGTTGGATTGGAGTTCCCTATCCCAGGAGGTGGATTGGAGTTCCCTATCCCAGGAGGTGAATTGGAGTTCCCTATCCCAGGAGGTTGGATTGGAGTTCCCGATCCCAGGAGGTGGATTGGAGTTCCCTATCCCAGGAGGTGGATTGGAGTTCCCTATCCCAGGAGGTGGATTGGAGTTCCCTATCCCAGGAGGTGGATTGGAGTTCCCTATCCCAGGAGGTGGATTGGAGTTCCCTATCCCAGGAGGTGGATTGGAGTCCCCTATCCCAGGGGTTGGATTGGAGTTCCCTATCCCAGGAGGTGGATTGGAGTTCCCTATCCCAGGAGGTGGATTGGAGGGGTTGGATTGGAGTTCCCTATCCCAGGAGGTGGATTGGAGTTCCCTATCCCAGGAGGTGGATTGGAGTTCCCTATCCCAGGAGGTGGATTGGAGTTCCCTATTTCGGGAGGTGGATTGGAGTTCCCTATCCCAGGAGGTGGATTGGAGTTCCCTATCCCAGGAGGTGGATTGGAGTTCCCTATCCCAGGAGGTGGATTGGAGTTCCCTATCCCAGGAGGTGGATTGGAGTTCCCTATCCCAGGAGCTGGATTGGAGTTCCCTATCCCAGGAGGTGGATTGGAGTTCCCTATCCCAGGAGGTGGATTGGAGTTCCCTATCCCAGGAGGTGGACCGGAGTTCCCTATCCCAGGAGGTGGATTGGAGTTCCCTATCCCAGGAGGTGGATTGGTGTTCCCTATCCCAGGAGGTGGATTGGAGTTCCCTATCCCAGGAGGTGGATTGGAGTTCCCTATCCCAGGAGGTGGATTGGAGTTCCCTATCCCAGGAGGTGGATTGGAGTTCCCTGTCCCAGGAGGTGGATTGGAGTTCCCTATCCCCGGGGATTGGATAGGAGTTCCCTATCCCAGGAGGTGGATTGGAGTTCCCTATCCCGGGAGGTGGATTGGAGTTCACTATCCCAGGAGGTGGATTGGAGTTCCCTATCCCAGGAGGTGGATTGGAGTTCCCTATCCCAGGAGGTGGATTGGAGTTCCCTATCCCAGGAGGTGGATTGGAGTTCCCTATCCCGGGAGTTGGATTGGAGTTCCCTATCCCGGGAGGTGGATTGGAGTTCCCTATCCCAGGAGGTGGATTGGAGTTCCCTATCCCAGGAGGTGGATTGGAGTTCCCTATCCCAGGAGGTGGATTGCAGTTCCCTATCCCAGGAGGTGGATTGGAGTTCCCTATCCCAGGAGGTGGATTGGAGTTCCCTATCCCAGGAGGTGTATTGGAGTTCCCTATCCCAGGAGGTGGATTGGAGTTCCCTATCCCAGGAGGTGGATTGGAGTTCCCTATCCCAGGAGGTGGATTGGAGTTCCCTATCCCAGGAGGTGGATTGGAGTTCCCTATCCCAGGAGGTGGATTGGAGTTCCCTATCCCAGTGTTTGGATTGGAGTTCCTATCCTAGGAGGTGGATTGGAGTTCCCTATTCCAGGAGGTGGATTGGAGTTCCCTATCCCAGGAGGTGGATTGGAGTTCCCTATCCCAGGAGGTGGATTGGAGTTCCCTGTCCCAGGGGTTGGATTGGAGTTCCCTATCCCAGGGGTTGGATTGGAGTTCCCTATCCCAGGAGGTGGATTGGAGATCCCTATCCCGGGAGGTGGATTGGAGTTCCCTATCCCAGGAAATGGATTGGTGTTCCCTCTCCCGGGAGGTGGATTGGAGTTCCCTATCCCAGGAGGTGGATTGGAGTTCCCTATCCCAGGAGGTGGATTGGAGTTCCCTATCCCAGGAGGTGGATTGGACTTCCCTATCCCAGGAGGTGGATTGGAGTTCCCTATCCCAGGAGGTGGATTGGAGTTCCCTATCCCAGGAGGTGGATTGGAGTTCCCTATCCCAGGGGTTGGATTGGAGTTCCCTATCCCAGGAGGTGGATTGGAGTTCCCTATCCCAGGGGTTGGATTGGAGTTCCCTATCCCAGGGGTTGGATTGGAGTTCCCTATCCCAGGAGGTGGATTGGAGTTCCCTATCCCGGGAGGTGGATTGGAGTTCCCTATCCCAGGAGATGGATTGGTGTTCCCTATCCTGGGAGGTGGATTGGAGTTCCCTATCCCAGGAGGTGGATTGGAGTTCCCTAACCCAGGAGGTGGATTGGAGTTTCCTATCCCAGGAGGTGGATTGGAGTTCCCTATCCCAGGAGGTGGATTGGAGTTCCCTATCCCAGGAGTTGGATTGGAGTTCCCTATCCCAGGAGGTGGATTGGAGTTCCCTATCCCAGGAGGTGGATTGGAGTTCCCTATCCCAGGAGGTGGATTGGAGTTCCCTATCCCAGGAGGTGGATTGGAGTTCCATATCCCAGGAGGTGGATTGGAGTTCCCTATCCCAGGAGGTGGATTGGAGTTCCCTATCCCAGGAGGTGGATTGGAGTTCCCTATCCCAGCATGTGGATTGGAGTTCCCTATCACAGGAGGTGGATTGGATTACCCTATCCCAGGAGGTGGATTGGAGTTCCTTATCCCAGGAGGTGGATTGGAGTTCCCTATTCCAGGAGGTGGATTGGAGTTCCCTATCCCAGGAGGTGGATTGGAGTTCCCTATCCCAGGAGGTGGATTGGAGTTCCCTATCCCAGGAGGTGGATTGGTGTTCCCTATCCCAGGAGGTGGATTGGAGTTCCCTATCCCCGGAGGTGGATTGGAGTTCCCTATCCCAGGAGGTGGATTGGAGTTCCCTATCCCAGGAGGTGGATTGGAGTTCCCTGTCCCAGGAGGTGGATTGGAGTTCCCTATCCCAGGGGTTGTATTGGAGTTCCCTATCCCAGGAGGTGGATTGGTGTTCCCTATCCCAGGAGGTGGATTGGAGTTCCCTATCCCAGGAGGTGGATTGGAGTTCCCTATCCCAGGAGGTGGATTGGAGTTCCCTGTCCCGGGAGGTGGATTGGAGGGGTTGGATTGGAGTTCCCTATCCCAGGAGGTGGATTGGAGTTCCCTATCCCAGGAGGTGGATTGGAGTTCCCTATCCCAGGAGGTGGATTGGAGTTCCCTATTTCGGGAGCTGGATTGGAGTTCCCTATCCCAGGAGGTGGATTGGAGTTCCCTATCCCAGGAGGTGGATTGGAGTTCCCTATCCCAGGAGGTGGATTGGAGTTCCCTATCCCAGGAGGTGGATTGGAGTTCCCTATCCCAGGAGGTGGATTGGAGTTCCCTATCCCAGTGTTTGGATTGGAGTTCCTATCCTAGGAGGTGGATTGGAGTTCCCTATTCCAGGAGGTGGATTGGAGTTCCCTATCCCAGGAGGTGGATTGGAGTTCCCTATCCCAGGAGGTGGATTGGAGTTCCCTGTCCCAGGGGTTGGATTGGAGTTCCCTATCCCAGGGGTTGGATTGGAGTTCCCTATCCCAGGAGGTGGATTGGAGTTCCCTATCCCGGGAGGTGGATTGGAGTTCCCTATCCCAGGAAATGAATTGGTGTTCCCTCTCCCGGGAGGTGGATTGGAGTTCCCTATCCCAGGAGGTGGATTGGAGTTCCCTATCCCAGGAGGTGGATTGGAGTTCCCTATCCCAGGAGGTGGATTGGACTTCCCTATCCCAGGAGGTGGATTGGAGTTCCCTATCCCAGGAGGTGGATTGGAGTTCCCTATCCCAGGAGGTGGATTGGAGTTCCCTATCCCAGGGGTTGGATTGGAGTTCCCTATCCCAGGAGGTGGATTGGAGTTCCCTATCCCAGGGGTTGGATTGGAGTTCCCTATCCCAGGGGTTGGATTGGAGTTCCCTATCCCAGGAGGTGGATTGGAGTTCCCTATCCCGGGAGGTGGATTGGAGTTCCCTATCCCAGGAGATGGATTGGTGTTCCCTATCCCGGGAGGTGGATTGGAGTTCCCTATCCCAGGAGGTGGATTGGAGTTCCCTAACCCAGGAGGTGGATTGGAGTTTCCTATCCCAGGAGGTGGATTGGAGTTCCCTATCCCAGGAGGTGGATTGGAGTTCCCTATCCCAGGAGTTGGATTGGAGTTCCCTATCCCAGGAGGTGGATTGGAGTTCCCTATCCCAGGAGGTGGATTGGAGTTCCCTATCCCAGGAGGTGGATTGGAGTTCCCTATCCCAGGAGGTGGATTGGAGTTCCATATCCCAGGAGGTGGATTGGAGTTCCCTATCCCAGGAGGTGGATTGGAGTTCCCTATCCCAGGAGGTGGATTGGAGTTCCCTATCCCAGCATGTGGATTGGAGTTCCCTATCACAGGAGGTGGATTGGATTACCCTATCCCAGGAGGTGGATTGGAGTTCCCTATCCCAGGAGGTGGATTGGAGTTCCCTATCCCAGGAGGTGGATTGGTGTTCCCTATCCCAGGAGGTGGATTGGAGTTCCCTATCCCCGGAGGTGGATTGGAGTTCCCTATCCCAGGAGGTGGATTGGAGTTCCCTATCCCAGGAGGTGGATTGGAGTTCCCTGTCCCAGGAGGTGGATTGGAGTTCCCTATCCCAGGGGTTGTATTGGAGTTCCCTATCCCAGGAGGTGGATTGGTGTTCCCTATCCCAGGAGGTGGATTGGAGTTCCCTATCCCAGGAGGTGGATTGGAGTTCCCTATCCCAGGAGGTGGATTGGAGTTCCCTGTCCCGGGAGGTGGATTGGAGGGGTTGGATTGGAGTTCCCTATCCCAGGAGGTGGATTGGAGTTCCCTATCCCAGGAGGTGGATTGGAGTTCCCTATCCCAGGAGGTGGATTGGAGGTCCCTATTTCGGGAGGTGGATTGGAGTTCCCTATCCCAGGAGGTGGATTGGAGTTCCCTATCCCAGGAGGTGGATTGGAGTTCCCTATCCCAGGAGGTGGATTGGAGTTCCCTATCCCAGGAGGTGGATTGGAGTTCCCTATCCCAGGAGCTGGATTGGAGTTCTCTATCCCAGGAGGTGGATTGGAGTTCCCTATCCCAGGAGGTGGATTGGAGTTCCCTATCCCAGGAGGTGGATTGGAGTTCCCTATCCCAGGAGGTGGATTGGAGTTCCCTATCCCAGGAGGTGGATTGGTGCTCCCTATCCCAGGAGGTGGATTGGAGTTCCCTATCCCAGGAGGTGGATTGGAGTTCCCTATCCCAGGAGGTGGATTGGAGTTCCCTATCCCAGGAGGTGGATTGGAGTTCCCTGTCCCAGGAGGTGGATTGCAGTTCCCTATCCCAGGGGTTGGATTGGAGTTCCCTATCCCAGGAGGTGGATTGGAGTTCCCTATCCCGGGAGGTGGATTGGTGTTCCCTATCCCAGGAGGTGGATTGGAGTTCCCTATTCCAGGAGGTGGATTGGAGTTCCCTATTCCAGGAGGTGGATTGGAGTTCCCTATCCCAGGAGGTGGATTGGAGTTCCCTATCCCAGGGATTGGAGTTCCCTATCCCAGGAGGTAGATTGGAGTTCCCTATCCCAGGAGATGGATTGGAGTTCCCTATCCCAGGAGGTGGATTGGAGTTCCCTATCCCAGGAGGTGGATTGGAGTTCCCTATCCCTGGAGGTGGATTGGAGTTCCCTACCCCAGGAGGTGGATTGGAGGTCCCTATCCCAGTAGGTGGATTGGAGTTCCCTATCCCAGGAGGTGGATTGGAGTTCCCTATCCCAGCAGGTGGATTGGAGTTCCCTATCCCAGGAGGTGGATTGGAGTTCCCTATCCCAGGAGGTAGATTGGAGTTCCCTATCCCAGGAGGTGGATTGGAGTTCCCTATCCCAGGAGGTGGATTGGAGTTCCCTATCCCAGGAGGTGGATTGGAGTTCCCTATCCCAGGAGGTGGATTGGAGTTCCCTATCCCAGGAGGTTGATTGGAGTTCCCTATCCCGGGAGGTGGATTGGAGTTCCCTATCCCAGGAGGTGGATTGGAGTTCCCTATCCCAGGAGGTGGATTGGAGTTCCCTATCCCTGGATCCCAGGAGGTGGATTGGAGTTCCCTATCCCAGGAGGTGGATTGGAGTTCCCTATCCCAGGAGATGGATTGGAGTTCCCTATCCCAGGATCCCAGGAGGTGGATTGGAGTTCCCTATCCCAGGAGGTTGATTGGAGTTCCCTATCCCAGGAGGTGGATTGGAGTTCCCTATCCCAGGAGGTGGATTGGAGTTCCCTATCCCAGGAGGTGGATTGCAGTTGCCTATCCCAGGAGGTAGATTGGAGTTCCCTATCCCAGGAGTTGGATTGGAGTTCCCTATCCCAGGAGGTGGATTGGAGTTCCCTATCCCAGGGGTTGGATTGGAGTTCCCTATCCC
Source organism: Somniosus microcephalus (assembly GCF_052327205.1). NCBI lineage: Eukaryota > Metazoa > Chordata > Chondrichthyes > Squaliformes > Somniosidae > Somniosus > Somniosus microcephalus. The sequence goes on along the minus strand of NC_140989.1, from coordinate 2,139,295 downwards.
AGGAGGTGGATTGGAGTTCCCTATCCCAGGAGGTGAATTGGAGTTCCCTATCCCAGGAGGTTGGATTGGTGTTCCCGATCCCAGGAGGTGGATTGGAGTTCCCTATCCCAGGAGGTGGATTGGAGTTCCCTATCCTAGGAGGTGGATTGGAGTTCCCTATCCCAGGAGGTGGATTGGAGTTCCCTATCCCAGGAGGTGGATTGGAGTTCCCTATCCCAGGAGGTGGATTGGAGTTCCCTATCCCAGGGGTTGGATTGGAGTTCCCTATCCCAGGAGGTGGATTGGAGTTCCCTATCCCAGGAGGTGGATTGGAGGGGTTGGATTGGATTTCCCTATCCCAGGAGGTGGATTGGAGTTCCCTATCCCAGGAGGTGGATTGGAGTTCCCTATCCCAGGAGGTGGATTGGAGTTCCCTATTTCGGGAGGTGGATTGGAGTTCCCTATCCCAGGAGGTGGATTGGAGTTCCCTATCCCAGGAGGTGGATTGGAGTTCCCTATCCCAGGAGGTGGATTGGAGTTCCCTATCCCAGGAGGTGGATTGGAGTTCCCTATCCCAGGAGCTGGATTGGAGTTCCCTATCCCAGGAGGTGGGTTGGAGTTCCCTATCCCAGGAGGTGGATTGGAGTTCCCTATCCCAGGAGGTGGACCGGAGTTCCCTATCCCAGGAGGTGGATTGGAGTTCCCTATCCCAGGAGGTGGATTGGTGTTCCCTATCCCAGGAGGTGGATTGGAGTTCCCTATCCCAGGAGGTGGATTGGAGTTCCCTATCCCAGGAGGTGGATTGGAGTTCCCTATCCCAGGAGGTGGATTGGAGTTCCCTGTCCCAGGAGGTGGATTGGAGTTCCCTATGCCAGGGGTTGGATTGGAGTTCCCTATCCCAGGAGGTGGATTGGAGTTCCCTATCCCGGGAGGTGGATTGGAGTTCCCTATCCCAGGAGGTGGATTGGAGTTCCCTATCCCAGGAGGTGGATTGGAGTTCCCTATCCCAGGAGGTGGATTGGAGTTCCCTATCCCAGGAGGTTGATTGGTGTTCCCTATCCCGGGAGTTGGATTGGAGTTCCCTATCCCGGGAGGTGGATTGGAGTTCCCTATCCCAGGAGGTGGATTGGAGTTCCCTATCCCAGGAGGTGGATTGGAGTTCCCTATCCCAGGAGGTGGATTGCAGTTCCCTATCCCAGGAGGTGGATTGGAGTTCCCTATCCCAGGAGGTGGATTGGAGTTCCCTATCCCAGGAGGTGGATTGGAGTTCCCTATCCCAGGAGGTGGATTGGAGTTCCCTATCCCAGGAGGTGGATTGGAGTTCCCTATCCCAGGAGGTGGATTGGAGTTCCCTATCCCAGGAGGTGGATTGGAGTTCCCTATCCCAGGAGGTGGATTGGAGTTCCCTATCCCAGTGTTTGGATTGGAGTTCCTATCCTAGGAGGTGGATTGGAGTTCCCTATTCCAGGAGGTGGATTGGAGTTCCCTATCCCAGGAGGTGGATTGGAGTTCCCTATCCCAGGAGGTGGATTGGAGATCCCTGTCCCAGGGGTTGGATTGGAGTTCCCTATCCCAGGGGTTGGATTGGAGTTCCCTATCCCAGGAGGTGGATTGGAGTTCCCTATCCCGGGAGGTGGATTGGAGTTCCCTATCCCAGGAAATGGATTGGTGTTCCCTCTCCCGGGAGGTGGATTGGAGTTCCCTATCCCAGGAGGTGGATTGGAGTTCCCTATCCCAGGAGGTGGATTGGAGTTCCCTATCCCAGGAGGTGGATTGGACCTCCCTATCCCAGGAGGTGGATTGGAGTTCCCTATCCCAGGAGGTGGATTGGAGTTCCTTATCCCAGGAGGTGGATTGGAGTTCCCTATCCCAGGGGTTGGATTGGAGTTCCCTATCCCAGGAGGTGGATTGGAGTTCCCTATCCCAGGGGTTGGATTGGAGTTCCCTATCCCAGGGGTTGGATTGGAGTTCCCTATCCCAGGAGGTGGATTGGATTTCCCTATCCCGGGAGGTGGATTGGAGTTCCCTATCCCAGGAGATGGATTGGTGTTCCCCAACCCGGGAGGTGGATTGGAGTTCCCTATCCCAGGAGGTGGATTGAAGTTCCCTAACCCAGGAGGTGGATTGGAGTTTCCTATCCCAGGAGGTGGATTGGAGTTCCCTATCCCAGGAGGTGGATTGGAGTTCCCTATCCCAGGAGTTGGATAGGAGTTCCCTATCCCAGGAGGTGGATTGGAGTTCCCTATCCCAGGAGGTGGATTGGAGTTCCCTATCCCAGGAGGTGGATTGGAGTTCCCTATCCCAGGAGGTGGATTGGAGTTCCCTATCCCAGGAGGTGGATTGGAGTTCCCTATCCCAGGAGGTGGATTGGAGTTCCGTATCCCAGGAGGTGGATTGGAGTTCCCTATCCCAGCATGTGGATTGGAGTTCCCTATCACAGGAGGTGGATTGGATTACCCTATCCCAGGAGGTGGATTGGAGTTCCCTATCCCAGGAGGTGGATTGGAGTTCCCTATCCCAGGAGGTGGATTGGAGTTCCCTATCCCAGGAGGTGGATTGGAGTTCCCTATCCCAGGGGTTGGATTGGAGTTCCCTATCCCAGGGGTTGGATTGGAGTTCCCTATCCCAGGAGGTGGATTGGAGTTCCCTATCCCGGGAGGTGGATTGGAGTTCCCTATCCCAGGAGATGGATTGGTGTTCCCTATCCCGGGAGGTGGATTGGAGTTCCCTATCCCAGGAGGTGGATTGGAGTTCCCTAACCCAGGAGGTGGATTGGAGTTTCCTATCCCAGGAGGTGGATTGGAGTTCCCTATCCCAGGAGGTGGATTGGAGTTCCCTATCCCAGGAGTTGGATTGGAGTTCCCTATCCCAGGAGGTGGATTGGAGTTCCCTATCCCAGGAGGTGGATTGGAGTTCCCTATCCCAGGAGGTGGATTGGAGTTCCCTATCCCAGGAGGTGGATTGGAGTTCCATATCCCAGGAGGTGGATTGGAGTTCCCTATCCCAGGAGGTGGATTGGAGTTCCCTATCCCAGGAGGTGGATTGGAGTTCCCTATCCCAGCATGTGGATTGGAGTTCCCTATCACAGGAGGTGGATTGGATTACCCTATCCCAGGAGGTGGATTGGAGTTCCCTATCCCAGGAGGTGGATTGGAATTCCCTATCCCAGGAGGTGGATTGGAGTTCCCTATCCCAGGAGGTGGATTGGAGTTCCCTATCCCAGGAGGTGGATTGGAGTTCCCTATCCCAGGAGGTGGATTGGTGTTCCCTATCCCAGGAGGTGGATTGGAGTTCCCTATCCCCGGAGGTGGATTGGAGTTCCCTATCCCAGGAGGTGGATTGGAGTTCCCTATCCCAGGAGGTGGATTGGAGTTCCCTGTCCCAGGAGGTGGATTGGAGTTCCCTATCCCAGGGGTTGTATTGGAGTTCCCTATCCCAGGAGGTGGATTGGTGTTCCCTATCCCAGGAGGTGGATTGGAGTTCCCTATCCCAGGAGGTGGATTGGAGTTCCCTATCCCAGGAGGTGGATTGGAGTTCCCTGTCCCGGGAGGTGGATTGGAGGGGTTGGATTGGAGTTCCCTATCCCAGGAGGTGGATTGGAGTTCCCTATCCCAGGAGGTGGATTGGAGTTCCCTATCCCAGGAGGTGGATTGGAGTTCCCTATTTCGGGAGGTGGATTGGAGTTCCCTATCCCAGGAGGTGGATTGGAGTTCCCTATCCCAGGAGGTGGATTGGAGTTCCCTATCCCAGGAGGTGGATTGGAGTTCCCTATCCCAGGAGGTGGATTGGAGTTCCCTATCCCAGGAGCTGGATTGGAGTTCTCTATCCCAGGAGGTGGATTGGAGTTCCCTATCCCAGGAGGTGGATTGGAGTTCCCTATCCCAGGAGGTGGATTGGAGTTCCCTATCCCAGGAGGTGGATTGGAGTTCCCTATCCCAGGAGGTGGATTGGTGCTCCCTATCCCAGGAGGTGGATTGGAGTTCCCTATCCCAGGAGGTGGATTGGAGTTCCCTATCCCAGGAGGTGGATTGGAGTTCCCTATCCCAGGAGGTGGATTGGAGTTCCCTGTCCCAGGAGGTGGATTGCAGTTCCCTATCCCAGGGGTTGGATTGGAGTTCCCTATCCCAGGAGGTGGATTGGAGTTCCCTATCCCGGGAGGTGAATTGGTGTTCCCTATCCCAGGAGGTGGATTGGAGTTCCCTATTCCAGGAGGTGGATTGGAGTTCCCTATCCCAGGAGGTGGATTGGAGTTCCCTATCCCAGGAGGTGGATTGGAGTTCCCTATCCCAGGGATTGGAGTTCCCTATCCCAGGAGGTAGATTGGAGTTCCCTATCCCAGGAGGTGGATTGGAGTTCCCTATCCCAGGAGGTGGATTGGAGTTCCCTATCCCAGGAGGTGGATTGGAGTTCCCTATCCCTGGAGGTGGATTGGAGTTCCCTACCCCAGGAGGTGGATTGGAGGTCCCTATCCCAGTAGGTGGATTGGAGTTCCCTATCCCAGGAGGTGGATTGGAGTTCCCTATCCCAGCAGGTGGATTGGAGTTCCCTATCCCAGGAGGTGGATTGGAGTTCCCTATCCCAGGAGGTAGATTGGAGTTCCCTATCCCAGGAGGTGGATTGGAGTTCCCTATCCCAGGAGGTGGATTGGAGTTCCCTATCCCAGGAGGTGGATTGGAGTTCCCTATCCCAGGAGGTGGATTGGAGTTCCCTATCCCAGGAGGTTGATTGGAGTTCCCTATCCCGGGAGGTGGATTGGAGTTCCCTATCCCAGGAGGTGGATTGGAGTTCCCTATCCCAGGAGGTGGATTGGAGTTCCCTATCCCTGGATCCCAGGAGGTGGATTGGAGTTCCCTATCCCAGGAGGTGGATTGAAGTTCCCTATCCCAGGAGATGGATTGGAGTTCCCTATCCCAGGATCCCAGGAGGTGGATTGGAGTTCCCTATCCCAGGAGGTGGATTGGAGTTCCCTATCCCAGGAGGTGTATTGGAGTTCCCTGTCCCAGGAGGTGGATTGGAGTTCCCTATGCCAGGGGTTGGATTGGAGTTCCCTATCCCAGGAGGTGGATTGGAGTTCCCTATCCCGGGAGGTGGATTGGAGTTCCCTATCCCAGGAGGTGGATTGGAGTTCCCTATCCCAGGAGGTGGATTGGAGTTCCCTATCCCAGGAGGTGGATTGGAGTTCCCTATCCCAGGAGGTTGATTGGTGTTCCCTATCCCGGGAGTTGGATTGGAGTTCCCTATCCCGGGAGGTAGATTGGAGTTCCCTATCCCAGGAGGTGGATTGGAGTTCCCTATCCCAGGAGGTGGATTGGAGTTCCCTATCCCAGGAGGTGGATTGCAGTTCCCTATCCCAGGAGGTGGATTGGAGTTCCCTATCCCAGGAGGTGGATTGGAGTTCCCTATCCCAGGAGGTGGATTGGAGTTCCCTATCCCAGGAGGTGGATTGGAGTTCCCTATCCCAGGAGGTGGATTGGAGTTCCCTATCCCAGGAGGTGGATTGGAGTTCCCTATCCCAGGAGGTGGATTGGAGTTCCCTATCCCAGGAGGTGGATTGGAGTTCCCTATCCCAGTGTTTGGATTGGAGTTCCTATCCTAGGAGGTGGATTGGAGTTCCCTATTCCAGGAGGTGGATTGGAGTTCCCTATCCCAGGAGGTGGATTGGAGTTCCCTATCCCAGGAGGTGGATTGGAGTCCCCTGTCCCAGGGGTTGGATTGGAGTTCCCTATCCCAGGGGTTGGATTGGAGTTCCCTATCCCAGGAGGTGGATTGGAGTTCCCTATCCCGGGAGGTGGATTGGAGTTCCCTATCCCAGGAAATGGATTGGTGTTCCCTCACCCGGGAGGTGGATTGGAGTTCCCTATCCCAGGAGGTGGATTGGAGTTCCCTATCCCAGGAGGTGGATTGGAGTTCCCTATCCCAGGAGGTGGATTGGACCTCCCTATCCCAGGAGGTGGATTGGAGTTCCCTATCCCAGGAGGTGGATTGGAGTTCCTTATCCCAGGAGGTGGATTGGAGTTCCCTATCCCAGGGGTTGGATTGGAGTTCCCTATCCCAGGAGGTGAATTGGAGTTCCCTATCCCAGGGGTTGGATTGGAGTTCCCTATCCCAGGGGTTGGATTGGAGTTCCCTATCCCAGGAGGTGGATTGGATTTCCCTATCCCGGGAGGTGGATTGGAGTTCCCTATCCCAGGAGATGGATTGGTGTTCCCTATCCCGGGAGGTGGATTGGAGTTCCCTATCCCAGGAGGTGGATTGAAGTACCCTAACCCAGGAGGTGGATTGGAGTTTCCTATCCCAGGAAGTGGATTGGAGTTCCCTATCCCAGGAGGTGGATTGGAGTTCCCTATCCCAGGAGTTGGATAGGAGTTCCCTATCCCAGGAGGTGGATTGGAGTTCCCTATCCCAGGAGGTGGATTGGAGTTCCCTATCCCAGGAGGTGGATTGGAGTTCCCTATCCCAGGAGGTGGATTGGAGTTCCCTATCCCAGGAGGTGGATTGGAGTTCCCTATCCCAGGAGGTGGATTGGAGTTCCGTATCCCAGGAGGTGGATTGGAGTTCCCTATCCCAGCATGTGGATTGGAGTTCCCTATCACAGGAGGTGGATTGGATTACCCTATCCCAGGAGGTGGATTGGAGTTCCCTATCCCAGGAGGTGGATTGGAGTTCCCTATCCCAGGAGGTGGATTGGAGTTCCCTATCCCAGGAGGTGGATTGGAGTTCCCTATCCCAGGAGGTGGATTGGAGTTCCCTATCCCAGGAGGTGGATTGGTGTTCCCTATCCCAGGAGGTGGATTGGAGTTCCCTATCCCCGGAGGTGGATTGGAGTTCCCTATCCCAGGAGGTGGATTGGAGTTCCCTATCCCAGGAGGTGGATTGGAGTTCCCTGTCCCAGGAGGTGGATTGGAGTTCCCTATCCCAGGGGTTGTATTGGAGTTCCCTATCCCAGGAGGTGGATTGGTGTTCCCTATCCCAGGAGGTGGATTGGAGTTCCCTATCCCAGGAGGTGGATTGGAGTTCCCTATCCCAGGAGGTGGATTGGAGTTCCCTATCCCAGGAGGTGGATTGGAGTTCCCTGTCCCGGGAGGTGGATTGGAGTTCCCTATCCCAGGGGTTGGATTGGAGTTCCCTATCCCAGGGGTTGGATTGGAGTTCCCTATCCCAGGAGGTGGATTGGAGTTCCCTATCCCAGGAGGTGGATTGGAGGGGTTGGATTGGAGTTCCCTATCCCAGGAGGTGGGTTGGAGTTCCCTATCCCAGGAGGTGGATTGGAGTTCCCTATCCCAGGAGGTGGATTGGAGTTCCCTATTTCGGGAGGTGGATTGGAGTTCCCTATCCCAGGAGGTGGATTGGAGTTCCCTATCCCAGGAGGTGGATTGGAGTTCCCTATCCCAGGAGGTGGATTGGAGTTCCCTATCCCAGGAGGTGGATTGGAGTTCCCTATCCCAGGAGCTGGATTGGAGTTCTCTATCCCAGGAGGTGGATTGGAGTTCCCTATCCCAGGAGGTGGATTGGAGTTCCCTATCCCAGGAGGTGGATTGGAGTTCCCTATCCCAGGAGGTGGATTGGAGTTCCCTATCCCAGGAGGTGGATTGGTGTTCCCTATCCCAGGAGGTGGATTGGAGTTCCCTATCCCAGGAGGTGGATTGGAGTTCCCTATCCCAGGAGGTGGATTGGAGTTCCCTATCCCAGGAGGTGGATTGGAGTTCCCTGTCCCAGGAGGTGGATTGCAGTTCCCTATCCCAGGGGTTGGATTGGAGTTCCCTATCCCAGGAGGTGGATTGGAGTTCCCTATCCCGGGAGGTGGATTGGAGTTCCCTATCCCAGGAGGTGGATTGGAGTTCCCTATCCCAGGAGGTGGATTGGAGTTCCCTATCCCAGGAGGTGGATTGGAGTTCCCTATCCCAGGAGGTGGATTGGAGTTCCCTATCCCGGGAGGTGGATTGGAGTTCCCTATCCCGGGAGGTGGATTGGAGTTCCCTATCCCAGGAGGTGGATTGGAGTTCCCTATCCCAGGAGGTGGATTGGAGTTCCCTATCCCAGGAGGTGGATTGCAGTTCCCTATCCCAGGAGGTGGATTGGAGTTCCCTATCCCAGGAGGTGGATAGAGTTCCCTATCCCAGGAGGTGGATTGGAGTTCCCTATCCCAGGAGGTGGATTGGAGTTCCCTATCCCAGGAGGTGGATTGGAGTTCCCTATCCCAGGAGGTGGATTGGAGTTCCCTATCCCAGGAGGTGGATTGGAGTTCCCTATCCCAGGAGGTGGATTGGAGTTCCCTATCCCAGTGTTTGGATTGGAGTTCCTATCCCAGGAGGTGGATTGGAGTTCCCTATTCCAGGAGGTGGATTGGAGTTCCCTATCCCAGGAGGTGGATTGGAGTTCCCTATCCCAGGAGGTGGATTGGAGTTCCCTATCCCAGGGGTTGGATTGGAGTTCCCTATCCCAGGGGTTGGATTGGAGTTCCCTATCCCAGGAGGTGGATTGGAGTTCCCTATCCCGGGAGGTGGATTGGAGTTCCCTATCCCAGGAGATGGATTGGTGTTCCCTATCCCGGGAGGTGGATTGGAGTTCCCTATCCCAGGAGGTAGATTGGAGTTCCCTATCCCAGGAGGTGGATTGGAGTTCCCTATCCCAGCAGGTGGATTGGAGTTCCCTATCACAGAAGGTGGATTGGAGTTCCCTATCCCAGGAGGTGGATTGGAGTTCCCTATCCCAGGAGGTGGATTGGAGTTCCCTATCCCAGGAGGTGGATTGGAGTTCCCTATCCCAGGAGGTGGATTGGAGTTCCCTATCCCAGGAGGTGGATTGGAGTTCCCTATCCCAGGGGTTGGATTGGAGTTCCCTATCCCAGGGGTTGGATTGGAGTTCCCTATCGCAGGAGGTGGATTGGAGTTCCCTATCCCGGGAGGTTGATTGGAGTTCCCTATCCCAGGGGATGGATTGGTGTTCCCTATCCCGGGAGGTGGATTGGAGTTCCCTATCCCAGGAGGTAGATTGGAGTTCCCTATCCCGGGAGGTGGATTGGAGTTCCCTAACCCAGGAGGTGGATTGGAGTTCCCTATCCCAGGAGGTGGATTGGAGTTCCCTATCCCAGGAGGTGGATTGGAGTTCCCTATCCCAGGAGGTGGATTGGAGTTCCCTATCCCAGGAGGTGGATTGGAGTTCCCTATCCCAGGAGGTGGATTGGAGTTCCCTATCCCAGGAGGTGGATTGGAGTTCCCTATCCCAGGAGGTGGATTGGAGTTCCCTATCCCCGGAGGTGGATTGGAGTTCCCTATCCCAGGAGATGGATTGGTGTTCCCTATCCCGGGAGGTGGATTGGAGTTCCCTATCCCAGGAGGTAGATTGGAGTTCCCTATCCCGGGAGGTGGATTGGAGTTCCCTAACCAAGGAGGTGGATTGGAGTTCCCTATCCCAGGAGGTGGATTGGAGTTCCCTATCCCAGGAGGTGGATTGGAGTTTCCTATCCCAGGAGGTGGATTGGAGTTCCCTATCCCAGGAGGTGGATTGGAGTTCCCTATCCCAGGAGGTGGATTGGAGTTCCCTATCCCAGGAGGTGGATTGGAGTTCCCTATCCCAGGAGGTGGATTGGAGTTCCCTATCCCAGGAGGTGGATTGGAGTTCCCTATCCCAGGAGGTGGATTGGAGTTCCCTATCCCAGGAGGTGGATTGGAGTTCCCTATCCCAGGAGGTGGATTGGAGTTCCCTATCCCAGGAGGTGGATTGGAGTTCCCTATCCCAGGAGGTGGATTGGAGTTCCCTATCCCAGCAGGTGGATTGGAGTTCCCTATCACAGGAGGTGGATTGGATTTCCCTATCACAGGAGGTGGATTGGAGTTCCCTATCCCAGGAGGTGGATTGGAGTTCCCTATCCCAGGAGGTGGATTGGAGTTCCCTATCCCAGGAGGTGGATTGGAGTTCCCTATCCCAGGAGGTGGATTGGAGTTTCCTATCCCAGGAGGTGGATTGGTGTTCCCTATCCCAGGAGGTGGATTGGAGTTCCCTATCCCCGGAGGTGGATTGGAGTTCCCTATCCCAGGAGGTGGATTGGAGTTCCCTATCCCAGGAGGTGGATTGGAGTTCCCTATACCAGGAGGTGGATTGGAGTTCCCTATCACAGGAGGTGGATTGGAGTTCCCTGTCCCAGGAGGTGGATTGGAGTTCCCTATCCCAGGAGGTGGATTGGAGTTCCCTATCCCGGGAGGTGGATTGGAGTTCCCTATCCCAGGAGGTGGATTGGAGTTCCCTATCCCGGGAGGTGGATTGGAGTTCCCTATCCCGGGAGGTGGATTGGAGTTCCCTATCCCAGGAGGTGGATTGGAGTTCCCTATCCCAGGAGGTGGATTGGAGTTCCCTATCCCGGGAAGTGGATTGTAGTTCCCTATCCCGGGAGGTGGATTGGAGTTCCCTATCCCGGGAGGTGGATTGGAGTTCCCTATCCCGGGAGGTGGATTGGAGTTCCCTATCCCAGGAGGTGGATTGGAGTTCCCTATCCCGGGAGGTGGATTGGAGTTCCCTATCCCGGGAGGTGGATTGGAGTTCCCTATCCCAGGAGGTGGATTGGAGTTCCCTATCCCAGGAGGTGGATTGGAGTTCCCTATCCCAGGAGGTGGATTGGAGTTCCCTATCCCAGGAGGTGGATTGGAGTTCCCTATCCCAGGAGGTGGATTGGAGTTCCCTATCCCAGGGGGTGGATTGGAGTTCCCTATCCCAGGAGGTGGATTGGAGTTCCCTATCCCAGGAGGCGGATTGGAGTTCCCTATCCCAGGATTTGGATTGGAGTTCCTATCCCAGGAGGTGGATTGGAGTTCCCTATCCCAGGAGTTGGATTGGAGTTCCCTATCCCAGGAGGTGGATTGGAGTTCCCTATCCCAGGAGGCGGATTGGAGTTCCCTATCCCAGGGGTTGGATTGGAGTTCCCTATCCCAGGGGTGTGATTGGAGTTCCCTATCCCAGGAGGTGGATTGGAGTTCCCTATCCCAGGAGGTGGATTGGAGTTCCCTATCCCAGGAGGTGGATTGGAGTTCCCTATCCCAGGAGGTGGATTGGAGTTCCCTATCCCAGGAGGTGGATTGGAGTTCCCTATCCCAGGAGGTGGATTGGAGTTCCCTATCCCAGGAGGTGGATTGGAGTTCCCTATCCCAGGAGGTGGATTGGTGTTCCCTATCCCAGGAGGTGGATTGGAGTTCCCTATCCCAGGAGGTGGATTGGAGTTCCCTATCCCAGGAGGTGGATTGGAGTTCCCTATCCCAGGAGGTGGATTGGAGTTCCCTGTCCCAGGAGGTGGATTGCAGTTCCCTATCCCAGGGGTTGGATTGGAGTTCCCTATCCCAGGAGGTGGATTGGAGTTCCCTATCCCGGGAGGTGGATTGGAGTTCCCTATCCCAGGAGGTGGATTGGAGTTCCCTATCCCAGGAGGTGGATTGGAGTTCCCTATCCCAGGAGGTGGATTGGAGTTCCCTATCCCAGGAGGTGGATTGGAGTTCCCTATCCCGGGAGGTGGATTGGAGTTCCCTATCCCGGGAGGTGGATTGGAGTTCCCTATCCCAGGAGGTGGATTGGAGTTCCCTATCCCAGGAGGTGGATTGGAGTTCCCTATCCCAGGAGGTGGATTGCAGTTCCCTATCCCAGGAGGTGGATTGGAGTTCCCTATCCCAGGAGGTGGATTGGAGTTCCCTATCCCAGGAGGTGGATTGGAGTTCCCTATCCCAGGAGGTGGATTGGAGTTCCCTATCCCAGGAGGTGGATTGGAGTTCCCTATCCCAGGAGGTGGATTGGAGTTCCCTATCCCAGGAGGTGGATTGGAGTTCCCTATCCCAGGAGGTGGATTGGAGTTCCCTATCCCAGTGTTTGGATTGGAGTTCCTATCCCAGGAGGTGGATTGGAGTTCCCTATTCCAGGAGGTGGATTGGAGTTCCCTATCCCAGGAGGTGGATTGGAGTTCCCTATCCCAGGAGGTGGATTGGAGTTCCCTATCCCAGGGGTTGGATTGGAGTTCCCTATCCCAGGGGTTGGATTGGAGTTCCCTATCCCAGGAGGTGGATTGGAGTTCCCTATCCCGGGAGGTGGATTGGAGTTCCCTATCCCAGGAGATGGATTGGTGTTCCCTATCCCGGGAGGTGGATTGGAGTTCCCTATCCCAGGAGGTAGATTGGAGTTCCCTATCCCAGGAGGTGGATTGGAGTTCCGTATCCCAGCAGGTGGATTGGAGTTCCCTATCACAGAAGGTGGATTGGAGTTCCCTATCCCAGGAGGTGGATTGGAGATCCCTATCCCAGGAGGTGGATTGGAGTTCCCTATCCCAGGAGGTGGATTGGAGTTCCCTATCCCAGGAGGTGGATTGGAGTTCCCTATCCCAGGAGGTGGATTGGAGTTCCCTATCCCAGGGGTTGGATTGGAGTTCCCTATCCCAGGGGTTGGATTGGAGTTCCCTATCGCAGGAGGTGGATTGGAGTTCCCTATCCCGGGAGGTTGATTGGAGTTCCCTATCCCAGGGGATGGATTGGTGTTCCCTATCCCGGGAGGTGGATTGGAGTTCCCTATCCCAGGAGGTAGATTGGAGTTCCCTATCCCGGGAGGTGGATTGGAGTTCCCTAACCCAGGAGGTGGATTGGAGTTCCCTATCCCAGGAGGTGGATTGGAGTTCCCTATCCCAGGAGGTGGATTGGAGTTCCCTATCCCAGGAGGTGGATTGGAGTTCCCTATCCCAGGAGGTGGATTGGAGTTCCCTATCCCAGGAGGTGGATTGGAGTTCCCTATCCCAGGAGGTGGATTGGAGTTCCCTATCCCAGGAGGTGGATTGGAGTTCCCTATCCCCGGAGGTGGATTGGAGTTCCCTATCCCAGGAGATGGATTGGTGTTCCCTATCCCGGGAGGTGGATTGGAGTTCCCTATCCCAGGAGGTAGATTGGAGTTCCCTATCCCGGGAGGTGGATTGGAGTTCCCTAACCAAGGAGGTGGATTGGAGTTCCCTATCCCAGGAGGTGGATTGGAGTTCCCTATCCCAGGAGGTGGATTGGAGTTTCCTATCCCAGGAGGTGGATTGGAGTTCCCTATCCCAGGAGGTGGATTGGAGTTCCCTATCCCAGGAGGTGGATTGGAGTTCCCTTTCCCAGGAGGTGGATTGGAGTTCCCTATCCCAGGAGGTGGATTGGAGTTCCCTATCCCAGGAGGTGGATTGGAGTTCCCTATCCCAGGAGGTGGATTGGAGTTCCCTATCCCAGGAGGTGGATTGGAGTTCCCTATCCCAGGAGGTGGATTGGAGTTCCCTATCCCAGGAGGTGGATTGGAGTTCCCTATCCCAGGAGGTGGATTGGAGTTCCCTATCCCAGCAGGTGGATTGGAGTTCCCTATCACAGGAGGTGGATTGGATTTCCCTATCACAGGAGGTGGATTGGAGTTCCCTATCCCAGGAGGTGGATTGGAGTTCCCTATCCCAGGAGGTGGATTGGAGTTCCCTATCCCAGGAGGTGGATTGGAGTTCCCTATCCCAGGAGGTGGATTGGAGTTTCCTATCCCAGGAGGTGGATTGGTGTTCCCTATCCCAGGAGGTGGATTGGAGTTCCCTATCCCCGGAGGTGGATTGGAGTTCCCTATCCCAGGAGGTGGATTGGAGTTCCCTATCCCAGGAGGTGGATTGGAGTTCCCTATCCCAGGAGGTGGATTGGAGTTCCCTATCCCAGGAGGTGGATTGGAGTTCCCTATCCCAGGAGGTGGATTGGAGTTCCCTATCCCAGGAGGTGGATTGGAGTTCCCTATCCCGGGAGGTGGATTGGAGTTCCCTATCCCAGGAGGTGGATTGGAGTTCCCTATCCCGGGAGGTGGATTGGAGTTCCCTATCCCGGGAGGTGGATTGGAGTTCCCTATCCCAGGAGGTGGATTGGAGTTCCCTATCCCAGGAGGTGGATTGGAGTTCCCTATCCCGGGAAGTGGATTGTAGTTCCCTATCCCGGGAGGTGGATTGGAGTTCCCTATCCCGGGAGGTGGATTGGAGTTCCCTATCCCGGGAGGTGGATTGGAGTTCCCTATCCCAGGAGGTGGATTGGAGTTCCCTATCCCGGGAGGTGGATTGGAGTTCCCTATCCCGGGAGGTGGATTGGAGTTCCCTATCCCAGGAGGTGGATTGGAGTTCCCTATCCCAGGAGGTGGATTGGAGTTCCCTATCCCAGGAGGTGGATTGGAGTTCCCTATCCCAGGAGGTGGATTGGAGTTCCCTATCCCAGGAGGTGGATTGGAGTTCCCTATCCCAGGGGGTGGATTGGAGTTCCCTATCCCAGGAGGTGGATTGGAGTTCCCTATCCCAGGAGGCGGATTGGAGTTCCCTATCCCAGGATTTGGATTGGAGTTCCTATCCCAGGAGGTGGATTGGAGTTCCCTATCCCAGGAGTTGGATTGGAGTTCCCTATCCCAGGAGGTGGATTGGAGTTCCCTATCCCAGGAGGCGGATTGGAGTTCCCTATCCCAGGGGTTGGATTGGAGTTCCCTATCCCAGGGGTGTGATTGGAGTTCCCTATCCCAGGAGGTGGATTGGAGTTCCCTATCCCAGGAGGTGGATTGGAGTTCCCTATCCCAGGAGGTGGATTGGAGTTCCCTATCCCAGGAGGTGGATTGGAGTTCCCTATCCCAGGAGGTGGATTGGAGTTCCCTATCCCAGGAGGTGGATTGGAGTTCCCTATCCCAGGAGGTGGATTGGAGTTCCCTATCCCAGGAGGTGGATTGGAGTTCCCTATCCCAGCAGGTGGATTGGAGTTCCCTATCCCAGGAGGTGGATTGGAGTTCCCTATCCCAGGAGGTGGATTGGAGTTCCCTATCCCAGGAGGTGGATTGGCGTTCCCTATCCCAGGAGGTGGATTGGAGTTCCCTATCCCAGGAGGTGGATTGGAGTTCCCTATCCCAGGAGGTGGATTGGAGTTCCCTATCCGAGGAGGTGGATTGGAGTTCCCTATCCCAGGAGGTGGATTGGAGTTCCCTATCCCAGGAGGTGGATTGGAGTTCCCTATCCCAGGGGTTGGATTGGAGTTCCCTATCTCAGCACTAACATCCTGCTCAGCGATTAAGACCAATCAATTTTAAATTAGAAAGCGATGGAGTGATAGCTCAGTGATGTCGGGCGTTACAGATCTGTGATTGTGACATTGTAGAAACACACCGAAGAACTCCCTGCACCAGGAGGACAGAAGGTGAGACAGAGAGGAACTGAACACTCAGTCCTTACCGGCAATTTCTGTAAGGGCGTCGCTTCTAATTGCTCTGACTGTAGCTCAAAAGGCATCCTCTCTTCTGTCTGGTGTCTGCTGGTCCGTATATACCTGTCCCGTAAATGCCTTAAACTCATACGGATTGCGTTCTCAATTCTGGTCCACTCATTTTCGGTGCCCTCATGTCCCGCCATTTCTAAATTAGAACCCGTACCCTTTTTCTGTTTCCCCGTCCCTCACCTCCCGTTCTTAGTTGCCTTCTCTTCTGTTGATTCAAGTGTAGCACACCAGAAACCTGACCGGGAAGATCAGACTGATGCTGTAATCACAGCAGCACTTAGCACCTCACTTGTGCTGGTGTGAGATTTTAACAGCGAAATAAATCTGCAGGAAAGGCACCAGTTAATTAACTCTGCCCTTTACTTTTAACCGGGTCCATACCCAGACTCCAAGAGGACCCCCCCCCCGACCACCAGAGATCAGCGGGGTACATATCAGGAACACTACAAAGACCACCACCACACCAACCGAGACCGGAGAGGATCCCCATACAAAACAACATTATCAGACCTGCACCACTCCTGTCCCACAGGGGAATAGGACCGCTACCAGCCAGACAGAGGGAGAGATGCACAGGACGTACGCAATACCTCAGACAGAAACAATCCATTAAGAGACAATAAGCAGATGTGCAGCAGCATCTACTTCCGCCTTATGGATCAAGGACTAATTAATAGAAAGAACTGTAACCAAATTGTATTAACTTTTGTAGACAACTGGGGTGATCTTTTTTTTCCCCACACTTAGACACGACAAACACGTACCACTCTTTAACCTATCATAGAAAAAGATAAAACTTAACATGAAATCCTTATATATTTCGACCTGGAATATCCAAGGTCTACGCTCTTCACTGCGAGAAGTGAAGAGTAGGACCCCAGAGTTCATAGAGGAAACTAAAGATCTAGATATTATCATTTTACAGGAAACTTGGTATAAAGGAAAAGGACACACCGGCTGTCCCCAAGGGTACACTGAGCTAGTGGTCCCCTCCAATAAATTACCAAGTGTAACCCAAGGCAGAGACTCCGGAGGCATACTGATCTGGTTTAAAACAGAACTTAAGAATTACATCAAATTTATAAAAAAGGGCGAAAACCATATGTGGCTCAAACTTGAGAGGGAGATTATCTCAAACACCCAAGATGTTTACATTTGCGCACTTTATATCCCTCCAATCGATTCCCCGTACTACAAAGAGGACACCTTCTCCAACATGGAGGGGGAAATTATCCAATACCAGGCCCAGGGGAACGTGTTGATCTGTGGGGACCTCAATTCAAGAACGGGCGAAGAACCAGACTTCACCAATAATCAGGGAAACAATTACGTATTCGGGAATAACCACTTTGACATCCCTTCCCTTCCATACAGGCATAACTGCGACAAGCAGTCAAATACCAACGGTAAACAGCTACTACAGCTCTGTCGAAACCTGGGTCTGTACATTGTCAATGGTAGGTTCATAGGAGACCTCCTAGGAAGATCGACCTACTGCTCACCTCTTGGCTGCAGCACAGTAGACTATATGATTACAGACTTGGACCCATCCTCTTTCAGAGCATTCACAGTCAAACCACAAACAACACTGTCAGATCACAGTCAAATTACTATGTTTCTCAAAAAGACAGAAACAAACAACATAGAAACACAACCCAGTAAACTGTACAACACCAAAAAATCGTACAGATGGGCCAAAAACGACACGGAAAAATACCAGAAAACAATTAGC
Organism: Somniosus microcephalus; assembly: GCF_052327205.1. Lineage (NCBI taxonomy): Eukaryota > Metazoa > Chordata > Chondrichthyes > Squaliformes > Somniosidae > Somniosus > Somniosus microcephalus. The sequence continues at coordinate 2,122,330 of NC_140989.1, read as the reverse complement.
AATGCATCAACTCAAGCTCTCTTAGACACCTTTCTGGATAACATATACACTCACAATAAAGAAGGCGTAAACCGGGCAGTTAGTAAACTAAACAATATTTTTGATAATTTGGCAACAAATGCAAACTTGAAAGCTCGCAAGAACAAACCCAAAACAAAAAACTATGAAAAATGGTTTGACCATGATTGCCATAACATGAGGAAAAAACTTAGAAAACTATCAAACCAAAAACACAGACATCCAGAAAACGAGGAATTACGCCTTACTTATTGTCAGACGCTAACACAATACAGAAACACACTCAGGACCAAAAAAGAGCAATTTATTAAGAATACACTCAGCTCCATGGAGGAATCCATTGAGTCGAATTGTTTCTGGGACAACTTGAAAACACTACACAAAAAACAACACGACGATTTGTCCATTCAAAATGGGGACACATGGGTAAACCACTTTGAAAAATTATACCAGAAAAACACACTAGGACCAGAGCAACACCAAATACGCAAAAAACTTGAAAAGCTTGAAATGGCCATAAAAGATAACCAAAACCCGCTAGACGCCATAATAACAGAAAAAGAACTTCTTGAAAAACTCAAGGACCTGCGACCAGGAAAAGCTTGCGGGACAGACGGCATACTAAACGAGATGATTAAACACGCAGACGACAAACTGAAACTGGCTATCCTAAAACTCTTCAACTTGGTTCTGAGTGTCGGTTATTTCCCTGACATCTGGAACAAAGGACTCATAACACCCATATACAAAAGTGGGGACAAAATCGACCCAAACAACTATCGAGGCATCTGTGTAAACAGTAACCTGGGGAAGGTATTCTGTAGCATCATAAACAAAAGACTTATAAACTTCCTTGAAGAGCACAATGTCTTGAGTAAAAGCCAAATTGGATTCCTGCCAAACTATAGAACATCCGATCATATCTTCACCCTACAGACCCTAATTGACAAACACGTTCACCATAACAAAAGCAAAATCTACGCATGCTTTGTAGATTTCCAGAAGGCTTTCGACTCCATCTGGCATGACGGTTTATTCCTGAAACTTATCGAAAGCGGGGTAGGAGGTAAAACATACGGGGCTAGATTTTCAGTTGCTTGCGCCAGCAGTTAGCGCCTTAAGAGAAGTGATTTCCGGGCGCTATGCGTGTAGCGCCCGGGCGCAGCGCAGTTTGCGCCCCGCCCCAAATTAAGTTGCCCGTTAGCGCCGGCGCAAAGTTTAGCGCCCGCCCGGATGCGCGCGCAGAAAATGACGTCACATCCTCGTGCAACGCCCTTTGGCCGCCCCGATTGCAAACTTCAGTCGGACCGCCCCATTGTGCGGCGGGCGGCCGGAGCGTTTGGAAAAAGGAACGCAACACAACCAGCGCGGGCCCCGGGGGGCGCTAATTAAAGGGATCGTCCTCTCCAGTATAAAGGCCATCCATTATTTCAGAAAACAGTCTTGTGCAACGCATTTCTGGAGACACAACAAGGAGGATAGCTAACTGGTTTCAAGCAGCAAGAGCCAGGTATTTTTGGACTCAGGCAACAGCGCTGCAAGTGGCCATTTGGAAATTAGAGTGTTTGCCAGGATTTGATGGGGGTTGCATGGGGTGCCAACGCGGAGCTGCAGCTCCATGTCCGTAGGGCTCGCAGACGTATTGTGAGAGGGGCAGCCCTGGCTAGAGGCAGAGGGGGCTACAGGCGTCGGCCACGTAGGCCTTACCCAGTCAGGCTATACCGCCAGCAGCGCTCCTACCTAAACATGAGTGCCGCGCGATGTGTTAAAAGGCTCCGATTCCGGAAGGGGGTGATTGCAGAGATCTGCCACCTGCTTCGCCGAGATCTGCGGCCAAAGCTCAGGTGCAGGACGTCTCTGTCGGTGGAAGTGAAGGTGACAGTGGCATTGAACTTCTATGCCACCGGCTCCTTCCAATACGCTGCTGGGGACATAGCAAACATCTCCCAGTACGGCGCGCATCGCTGCATCCGCCAGGTGACCGAAGCACTGTTCAGAAGGAGAAGCCAATTCATCTCCTTCCCCATGGCCCTGGAGAGCCAGCATCAGCGCGCATTGGGATTTTCCAGACTCGGGGAATTCCCCTTGGTGCAGGGCGCCATTGACTGTACGCATGTGGCTTTGCAGGCCCCTCTGGAGCATGGCGAGCAGTATCGCAACAGGAAGGGCTACCATTCTCTGAATGTGCAGCTGGTCTGTGACCACAAGCAGCGCATCATGGCAGTCAATGCCAGCTTCCCAGGCAGCAGCCACGATGCCTTTATCCTGCGGCAGAGTACTGTGCATGACATGTTCCAGGCACAGCCTCCCCCAAGAGGATGGCTACTCGGGGACAAAGGCTATCCTTTGTGCACCTGGCTCATGACCCCGCTCCGCGCGCCCAGGACCGCTGCTGAAGAGGCCTACAACGAGAGCCATCAAACCACCCGCAACATCATCGAGCTAACTATTGGGGTCCTCAAGCAGCGGTTCCGCTGCCTTGATCGCTCCGGAGGAGCTCTCCAGTATTCGCCGGACCGGGTCTCCCAATTTGTGGTGGTTTGCTGCATGCTACACAACCTGGCTATCCGCAGGACTCAGGCACTGCCACCTGACGTTGGACCAGCACCTCAGGAGGAGGAGCAGGAGGAGCATGAGGAGGAGGAGGAGGAGGAGGAGGAGGAGCAGGAGTACGTTCCCAGGAGGGAGCGACCAGGGCCAAGGGCCGCACGACGCCACCTTATTACACGGTACTTCTAAGCCCCCTGTCAGGGAATGGCCAGGGGCCATGAGGGAAGATGAATGCAGCCGCTCCGCAAGCCCTCAGCCGGCGAAGCCAACAAACACTAAGAAGAACAACCATGGAGACTGCATGAATAAAGATAATTTTTTATTAAACAAAAATGAAAAGCCCTTCCGACATGAATCCCCAAAAACAATAAACGGGCCCCACAAAAAGCCCAACAAACGACTCACTCCCACAAACTGGGGAGGAGCCACTCCACCTTTATTGAAACCGGGCCTCAACGTCGGCCTAACGCAAAAAAAAAGCCCTCCAAAAGCACAACCATGGGCAAAATAAAGATGGCCACCGCCATATTAAAGGAAAGCTGGCCACACCCTCTACTGAGTGGCCCGCGAGGGCGAGACCTTGGCCAGCATTTTGCCTCCCCTGCCCTGCCTGCTGCTCCTTCGCAAGCTCTGCCCAGTGGCTGCTGCGAGGCTGGGGGAAGGCGCCTGAGGCTCAGATGCCCTTCCGCCAGATGCCGCTGGGGGGCGGCCTACACGGCGTTTGGGCCTCGAGGGGCCGTTTCCTGAGTGGCGCGCCTGAGCCTGGCCACCATCAGCTGCAGCCGCTTGCCCTTGACGCCCCAGAGGGGGAATGGCGGCGACGGATGGTGCAATGTGGGCCAGCTGGCGTCTGGGATGCGCTGGCTGGTGCTGTGGCGCGGTGGCACTCGGCCGGGCCCGCACTGCAGGATCCGCAGCAATCAGCCGACGGCCGGCTTGCTGGGATGGTCCAGCGCGGCGCCTGCCCTGGCGATGCCTGCCTGAGACAGCGCGTGTGGCAGCAGTGAGTGGCCCTGTGGTCCTGGTGTGCGCGTGCATCACATCCGCCAGGGTCTTGACGGCATCAGTTAGCATGCGGCCAGTCGCGGCAGTTGCTGCCCCGAACTCGCGCACACTGGTCGCCAGCGACTCGATGGCCTCAGGCATGCGCCCCACCACGCTCATGAGCTCCGTGTGGCGCCGGTCCGAGTCGTCGGCCATCTGATCGAGCTTCCGCACCTCCTCCGAAGTGAAGGTGTCCGGACTGGAGTCGCGACTCTCCCGCTGGGGAGGAGGGGGCCGAACTAGGGGACCCTTGCCGCGTTGGTGACGGCGAGTGTGCCGAGCAGCAGCACTCCCCTCTGATCCTTCCCCCCTTTGGGGGGAAGGCCGCGGGCCACGCGCACGGCTGCTGGGTGGCTGGACGCCACTGGTCCCAGAAGCTGCATTGCCCTGCGACAGTTCCTCCAGGCACTCGTCCAGTGAGGAGGTGTCGAGCATTTCCTCCTCTCCTGCGGGACGTGACTGTTCCCCCGAAGGTCCGGCTTGCTCCTCCTCCTCCTCCTGGTTGGAGGTGCTGTCACTGGCAGCCTCAGGGTCCTGGTCGTCACCAGCTGAAAGCAGGAATGCACAAGAGTAGCTTCAGAGTGAGGAGACGGCGTCAGCGAGGGAGTTAGGACTGGTGGGATTCAGCGCATTGGTGGGACAGTGGCAAAGGAGGTAGCTCGGATGGGCCAGTGCGATGCGAGAGGGCCAAAAGGCGAGGTCCTTACCATTGCCGGGCAGTGGAGGGTCGGATACACCGCACGCTGTGGGGACAATCACACGTGCTCCCATGAGCACACACACGCGCTCCTCCAGCCGAGTGAGCTTCTGCAGCTTGGCGCGGCCACCCCTGGCACGGGCCTGGCGATTAAACGCTACTTTAGCCTGCAAGAGAAAGGACGGGCTGTAAGTGCGCAGTGAAGCCCTGATGTAGTGTGCACTGCCTCCCATGGTGGAATAGCTTGGACAGAGTGAAGCCCTGATGTAGTGAGCACTGCCTCCCATGGTGGAATAGCTTGGACAGAGTGAAGCCCTGATGTAGTGTGCACTGCCTCCCATGGTGGAATAGCTTGGACAGAGTGAAGCCCTGATGTAGTGTGCACTGCCTCCCATGGTGGAATAGCTTGGACAGAGTGAAGCCCTGATGTAGTGTGCACTGCCTCCCATGGTGGAATAGCTTGGACAGAGTGAAGCCCTGATGTAGTGTGCACTGCCTCCCATGGTGGAATAGCTTGGACAGAGTGAAGCCCTGATGTAGTGTGCACTGCCTCCCATGGTGGAATAGCTTGGCCAAAGTGTAGAGTGCCGAATGGCCATTTGATGCTCATGACTGTCCCAATGCTGCTGGCTGAGGGCTGGCCAAAAGGACTTTCAGGTCCCTTTGCCCATCATGTCAGGTGTACATGCAAGAATGAGGAGGAGACTGGAAAGGCTACTCACCCTCACAATCCTGGTCAGATCGTTGTACTTCTTACGGCATTGTGTGTGGGTCCTGGGGGCCTCGCCGGTGAACGTCACCCTCTGGGCGATCTGCTTCCAGGCTTTGGTGTAGTCGTGGTGGGTTGGATTCCTCCCACTGTCTGGAAACAAGATCTTGCGCCTCACCTCCAGAGCTATGAGCATGATGTCCAGATCACCCTCTGAGAAGCGCAGGGCACGCTGACGGGCCTTCTCTGGCGTTGCCATGACTCCCTGGGGCTGAGCAGTAGTGTTGAGGCCTCTTTGCAAGGCTGCAGTGTGCAGGGCGTGGCAGCAGACCAATTCGTCCCTTCCCCCTTTAAGAGCTGGTCGGCACCACGGGGTCTGCTGTCAGTGCAAAAATGACCGCACCCGTGCTGCGCCCCGCCTGGGCGCTATCCCTCTGGACCGCCGGCTTAGCGCCTAAAGAGAGTAGTGGAACGCCTCTTTTAGCGCTCCACCAACCTCTTAGGGCGAAGCCACTGAATTCCCGGCAACGGGGCGCTACTTTGGGGCGGGCGCTAACTTCGGGCGGGCGCTAAGGTTAGCGCCCCAAAACTGCCTATACTGAAAATCTAGCCCATGATGTAATTAAATCAATGTATACAAACAATAAATGTGCAGTTAAAATTGGAGACAAACAAACAAAATACTTCCCACAGGGGCGGGGGGTGACGCAGGGCTCGCCAATCTCACCGACACTCTTTAATATTTACATTAATGGATTGGCAAAACTACTTGAACAATCTACAGCACCCGGCCTCACCCTATATGAATCCAAGGTTAAATTCCTCCTCTATGCCGACGACCTGGTTCTGCTGTCACCAACTAAGGAGGGTCTACAGCAGAACCTGGACCTGCTGGAGTCGTACTGCCAGACTTGGGCCCTGACAATAAATCCCCAAAAAACCAAAGTCCTTGTGTTCCAGCAAAGATCCAAACAACATGGACCCACAATAAATTTCACAGTAGGAACAACCAAAATTGAACAAACCACTCACTACACATACTTGGGCTTAAAAATCAGTTCTACGGGAAACTTCAAACTGGCTGTGAATGAACTGAAAGAGAAAGCAAGAAGGGCTTTCTATGCCATCAAAAAATCAATCCAAATAGAAATCCCAATTAGCATTTGGCTCAAAATTTTCAAATCAGTAATTGAACCAATTGCACTCTATGGCAGTGAGGTCTGGGGACCACTAACACAACAAGATTTTGCAAAATGGGACAAACACCCAATTGAGATCCTACATGCGGAATTCTGTAAAAGTATCCTCCGGACTCAAAGGAAAACAGTAAACAACGCATGCAGGGCGGAACTAGGCCAATACCCATTAATAATCACTATCCAAAAAAGAGCCACCAAATTTTGGAATCACCTACAAATGAGCAACCCCCAATGCTATCACTACGACGCCCTGAAATGCCAAGAGCTGACCATAAAGAAGAATACCCTCAGTCAACTAGTCCTGGGACTCAATAAAGTAACTAATAACAATACTAACAATAACCAGCCCCAGGACAGTGACAGGGTAACACAAAGAATTCGACCCAACACAATCGTCGCTAAGCAAAAGGAAAAATATCTGTCATATTGGGCAGAAACAACAAAAACCCAAAGCAAACTCAATTGCTACTTGGCCCTAAACAGACAATACAACACAGCTGATTACCTGACCATGGTAAAGGATAACAAACTGAGAAGAACCTTGACAAGGTACAGACTTAGCGAACATAGCCTAGCGATCGAAAAAGGCAGACACAGGCAGACCAGGCTGCCAAGAGAAGACAGGATATGCTCTCACTGCAGTCAGGGAGTAGTTGAGACAGAGATGCACTTCCTCACAGCCTGTGGAAAATATCAGGGCATCAGAGAGAATTTCTATCAAAAATTCTCACAAATATGCCCTGAATTCAGAAATCTGACTGACAACCAAAAACTCCCATTCCTACTGGGGGAGGAGAGAAGCTGTGTAACACTGGCGGCACACTATGTTACAGCTTGCCATGAACAGAGGGACAACCAGTAAACTAAGAAAAGAATATATATAAACAAGGCGAAAATATATTTATACACTCAGGGATATACCTGTTTATACACTGTATGAATGGAACCGCGTTTATGTGTTCAACCATAAATGTATTTTGATGCTTTGGCAACATAAGATGTACCTTATCATGCCAATAAAGCGATTTGTATTGTATTGTATTGTATTGTACTTACCTTTTCAAAATATAACAATTCAGCAAAAAGCAAAAATCTTACAACTGCATTCTGGCCAAAGCAATCCAAGGAAGTGAACACTGCACTCACTGCCTCCAGCCAGAGATCGGAAAGCACGAAGTGCCACAGTCCTTTGCTCTTTTCTCTCTCTAGTCTTTCTCAGTTTTCGTTCCTCTGTCTGTGTTGCCCTCTTTTTCTCTGTACGGTTATGTCTGTCTGTCAGTCACCCTTAGCCCTTTCCTCTTTCTCCCTGTTGCCCTCTTATTCTCCTTCTCTGTGTCTACCCCTTTCTCTGTCTGTCTGTGTCTCTTTCTCTCCCTCTCTCTGTCTGTGTTTGTCACACTTGCAGTGTTGCAATCTTAAATCTCAGTTGCGAAAAGGAAACACACAACATTGTTGGAGTTGGAGTTCAGGAAGAGTTGGAACATTGCAGGAAATGCACAGCATTGTTGGAATTGGAGTTGGAGTTCAGGAAGAGTTGGAACATTGCAGGAAATGCACAGCATTGTTGGAGTTGGAGTTGGAGTTCAGGAAGAGTTGGAACATTGCAGGAAATGCACAGCATTGTTGGAGTTAGAGTTCAGGAAGAGTTGGAACATTGCAGGAAATGCACAGCATTGTTGGAGTTGGAGTTCAGGAAGAGTTGGAACATTGCAGGAAATGCACAGCATTGTTGGAGTTGGAGTTCAGGAAGAGTTGGAACATTGCAGGAAATGCACAGCATTGTTGGAGTTGGAGTTCAGGAAGGGTTGGAACATTGCAGGAAATGCACAGCATTGTTGGAGTTGGGGTTCAGGAAGGGTTGGAACATTGCAGGAAATGCACAGCATTGTTGGAGTTGGAGTTCAGGAAGGGTTGGAACATTGCGGAAAATGCACAGCATTGTTGGAGTTGGAGTTCAGGAAGGGTTGGAACATTGCAGGAAATGCACAGCATTGTTGGAGTTGGAGTTCAGGAAGGGTTGGAACATTGCAGGAAATGCACAACATTGTTGGAGTTGGAGTTCAGGAAGAGTTGGAACATTGCAGGAAATGCACAGCATTGTTGGAGTTGGAGTTCAGGAAGGGTTGGAACATTGCAGGAAATGCACAGAATTGTTGGAGTTGGAGTTCAGGAAGAGTTGGAACATTGCAGGAAATGCACAGCATTGTTGGAGTTGGAGTTCAGGAAGAGTTGGAACATTGCAGGAAATGCACAGCATTGTTGGAGTTGGAGTTCAGGAAGGGTTGGAACATTGCAGGAAATGCACAGCATTGTTGGAGTTGGAGTTCAGGAAGAGTTGGAACATTGCAGGAAATGCACAGCATTGTTGGAGTTGGAGTTCAGGAAGAGTTGGAACATTGCAGGAAATGCACAGCATTGTTGGAATTGTAGTTCAGGAAGAGTTGGAACATTGCAGGAAATGCACAGCATTGTTGGAGTTGGAGTTCAGGAAGAGTTGGAACATTGCAGGAAATGCACAGCATTGTTGGAATTGTAGTTCAGGAAGAGTTGGAACATTGCAGGAAATGCACAGCATTGTTGGAGTTGTACTTCAGGAAGAGTTGGAACATTGCAGGAAATGCACAGCATTGTTGGAGTTGGAGTTCAGGAAGAGTTGGAACATTGCAGGAAATGCACAGCATTGTTGGAGTTGGAGTTCAGGAAGAGTTGGAACTTTGCAGGAAATGCACAGCATTGTTGGAGTTGGAGTTCAGGAAGGGTTGGAACATTGCAGGAAATGCACAGCATTTTTGGAATTGTAGTTCAGGAAGAGTTGGAACATTGCAGGAAATGCACAGCATTGTTGGAGTTGGAGTTCAGGAAGGGTTGGAACATTGCAGGAAATGCACAGCATTGTTGGAATTGTAGTTCAGGAAGAGTTGGAACATTGCAGGAAATGCACAGCATTGTTGGAGTTGGAGTTCAGGAAGAGTTGAAACATTGCAGGAAATGCACAGCATTGTTGGAGTTGGAGTTCAGGAAGAGTTGGAACATTGCAGGAAATGCACAGCATTGTTGGAGTTGGAGTTCAGGAAGAGTTGGAACATTGCAGGAAATGCACAGCATTGTTGGAGTTGGAGTTCAGGAAGGGTTGGAACATTGCAGGAAATGCACAGCATTGTTGGAGTTGGAGTTCAGGAAGGGTTGGAACATTGCAGGAAATGCACAGCATTGTTGGAATTGTAGTTCAGGAAGAGTTGGAACATTGCAGGAAATGCACAGCATTGTTGGAGTTGGAGTTCAGGAAGAGTTGGAACATTGCAGGAAATGCACAGCATTGTTGGAGTTGTACTTCAGGAAGAGTTGGAACATTGCAGGAAATGCACAGCATTGTTGGAGTTGGAGTTCAGGAAGGGATGGAACATTGCAGGAAATGCACAGCATTGTTGGAGTTGGAGTTCAGGAAGATTTGGAACATTGCAGGAAATGCACAGCATTTTTGGAGTTGGAGTGCAGGAAGAGTTGGAACATTGCAGGAAATGCAAAGCATTGTTGGAGCTGTAGTTCAGGAAGGGTTGGAACATTGCAGGAAATGCACAGCATTGTTGGAGTTGGAGTTCAGGAAGGGTTGGAACATTGCAGGAAATGCACAGCATTGTTGGAGTTGTACTTCAGGAAGAGTTGGAACATTGCAGGAAATGTACAGCATTGTTGGAGTTGTACTTCAGGAAGAGTTGGAACATTGCAGGAAATGCACAGCATTGTTGGAATTGTAGTTCAGGAAGAGTTGGAACATTGCAGGAAATGCACAGCATTGTTGGAGTTGTACTTCAGGAAGAGTTGGAACATTGCAGGAAATGCACAGCATTGTTGGAATTGTAGTTCAGGAAGAGTTGGAACATTGCAGGAAATGCACAGCATTGTTGGAGTTGGAGTTCAGGAAGAGTTGGAACATTGCAGGAAATGCACAGCATTGTTGGAGTTGTACTTCAGGAAGAGTTGGAACATTGCAGGAAATGCACAGCATTGTTGGAATTGTAGTTCAGGAAGAGTTGGAACATTGCAGGACATGCACAGCATTGTTGGAGTTGGAGTTCAGGAAGAGTTGGAACATTGCAGGAAATGCACAGCATTGTTGGAGTTGGAGTTCAGGAAGAGTTGGAACATTGCAGGAAATGCACAGCATTGTTGGAGTTGGAGTTCAGGAAGGGTTGGAACATTGCAGGAAATGCACAGCATTGTTGGAGTTGGAGATCAGGAAGAGTTGGAACATTGCAGGAAATGCACAGCATTGTTGGAGTTGGAGTTGGAGTTCAGGAAGAGTTGGCACATTGCAGGAAATGCACAGCATTGTTGGAGTTGGAGTTAGAGTTCAGGAAGAGTTGGAACATTGCAGGAAATGCACAGCATTGTTGGAGTTGGAGTTCAGGAAGAGTTGGAACATTGCAGGAAATGCACAGCATTGTTGGAGTTGGAGTTCAGGAAGAGTTAGAACATTGCAGGAAATGCACAGCATTGTTGGAGCTGTAGTTCAGGAAGGGTTGGAACATTGCAGGAAATGCACAGCATTGTTGGAGTTGGAGTTCAGGAAGGGTTGGAACATTGCAGGAAATGCACAGCATTGTTGGAGCTGTAGTTCAGGAAGGGTTGGAACATTGCAGGAAATGCACAGCATTGTTGGAGTTGGAGTTCAGGAAGGGTTGGAACATTGCAGGAAATGCACAGCATTGTTGGAGTTGGAGTTCAGGAAGGGTTGGAACATTGCAGGAAATGCACAGCATTGTTGGAGTTGGAGTTCAGGAAGAGTTGGAACATTGCAGGAAATGCACAGCATTGTTGGAGTTGGAGTTCAGGAAGAGTTGGAACATTGCAGGAAATGCACAGCATTGTTGGAGTTGGAGTTCAGGAAGAGTTGGAACATTGCAGGAAATGCACAGCATTGTTGGAGTTGTAGTTCAGGAAGGGTTGGAACATTGCAGGAAATGCACAGCATTGTTGGAGTTGGAGTTCAGGAAGGGTTGGAACATTGCAGGAAATGCACAGCATTGTTGGAGTTGGAGTTCAGGAAGAGTTGGAACATTGCAGGAAATGCACAGCATTGTTGGAGTTGGAGTTCAGGAAGAGTTGGAACATTGCAGGAAATGCACAGCATTGTTGGAGTTGGAGTTCAGGAAGAGTTGGAACATTGCAGGAAATGCACAGCATTGTTGGAGTTGTACTTCAGGAAGAGTTGGAACATTGCGGGAAATGCACAGCATTGTTGGAGTTGGAGTTCAGGAAGGGTTGGAACATTGCAGGAAATGCACAGCATTGTTGGAGTTGGAGTTCAGGAAGGGTTGGAACATTGCAGGAAATGCACAGCATTGTTGGAGTTGGAGTTCAGGAAGAGTTGGAACATTGCAGGAAATGCACAGCATTGTTGGAGTTGGAGTTCAGGAAGGGTTGGAACATTGCAGGAAATGCACAGCATTGTTGGAGTTGGAGTTCAGGAAGAGTTGGAACATTGCAGGAAATGCACAGCATTGTTGGAGTTGGAATTCAGGAAGAGTTGGAACATTGCAGGAAATGCACAGCATTGTTGGAATTGTACTTCAGGAAGAGTTGGAACATTGCAGGAAATGCACAGCATTGTTGGAATTGTACTTCACGAAGAGTTGGAACATTGCAGGAAATGCACAGCATTGTTAGAGTTGGAGTTCAGGAAGAGTTGGAACATTGCAGGAAATGCACAGCATTGTTGGAGTTGGAGTTCAGGAAGAGTTGGAACATTGCAGGAAATGCACAGCATTGTTGGAGCTGTAGTTCAGGAAGGGTTGGAACATTGCAGGAAATGCACAGCATTGTTGGAATTGTAGTTCAGGAAGAGTTGGAACATTGCAGGAAATGCACAGCATTGTTGGAATTGTAGTTCAGGAAGAGTTGGAACATTGCAGGAAATGCACAGCATTGTTGGAGTTGTAGTTCAGGAAGAGTTGGAACATTGCAGGAAATGCACAGCATTGTTGGAATTGTAGTTCAGGAAGAGTTGGAACATTGCAGGAAATGCACAGCATTGTTGGAGTTGGAGTTCAGGAAGGGTTGGAACATTGCAGGAAATGCACAGCATTGTTGGAGTTGGAGTTCAGGAAGAGTTGGAACATTGCAGGAAATGCACAGCATTGTTGGAGTTGGAGTTCAGGAAGAGTTGGAACATTGCAGGAAATGCACAGCATTGTTGGAGTTGGAGTTCAGGAAGGGTTGGAACATTGCAGGAAATGCACAGCATTGTTGGAGTTGGAGTGCAGGAAGAGTTGGAACATTGCAGGAAATGCACAGCATTGTTGGAGTTGGAGTTCAGGAAGAGTTGGAACATTGCAGGAAATGCACAGCATTGTTGGAGTTGTAGTTCAGGAAGGGTTGGAACATTGCAGGAAATGCACAGCAATGTTGGAGTTGGAGTTCAGGAAGGGTTGGAACATTGCAGGAAATGCACAGCATTGTTGGAGTTGGAGTTCAGGAAGAGTTGCAACATTGCAGGAAATGCACAGCATTGTTGGAGTTGTACTTCAGGAAGAGTTGGAACATTGCGGGAAATGCACAGCATTGTTGGAGTTGGAGTTCAGGAAGGGTTGGAACATTGCAGGAAATGCACAGCATTGTTGGAATTGGAGTTCAGGAAGGGTTGGAACATTGCAGGAAATGCACAGCATTGTTGGAGTTGGAGTTCAGGAAGAGTTGGAACATTGCAGGAAATGCACAGCATTGTTGGAGTTGGAGTTCAGGAAGGTGTGGAACATTGCAGGAAATGCACAGCATTGTTGGAATTGTACTTCAGGAAGAGTTGGAACATTGCAGGAAATGCACAGCATTGTTGGAGTTGGAGTTCAGGAAGAGTTGGCACATTGCAGGAAATGCACAGCATTGTTGGAATTGTACTTCAGGAAGAGTTGGAACATTGCAGGAAATGCACAGCATTGTTGGAGTTGTATTTCAGGAAGAGTTGGAACATTGCAGGAAATGCACAGCATTGTTGGAGTTGGAGTTCAGGAAGGGTTGGAACATTGCAGGAAATGCACAGCATTGTTGGAGTTGTACTTCAGGAAGAGTTGGAACATTGCAGGAAATGCACAGCATTGTTGGAGTTGGAGTTCAGGAAGGGATGGAACATTGCAGGAAATGCACAGCATTGTTGGAGTTGGAGTTCAGGAAGATTTGGAACATTGCAGGAAATGCACAGCATTTTTGGAGTTGGAGTGCAGGAAGAGTTGGAACATTGCAGGAAATGCAAAGCATTGTTGGAGCTGTAGTTCAGGAAGGGTTGGAACATTGCAGGAAATGCACAGCATTGTTGGAGTTGGAGTTCAGGAAGGGTTGGAACATTCCAGGAAATGCACAGCATTGTTGGAGTTGTACTTCAGGAAGAGTTGGAACATTGCAGGAAATGTACAGAATTGTTGGAGTTGTACTTCAGGAAGAGTTGGAACATTGCAGGAAATGCACAGCATTGTTGGAATTGTAGTTCAGGAAGAGTTGGAACATTGCAGGAAATGCACAGCATTGTTGGAGTTGTACTTCAGGAAGAGTTGGAACATTGCAGGAAATGCACAGCATTGTTGGAATTGTAGTTCAGGAAGAGTTGGAACATTGCAGGAAATGCACAGCATTGTTGGAGTTGGAGTTCAGGAAGAGTTGGAACATTGCAGGAAATGCACAGCATTGTTGGAGTTGTACTTCAGGAAGAGTTGGAACATTGCAGGAAATGCACAGCATTGTTGGAATTGTAGTTCAGGAAGAGTTGGAACATTGCAGGAAATGCACAGCATTGTTGGAGTTGGAGTTCAGGAAGAGTTGGAACATTGCAGGAAATGCACAGCATTGTTGGAGTTGGAGTTCAGGAAGAGTTGGAACATTGCAGGAAATGCACAGCATTGTTGGAGTTGGAGTTCAGGAAGGGTTGGAACATTGCAGGAAATGCACAGCATTGTTGGAGTTGGAGATCAGGAAGAGTTGGAACATTGCAGGAAATGCACAGCATTGTTGGAGTTGGAGTTGGAGTTCAGGAAGAGTTGGAACATTGCAGGAAATGCACAGCATTGTTGGAGTTGGAGTTAGAGTTCAGGAAGAGTTGGAACATTGCAGGAAATGCACAGCATTGTTGGAGTTGGAGTTCAGGAAGAGTTGGAACATTGCAGGAAATGCACAGCATTGTTGGAGTTGGAGTTCAGGAAGAGTTGGAACATTGCAGGAAATGCACAGCATTGTTGGAGCTGTAGTTCAGGAAGGGTTGGAACATTGCAGGAAATGCACAGCATTGTTGGAGTTGGAGTTCAGGAAGGGTTGGAACATTGCAGGAAATGCACAGCATTGTTGGAGCTGTAGTTCAGGAAGGGTTGGAACATTGCAGGAAATGCACAGCATTGTTGGAGTTGGAGTTCAGGAAGGGTTGGAACATTGCAGGAAATGCACAGCATTGTTGGAATTGTAGTTCAGGAAGAGTTGGAACATTGCAGGAAATGCACAGCATTGTTGGAGTTGGAGTTCAGGAAGGGTTGGAACATTGCAGGAAATGCACAGCATTGTTGGAGTTGGAGTTCAGGAAGGGTTGGAACATTGCAGGAAATGCACAGCATTGTTGGAGTTGGAGTTCAGGAAGAGTTGGAACATTGCAGGAAATGCACAGCATTGTTGGAGTTGGAGTTCAGGAAGAGTTGGAACATTGCAGGAAATGCACAGCATTGTTGGAGTTGGAGTTCAGGAAGAGTTGGAACATTGCAGGAAATGCACAGCATTGTTGGAGTTGGAGTTCAGGAAGGGTTGGAACATTGCAGGAAATGCACAGCATTGTTGGAGTTGGAGTTCAGGAAGGGTTGGAACATTGCAGGAAATGCACAGCATTGTTGGAGTTGGAGTTCAGGAAGAGTTGGAACATTGCAGGAAATGCACAGCATTGTTGGAGTTGGAGTTCAGGAAGAGTTGGAACATTGCAGGAAATGCACAGCATTGTTGGAGTTGGAGTTCAGGAAGAGTTGGAACATTGCAGGAAATGCACAGCATTGTTGGAGTTGTACTTCAGGAAGAGTTGGAACATTGCGGGAAATGCACAGCATTGTTGGAGTTGGAGTTCAGGAAGGGTTGGAACATTGCAGGAAATGCACAGCATTGTTGGAGTTGGAGTTCAGGAAGGGTTGGAACATTGCAGGAAATGCACAGCATTGTTGGAGTTGGAGTTCAGGAAGAGTTGGAACATTGCAGGAAATGCACAGCATTGTTGGAGTTGGAGTTCAGGAAGAGTTGGAACATTGCAGGAAATGCACAGCATTGTTGGAGTTGGAGTTCAGGAAGAGTTGGAACATTGCAGGAAATGCACAGCATTGTTGGAGTTGGAATTCAGGAAGAGTTGGAACATTGCAGGAAATGCACAGCATTGTTGGAATTGTACTTCAGGAAGAGTTGGAACATTGCAGGAAATGCACAGCATTGTTGGAATTGTACTTCAGGAAGAGTTGGAACATTGCAGGAAATGCACAGCATTGTTGGAGTTGGAGTTCAGGAAGAGTTGGAACATTGCAGGAAATGCACAGCATTGTTGGAGTTGGAGTTCAGGAAGAGTTGGAACATTGCAGGAAATGCACAGCATTGTTGGAGCTGTAGTTCAGGAAGGGTTGGAACATTGCAGGAAATGCACAGCATTGTTGGAATTGTAGTTCAGGAAGAGTTGGAACATTGCAGGAAATGCACAGCATTGTTGGAATTGTAGTTCAGGAAGAGTTGGAACATTGCAGGAAATGCACAGCATTGTTGGAGTTGTAGTTCAGGAAGAGTTGGAACATTGCAGGAAATGCACAGCATTGTTGGAATTGTAGTTCAGGAAGAGTTGGAACATTGCAGGAAATGCACAGCATTGTTGGAGTTGGAGTTCAGGAAGGGTTGGAACATTGCAGGAAATGCACAGCATTGTTGGAGTTGGAGTTCAGGAAGAGTTGGAACATTGCAGGAAATGCACAGCATTGTTCGAGTTGGAGTTCAGGAAGAGTTGGAACATTGCAGGAAATGCACAGCATTGTTGGAGTTGGAGTTCAGGAAGGGTTGGAACATTGCAGGAAATGCACAGCATTGTTGGAGTTGGAGTGCAGGAAGAGTTGGAACATTGCAGGAAATGCACAGCATTGTTGGAGTTGGAGTTCAGGAAGAGTTGGAACATTGCAGGAAATGCACAGCATTGTTGGAGTTGTAGTTCAGGAAGGGTTGGAACATTGCAGGAAATGCACAGCATTGTTGGAGTTGGAGTTCAGGAAGGGTTGGAACATTGCAGGAAATGCACAGCATTGTTGGAGTTGGAGTTCAGGAAGAGTTGCAACATTGCAGGAAATGCACAGCATTGTTGGAGTTGTACTTCAGGAAGAGTTGGAACATTGCGGGAAATGCACAGCATTGTTGGAGTTGGAGTTCAGGAAGGGTTGGAACATTGCAGGAAATGCACAGCATTGTTGGAATTGGAGTTCAGGAAGGGTTGGAACATTGCAGGAAATGCACAGCATTGTTGGAGTTGGAGTTCAGGAAGAGTTGGAACATTGCAGGAAATGCACAGCATTGTTGGAGTTGAAGTTCAGGAAGGTGTGGAACATTGCAGGAAATGCACAGCATTGTTGGAATTGTACTTCAGGAAGAGTTGGAACATTGCAGGAAATGCACAGCATTGTTGGAGTTGGAGTTCAGGAAGAGTTGGCACATTGCAGGAAATGCACAGCATTGTTGGAATTGTACTTCAGGAAGAGTTGGAACATTGCAGGAAATGCACAGCATTGTTGGAGTTGTATTTCAGGAAGAGTTGGAACATTGCAGGAAATGCACAGCATTGTTGGAGTTGGAGTTCAGGAAGGGTTGGAACATTGCAGGAAATGCACAGCATTGTTGGAGTTGTACTTCAGGAAGAGTTGGAACATTGCAGGAAATGCACAGCATTGTTGGAGTTGGAGTTCAGGAAGAGTTGGAACATTGCAGGAAATGCACAGCATTGTTGGAGTTGGAGTTCAGGAAGGGTTGGAACATTGCAGGAAATGCACAGCATTGTTGGAGTTGGAGTTCAGGAAGGGTTGGAACATTGCGGGAAATGCACAGCATTGTTGGAGTTGGAGTTCAGGAAGGGTTGGAACATTGCAGGAAATGCACAGCATTGTTGGAATTGTACTTCAGGAAGAGTTGGAACATTGCGGGAAATGCACAGCATTGTTGAGTTGGAGTTCAGGAAGGGTTGGAACATTGCAGGAAATGCACAGCATTGTTGGAGTTGGAGTTCAGGAAGGGTTGGAACATTGCAGGAAATGCACAGCATTGTTGGAGTTGGAGTTCAGGAAGAGTTGGATCATTGCAGGAAATGCACAGCATTGTTGGAGTTGGAGTTCAGGAAGGGTTGGAACATTGCAGGAAATGCACTGCATTGTTGGAGTTGGAGTTCAGGAAGAGTTGGAACATTGCAGGAAATGCACAGCATTGTTGGAGTTGGAGTTCAGGAAGAGTTGGAACATTGCAGGAAATGCACAGCATTGTTGGAATTGTACTTCAGGAAGAGTTGGAACATTGCAGGAAATGCACAGCATTGTTGGAGTTAGAGTTCAGGAAGGGTTGGAACATTGCAGGAAATGCACAGCATTGTTGGAGTTGGAGTTCAGGAAGGGTTGGAACATTGCAGGAAATGCACAACATTGTTGGAGTTGGAGTTCAGGAAGGGTTGGAACATTGCAGGAAATGCACAGCATTGTTGGAGTTGGAGTTCAGGAAGGGTTGGAACATTGCAGGAAATGCACAGCATTGTTGGAGTTGGAGTTCAGGAAGGGTTGGAACATTGCAGGAAATGCACAACATTGTTGGAGTTGGAGTTCAGGAAGGGTTGGAACATTGCAGGAAATGCACAGCATTGTTGGAGTTGGAGTTCAGGAAGGGTTGGATCATTGCAGGAAATGCACAGCATTGTTGGAGTTGGAGTTCAGGAAGGGTTGGAACATTGCAGGAAATGCACAGCATTGTTGGAGTTGGAGTTCAGGAAGGGTTGGAACATTGCAGGAAATGCACTGCATTGTTGGAGTTGGAGTTCAGGAAGGGTTGGAACATTGCAGGAAATGCACAGCATTGTTGGAGTTGGAGTTCAGGAAGAGTTGGAACATTGCAGGAAATGCACAGCATTGTTGGAATTGTACTTCAGGAAGAGTTGGAACATTGCAGGAAATGCACAGCATTGTTGGAGTTGGAGTTCAGGAAGGGTTGGAACATTGCAGGAAATGCACAGCATTGTTGGAGTTGGAGTTCAGGAAGGGTTGGAACATTGCAGGAAATGCACAACATTGTTGGAGTTGGAGTTCAGGAAGGGTTGGAACATTGCAGGAAATGCACAGCATTGTTGGAGTTGGAGTTCAGGAAGGGTTGGAACATTGCAGGAAATGCA
This sequence comes from Somniosus microcephalus, assembly GCF_052327205.1. Lineage (NCBI taxonomy): Eukaryota > Metazoa > Chordata > Chondrichthyes > Squaliformes > Somniosidae > Somniosus > Somniosus microcephalus. The sequence goes on along the minus strand of NC_140989.1, from coordinate 2,103,716 downwards.
CAGCATTTTTGGAGTTGGAGTTCAGGAAGGGTTGGAACATTGCAGGAAATGCACAGCATTGTTGGAGTTGGAGTTCAGGAAGGGTTGGAACATTGCAGGAAATGCACAGCATTGTTGGAGTTGGAGTTCAGGAAGGGTTGGAACATTGCAGGAAATGCACAGCATTGTTGGAATTGGAGTTCAGGAAGGGTTGGATCATTGCAGGAAATGCACAGCATTGTTGGAGTTGGAGTTCAGGAAGGGTTGGAACATTGCAGGAAATGCACAGCATTGTTGGAGTTGGAGTTCAGGAAGGGTTGGAACATTGCAGGAAATGCACAGCATTCTGGGTGTTGTAGTCCTGTAACAACATAACACTTCAATGATGGAAGTACACAGGTTGTCAAAATAGGTTGAAGGGTCGATAGCGAGAGGGCTCAGATTTAAGATGATTGGCAAATGAACCAGAGGTGACATGCAGAAAAGCGGTGCGGACGCGCTGGGCAGGGTGGCCTCCTTCTGTGCCGTAAACGTCTCTGATTCTATTAAGAACCCAAAGGGACATATTCATGTAGAGGCAGAGGACACGGCTAAAGTATTAAATGAGTACTTTGCATCTGTCTTCAAAAAGGAAGCAGATGATGTGAAGATTACACTAAAAGAGGAGAGGGAAGTTATGGACAGGATAGTAATAGATTGAGAAGACATACTTAAAAGATTAGCATTACTGAAAGTTGGTAGGTCACCTGGTCCGGATGGAATGCATCCTGTGTTGCTGGAAAAAGCAAAGATAGAAACAGCAGAGGTATCGGTCACAATCTTTCAATCCTCATTGGATACAGTAGTAGTGCCGGAGAACTGGAGGGATGCTAATGTTATACCACGATCACACTAAACCCTCATCACATTGAAAAAGTACTTGGATCTGCGCTTGAAGTGCCGTAACCTACGGGCTACGGACCAAGAGCTGGAAAGTGGGATTAGGCTGGAGAGCTCTTTTTCGGCCGGCACAGACACAAGGGGCTGAATGGCCTCCTTCTGTGCCGTAAATTTCTATGATTATATGATTCTAAACTTTATTTATGCAGCGAGTGGTTAGGATTTGGAATGCACTGCCTGATAGGGTGGTGGAGGCAGATTCATAGAAACATAGAAACATAGAAGGTAGGAGCAGGAGTAGGCCATTCGGCCCCTCGAGCCTGCTCCGCCATTCAATGAGATCATGGCTGATCATCCAAATTCGGTACCCTGTCCCTGCTTTCTCCCCATATCCCTTGATCCCTTTAGCCTTAAGAAATATATCCAACTCCTTCTTGAATATATTTAACGAATTGGCCTCCACCGCCCTCTGTGGCAGAGAATTCTTCAGGTTCACCACTCTCTGGGTGAAGAAATTCCTCCTCATCTCAGTCCTGAATGGCTTACCCCTTATCCTTAGACTATGACCCCTGGTTCTGGACTCCCCCGCCATCGGAAACATCCTTCCTGCATCTAGTCTGTCCAGTCCTGTCAGAATTTTATAAGCTTCAATGAGATCCCCTCTCCTTCTTCTAAACTCCAGCGAGTATAAACCCAATTGACGCAATCTCTCCTCATACGTCATTCCTGCCATCCCAGGTATCAGCCTGGTGAATCTTCGCTGTACTCCTTCCATGGCAAGAACATCCTTCCTCAGATAAGGCGACCAAAACTGCACACAATACTCAAGGTGCGGTCTCACCAAGGCCCTGTACAATTCAATAGTAGCCTTCAAAAGGGAATTGGATAAATACTCGAAGGAGAAAAAAATTGCAGGGATATGAAAGAAAAAATGAAAGACTTGCATTTATATAGCACCTTTCACGACCACCGGACAGTCAATGAAGTACTTTTCAAGTGGAGTCACTGTTGTAATGTGGGACACGCTGCAGCCAATTTGCACACAGCAAGATCCCACAAACAGCAATGTGATAATGACCAGATAATCTGTTTTTGTCTTGTTGGTTGATAGATAAATATTGACCAGGACACCGGGGATAACTCCATATGGGGAGAGAGCGGGGGAGTGGGACTAACTGGATCACTCTTCGAGAGAGCCGGCGCAGACTCGATGGGCCGACTGGCCTCCTTCTGTGCTGTACTATTCGATGGTTCTATGATAGGTTAATATTTTAGAATTTCTAGAACTCTCTCCCAAAACACCTACACATCTCCTTCTGTCTCCACTTTAAAAACCTTCTTAAAACCCATCTTTTTGACTAGGCTTTTGGTCTCCTCTCCTGACCTTACCACTGTGTCTTGGCAATCGGAGTCGCTCCTTTATTTTTTATTTTTCCCTCTGTGAAACAACTTGCCATGCTTTCTACTTTAAGTTGTTGTATGAAAGGCTGATATTTAGAGTTATTTAGTAGATAAGAATCAATTATGTATAAATTCAAGTGTAGCCATTGACCAACGAATATAACCCATAATTACTCCTGAGTAACTAAAAGAATAAAACTTGTTCAAAATACAGCTGTGAGGACAGTCAAAAGCAGTTTGGACTAAGTTCTGATAACAAACAGCCACAGGCTGCGAGTGAAGGTTAAATTGCTAAATAACATATTATGATAAGTATAAATTAGAATTTGCTTAACAAAACTAAGTGCAAAGATATTTAAAAAATAATTAGTATAAGGACATAAAATGAAAGAGATACCTCAAGACTAGTGAAACAGTGCTGATATGGGCCCTTGGTATAAAGGCCTTGTACCAGGGAGGCAGGAAATGATAGAGATGTGGTAAATTCCAATGGGGTGAAAAATTATAAACATGATAACAAGACAGCGGGATAGGGTTGACGGAAAAATACTGGAAAGGCGGGGTGCTACCTTAGTCTGAGTGACAATGGTATTTTGACCATTACAACCAATTAAAAAAGGTGATTTTGTTAAAGACCATATACGGACACTGGCCAACCCAACTTTTGATAAGAAAAGGGTTAAAACCTCGATACTCAAATAACAACTTTACACAGACTTACTGCGAGAACAAAGGAACAGACTTAAGACAACGTCATCTGTGTCCGAGAGGTTCCAGAGATCATATAAATATATTCAAGAAGGAGTTAGATATATTTCTTAAGGCTAAAGGGATCAAGGGATATGGGGAGAAAGCAGGGACAGGGTACTGAATTTAGATGATCAGCCATGATCTCATTGAATGGCGGAGCAGGCTCGAGGGGCCGAATGGCTGACTCCTGCTCCTATCTTCTATGTTTCTATGAGACCAAGGGCTGTGAGCTACTCGTTAAAACTATCGCCTAATGTTAAGTATATTACGCTGTAAGCTTAATAAATCTTGATCTATTGCTCAAACATACTAACTGCTGCCTATTGGTGTCTTGTCCAAGAACTCTGAGAGATCATTAAGATCTTACAATTGGTACCCCAGATGGGACAAGACAAAGTGGCTAGTATTGTGTAATACATAGATACATAGATACATAGAAGATAGGAGCAGGAGTAGGCCATTCGGCCCTTCGTGCCTGCTCCGCCATTCGATGAGATCATGGCTGATCCTTTAATTCAGTATCCCGTCCCCGCCTTCTCTCCGTAACCCTTAACCCCTTTTGCCCGTAGAAATATATCTAATTCCCTCTTAAATATATTTAATGAGCTGGCGTACACTGCCCTCTGTGGCAATGAGTTCCACAGGTTCACCACTCTCTGAGTGAAGAAATTCCCCCTCATCTCTGTCCTAAATGGTTTAGCCCTTATCCTTAAATTATGTCCTCTAGTTCTGTTCTCACCCGCCAAGGGAAACATTCCTTCTGCATCCAGTCTGTCTAGACCTGTCAGAATTTTATACACTTCTATGAGGTCCCCTCTCAATCTTCTAAACTCCAGTGTGTACATCCCTAAACTACATAGTCTCTCCTCATAGGTCATTCCCGCCATTCCTGGTATCAGCCTGGTGAATCGCCGCTGCACCCCCTCCATGGCAAGAACATCCTTCCTCAGATGAGGCGACCAAAACTGTACACAGTACTCGAGGTGTGGTCTCACCAGTGCCCTGTACAGCTGCAGCAAGGTATCCCTGTTCCTGTATTCTAACCCTTTTGCTATGAAGGCCAGCATACCGTTTGCCTTCTTGACCGCCTGTTGCACCTGCATGCTCGCCTTCAGTGACTGGTGTACAAGAACACCCAGGTCTCTCTGTACTTCCCCCTCTCCCAATCTATTGCCATTTAAATAATAATTTGCCCTCCCGTTCCTGCACCCAAGGTGGATAACTTCGCACTTGTCCACATTATAGTGCATCTGCCATTTATCCGCCCAATCGCCCAGTCTGTCCAAATCGCTCTGGAGCTTCCTGGTCTCTTCCTCTGAGCCCACCCCCCCTCCTAGTTTAGTGTCGTCTGCAAATTTGGAAATGCTGCATCCGACTCCCTGATCCAGGTCATTAATGTAAATTGTGAACAGCTGGGGGCCCAGGACAGATCCCTGTGGTACCCCACTTGTTACTGCCTGCCATTCAGAAAATGAGCCGTTTATTCCAACTCTCTGTTTTCTATCTGACAGCCAGTTCCCTATCCACGCCAAAACTTTCCCCTTTATCCCATGAGCCTCAATTTTCCATGCTAATCTTTTATGTGGGACCTTATCGAAGGCCTTTTGGAAGTCCAGGTACACCACATCTACTGGCTCTCCCCCATCTATTCTACCAGTTACTCCCTCAAAAAATTCCAATAGATTAGTCAAGCACGATTTACCCTTTGTAAATCCATGTTGACTCTGTCCTATCCTGTCCCCATTTGCTAAGTGCTCCGCTATTTCATCCTTAATGATGGACTCCAGCATTTTGCCCACAACTGATGTAAGGCTTACAGGTCTGTAATTACCTGCTTTTTCCCTACCCCCCTTTTTGAATAGTGGGGTAACGTTAGCTACCCTCCAATCCATCGGCACTGTTCCCGAGTCTAATGAATTCTGAAAAATCATCCTTAGTGCATCCGCTATCTCTAGGGCCACCTCCTTCAGTACCCTAGGATGCATGTTATCAGGCCCTGGGGATTTGTCCACCTTCAATCCCTTTAGCTTCCTTAACACCATATCCTTAGAGATATTGATTTGCGTCAGTTCCTCCTTTGCCAATGTCCCTATTTTTCCCGATATCCCAGGGAGGTTTTTTGTGTCTTCCTTCGTAAAGACTGACCCAAAGTATGCATTTAGTTGATCTGCCATTTCCTTATTTCCCATTATATATTCCCCCGTATCTGACTGCAATGGACCAACTTTGGTTTTCACCAGTCTTTTCCTTTTGATATACTTATAAAAGCTTTTGGAGTTAGTTTTTATATTTTCCGCCAGCTTGTTTTCGTAAGCTATTTTGCCCCTCTTGATTATGCCCTTTGCCCTCCTTTGCTCTATCTTAAACTGTTCCCAATCTTCCGCTCTGGCGCTTTTTTTGGCTATTTTATACGCCCTATCTTTGGATTTTATGCTGTCTCTAATTTCCCCTGTTATCCACGGTTGAGTCACCTTTTTAGATTTCCTTTTATGCCAGATTGGTATAAACAATTTTTGCAATTTTGTCATTCTATCTTTAAATGTTTGCCATTGTTTATCTACCTCCAGTCCTCCCAGGAACGTTGTCCAATCAGACCTACTCAGTTCCCGTCTCATGGCATCATAATTCCCCTTGTTTAAATTCAGGACCTTAGTCTCTGAGTCAATTTCTTCGCTCTCCATTTCGAGTGAGAAATCGATCATGTTATGATCGCTCTGACCCAAGGGTCCCCGTACAACAAGATTACTGATTAGTCCCTTCTCATTGCACAGTACCCAGTCCAATATAGCCTGTTCCCGAGTTGGTTCCTCGACATATTGATCCAGATAACCATCCCTCAAACACTCAAGGAATTCCTCCTCCTCATTATTTTTACTGATTAGGCTAGTCCAATCTATATGTAAGTTAAAGTCACCTATGATGACAGCTGTGCTCTTATTGCACGCTTCTCTAATTTCCCTCGTGATGCCCTCCCTAACCTCTATTTTACTATTTGGAGGCCTATATACCACTCCTATTAATGTTTTTCGCCCCTCGCTATTTCTTAGCTCCACCCATATAGATTCTGTATTAACTGAGTTAATATCCTTCCTTTCAATTGCATTTATCCCCTCTTTTACTAGCAATGCTACCCCTCCTCCCTTTCTTTTTTGTCGATCCTTCCTAAATACTGAATACCCCTGTATGTTAAGCTCCCAGCCCTGCTCACCCTGCAACCATGTTTCCGTAATCCCAATTAGGTCATAATTATTAACCTCTATTTCCACAGCTAATTCATCTACCTTGTTCCTGATGCTTCTCGCATTAAGGTATAAAACCCTCAGGCTTTTTTTATGCTCACATTTTTTATGAATTAGTTTGGCCCTTTGTTTTTTGTTCCTCACCCTTTTATCATTTATTTCTGTCTGCCTTTCACTTTCCTCTATTTCACTACATAGGTTTCTAGCCCCCTGCCATACTAGTTTAAATGCTCCCGAACTGCTTTATCAAAAATTACCCCGAGAACATCAGTTCCATCTCTGCACAGGTGTAGACCGTCCCTTTTGTATAGGTCACACCTACCACAAAACTGGTTCCAATGCCTCAAAAATTTAAAACCCTCCCTCTTACACCACTGCTCAAGCCACGTATTTAGCCTAACTATCCTGTTCTCTGTACTCTTACTAGCACGTGGCACTGGTAGTAATCCAGAGATTACTACCTTCGAGGTCCTACTTTTTAGCTTGGCTCCTAACTCCCGAAATTCTACTTGTAGGACCTCTTCCCTTTTTTTAGCTACGTCGTAATAGATCGGACCTCAAAAGTAGCTTCCTGATCAGCTGCTACCCTTGAGGAGGGATAAACCCCGCAGGGAGTGGGGAGTGCCCGAGAATTGCGCGCCGATAGTTATTGATGTTAGAGGTCTGTTAGGAAATTCACCAAATGGCTAGTAAAAGTTTTATTAATGCATATCAGAGTAAATTAGACAGAGGCGCTTGTGCGGAGGAAGTCCAGGTATTATTGATGGAACGTTTAACCAAAGGAGACTGAGTCCCGTTGAAGAAGTGATAAACTTGATTCAGGAACGTGTGAATCAGAAAAAACACAACGAGTTAAGAGAGAAACTTCTTCTTCTTCTTAGGCAGTCCCTCGGATCCGAGGATGATTTGCTTCCACATTAAAAATGACAGGGTACTGCAGGGATTTTATTGAAGACTATGCAGCCACGGCAGCCCCTTTGCTTAGACTCCTTAGGAAAGGAGTAGGATGGTGTTGGGATGAGAGTTGTAAGGAGGCATTTACTCACCTAAAGGAAAATTTACAAACTGCACCCGCACCAGGAGCAATAAACAGGAACAAAGATTTTGATCTGGAGGTAGCAGCTACTGGGGATAGTTTGAGTGCAGTGTTGCTCCAAGAACGACATGACAAGTTGAGGCCCGTGGCTTATGCCTCCCGAGTCCTGACAGATGTGGAGAGGGGTTACTCCAACTGTGAAAGACACCTTTTGGTGAGCTATTGGGCCGTCAAACGTTTCCAATTATTTACGGGGTCATCTTTAATAACCTTACTGACATGTCATACCCCGACACAGATGCTATTGGACGGGAGGATAAAAGATGGGACAGTGAGTAGCAGTCGTATTGCCCACTGGACATTGCTTCTCTCCCAGATGAACCTGAGGGTGGAAAGATTGGCGGAACCTAAGCTGGCCTTGAACATGATTTATCCAGGGACGAATCATGTGTGCACTATAGAAGGGGTATGGGATGTAAACGTGGGATTCCGGGCCGGGCAACATCCGACAGGGAGAGATATATATGTGGGTGGGTCCAGCTCGGTGACAAATGGAGAGTGTAGGACAGGGTGTGGGATTTATGACCCAGGGGCTGGGAATAGAGAAAGCCATCAAACTCCCCAGCACACTGAGCGCAGAGCAGGCTGAGCTGGCGGCTGTAGCTTATGTGGTCAGGCATCCCGAGGAATTCCCAACCCCCTACACAATATGCTCAGACTTGATGTTCACGTGCAATTCTTGCACTGAGTATCTGGCAATATGGGCTAGACGAGAATTCAAGTCCGCCGACGGGAAACCGTCAGTAATCGCCCCACTGCTGAACACAATCCTGGGCGTTACGGGCAATAAAGGGGAGCATTACATTGAAAAAGTAAAGGCGCACTCAAAAACCGAGTCGAAATGGAAAGGTAACCAGAAGGCCGACGAGTTGGCAAAAAAGGGGCCAGGGAGGGAGTACTTTGGGACCCGTACCGATCTGGACAGATCACGGCCATAAGGGATATGGAGGGCCCACAGGAGGTGAAGTTGCCCCCAGGCCTGACCCAGGTTCAAGCACAAGATGCGGTTTTAAAAACCGTGATTAAGAAAAGGGTAGAAGGGGCACCAATTGAGGGTCCTTTTGGAGCAGCAGATATAGTGGTCAAAGAGGGGATGTTGTTTAAAGGGGAAAGGTGGATCGTGCCCAAACAGTACCAGGAGGAATTTATACAGCTAGCTCACGGGGGTCCGGGAGCTGGACAGCCAGGGCCGGAAAATACCTGGAAGAAAGTGGAGGAGGTGGGTTGGTGGCCTCATCTCAGGGAAGAGGTGAAGGAATATTGCAGTGAGTGCCTAGTGTGCGCTGCGAATAATCTAGAACCCCACCGTAGAAAGGCACCGTTGGGACAGATTAGGAGGGTAGAGGGACCATGGCATTCATAGAAACATAGAAACATAGAAGATAGGAGCAGGAGTAGGACATTCGGCCCCTCGAGCCTGCTCCGCCATTCAATGAGATCATGGCTGATCATCCAAATTCAGTACCCTGTTCCTGCCTTCTCCCCATATCCCTTGATCCCTTTAGCCTTAAGAAATATATTTAACTCATTCTTGAATATATTTAATGAATTGGCCTCAACTGCCTTGTGTGGTAGAGAATTCCACAGGTTCACCACTCTCTGGGTGAAGAAATTCCACCTCATCTCTGTCCTAAATGGCTTACCCCTTATCTTTAGACTGTGACCCCTGGTTCTGGACTCCCCGACCATCGGGAACATCCTTCCTGCATCTAGTCTGTCTAGTCCTGTTAGAATTTTATAAGTTTCAATGAGATCCCCTCTCATTCTTCTAAACTCCAACGAGTACAAGCCCAATCGACCCAATCTCTCCTCATACGTCATTCCTGCCGTCCCAGGTATCAGCCTGGTGAATCTTCGCTGCACTCCTTCCATGGCAAGAACATCCTTCCTCAGATAAGGATCCTTAGATCCTCTATTCTATACAAATAGACTTCATTGGGCCCCTGCCCACCACAAAAGCAGACAACACGTATTGTCTGGTGTTGGTGGATGTTTTCTCTAAGTGGGTTGAGGCCTTCCCTTGTCGAACAGCCACAGCGTTAAACACGGCTAAGATCCTAGTAAGGGATGTATTCTCCCGATGGGGATTGCCCCAGGTGGTGGAATCAGATCAGGGGAGCCATTTCACAGGACAAGTCTTGCAGACCACCCTGAAACTTTTAGGGATACAGGGAAAATGGCATGTGGCCCACAACCCCCAATCATCGGGAATAGTGGAAAGGATGAACCGGACCTTAAAGGAAAGGCTTAGGAAGGAGATAGGGGGGTACCCAAAGAAATGGGACGAGGTCCTGCCTCTAGTTCTCATGAATATCCGGGCCAGCCTCTCCAAAGGCGCAGGGCACTCTCCGTATGAGCTGATGACCGGTAGGGCGGTGAGGACCCCGACTCACGTGTTGGTACCGGTCCTGACCGAAGCCCAAATGAGGGAGGTCAACCGGGACAGGTTCGTAAAAGACCTGCATGAGACCTTGAGGAAAGTACAATGGGAGAGATTGTGTAGAATGGGCCGATACTCTCTGGAGTTTAGAAGAATGAGAAGTGATCTCATTAAAACATACAAGATTCTGAGGGGGATTGACAGGGTAGATGCTGAGAGGTTGTTTCCCCCTGGCTGGAGTGTCTAGAACTAGGGGACATAGTCTCAGGATACAGGGTCGGCCATTTAAGAGCGAGATGAGGAGGAATTTCTTCACTCAGGGGGTGGTGAATCTTTGGAATTCTCTGCCCCAGAGGGCTGTGAATGCTGAGTCTTTGAGTATATTCAAGAGAGAAATCGATAGATTTTTGGGCACTAAGGGAATCAAGGGATATGGGGTTGGAGCAGGAAAGTGGAGATGAGGTAGAAGATCAGCCATGATCTTATTGAATGGCGGAGCAGGCTCGAGGGGCCGTATGGCCGACTCCTGCTCCTAATTCTTATGTTCTTATACCATTCGGGAATCATGTTTGTGGTTGCAGAAATGCCTGTCTATGCTGCTAACTATGGAATCCCCTATGACTACTGCATTTCTGCTCTTTCTTTTTCCCCTGTGTGCAGTGAAATCTCTCGTGGTGCCAGGGGTTTAATTCCTACTGCATTCTTCCAAGGAGTCGTCACCCTCCCTGGTATTCAAAACTGAAAACCGGTTAGCGAGTGCCACTGGCTTGGGGGATTCCTGCGCTACCTGAGTCTTCCTCCTACCCTGTCTAGTGATCACCCACTCCCTCACCTCCTGCACCTTCTGTGGCAGTAGGGTGACCCACTTCCAGGAAACTCTCGAACTCCCTGATGCACTGCAGTGACTCCAGCTGCTCCTCAAGCTCCGAATCTCACAGCGTGAGCTCGAGCAACTGGCAGAGCTTCATGCACACCGTGATCCTGCTCTTGCATCACTGTCCAAACCCCCAGGTTAGGGAGAGGATAGCTCAGCCAGGGTCGCTGCTCTGATTACTATCCAGTGCCCCCATCGGAAAGGTGCATGTGTGATAGCATGGGCTTGGGCTTCGCTGTAAAAATTCCAATGGTTCAATAACCTGTGATCTTCACTGTTTAGACTCTCGCATTAAGAATGGCCGCATGAGTGAAGGATCGGAGAGGGCCCAGTCATCGTGGAACAATACCGACCCCCCGCCAGAGCCAGCACATTCAGGAGAGGGGAAGTGAAGGCTACAGGCACCGCCTCGCGCTGGGTACAGGCACCGCCTCACGCTGGGTACAGGCACCGCCTCGTGCTGGGTACAGGCACCGCCTCGTGCTGGGTACAGGCACCACCCTGCGCTGGGTACAGGCACCGTCTCGCGCTGGGTATAGGCACCGCCTCGCACTGGGTATAGGCACTGCCTCGTGCTGGGTACAGGCACCGCCCCACGCTGGGTACAGGCACCGTCTCGCGCTGGGTATAGGCACCGCCTCGCACTGGGTACAGGCACCGCCCCGCGCTGGGTACACGCACCGCCCTGTGCTGGGTACAGGCACCGTCTCGCGCTGGGTATAGGCACCGCCTCGCACTGGGTACAGGCACCGCCCCGCGCTGGGTACAGACACCGCCCGATGCTGGGTACAGGCACCGCCCTGCACTGGGTACAGGCACCGCCTCACGCTGGGTACAGGCACCGCCTCGCTCTGGGTACACGCACCACCCTGTGCTGGGTACAGGCACCGCCTCGTGCTGGGTACAGGCACTGCCCCGCGCTGCATACAGGCACTGCCCTGCGCTGGGTACAGGCACCGCCCCGTGCTGGATACAGGCACCGCCCTGCACTGGGTACAGGCACTGCCCCGCGCTGGGTACAGGCACCGCCTTGCGCTGGGTAGAGGCTCTGTCTCTCACTGGTTACAGGCTCCACCTTGCGCTGGGTACAGGCACCGCCCCACGCTGGGTACAGTCCCCGTTTCTCACTGGGTACAGGCTCCGCCTCGCACTGGGTACAGGCACCGCCCCGCGCTGGGTACAGGCTCCGCCTCGCTCTGGGTACAGGAACCGCCTCGCGTTGGTTACAGGCACCGCACCGCGCGGGGTACAGGCACCGCCCCACGCTGGGTACAGGCACCGTCCCACGCTGGGTACAGGCACCGCCTAGCGCTGGGTACAGGCACCGCCCCGCGCTGGGTACAGGCACCGCCCCATGCTAGGTACAGGAATTGGCCCACATTGGGTACAGGCACCGCCCCATGCTGGGTACAGGCACCGCCTTGCGCTGGGTACAGGCTGTGCCTCGCATTGGGTACAGGCAACGCCCAACGCTGGGTACAGGCACCGCCCTGCGCTGGGTACAGGCACCGCCTCGCACTGGGTACAGGCACCGCCCCATGCTGGGTACAGGCACCACCTTGCGCTGGGTACAGGCTGTGCCTCGCATTGGGTACAGGCACCGCCTCACACTGGGTACAGGCATCGCCCCATGCTGGGTACAGGCACCGCCCCGTGTTGGGTACAGGCACCGCCCCGCGCTGGGTACAGGCACCACCCTGCACTGGGTACAGGCACCGCCCTGTGCTGGGTTCAGGCACCGCCCCATGCTGGGTACAGGCACCGCCTCATGCTGGGTACAGGCACCGCCCCGCGCTGGGTACAGGCACCACCCTGCACTGGGTACAGGCACCGCCCTGTGCTGGGTTCAGGCACCGCCCCATGCTGGGTACAGGCACCACCTTGCGCTGGGTACAGGCACCGCCTCGCTCTGGGTGCAGGCACCACCCTGCGCTGGGTACAGGCACCGCTCCGTGCTGGGTACATGCACCACCCTGCACTGGGTACAGGCACCGCCTCGCGCTGGGTACAGGCACCGCCTCGCGCTGGGTACAGGCATCGCCTCGTGCTGGGTACAGGCACCGCCTAGTGCTGGGTACAGGCACCGCCCCACACTGGGTACAGGCACTGCCTCGCGCTGGGTACAGGCACCGCCCCGTGCTGGGTACAGGCACCGCCCTGTGCTGGGTACAGGCACTGCCTCGCGATGGGTACAGGCACTGCCCCGCGCTGGGTACAGGCACCGCCCCCTGCTGGGTACAGGCACCGCCCCGTGCTGGGTACAGGCATTGGCCCACATTGGGTACAGGCACCGCCCAGTGCTGGGTACAGGCACCGCCTCGTGCTGGGTACAGGCACCGCCCCGCGCTGGGTACAGGCTGTGCCTCGCATTGGGTACAGGCACCATAAGCACTGATTCACGAGGAACATTTTGTCCTAATTGATCAGATCTGGTTTGGTCCAATCAGGTCACATTCAAACATGGCCTGTCCATTCGAGCAGGCCAGGACATGTAAATTTTGATTGGGGCAGAGGAGTGGAAGAGGAAAGACCCATCCCAGGAACTTTGGGCCGTGGAGCGGCCCTTAGCACTATTACTAGCTGGAGTATAACACGTGGGAGGTATCAGCGCTGTGTTACAATGCACTTGGCTTAATACAGACCACTCCCATTACATGAGGTTCCATGATTCCCCTCTGAATACTTACTTCCTTCACAGGCCCTTTATCAGCACTTTACAGCAAAGAGCTGGGCACCTGTTCTAGGGTAGGAGACCAACATAACTCGAGACAGCCTGCCATTTTACAGATCTGTGAGGTTTCCCTTGGCTGTCAGGTGGTACTTCTTAGAGGTGGACGGAAGTTAACATAGTTAACATAGAGATAGGAACAGGAGTAGGCCATTCGGCCCTTCGAGCCTGCTCCGCCATTCAATGAGATCATGGCTGATCTTCATCTGAGATCTTAGCTGATCTTACCAGTTCAGTACCCCGTCCCCGCCTTTTCTCCGTAACCCTTAATCCCCTTAGCCTTCAGAAATATATCCAATTCTCTCTTGAAAATATTTATTGAATTAGCCTTCACAGCCCTCTGTGGCAGGGAATTCCACAGGCTCACCACTCTTTGAGTGAAGAAATTCTTCCTCATCTCTGTTTTAAATGATTTGCCCGCTATTTTTAGACTGTGGCCCCTGGTTCTGTGCTCCCCTGCCATTGGAAACATTCTCTCTGAATTCAGCCTGTCCAGGCCTGCCATAATTTTATATGTTTCGATGAGATCCCCTCTCAATCTTCTAAACTCCAGTGAGTACAAGCCCAAACTATTCAATCTCTCCTCGTAGGTCATTCCCGCCATTCCAGGTATCAGCCTGGTGAATCGCCGCTGCACTCTTTCCATGGCAAGAACATCCTTCCGCAGATGGGGCGACCAAAACTGTACACAATACTCCAGATGCGGTCTCACCAGCACCTTGTACAGCTGTAGTAAGGTATCCCTATTCCTATACTCGAACCCCCTTGATATGAAGGCCAACATACCATTTGCCTTCTTAATCGCCTGTTGCACCTGCATGCTCTCCTTCAGTGACTGGTGCACAAGAACACCCAGGTCCCTCTGCACTTCCCCATCTCCCAATCTATTGCCATTTAGATAATAATCTACCCTCCTGTTTTTACCCCCAAAGTGGATAACCTCGCATTTATCCACATTATAGTGCATCTGCCACGTATCCGCCCATTCCCCCAACCTGTCCAAATCGCACTGTAGCCTCCTGACATCCTCATCAGAGCCCACCCCTCCTCCTAGTTTAGTGTCGTCAGCGAATTTGGAAATATTGCATCCAATTCCCTGATCCAGATCATTTATATATATTGTGAACAGCTGGGGTCCCAGGACAGATCCTTGCGGCACCCCGCTGGTCACTGCCTGCCACTCCGAAAACGAGCCGTTTATTCCAACTCTCTGTTTTCTATCCGCCAGCCAGTTCTCTATCCACGTTAATACTTTGCCCCCAATCCCATGAGCCTTAATTTTGCATGATAATCTTTTGTGTGGAACCTTATCGAAGGCTTTCTGGAAGTCAAGGTACACCACATCCACTGGCTCTCCCCCATCTATTTTACCAGTTACTTCCTCAAAAAATTCCAGCAGATTAGTCAAACACGATTTACCCTTTGTAAATCCATGTTGACTCTGTCCGATCCTTTCCCCATTTGTCAAGTGCTCCGCTATTTTATCCTTAATAATGGACTCTAGCATTTTGCCCACAACCGATGTAAGGCTTACTGGTCTATAATTCCCTGCTTTCTCTCTACCCCCCTTTTTAAATATTGGGGTAACATTAGCTACCCTCCAATCCACGGGTACTGTTCCCGAGTCAATGGAGTTCCGGAAGATGATCCTTAGAGCATCTGCTATCTCCAGGGCCACCTCCTTAAGTACCCTAGGATGTAGTTTATCAGGCCCCGGGGATTTGTCGGCCTTCAGTCCCCTCAACTTACCCAACACCATATCCCTAGAGATACTCATTTCTGTCAGCTCCTCCCTCTCATTAGTCCCTATGTTTGCCGATATTCCTGGGAGGTTATTTGTGTCCTCCTTTGTGAATACAGAACCAAAGTATGAGTTTAATTGGTCTGCCATTTCCTTATTCTCCATTATATATTCTCCCGAATCGGACTGCAAGGGACCGACTTGGGATTTTACCAGTCTTTTCCTCCTGATATATCGATAAAAGCTTTTGCAGTCTGTCTTTATGTTTGCTGCAAGTTTACTTTCGTATTCTATTTTCCCCTTCCTGATTAATCCCTTTGTCCTCTTTTGCTGTATCCTGTACTGCCCCCAATCTTCCGGTCTGGTGCTTTTTTTTGCCAGTTGATATGCCCTTTTTTTTGATTTTATGCTGTCCCTAATTTCCCTCGTTATCCACGGTTGAGCCACCTTTTTAGGTTTATTTTTATGCCAAACCGGTATAAACATGTTCTGGAATTCTTCCATTCTATCTTTGAATGCTTGCCATTGTCTATCCACTGTCAATCCCCCCAGAAACACCACCCAATCAATCTTACCCAATTCCCGTCTCATACCCTCGTAATTCCCTTTATTTAAGTTCTGGACCTTAGTCTCTGATTCAATTTCCTCACTCTCCATCTCGACTGAGAGCTCGATCATATTATGATCGCTCTGACCCAAGGGGCCTCGTACAAGAAGATTGCTGATAAGTCCCTTCTCATTGCACAATACCCAGTCTAAAATGGCCTGATCTCGAGTCGGCTCCTCGACATATTGGTCCAGATAACCGTCCCGAAAACATTCCAGGAATTCCTCCTCCTCAGAATTTTTACTAATTTGGGTAGTCCAATCAATATGTAAATTAAAGTCACCCATGATGACAGCTGTGCTCTTATCGCACGCTTCTCTAATTTCCCTTTTTATGCCTTCCCTCACCTCCATATTACTATTTGGAGGCCTATATATCACACCCACTAACGTTTTCCTCCCCTTGCTATTTCTCATTTCTACCCATACAGATTCCGTTTCATCCGAGTTAATATCCTTCCTTTCCATTGCATTAATCCCCTCCTTTACCAGCAATGCTACCCCACCTCCCCTACCTTTTTGCCGATCCTTCCTAAATATTGTATATCCCTGGATGTTAAGTTCCCAGCCTTGCCCACCCTGCAGCCACGTTTCTGTAATCCCAATCAAATCATACTTGTTTACCTCTATTTCCACAACTAATTCATCCACCTTGTTCCTAATGCTTCTAGCATTAAGATACAAAGCCTTCAGGCTTGCTTTTTTCACACTCTCATTATGAATTAGTTTGGCCCTTTGTGTTTCTCTCCTTTGCTTATTGCTTCTCACCTTTCTACCATCTATTTCTGACTTCATATGACTTCCCTCTTTTCCACTACCTAGGTTCCCATCCCCCTGCCAAATTAGTTTAAATCCTCCCGAACCGCCCTAGAAAATATTACCCCGAGGACATCGGCTCCCTCACAGTTCAGGTGTAGACCGTCCCCTTGGTACAGGTCACTCCTCCCCAAGAACTGGTTCCAATGCCTCAAGAATTTAAATCCCTCTCCCTTGCACCACTGCTCAAGCCACGTATTTAGCTTATCTATCTTACTCTCTCTAAACTTATTAGCTCGTGGCACTGGTAGCAATCCAGAGATTACTACCTTTGAGGTCCTACTTTTCAATTTAGCTCCTAACTCCCTAAATTCAGCTTGTAGGACCTCCTCCCTCTTTTTACCTACATCGTTGGTACCTACATGTACCACGACAACTGGCTGATCCCCCTCCCCCTTCAGAATGCTCTGCACCCGCTCCGAGACATCCTTGACCCTTGCACCAGGGAGGCAACATACCATCTTGGAGTCTCGGTCTCGGCCACAGAAACTCCTATCTATCCCCCTTACAATTGAATCCCCTATCACTATAGCCCTATCCCTCTTTTTTCCGCCCTTCTGTGCAGCAGAGCCAGTCATGGTGCCCTGAACCTGGCTGCTGGTGCCTTCCCCTGATAAGTCATCTCCCCCAACAGTACCCAAAACGGTAAACCTGTTTTGGAGGGAGATGACCGCAGGTGACTTCTGCACTACCTTCCTGCCTTTACCCTGCCTTTTGGTCACCCATTTACTGTCTGAGCTAGCCTTTACCTGCGGTGTGACCAACTCACTGAATGTGCTATCCACAACATCCTCAGCATCGCGTATGCTCCAGAGTGAGTCCATTCGCAGCTCCAGCGCCGCCATGCGGTCCGCTAGGAGCTGCAGCTGGACACACTTCCTGCACACATAGTTGTCAGGGACAGTGTCCCTGATTTCCCACATGGCACAGGAGGAGCATGACACGGGTCCGAGCTGCCCTTCCATGACTTAACCCTTACAATACCCTTTTATGTACTACGATTTAGCTTAATTATTGAATTCTACTTAGAATAAGTTTGTGAAAGTACTCACCAACCAGTCACCTACCTGTTTTCTGGTGTTGTATTTTCACTGCCGCCTCCTGTCCTGGAACCTTTTCCACCTAGGTTAGGCTCCTGAAATAAAATAAATTGAACCTACCTTTTCAACTTCCCCTAACCCCTAAAAGGTTGGAGGAGGTGGAAGGGTGGGAGACACTGCACTGTAGTGTTTCGGGTTTAGCAACAGCTCCACCTATATAAGAGTTACTGGCCTCCTGCTCTCCCGACTGCACCAGCTGTGAAAGAAAAAGCCCGCGAAAGGTGAGCTTTTAAACTCACCAGTTACTGGCCTCCTGCTCTCCCGACTGCACCAGCTGTGAAAGAAAAAGCCCGCGAAAGGTGAGCTTTTAAACTCACCAGTTACTGGCCTCCTGCTCTCCCGACTGCACCAGCTGTGAAAGAAAAAGCCCGCGAAAGGTGAGCTTTTAAACTCACCAGTTACTGGCCTCCTGCTCTCCCGACTGCCCCAGCTGTGAAAGAAAAAGCCCCCGAAAGGTGAGCTTTTAAACTCACCAGTTACTGGCCTCCTGCTCTCCCGACTGCACCAGCTGTGAAAGAAAAAGCCCGCGAAAGGTGAGCTTTTAAACTCACCAGTTACTGGCCTCCTGCTCTCCCGACTGCCCCAGCTGTGAAAGAAAAAGCCCCCGAAAGGTGAGCTTTTAAACTCACCAGTTACTGGCCTCCTGCTCTCCCGAGTATATAGTTTAGGGTCTGGTCATTACAAGGACAATGTTGAAGGATAAAGGACCGACTGAAAGGTTGCTGCTGGATTTAGCAAAGACCAACTTTCCAATGTTGATACCAGGTAAACAATAGCACAAGGCAATTTTGATTTACGCCCTCCAATTTCTCAGTAGTGCATCAAGAACTTGCATTGATAGACCTTTCACAACATCAGGACATCCCAAAGCACTTTACAGCCAATCAAACACTCCCTTAAAGTGTAATCGCTGCTGCAATGTGGGAAACGTAGCAGCCAATTTGCGCACAGCAAGCTCCCACAAATAGCGATGAAATAATGACCAGATAATCTGGTTTTTTTAGTGGTGTTGGTTGAGGGATAAATGTTGGCCCAGGGGAACTCCCCTACCCTTCTTCAAAATACTGGCCATGGGATCTTTTAAGTCCACCTGAGAGGACAGATGGAGCCTCGGTTTAACGTCTCATCCGAAAGACGGCACCTCCGACAGTGCCGCACTCCCTCAGTATGGCACTGAAGTGTCAGCTTAGAGTACGTGCTACCACTGAGCCACGCAGGCACCTAAATCAAACAGCTAGATGATTTTAAAAGCACGGGATAATGGAACAAGAAACCTGAATGGGTTTCTCGAAGGAACTAGACAGGTTCTTATCAACAAATGGGATTCAGCGTTATTAGAAACACACCAAGGGATTACAGTGGATAGGTGGGCTCATCAGAACATAAGAACATAAGAAATAGGAGCTGGAGTCGGCCATTCGGCCCCTCGGGCCTGCTCCGCTGTTCAATAAGATCATAACTGATCTGATCTTGGCCTCAACTCCACTTCCCTGCCCGCTCCCCATAACGCTCGACTCCCTTATCGTTCAAACATCTGTCTATCTCCACCTTAAATATATTCAATGACCCAACCTCCACAGCTCTCTGTGGAAGAGAATTCCAAAGATTCACGACCCTCTGAGAAGAAATTCCTCCTCATTTCCGATTTAAAAGGGTGCTCCCTTATTCTGAAATTATGCCCCCTAGCAGGCAGGTAGTGCAGGGGTCCCCTGTGACCATCCCCCTTTCAAACAGATATACTGCTTTGGATATTGGTGAGGGAGATGCTTATCAGAGGAAGGCAGCAGCAGCCAACTTCCTGGCACCGTGGGTGGTTCTGCTGCACAGGACGGGAGGGAAAAGAGCGAGAGAGCTATAGTGATAGGGGATTCTATTGTAAGGGGAATAGATAGGCGTTTCTGCGGCCGCAAACGAGACTCCAGGATGGTATGTTGCCTCCCTGGTGCAAGGGTCAGGGATGTCTCGGAGCGGCTACAGAGCATTTTGGAAGGGGAGGGTGAACAGCCAGTTGTCGCTGTGCATATAGGTACCAACGATATAGGTAAAAACCGGGATGAGGTCCTAAAAGCTGAATATAGGGAGTTAGGAGGTAAATTTAAAAAACGGCCAGGTCTCTCCAGACGTTGCCGATAACCCAGACCCTTGAATCTGGGAATTCGATTCGTGCCTCTTCTCAGCATCATCAGCAGCACTTGAATATCTTCCTTGTGTCTCGGTAACCAGAACCGGACACAGTGATCAAGGTGGGTCTGACCGGAACTGGAAACAGTGCTCAAGGTGGGACTTACCAGAACTGGACACAGTGCTCAAGGTGTGACTGACCAAAACTGGACACAGTGCTCAAAGTGGGTCTGACCAGAACTGGACACAGTGCTCAAGGTGTGACTGACCAGAACTGGACACAGTGCTCAAGGTGTGACTGACCAGAACTGGACACAGTGCTCAAGGTGGGACTGACCAGAACTGGACACAGTGCTCAAGGTGGGTCTGACCAGAACTGGACACAGTGCTCAAAGTGGGTCTGACCAGAACTGGACACAGTGCTCAAGGTGGGTCTGACCAGAACTGGACACAGTGCTCAAGGTGGGACTGACCGGAACTGGACACAGTGCTCACGGTGGGTCTGACCAGAACTGGACACAGTGCTCAAGGTGGGACTGACCGGAACTGGACACCGTGCTCACGGTGGGTCTGACCGGAACTGGACACAGTGCTCAAGGTGGGTCTGACCAGAACTGGACACAGTGCTCAAGGTGGGACTGACCAGAACTGGACACAGTGCTCAAGGTGGGACTGACCAGAACTGGACACAGTGATCAAGGTGGGACTGACCAGAACTGGACACAGTGCTCAAGGTGGGTCTGACCAGAACTGGACACAGTGCTCAAGGTGGGTCTGACCAGAACTGGACACAGTGCTCAAGGTGGGACTGACCTGAACTGGACACAGTGCTCAAGGTGGGACTGACCAGAACTGGACACAGTGCTCAAGGTGGGTCTGACCAGAACTGGACACAGTGCTCAAGGTGGGTCTGACCAGAACTGGACACAGTGCTCAAGGTGGGTCTGACCAGAACTGGACACAGTGATCAAGGTGGGTCTGACCAGAACTGGACACAGTGCTCAAGGTGGGTCTGACCAGAACTGGACACAGTGCTCAAGGTGGGTCTGACCAGAACTGGACACAGTGCTCAAGGTGGGTCTGACCAGAACTGGACACAGTGATCAAGGTGGGTCTGACCGGAACTGGACACAGTGATCAAGGTGGGTCTGACCAGAACTGGACACACTGCTCAAGGTGGGTCTGACCAGAACTGGACACAGTACTCACGGTGGGTCTGACCAGAACTGGACACAGTGCTCAAGGTGGGACTGACCAGAACTGGACACAGTGCTCAAGGTGGGACTGACCAGAACTGGACACAGTGCTCAAGGTGGGACTGACCAGAACTGGACACAGTGCTCAAGGTGGGACTGACCAGAACTGGACACAGTGCTCAAGGTGGGACTGACCAGAACTGGACACAGTGCTCAAGGTGGGACTGACCAGAACTGGACACAGTGCTCAAGGTGGGACTGACCAGAACTGGACACAGTGCTCAAGGTGGGACTGACCAGAACTGGACACAGTGCTCACGGTGGGTCTGACCAGAACTGGACACAGTGCTCAAGGTGTGACTGACCAGAACTGGACACAGTGCTCAAGGTGGGTCTGACCGGAACTGGACACAGTGCTCAAGGTGGGACTGACCAGAACTGGACACAGTGCTCAAGGTGGGTCTGACCAGAACTGGACACAGTGCTCAAAGTGGGTCTGACCAGAACTGGACACAGTGCTCAAGGTGGGTCTGACCAGAACTGGACACAGTGCTCTAGGTGGGACTGACCGGAACTGGACACAGTGCTCACGGTGGGTCTGACCAGAACTGGACACAGTGCTCAAGGTGGGACTGACCAGAACTGGACACAGTGCTCAAGGTGGGTCTGACCAGAACTGGACACAGTGCTCAAGGTGGGTCTGACCAGAACTGGACACAGTGCTCAAGGTGGGTCTGACCAGAACTGGACACAGTACTCAAGGTGGATCTGACCAGAACTGGACACAGTGCTCAAGGTGGGACTGACCAGAACTGGACACAGTGCTCAAGGTGGGACTGACCAGAACTGGACACAGTGCTCAAGGTGGGACTGACCAGAACTGGACACAGTGCTCAAGGTGGGACTGACCAGAACTGGACACAGTGCTCACGGTGGGTCTGACCAGAACTGGACACAGTGCTCAAGGTGTGACTGACCAGAACTGGACACAGTGCTCAAGGTGGGTCTGACCGGAACTGGACACAGTGCTCAAGGTGGGACTGACCAGAACTGGACACAGTGCTCAAGGTGGGTCTGACCAGAACTGGACACAGTGCTCAAAGTGGGTCTGACCAGAACTGGACACAGTGCTCAAGGTGGGTCTGACCAGAACTGGACACAGTGCTCAAGGTGGGACTGACCGGAACTGGACACAGTGCTCACGGTGGGTCTGACCAGAACTGGACACAGTGCTCAAGGTGGGACTGACCAGAACTGGACACATTGCTCAAGGTGGGTCTGACCAGAACTGGACACAGTGCTCAAGGTGGGTCTGACCAGAACTGGACACAGTGCTCAAGGTGGGTCTGACCAGAACTGGACACAGTGCTCAAGGTGGATCTGACCAGAACTGGACACAGTGCTCAAGGTGGATCTGACCAGAACTGGACACAGTGCTCAAGGTGGGTCTGACCAGAACTGGACACAGTGCTCAAGGTGGGTCTGACCAGAACTGGACACAGTGCTCAAGTTGGGACTGACCAGAACTGGACACAGTGCTCAAGGTGGGTCTGACCAGAACTGGACACAGTGCTCAAGGTGGGTCTGACCAGAACTGGACACAGTGCTCAAGGTGGGACAGACCAGAACTGGACACAGTGCTCAAGGTGTGTCTGACCAGAACTGGACCCAGTGCTCCAGCTGGGTCTGACCAGAACTGGACACAGTGCTCAAGGTGGGACTGACCAGAACTGGACACAGTGCTCAAGGTGGGTTTGACCAGAACTGGACACAGTGCTCAAGGTGGGACAGACCAGAACTGGACACAGTGCTCAAGGTGTGTCTGACCAAAACTGGACCCAGTGCTCAAGGTGGGTCTGACCAGAACTGGACACAGTGCTCAAGGTGGGTCTGACCAGAACTGGACACAGTGCTCAAGGTGGGACTGACCAGAACTGGACACAGTGCTCAAGGTGGGACTGACCAGAACTGGACACAGTGCTCAAGGTGGGACTGACCAGAACTGGACACAGTGCTCAAGGTGGGTCTGACCAGAACTGGATACAGTGCTCAAGGTGGGACTGGCCAGAACTGGACACAGTGCTCAAGGTGGGACTGACCAGAACTGGACACAGTGCTCAAGGTGGGACTGGCCAGAACTGGACACAGTGCTCAAGGTGGGTCTGACCAGAACTGGACACAGTGCTCAAGGTGGGACTGCCCAGAACTGGACACAGTGCTCAAGGTGGGACTGACCAGAGCTGGACACAGTGCTCAAGGTGGATCTGACAAGAACTGGACACAGTGCTCAAGGTGGGACTGACCAGAACTGGACACAGTGCTCAAGGTGGGACTGACCAGAACTGGACACAGTGCTCAAGTTGGGACTGACCAGAACTGGACACAGTGCTCAAGGTGGATCTGACCAGAACTGGACACAGTGCTCAAGGTGGGACTGACCAGAACTGGACACAGTGCTCAAGGTGGGACTGACCAGAACTGGACACAGTGCTCAAGGTGGGACTGACCAGAACTGGACACAGTGCTCAAGGTGGGTCTGACCAGAACTGGACACAGTGCTCAAGGAGCTGTCTGACCAGAACTGGACACAGTGCTCAAGGTGGGTCTGACCAGGACTGGACCCAGTGCTCAAGGTGGGTCTGACCAGAACTGGACACAGTGCTCAAGGTGGGACTGACCTGAACTGGACACAGTGCTCAAGGTGGGTCTGACCGGAACTGGACACAGTGCTCAAGGAGCTGTCTGACCAGAGACCCTGTACAGTGTGACCGTTATCCCCTCTGACTGATGCTGAGAAGAGGCACGAATCGAATTCCCAGATTCAAGGGTCTGGGTTATCGGCAACGTCTGGAGAGACCTGGCCGTTTTTTAAATTTACCTCCTAACTCCCTATATTCAGCTTTTAGGACCTCATCCCGGTTTTTACCTATATCGTTGGTACCTATATGCACAACGACAACTGGCTGTTCACCCTCCCCTTCCAAAATGCTCTGTAGCCGCTCCGAGACATCCCTGACCCTTGCACCAGGGAGGCAACATACCATCCTGGAGTCTCGTTTGCGGCCGCAGAAACGCCTATCTATTCCCCTTACAATAGAATCCCCTATCACTATAGCTCTCTCGCTCTTTTCCCTCCCGTCCTGTGCAGCAGAACCACCCACGGTGCCAGGAAGTTGGCTGCTGCTGCCTTCCTCTGATAAGCATCTCCCTCACCAATATCCAAAGCAGTATATCTGTTTGAAAGGGGGATGGTCACAGGGGACCCCTGCACTACCTGCCTGCTAGGGGGCATAATTTCAGAATAAGGGAGCACCCTTTTAAATCGGAAATGAGGAGGAATTTCTTCTCAGAGGGTCGTGAATCTTTGGAATTCTCTTCCACAGAGAGCTGTGGAGGTTGGGTCATTGAATATATTTAAGGTGGAGATAGACAGATGTTTGAACGCTAAGGGAGTCGAGCGTTATGGGGAGCGGGCAGGGAAGTGGAGTTGACGCCAAGATCAGATCAGTTATGATCTTATTGAACAGCGGAGCAGGCCCGAGGGGCCGAATGGCCGACTCCAGCTCCTATTTCTTATGTTCCTATGTTCTGATGAGTCCACCTATCCACTGTAATCCCTTGGTGCGTTTCTAATAACCCTGAATCCCATTTGTTGATAAGAACCTGTCTAGTTCCTTCTAGAAACCCATTCAGGTTTCTTGTTCCATTATCCCGTGCTTTTAAAATCATCTAGCTGTTTGATTTAGGTGCCTGCGTGGCCCAGTGGTAGCACGTACTCTAAGCTGACACTTCAGTGCCATACTGAGGGAGTGCGGCACTGTCGGAGGTGCCGTCTTTCGGATGAGACGTTAAACCGAGGCTCCATCTGTCCTCTCAGGTGGACTTAAAAGATCCCATGGCCAGTATTTTGAAGAAGGGTAGGGGAGTTCCCCTGGGCCAACATTTATCCCTCAACCAACACCACTAAAAAAAACAGATTATCTGGTCATTATTTCATCGCTATTTGTGGGAGCTTGCTGTGCGCAAATTGGCTGCTACATTTCCTACATTGCAGCAGCGATTACACTTTAAGGAAGTGTTTGATTGGCTGTAAAGTGCTTTGGGATGTCCTGATGTTGTGAAAGGTCTATCAATGCAAGTTCTTGATGCACTACTGAGAAATTGGAGGGCGTAAATCAAAATTGCCTTGTGCTATTGTTTACCTGGTATCAACATTGGAAAGTTGGTCTTTGCTAAATTCAGCAGCAACCTTTCAGTCGGTCCTTTATCCTTCAACATTGTCCTTGTAATGACCAGACCCTAAACTATTCACCCATTTTTGACGGCAGCACATGGATTGGATCTCAAGGTGCAATATCCTCACTGTTTAACAAAAAATCAATTTGTTTGTGTTTCTAGGCGACACGTGTGAGCATGTTTGTCTATCAAGCTCCAATAGCTCACATTTGCAAATAGAAGACAATGGGGTAATAAAACCAAGTAATTTAATGTTGGGAGCCGGGTAAGAAACAAAAAGGAGAATAAATCTCAGGATTATCATCCAGGGTCCTTTCTCACCTTGAAGAACGAACTGGCTTGACATCTGTTGTGAGGGCGGTTTGAAGGTTATCGTCAGCAGCTGTCCAGTGAAGGTGCAGTGTTACTTGTGTCCATTGCTTCTTTCTTAGTATTACTAATTGGCATCTCATTCTACTCTCTAAAGTGCCTCAGGGCATTAACCATGTGAATAGTGTGTTATAAACCCAGTTTAGCTGGGGAAAATCGTGGCGCTAAACCGGGGAGGCAGTTCCCAAAATAGTCATTCTCAATGTCAATTGAAAATGAAAGTTCTTTTAACTTCCGGGGAGCAAAGGGTTAATACTGTGCTGATTGGTTGAGAATTCTAACACCTGTGATTGAAAGCAGTCGGAGCACGGAGCCTGGGAGGTGAGGAGCCGGTATAAAAACCGGAGAGCAGCGAGGCCTGAGAGCAGTCGGAGCACGGAGCCTGGGAGGTGAGGAGCCGGTATAAAAACCGGAGAGCAGCGAGGCCTGAGAGCAGTCGGAGCACGGAGCCTGGGAGGTGAGGAGCCGGTATAAAAACCGGAGAGCAGCGAGGCCTGAGAGCAGTCGGAGCACGGAGCCTGGGAGGTGAGGAGCCGGTATAAAAACCGGAGAGCAGCGAGGCCTGAGAGCAGTCGGAGCACGGAGCCTGGGAGGTGAGGAGCCGGTATAAAAACCGGAGAGCAGCGAGGCCTGAGAGCAGTCGGAGCACGGAGCCTGGGAGGTGAGGAGCCGGTATAAAAACCGGAGAGCAGCGAGGCCTGAGAGCAGTCGGAGCACGGAGCCTGGGAGGTGAGGAGCCGGTATAAAAACCGGAGAGCAGCGAGGCCTGAGAGCAGTCGGAGCACGGAGCCTGGGAGGTGAGGAGCCGGTATAAAAACCGGAGAGCAGCGAGGCCTGAGAGCAGTCGGAGCACGGAGCCTGGGAGGTGTTCGGGAGAGAGCAGCAGCGGAGGAGGAGCCCGGCTTAAAAACCGGCGCGAAGGCAGAGGCCCGACCAGTTCGGGAGAGCGGAGCGGAGAGGCAGCAGTCGGCGAGACTCGGGGCCATTTAAAAAACAGCTGAGGCGGAAGTCCAGCTCTTGAGCTTTTTTTCAGAAGCGGACCTGGTGGGAAGCACCCAGGTGAAAGGTATTTAAGGAGGGTGGTGGCTTAAACCCGAGTTCCTACAGAGTAGGAACCCCCACCGCCCCCCTCCTCTAACCTAGTAGTCTTTTAGCAGCTGTCTAAAAACAGAGGTCACAAATTTTTTGGTCTCAGTTTCTTTTCAGCAGGGCAGGAACCGGGAGGAGCGGGAAGTCGGCGTAGGACCAAGGGGACACAAGACCGGGAAGTCAGCGAAAGACCAGGGAGGTAAGACTAACTGGTAAGTACTTTCCTCAAACCTTCCTAGAAAGTAAAACCAAAACTAGTGGGATTTGGTTAGTTTAAAAAGGAATAAGAGGAGTACAGTATACATTGGTCTAAGTAAGCTTCGGGAAAACAAAAGTCGATAAATAAACTAAAACTAGAAAATTAAAAGTAATATAAGGGTTAAGTCATGGCAGTAGAGCTCGGACCTATGTCATGCTCCTCCTGTAACATGTGGGAAATCAGGGACGCTTCCTGTGTCCCTGACGACTATGTGTGCAGGAAGTGTGTCCAGCTGCAGCTCATGTGGGACCGCATGACGGCCCTTGAGCTGCAGGTGGACTCACTTTGGAGCATCCACGATTCTGAGAGGGGTGTGGATAGCACATTTAGTGAGTTGGTCACACCGCAGGTTAAGGCCAGCGTAGACAGTACATGGGTGACCAAAAGGCAGAGCAAGGGCAGGAAGGTAGTGCAGAAATCCCCTGGGGTTGTCTCCCTTAGCAACAGGTTCACCGCCTTAGGTACTGTTGTCGGGGGGGGTGACACATCGGGGGAAGGCACCAGCAGCCAGGCTCATGGCACCATGACTGGCTCTGTTGCAAAGAAGGGAGGGAAAAAGAGTGGCAGGGCTATAGTAATAGGGGATTCGATTGTAAGGGGAATAGATAGGGGTTTCTGTGGTCGCGACCGAGACTCCAGGATGGTATGTTGCCTCCCTGGTGCAAGGGTCAAGGATGTCTCGGCGCGGGTGCAGAACATTCTGGAGGGGGAGGGGGAACAGCCAGTTGTCGTGATACATGTTGGTACCAACGACGTAGCTAAAAAAAGGGAAGAGGTCCTACAAGTAGAATTTAGGGAGTTAGGAGCCAAACTAAAAAGTAGGACCTCGAAGGTAGTAATCTCTGGATTACTACCAGTGCCACGTGCTAGTAAGAGTACAGAGAACAGGATAGTTAGGCTAAATACGTGGCTTGAGCAGTGGTGTAAGAGGGAGGGTTTTAAATTTTTGAGGCATTGGAGCCAGTTTTGTGGTAGGTGTGACCTATACAAAAGGGACGGTCTACACCTGTGCAGAGATGGAACTGATGTTCTCGGGGTAATTTTTGATAAAGCAGTTCGGGAGCATTTAAACTAGTATGGCAGGGGGCTAGAAACCTATGTAGTGAAATAGAGGAAAGTGAAAGGCAGACAGAAATAAATGATAAAAGGGTGAGGAACAAAAAACAAAGGGCCAAACTAATTCATAAAAAATGTGAGCATAAAAAAAGCCTGAGGGTTTTATACCTTAATGCGAGAAGCATCAGGAACAAGGTAGATGAATTAGCTGTGGAAATAGAGGTTAATAATTATGATCTAATTGGGATTACGGAAACATGGTTGCAGGGTGAGCAGGGCTGGGAGCTTAACATACAGGGGTATTCAGTATTTAGGAAGGATCGACAAAAAAGAAAGGGAGGAGGGGTAGCATTGCTAGTAAAAGAGGGGATAAATGCAATTGAAAGGAAGGATATTAACTCAGTTAATACAGAATCTATATGGGTGGAGCTAAGAAATAGCGAGGGGCGAAAAACATTAATAGGAGTGGTATATAGGCCTCCAAATAGTAAAATAGAGGTTAGGGAGGGCATCACGAGGGAAATTAGAGAAGCGTGCAATAAGAGCACAGCTGTCATCATAGGTGACTTTAACTTACATATAGATTGGACTAGCCTAATCAGTAAAAATAATGAGGAGGAGGAATTCCTTGAGTGTTTGAGGGATGGTTATCTGGATCAATATGTCGAGGAACCAACTCGGGAACAGGCTATATTGGACTGGGTACTGTGCAATGAGAAGGGACTAATCAGTAATCTTGTTGTACGGGGACCCTTGGGTCAGAGCGATCATAACATGATCGATTTCTCACTCGAAATGGAGAGCGAAGAAATTGACTCAGAGACTAAGGTCCTGAATTTAAACAAGGGGAATTATGATGCCATGAGACGGGAACTGAGTAGGTCTGAGTGGACAACGTTCCTGGGAGGACTGGAGGTAGATAAACAATGGCAAACATTTAAAGATAGAATGACAAAATTGCAAAAATTGTTTATACCAATCTGGCATAAAAGGAAATCTAAAAAGGTGACTCAACCGTGGATAACAGGGGAAATTAGAGACAGCATAAAATCCAAAGATAGGGCGTATAAAATAGCCAAAAAAAGCGCCAGAGCGGAAGATTGGGAACAGTTTAAGATAGAGCAAAGGAGGGCAAAGGGCATAATCAAGAGGGGCAAAATAGCTTACGAAAACAAGCTGGCGGAAAATATAAAAACTAACTCCAAAAGCTTTTATAAGTATATCAAAAGGAAAAGACTGGTGAAAACCAAAGTTGGTCCATTGCAGTCAGATACGGGGGAATATATAATGGGAAATAAGGAAATGGCAGATCAACTAAATGCATACTTTGGGTCAGTCTTTACGAAGGAAGACACAAAAAACCTCCCTGGGATATCGGGAAAAATAGGGACATTGGCAAAGGAGGAACTGACGCAAATCAATATCTCTAAGGATATGGTGTTAAGGAAGCTAAAGGGATTGAAGGTGGACAAATCCCCAGGGCCTGATAACATGCATCCTAGGGTACTGAAGGAGGTGGCCCTAGAGATAGCGGATGCACTAAGGATGATTTTTCAGAATTCATTAGACTCGGGAACAGTACCGATGGATTGGAGGGTAGCTAACGTTACCCCACTATTCAAAAAGGGGGGTAGGGAAAAAGCAGGTAATTACAGACCTGTAAGCCTTACATCAGTTGTGGGCAAAATGCTGGAGTCCATCATTAAGGATGAAATAGCGGAGCACTTAGCAAATGGGGACAGGATAGGACAGAGTCAACATGGATTTACAAAGGGTAAATCGTGCTTGACTAATCTATTGGAATTTTTTGAGGGAGTAACTGGTAGAATAGATGGGGGAGAGCCAGTAGATGTGGTGTACCTGGACTTCCAAAAGGCCTTCGATAAGGTCCCACATAAAAGATTAGCATGGAAAATTGAGGCTCATGGGATAAAGGGGAAAGTTTTGGCGTGGATAGGGAACTGGCTGTCAGATAGAAAACAGAGAGTTGGAATAAACGGCTCATTTTCTGAATGGCAGGCAGTAACAAGTGGGGTACCACAGGGATCTGTCCTGGGCCCCCAGCTGTTCACAATTTACATTAATGACCTGGATCAGGGAGTCGGATGCAGCATTTCCAAATTTGCAGACGACACTAAACTAGGAGGGGGGGTGGGCTCAGAGGAAGAAACCAGGAAGCTCCAGAGCGATTTGGACAGACTGGGCGATTGGGCGGATAAATGGCAGATGCACTATAATGTGGACAAGTGCGAAGTTATCCACCTTGGGTGCAGGAACGGGAGGGCAAATTATTATTTAAATGGCAATAGATTGGGAGAGGGGGAAGTACAGAGAGACCTGGGTGTTCTTGTACACCAGTCACTGAAGGCGAGCATGCAGGTGCAACAGGCGGTCAAGAAGGCAAACGGTATGCTGGCCTTCATAGCAAAAGGGTTAGAATACAGGAACAGGGATACCTTGCTGCAGCTGTACAGGGCACTGGTGAGACCACACCTCGAGTACTGTGTACAGTTTTGGTCGCCTCATCTGAGGAAGGATGTTCTTGCCATGGAGGGGGTGCAGCGGCGATTCACCAGGCTGATACCAGGAATGGCGGGAATGACCTATGAGGAGAGACTATGTAGTTTAGGGATGTACACACTGGAGTTTAGAAGATTGAGAGGGGACCTCATAGAAGTGTATAAAATTCTGACAGGTCTAGACAGACTGGATGCAGAAGGAATGTTTCCCTTGGCGGGTGAGAACAGAACTAGAGGACATAATTTAAGGATAAGGGCTAAACCATTTAGGACAGAGATGAGGGGGAATTTCTTCACTCAGAGAGTGGTGAACCTGTGGAACTCATTGCCACAGAGGGCAGTGTACGCCAGCTCATTAAATATATTTAAGAGGGAATTAGATATATTTCTACGGGCAAAAGGGGTTAAGGGTTACGGAGAGAAGGCGGGGACGGGATACTGAATTAAAGGATCAGCCATGATCTCATCGAATGGCGGAGCAGGCACGAAGGGCCGAATGGCCTACTCCTGCTCCTATCTTCTATGTATCTATGTATCTATGAAAGGCGATCCAGTTGTTTCTTGGCAAGCCGTGTGGTAATGAGAGTTTGGGAGTTAAGTACTTCCAAAATAAAGCCTATTATAACCCAAGTTTATTACTGTGCCATTAATGTGCAGCCATTCTGTTTGTTAAAGTGTTATTTAGACCCACTTGTGCCTCAGTAGTCAGTGATTATTCAACAGGCTTCACATTCTGCACGTGTGTGTCTTGGTGCCACCCACAATTATCAACGCCTGCTATTACTTTATTTTGTCGTGGTATATAAATGGCGTGAGTCACACAACACGAGTCGCCATCTCTGATTGGACGTATTCCTGGCGCTTTCATCACGTGACCTGCTGGATCCAACCGCCTTTTTCCCCCGTCTCCAATATTTTTATAAATGAATGAAAGTGGTCAAAGAAAATGGAAATAAAAAATCATTTTCTTTAATGCCCTGGTGACTTTTATCCCAGGTTTGCTCAAAGCTGCAATTGGGAATGATAGCATAGTGGTTATGTTACCAGACTAGCAATCCAGAGACAGACTTAGATTAAACAATCTGAGAGACATGAGTTTAAATCCCACCACATGGCAGCTGGGGAATTTAAATTCAGTCACGTAAAAAAATCTGGAATAAAAAGCTACCATCAGTAATGATGACCATGAAACTATTGGATTGCACTAAAATCCCACCTTGTTCACTAATGTCCTTTAGGGAAGGAAATCTGCTGGCCTTACCCGGTCTGACCTATATGTGACTCCAGACCCACAGCAATGGGGTTGACTCTTTAACTGCCATCTGAAATGGCCGAGCAAGTCGCTCAGTTCTACCAAACCGCACCTGTGGGAGCACCTTCACCTCACGGACTGCAGCGGTTCAAGAAGGCGGCTCACCACCACCTTTGCAAGGGCAATTAGCGATGGGCAATAAATGCTGGCCTTGCCAGCGAAGCCCACATCCCATGAACGAATAAAAAAAAATCCAGGAGATTAAATTCCTGGAGACTCCGGGACATCCTGCAGAGTTGGAAACCCAACACACGACTCTGCCTCTCAGTACATGCCAAGTGTTGTCTTGTTTCCCCCACTCAAGTCTTCACCCCCAGCCCCTCCCCAGTAGCATTTGTTTTTGTACCAATTCACTACTTTGTTGGTTAATTGTGTTTGGAGGAGTTCCTTGACGTGGCCTGGGACTTTGAAAGTGCCACTGGTGTTTTAGTGACTGAATAAGCCCAATCCAGGTTTTACTGAATGGGGGATTTGGCAATTTAGTTACTGGAACTTTGGGGATCACATGACAGAATACCACCAACTTATAATTCCATCCACTGCAACTTTCAGAAGGGAATTAGGTAAATGCTTGAAAAGGAAAAATTTGCTGGGCTACGGGGAAAGAGCAGGAGAGTGGGGCTAATTGGATAGTGCATTCAAAGAGCTGGCAGAGGCACGATGGGCTGAATGGCTTCCTTCTGTGCTGTATGATCTTGGCCAGTCCCTGAGAGGACATTACCAGCTACAGCGAGAGTTAGTGGTTAGTTTAGATTGTCATGTGTTGGGAGTTGGAGAGCAATTTGTTGTGTATGTACCTGTAAGAGAATAACTGGTCTCAGACTGCAGTACCGGCAGTGACCACCCCTGTATAAAAGGCGCTAGTGAGCCTCTGTGTTTTTAGTTTTCACTATTGACTTCCACCAGTAAAGACTTATTTTGTTCACTCCTGCTGTCCGTGTCTCAATTATTCACGGACGTAACACAATTGGCCAGAGGTTTTTCCTGAATTGGCCATGTTTCTTTGTCTGTTTCCAGAGATAGCGTAACTGGTAGGTGGGACAGCAGCATGTGAGGCCCTACTGTCTACTGGATGGGGTGAGCTTAATGGGCCTGATAGTCTTCATCTACTTTTGTATGTCTTTTTGTATGTTTGTATGTGCAGACTGGGGAATCAATCTGGGTCCAGCCTAGTGTGTGGCTCAAAGAGTTCACCCAGTCAGTAACTGAGCCCAGGGACAATCAAAACTCATCTCTTCCCCTTCAATGATCCGTGCACAAATCAGGAGACACACAGTAAGTTTGTTCATTTTCAATCCATGTTTATTTTCAGATGTTAAACTTCTCACATTTCAGTTATTGAAAGATGACTTGTACACGAAAAGACTCTCTGGTCCATCCAGCCTTGTCCATCGCAATATATAGACCCCCCCACCATGTGATCTCCTGGGAGAGGCAAAAAACCAGACATAAAAACCCAGGCCAATTTGGGAAAAAAATCTGGGAAATTCCTCTCCGACCCCCTTAGGCGATCGAAACTAGTCCAGGAGGTCATTATGGCCCAAATATTCTAAGACAATTACTTTCTCACTTCAACTCTGCTAACATCAATTGAACACAATCCCCGAGAGCCTGGTCTTCAACAATCTCCTGTCTAGTTCTGTAGCAGCAGTCACAAACCCAATATTCAGCGATGACGAGAAACTGGTTGGCAGGTTGTCTAGTGTTTCCATTTCTGTCGTTCCAGGTTGAACGAAAACTGTCCCCAATCTTTTCTTTAAAGTGTTAACTGTGACACCATTTAATTTGCTGGGAACATCCGTTCCTAAACATTGACAGGCCGAATTGGGGGTGGAATATGGATCTAATTACTGGGATGCATCGGCACAATTTGCCTGGGGAAAATCTCTTAAGGCGTGACCTTCCCTGTTAAGACATTTTGTTAAGACATCCTAACTTTGAAGGACAAACCCACTTGTTTTTCCCCTCCCTCCCCGACTCCCGTGCAGTGTTAACTTTTAGCACACCCCAGAACCCAGTTTGTTGACACCCAAAGACAACCCAGAACGAGGAAAAGACATACCAACACTCCCCACTAGACCCAAGAGACAACCAGGTGGGTGGCAAATGCCGCGTCACTTGAAGAATGAAGAGGAGCTTACAAGGGAGCAGCTGACATGGGAACAGCTGACAAGGGAGCTGTGATCTTCATTCAGGCATTCTGCACACACAGCTGGCGACTAACCAAGTAGTACAGAGGACAAAGAGGGTGGAGGTACTTGTATGGGAACAGAGGCTTAAATGACCAGGACAGACACAATAAAGTGAGCATTACCCATGAGTGCCGCACTGCTGGTATACCCTAATCTGACGGGCATTCCATCTCAACTGCCAGGCCATCAATCAGAAGCTGGCAGGATCCAAATCCAGATCCTGACGGTTCAGCTTACTGTTTGGATCTGGCGCTGGCACCCATGAATAACACCCACTTTGATCTATTTGTCCTGGGAGCCGGAGAATCTGTTCACTTGCAGGCACGGTCCGCCCTCCTCACCCTGAGTACCAGTTGGACAGTGTCCAGCAGTGTGTGGAGGATGTCAGAATGAAAAATTCCCTAAAAAAGGTAGGGTCCTCTATACTCTAAAAATGACTTGGATTTCTCCCGTGGGCTCCTGAAATCAAAGTGTATATTCAACACCCGGGTGTCCCTGAAGCACGGTTTGTGAGGTAACCAAAGGGTTAACCAGAACCACCACCTGCTGCAATTTCCTGGAGCATCCTGGAGATCAGGCAACCCTGAGCAACAGAATCCAGAAACAAAAGCACGAAAGACTGCCGGGCCTCCGCCCCGACAGCCTGAGGTCCTCCAGCAGATTGGTGATTATCCGGTGATGCGAGTAAGTCGATCGACCTGGTAAACCCCCCAAGTCCTGAAGATGTTCTGGACTACCTCAGTGTGGATCATCCACTAGTTAGGGTGGACTACAGAGCAGCTGAGTGTGCCGACTGTTGTGTTGTCCTCCCCGGGCCAAATGTGGCACCAAGAGTGTCACCCCGTCGTTCAAGCACCAATGGGAAGCAATGCGTCAACTTGACAGAGGGACCCAGGAAGGAGGGTCCCACCCTGTTTGTTGACTTACCGGACCCTTGTCATATTGTCTGTCTGCAGACACACTGACTTACCCTGCACCGAGTCTGAAAGTGGAGATGTCCTATTATACCGTTCACACCCCGAGCCTGTTGAAATGCCAAGTGAAATCACTGGCCGAGAAGACCATTCATCCTGAATGTGGCTCCCACCCATATGTCAAAGCATTCAGCTGATGGCTGTAGCACCAATGTATGGAGAACACTGTGCTCCCAGGACCACCAGCTCTAGTTCAGATGCTGCGACAAAGGAGACCTGTGGATACATTACTGGCAGAGTGATGGTCATCCAGAAGGCTCAACTGGAGAAATACCCCCAACAGTTGAGCCTTCTGGATGACGATCACTCGCTCTCAGTGTGGATGGTAGAAGACCTGCCAGTATGCCCACTAGTAGATGGTTCCTCTGATGGACAAACCAAACATCCAGAGTGATCCACTTCCACAGGGAAGTACTGGAAATAGCCCACCCACACAACTCTGAGGTGGGCTATCCAGGCATGATCACTGCTGGGGGAGGTGGAGCTGGACAGGGTCTCGAGTGTTACTTGTGAGCTACCTGCATTCCGGGTCCTAATCTGGAATGGCGGGCTAGCAAGATACAAAGGACATTGTGCTCCGGATAAGGCCTTGAATAGGCTGGTGGGGGTGAATGGATTGGTGGTGGTGGAGTGGATGGTGGTGGTGAATGGATTGGTGATGGTGAGTGGACTGGTGTTGGCGAGTGGAAGGGGCCTATAGATGGGGTGGGCTAAGCTACAAAGTGAGCAGTGCCCTCCCACCCTTGTGTGTCAATTTGGAAATGCCTGAAGGTTCTGCTACAGCAGATCCTCCACTTGCTCGCCAAAGAAGCCCTCAGCACCAATGGGCATCTGCAGAACCTGAAGGATCCCCAAGGTGTGAGGACAAACTAAGTGGCGATGCAAGATCCACTGGATGATAGATCCTGCTCCTACATTGAGAGCACCCACACAGTCTGCTGCTGCAGCAGATACTCTCTGAAGGTGGTCCTCTTTGGCAGGGATTGCTCCCTCAACTCACCTACTGGTCAGTGAAGCCAGCCCCAGTGGATTTGATGGCAGGGAATTCGGGATATGCGCCAAACCCTGCAGGAAGGTCCGCCAGACCCACATGTCCCACCATTTGGATTCTGGTGGGTGGAACAGGACTAGTTTCCTGGGCAGTTCCCTTCCTTCTGAGGCTTTCACGACTGAAGTTCACCAGCTGTACCAGCGAACCTTAAGTTGTGAGGCAGAGTGGCGGGGCTGTCAACCTTGGCCATAACTGGGGCGCGCCTATCAAGTCTGCCCAAACCGCCTTGGAAATTGGGAGGGGGAATCCAACAAAGGTCGATGCCTGAGGCCTTTGCAAGACCCCAGGTAAAGACTCAACCCCCACAAGTGATGGGACTTCCAGAACTCACAGTTTCAGACTCGAAGTCACCCTTGTTTTGAATACATGGAAAAACCTCAACGCACGGAAGCCGTGGTCAACTCAGGCTCCCAGTTTGGTTTCTGGAGCGCACGCACCCTCCCTGGGAGTGCCTCTCGAGTGTCGTAGGGAGCGGCTGAAGGTGGGTCCACAGTGGTGGGTGGGAGCTACAGATCTATAAATAGAGATCTGCAGCTGCACTCACCAAAGTGGACGTCACCCACAGCATAGGTGACCCTGTGTAGGGTCGAGTCCACCGAGGGTGGTGCCCCCAAATGAGCTGGCGCCAACTGGAGACAATGTCCCGGGGCTGCGTTGGTGTCACCAGAGGGGACGGATGCCTCTGGGGAAGGACACACCAACAGTAGCTGGTGGCGCTTGGGGGAACCAGCCTGATTCTGGCACCAGTAGGCACGGACACCTCCGAACCAGCTGGTGCCAGAGGAGGACTCTCCCTCTATCCTGGGAGGCCTCAGTACAAATGGTACCGGGGTTTCACCCGATGTAGTTGACTGGGATGGATTGGCTTTAACCAGCTCATCCCATTCCACACCATCGAGGCAACAACCGGAGCGTCCACCCTTGAGACTTTCCTGTTCAGTCCCAACACTTGGACCACCGGTCGACATCGGTCGGAGATGACTGTATGGACTGGGCCCTATCCAGTGCCAGTGCAGTTAACCCCGAGCAATGCCGAACTGAGCCTGGAGTTGGAGCAGGGTTGGTGCTTGATGCCGATGCGGGGACCTGAGTGCTGGACGTGAAGGTCCAGCCCAGGGGAGAACTAGGGAGGAGGGAGAGGGGTGTGGGAAATTTTTAAAAATGGGAAAGAAACGTGCCAGAAGGGAAAGAGTTGGTTTAACACCATCTCCAATCATTGGCTGCGAGTTTAAATGGATCTGTTATTGGCCGTCAAATAAAGAAATTAAAAGATGTACAGTTGACACTAAAGAAATGGATGGGTTGAGGGGTATTTCAGTGTTGCTGTTTCCTCCTTTGTGGTATCTCTGCTGGCATTGATGTGATGTCAGGATGTGTGATCCAGGTGTCTTTGTGGTTTTGTTACTGACAACTTTAGTCTGTTGGTAGTTTGATGAAACCGTCCATTTCCTCTCACTCGTCCTGACACCAACCTGTACCTGTGGCAGAAGAAGAAATGACAAAAATCACTGGATTGCAACAAGGACAACGACAGGCATTTTATCGCTCCCCTCGTATAGTAAACCATATAACCTGTAAAAGGATTTATCAAATTCCCTTTAAAAAGTCAACACCTGGGCCAGCGTCGAGCTGTGTGGGCAGGTACCAAGCTCGGTCAAGGCAGCTCCAGTGGCATTACTGCCCAGGAGTACATTCTTCGAGTCTTAACCCTGAGCTCTCAGTACTGGTGAACACTTTGAGAAACTGATTATTCAGTTGTTCACTCTCCCTGTCAGCCTCTCCTCTTATTTAGAGCCGTTCATTCAACACCAATCAGCGGTTTCAAGAGGGACGCTCTTGACTTTTTAAATGGTCGGGCTGAGCTGTCCCACAGACTATCTCCGTGTCCAGGACAAGTTGATCAGAACAACCAGCATGAACTGACCTGCTTTCAGTTTCCAGGATTTGAGCCTTTATATCTGCACGGATTTTGCTGTAACTGACTCTGACTTTCACGGGGAATGATACAAGATGGAAGTACAGCTCCAAACACAGTTAGTCACAGTCAGTAAATAGTTGTCTACATTTACAGATCAGGGAGTGAGCATTAAACTCCAGGACTGGGAGGAGACGGTCAGTGAGGAGTGGGGCTCAGTAACCATCAGTAACCAGGCTCCGGGATTCAGACTACCTATGAGCAACGCTATGGAAGAACGACCAATAACAAACTGAACTATTCCACCTGACTGTGCATCAATATTACTGTATCTGATAAACTGTTCATATTGCTCATTATGACTTTCACTAATAATACAAGATAAACAGGTTAAGACATAGGAACATAGAAACATAGAAGATAGGAGCAGGAGTAGGCCATTCGGCCCCTCGAGCCTGCTCCGCCATTCAATGAGATCATGGCTGATCATCCAAATTCAGTACCCTGCCCCTGCTTTCTCCCCATATCCCTTGATCCCTTTAGCCTCAAGACATATATCCAACTCCTTGAATATATTTAATGAATTGGCCTCAACTGCCTTCTGTGGTAGAGAATTCCACAGGTTCACCACTCTCTGGGTGAAGAAATTCCTTCTCATCTCTGTCCTAAAT
Source organism: Somniosus microcephalus (assembly GCF_052327205.1). Taxonomy (NCBI): domain Eukaryota; kingdom Metazoa; phylum Chordata; class Chondrichthyes; order Squaliformes; family Somniosidae; genus Somniosus; species Somniosus microcephalus. The sequence continues at coordinate 2,065,167 of NC_140989.1, read as the reverse complement.
GGCTTACCCCTTATCCTTAGATGGTGACCCCTGGTTCTGGACTCCCCAACCATCGGGAACATCCTTCCTGCATCTAGTCTGTCTAGTCCTGTTAGAATTTTATAAGTTTCAATGAGATCCCTTCATTCTTCTAAACTCCAGCGAATATAAGCCCAATCAACCCAATCTCTCCTCATACGTCCATTCCTGAGATCCCAGAAAGACAAACCTTTCAAAGTTCACGAATTCTGTCCAAGCCGCTGGTTGATGATGTTTCAATTGTTCGTGTTGTCTTCACAGAGCAAAGCTGTTCAGGTGTTCGAGCCGACCGCATTCAGTCCTAGACAGATCAGACTCAGTGCAGTTCCCTTGCCTTTACAAACTGTTGTTATCTCATCCTGGCTAATATTTATCTACTTTACAAAGCTATTGTGATGTCTCATCTCAGTGTGATGCGCAGTGTGAGGGTGGGGCTTACTCGGTGATGTCACGGTTTGACCTCACCTTGAAACCATATATGGGAAAAACCTTTGGGCTTTACTTAAGTTAAACTGACTTGTTTCGCTAGAAAGCAATAACAGGTTTCCATGTGGTTATGACCCATAGCACAGGGTGCGTGGGCGATGGGCAGTGATGGGATTGTTTGCCTTCTACCAATTATGTTAAGTAATTGCATACATTTAAAGCAACAGGAGCTGGCCATTCAGCTCCTCGAGCCTGCTCCAGTATTCAATTAGACCATGGCTGCTCTGCACCTCAAATCCATTTACCTGTCTTTGATTGATATCTCTTGATCAACTTAGGAACAGGAGGAGGCCTTTCAGCCCCTCGAGTCTGTTCTGCCAAAGCATGGCTGACCTGTATGTTAACTCCATTTCCCCGCCTTGGTTCCACATCCCTTAAAACTCTTGCCTAACAAAAATCTATCAATCTCATTTTTGAAGTTTTCAATTGACCCCCAGCCTCAATAGATATGGGGGGGAGAGAGTTCCACAATTCCGCTAGCCTTTGGGAGAAGAAGTGCTTCCTGACATCACATCCCTGACCAGGCTAACTCTAATTTTAAGCTCATGCCCCTTTGTTCTGGATTTCCCCGCCAGAGGAAATCGTTTTTATCGATCTACCCTACCAACTCTTTGAACATCTTAAACACCTCAATTATATCACCGTTTAATATTCTATACTAGAGGGAATACAAGCCCAGTCTGTGCAGCCTGTCCTCATAATTTAACCCTCTGGAAGTCCACACATACAAGATCCAGAGACACTCCCTTGTCCATGTTACTGACCTCCTCTGAAAGGTTATTAGATCAGTCAGACATGACCGGCCCTTCACAAATCCATGCTGACACTCATTGACTACCTATGAGCAATGGCATGGGAGGTCTACCAATGATAAGTGGTTGTCTACATTTACAGATCAGGGAGTGAGCACCAAAATCAAGGGCTGGGAGGAGCCGGTCAACAGTGAGGAGCTGAGAGTGAGGCTCAGTAACCAAGCTCTCGGCCCCAGACTGCCTGTGAGCAACGCCATGGAAGATCTACCAATAACAATGAACTATTCCACCCGACTGTGCACCAATATTACTGTATCTGTTAAACTGCTCATATTGCTCACTGCGACTTTCACTAATAATACATGATCAACAGGTTAAGACAAACCTTTCCAAGTTCACCAGCTTCTGTCCAATCTGCTGGTTGATGATGTTTTCATTGTTCATGTTCCCTTCACAAAGCAAAGAACATAAGAACATAAGACGTAGGAGCAGGGGTAGGCCATTCAGCCCCTCGAGCCTGCTCCGCCATTCAATAAGGTCAAGGCTGATCTAATCTTGGCCTTAACTCCACTTCCCTGCCCGCACCCCATAACCCTTGACTCCCTTACAATTCAAAAATCTGTCTATCTCCACCTTAAATATATTCAATGACCCAGCCTCCACAGCTCTCTGGGGAAGAGAATTCCAAAGATTCACGACCCTCTGAGAGAAGATATTCCTCCTCATTTCTGATTTAAAAGGGTGCCCCCTTATTCTGAAATTATGCCCCCTAGTTCTAGATTCTTCCATGAGGGGAAACATTCGCTCTGCATCTACCCTGTCCAGCCCCCTCAGAATCTTAAATGTTTCAATAAGATTCCGTCTCATTCTTCTAAACTCCAATGAGTATAGGTACAACCTGCTCAACCTTTCTTCATAAGACACACCCTCCTTCATAGAAACATAGAAACATAGAAGATAGGAGCAGAAGTAGGCCATTCGGCCCCTCGAGCCTGCTCCGCCATTCAATGAAATCATGGCTGATCATCCAAATTCAGTACCCTGTCCCTGCCTTCTCCCCGTATCCCTTGATCCCTTTAGCCTTAAGAAATATATCCAACTCCTTCTTGAATATATTTAATGAATTGACCTCTACTGCCATGTGTGGTAGAGAATTCCACAGGTTCACCACTCTCTGGGTGAAGAAATTCCTCCTCATTTCTGTCCTCAATGCCTTACCCCTTATCCTTAGACTGTGACCCCTGGTTCTGGACACCCCGACCATTGGGAACATCCTTCCTGCATCTAGTCTGTCCAGTCCTGTCAGAATTTTATAAGTTTCAATGAGATCCCCTCTCATTCTTCTAAACTCCAGCGAGTATAAGCCCAATCGACCCAATCTCTCCTCATACGTCATTCCTGCCATCCCAGGTATCAGCCTGGTGAATCTTCGCTGAACTCCTTCCATGGCAAGAACATCCTTCCTCAGATAAGGCGACCAAAACTGCACACAATACTCAAGGTGTGGTCTCACCAAGGCCCTGTACAACTGCAGCAAGACATCCTTGTTCCTGTACTCGAACCCTCTCGCTACAAATGCCAACATACCATTTGCCTTCTTAACCGCCTCCTGCACCTGCATCCTTACCTTCAGCGACTGGTGCACAAGGACACCCAGGTCTCGTTGCACTTCCCCTTCTCCCAATCTATTGCCATTCAGATAATAATCTGCCTTCCTGTTTTTGACACCAAAGTGGATAACCTCGCATTTATCCACGTTATATTGCATCTGCCATGCTTCTGCCCAATCACCCAACCTGTCCAAATCATCCTGGAGTTTCTTGGCATCCTCCTCACAGCACACACGCCCACCCAGCTTTGTGTCATCTGCAAACTTGGAGATATTACATCTAGTTCCCTTGTCCAGATCAGTAATATATATTGTGAATAGCTGGGGTCCAAGGACCGATCCCTGCGGTACCCCACTAGTCACTGCCTGCCACTCGGAAAAAGAATCGTGTAAAGTTAAGGCACATGGGATTGGGGGCAAGGTACTGACTTCGATAGAGAACTGGTTGGCATACAGGAAGCAAAGAGTTGGAATAAACGATTCTTTTTCCGAGTGGCAGGCAGTGACTAGTGGGGTACCGCAGGGATCGGTCCTAGGACCCCAGCTATTCACAATATATAGTAATGATCTAGACGAGGGAACTAAATATAATGGCCTAGAAATTCAGTTGGCTGCGCCAGCCGTTAGCGCCTTAGGAGGAGTAGATCTCGAGCGCTAGGCGCTTAGCGCCCGGGCGCAGCGCGATCTGCGCCTCGCCCCAACTTCAGTACACATTTAGCGCCGACGCAAAGCCTTAGCGCGCGCCCTGCTGCGCGCGCAGATCATGACGTCATTTACTAGTGCAACGCCCTTTGTGCGCCCCGAACCGGAACTTCACTCGCGCCGGGCCATTGTGCGCCGGGCGGCCCTAACGACTGTGAAGTGGAACGGTACACAGCCGAGGCGGGCCGCGGGGAGCGCTAATTAAAGGGCACTTACCCTGCACTATAAAGGGCAGCCATTTTGCAGCATTCACTCTTGTGCAACGGTTTTTTGGAGAGAGACCAAGGAGGAGAGCTTACTGGTTTGGACCAACACTAGGACAGGTATTTTTGGCTCAGGCCAGAGCTTAGCAATTATCTTTGCCTTCATTGAGAGCTCAGTGTTTGCCAGCATATAATGGGGGCTGGATTGGGTGCCAACGCTGACTTTCACCCTTATGCCAGAAGGGCTTACAGACGCCGTGAGAGAGTGGCAGCCCTGGCTCGACGCAGAGGGGGCAACAGGCGTCGCCAACTGAGGCCTTACCCACCCAGGGTATACCGCCAGCAGTCCTCCTATCTGACCATGTCTGCCGCGATGTGTGTAAGGAGGCTGCGATTCAGAAGGGAGGTGGTTGCAGACATCTGCCAGCTGCTTCAGAGAGATCTGCAGCCACAGCTGATGCGCAGGACGTCTCTGTCGGTGGCAGTGAAGGTGACGGTGGCTCTCAACTTCTATGCCACCGGCTCCTTCCAATCCGCTGCTGGGGACATCGCTAACATCTCCCAGTTCGCCGTGCATTGCTGCATCCGCCAGGTGACCGAAGCCCTTTTCAGAAGGAGACATCAATTCATCTCCTTCCCCATGACCCTGGACAAGCAGCAGCAGCGTGCAGTGGGATTTGCAAGAATAGCGGGCTTCCCCATGGTGCAGGGCGTCATTGACTGCACGCATGTGGCTTTGCGGGCACCTCTGGAGCATGCCGAGGATTACCGCAACCGGAAGGGCTACCATTCCCTCAACGTACAGCTGGTGTGTGACCACAGGCAGCGCATCCTAGCTGTCAATGCCCGCTTTCCAGGCAGCAGCCACGATGCCTTTATCCTGCGACAGACAACTGTGGCTGACATGTTCCAGGCACAGCCTCCCGCAAGAGGATGGCTTATCGGGGACAAAGGCTATCCTTTGTGTACCTGGCTCATGACCCCGCTCCACGCGCCCACGACCCCTGCTGAAGAGGCATACAACGAGAGCCATCAAGCGACTAGGAACATCATAGAACAAACAATCGGCGTCCTCAAGCAACGGTTCCGCTGTCTGGATCGCTCCGGGGGAGCCCTCCAGTATTCGCAGGAGCGAGTCTCCCAATTCGTCGTCGTTTGCTGCATGCTGCACAACCTGGCTATCCGCAGGACTCAGGCACTGCCACCTCACGTTGGACCCCCACCTCAGGAGGAGGAGCAGGAGGAGCATGAGGAGGAGGAGGACGAGGAGTACCAGCCCAGGAGGGAGGCAGAAGGTCCAAGGGCCGCCCGTCGGTGGCTCATTGAACGTCACTTCTAGGCCCCCTGTCAGGGAATGGCTTGTGCCAATGAAAGAACATGATTGCAGCCGCTCCGCAAGCCCTCAGCCGGTTAAGGCAACAAACACTTCAAAGATCAAACATGGACAATGTTAATAAATAAAATGCTTTATTGTACAAACTCAGGGCCCTTCCCACATGAAAACCAAAAACAGACGAAACCCCCAAAAAACACTCAAACACATTACTCGCTCCCACAACATGGAGAGGATTAACAAAACAGTGCAACTAAAATGGCCGTCATCCTCGGCCTTTGTGAAAAACAAACATCCAATTCTCGGCCTCAAAAAACAAACATCCAATTCTCGGCCTCAAAAAACAAACATCCAATTCTCGGCCTCAAAAAACAAACACAACTGGCCACACATTTGACTTTTTGGCCCGCGAGGGCGATGCCTTGGCCATCTTTGTGTGGCCCTTGCCTGCCCTGCTGCTCCTCCTCAAAGTAAGGCCATTGGCTGCTGCAAGGCTGGGGGCAGGCTCCAGAGGGGCACATGTCGTGACGGCAGATGCCCTTGGGGGTCGGCCTAGTCGAGGTCTGGCCGTCGAGCGGGCGGCTGTTGAATGCTGCAGCTGTGGCTGGCCAGCATCAGTCGCTGCAGCAGCTCCTGGCAGCTCCACTGGGGGAGTGGCAGTGGCGGCTGGAGGAATGGGGGCAAGCTGGCGGATGGCAGACGCTCGCTGGTCGCCTGAGGCACTGGCACTCGCCCGGGCCAGCACTGCAGCATGCGCACCAATCTGCCGAGGGACAGACCGCTGTGCTGCTGCAGCGCGCCGGGTGCCATGGCGATGCCTGGCTGACACAGCGAGTGTGGCAGCAGTGAGTGCCCGTGTTGACCTGTTCAGTGACCTCATCAGAGCACCCAGTGACTGCACGGCACCACTGATCAGCTGTCCACTCGCTGCCTGAGCTGCCCCGAATGCCGCCCGACTCGCTGCCTGATCTGCCCCGAATGCCGCCCGACTCGCTGCCTGCTCTGCCCCGAATTCCGCCAAACTGATGGCCTGTGAGGCCCCGACGTCGGTGACACTCCGAGAGAGGGACTCGATGGCCTCAGGCAACCGTGCCACTACCCCCATGAGCGCCGTGTGCCGGCGCTCCGAGTCCGCGGACAAGTCCTCGAGGCGTTCCATCTCCTCGGCGAAGACCATCTCCGGACTGGAGGCCAGACTCTCCCTCTGGGGAGAAGGCCGCCGAGCTGGCCGACCCTTCCTGCGTTGCTGGACGCCGCTGGGCCCAGCAATTGGACTCCCCTCCGACCCTTCCCCCCTCTGGGGAGAAGGCCGCCGAGCTGGCACCCCCGTCCCGCGTTTCTGCAGGCCGCAGGTCCCATGAGCTCCCATCCCCTCCGACACTTCCGCCACGCTCCCCTCCAGGGAAGACGTGTCCCCTACATTCGCATGGGTTGCCACGGCTGAGGGTTCCCCTGATGGGCCGCCTTCCTCTTGCTCCTCCTCCTCCTCCTCTTCTGAGGGGCTGTCACTGGCAAGTTCAGGGACCTCCTCCTCACCATCTGAAAGCAGGAAGGCACAAGAGTAGCTTTAGAGTGAGGAGAGGGCGTCAGCGAGGGATGCATGAGTGGTGGCATTCAGCGCATTGGTCGGACAGTGGCAAAGGATGTAGATCTGATGCGCAAGTGGGACGAGAGAGGTCCAAACGTTGATGTCCTTACCATTGGTGCCCAGAACAGGGTCGGCATCTCCACATGCGACGAGGCCAATCACCCGGCCACCCATGATGTGCTCCACGCGATGTTGCAGCTCGGTGAGCGGCTGGATCTGGGGTCGTCCCCCCCCGGTCGCAGTCCGGCTCTTCCTATTATTGGCCAGCTTGGCCTGCAAGAGAAAGGACGGCCTCTAAGTACAGTGTGTCGCCCTGATCTTGTGTGCGCTGCCTCCCATGGTGGAATAGCCTGGCCAGTGTGTCGCCCTGATCTTGTGTGCACTGCCTCCCATGGTGGAATAGCCTGGCCAGTGTGTCGCCCTGATCTTGTGTGCACTGCCTCCCATGGTGGAATAGCCTGGCCAGTGTGTAGCCCTGATCTTGTGTGCACTGCCTCCCATGGTGGAATAGCCTGGCCAGTGCATAGCCCTGATCTTGTGTGCACTGCCTCCCATGGTGGAATAGCTTGGCCAGTGTGTTAAGTGCAGAATGTGCAATTGATGTTCATGCCTGTCCCATAGCTGCTGGATGAGGGCTGGCCATTAGGGGTTTCAGGTCCCTTTGCCCATAATGTGAGGTGCACATGCAAGGATGAGGAGGTCACTGGAAAGGGTACTCACCCTGACAATCCTGGCGAGGTCATTAAACTTTTTGCGGCATTGGACACCGGTCCTGGGGACCTCGCTGTTGGCTGACACCTTGCTGGCGACATGCCTCCAGGCTCTCCGGTAGGCGCGGACCGGCGCCTTCCTGCCATTGTCCGGGTACAAAATATGGCGCCTCTTCTCCACAGCACCAACCAGCACACTCAGATCAAGCTCTGAGAAGCGCTGCGCTCGTTCACGGGCCTTCTGCATGGCTTCAGGCGCTATTTGGGTCCAGCAGCAGTGTTCAGGCCTAGCTGGAGGGCTCCACTATCCAGGGCGTGGCAGCAGACCAAGTCGACCCTTCCCCCTTAAGAGCTGGCCGGCGCCAGGGTGTCTGCTGTCAATCACGAGATGGCCGCACCTGCGCTGCGCCCGGCCTCGGCGCTCTCGCTCAGCACCTCCGGCTTAGCGCCTAAAGAGAGGCGTCCAGCGCCAGTTTTAGCGCTCGAGCAAACTCTTAGGGCGAAGCTAATGAATATCGGAGAAGTGGCCTCGATTTGGCGGCGGGCGCAAACTTTAGCGGCCGCCCGACTTCACCGCCCCAAAAGTGGCTACAATGAATTTCTAGGCCAATATCTCCAAGTTTGCAGACAAAGCTGGGTGGGCGTGTGTGCTGTGAGGAGGATGCCGAGAAACTACAGGATGATTTGGACAGGTTGGGTGATTGGGCAGATGCATGGCAGATGCAGTATAATGTGGATAAATGCGAGGTTATCCACTTTGGTGGCAAAAACAGGAAGGCAGATTATTATCTGAATGGTAATAGATTGGGAGAAGGGGAAGTGCAACGAGACCTGGGTGTCCTTGTGCACCAGTCGCTGAAGATATGCATGCAGGTGTAGCAGGCGGTTAAGAAGGCAAATGGTATGTTGGCCTTCGTAGCGAGAGGGTTCGAGTACAGGAACAAGGATGACTTGCTGCAGTTGTACAGGGCCTTGGTGAGACCACACCTTGAGTATTGTGTGTAGTTTTGGTCACCTTATCTGAGGAAGGATGTTCTTGCCATGGAGGGAGTGCAGCGAAGATTCACCACTGATACCTGGGATGGCAGGAATGACGTATGAGGAGAGATTGGGTTGATTGGGCTTATACTCGCTGGAGTTTAGAAGAATGAGAGGGGATCGCATTGAAACTTATAAAATTCTAACAGGACTAGACAGACTAGATGCAGGAAGGATGTTCCCGATGGCGGGGGAGTCTAGAACCAGGGGTCACAGTCTAAGGGGTAAGCCATTTAGGACAGAGATGAGGAGGAATTTCTTCACCCAGAGAGTGGTGAACCTCTGGAATTCTCTACCACAGAAGGCAGTTGAGGACAATTCATTAAATATATTCAAGAAGGAGTTAAATATATTTCTTAAGGCTAAAGGGATCAAGGGATATGGGGAGAAAGCAGGGACAGGGTACTGAGTTTGGATGATCAGCCATGATCTCATTGAATGGTGGAGCAGGCTCGAGGGGCCGAATGGCCTACTCCTGCTCCTATCTTCTATGTTTCCATGTTTCATTCAGCTCCTCGAGCCTGCTCCGCCATTCACTGAGATCATGGCTGATCTGCGACCTAACACCATCTACCCACTTTGCCCCATATCCCTTTATACCTTTGGTTAACAGAAAGATAATCTCCGATTTAAAATTAACAATTGATCGAGCATCAATTGCCGTTTGCGGAAGAGAGTTCCAAACTTTTACCACCGTTTGTGTGTAGAAGTGTTTCCTAACTTCACTCTTGAAATTGTGAGATTAAGACAAGAGTACACTAGTAATTGGGAAACTTAGGACTGGTAGTACGAAGATCTTCACATAAGAGTGAACAACACATGGGATGAAGAGCCAGATCGGGTTGTGGAGGCAAAATCGGTGAAATTATTTAAGTGACAATGGAATGCTGCGAGCGGGAGACATTAAAGTTTCTGCATGGATCCATAACTCATCCATAACTATCTTGTGATCTTGTAACCCCCAGTGAAAGAGAATCACTCTTTCAAAATCCCGTTTCAGGAACTTTCCCTCATCCAAATCCCCTCATCTGGTCTGTGTGGTGAGCCCTCACGTACAGCACAGCCCAGTTTAAAACAAAGTCATCGCTCACGATATTCACCCGCAATGGACGGGAACTGAGTAGGTCTGATTGGACAACGTTCCTGGGAGGACTGGAGGTAGATAAACAATGGCAAACATTTAAAGATAGAATGACAAAATTGCAAAAATTGTTTATACCAATCTGGCATAAAAGGAAATCTAAAAAGGTGACTCAACCGTGGATAACAGGGGAAATTAGAGACAGCATAAAATCCAAAGATAGGGCGTATAAAATAGCCAAAAAAAGCGCCAGAGCGGAAGATTGGGAACAGTTTAAGATAGAGCAAAGGAGGGCAAAGGGCATGATCAAGAGGGGCAAAATAGCTTACAAAAACAAGCTGGCGGAAAATATAAAAACTAACTCCAAAAGCTTTTATAAATATATCAAAAGGAAAAGACTGGTGAAAACCAAAGTTGGTCCATTGCAGTCAGATACGGGGGAATATATAATGGGAAATAAGGAAATGGCAGATCAACTAAATGCATACTTTGGGTCAGTCTTTACGAAGGAAGACACAAAAAACCTCCCTGGGATATCGGGAAAAATAGGGACATTGGCAAAGGAGGAACTGACGCAAATCAATATCTCTAAGGATATGGTGTTAAGGAAGCTAAAGGGATTGAAGGTGGACAAATCCCCAGGGCCTGATAACATGCATCCTAGGGTACTGAAGGAGGTGGCCCTAGAGATAGCGGATGCACTAAGGATGATTTTTCAGAATTCATTAGACTCGGGAACAGTGCCGATGGATTGGAGGGTAGCTAACGTTACCCCACTATTCAAAAAGGGGGGTAGGGAAAAAGCAGGTAATTACAGACCTGTAAGCCTTACATCAGTTGTGGGCAAAATGCTGGAGTCCATCATTAAGGATGAAATAGCGGAGCACTTAGCAAATGGGGACAGGATAGGACAGAGTCAACATGGATTTACAAAGGGTAAATCGTGCTTGACTAATCTATTGGAATTTTTTGAGGGAGTAACTGGTAGAATAGATGGGGGAGAGCCAGTAGATGTGGTGTACCTGGACTTCCAAAAGGCCTTCGATAAGGTCCCACATAAAAGATTAGCATGGAAAATTGAGGCTCATGGGATAAAGGGGAAAGTTTTGGCGTGGATAGGGAACTGGCTGTCAGATAGAAAACAGAGAGTTGGAATAAACGGCTCATTTTCTGAATGGCAGGCAGTAACAAGTGGGGTACCACAGGGATCTGTCCTGGGCCCCCAGCTGTTCACAATTTACATTAATGACCTGGATCAGGGAGTCGGATGCAGCATTTCCAAATTTGCAGACGACACTAAACTAGGAGGGGGGGTGGGCTCAGAGGAAGAGACCAGGAAGCTCCAGAGCGATTTGGACAGACTGGGCGATTGGGCGGATAAATGGCAGATGCACTATAATGTGGACAAGTGCGAAGTTATCCACCTTGGGTGCAGGAACGGGAGGGCAAATTATTATTTAAATGGCAATAGATTGGGAGAGGGGGAAGTACAGAGAGACCTGGGTGTTCTTGTACACCAGTCACTGAAGGCGAGCATGCAGGTGCAACAGGCGGTCAAGAAGGCAAACGGTATGCTGGCCTTCATAGCAAAAGGGTTAGAATACAGGAACAGGGATACCTTGCTGCAGCTGTACAGGGCACTGGTGAGACCACACCTCGAGTACTGTGTACAGTTTTGGTCGCCTCATCTGAGGAAGGATGTTCTTGCCATGGAGGGGGTGCAGCGGCGATTCACCAGGCTGATACCAGGAATGGCGGGAATGACCTATGAGGAGAGACTATGTAGTTTAGGGATGTACACACTGGAGTTTAGAAGATTGAGAGGGGACCTCATAGAAGTGTATAAAATTCTGACAGGTCTAGACAGACTGGATGCAGAAGGAATGTTTCCCTTGGCGGGTGAGAACAGAACTAGAGGACATAATTTAAGGATAAGGGCTAAACCATTTAGGACAGAGATGAGGGGGAATTTCTTCACTCAGAGAGTGGTGAACCTGTGGAACTCATTGCCACAGAGGGCAGTGTATGCCAGCTCATTAAATATATTTAAGAGGGAATTAGATATATTTCTACGGGCAAAAGGGGTTAAGGGTTACGGAGAGAAGGCGGGGACGGGATACTGAATTAAAGGATCAGCCATGATCTCATTAAATGGCGGAGCAGGCACGAAGGGCCGAATGGCCTACTCCTGCTCCTATCTTCTATGTATCTATGTATAAAGATTTAATGATTATTAGTTAATGTTAACTCACCAAAAAAAAAACAAATATACTCTAGTATATATTAGGGAACTCATGACAGCCACCTGTCTTGCGGTTGCTGAATCCGACATAATAGACAAACTATGCTGCAGGTGTACAGGGCCTTGGTGAGACCACACCTTGAGTATTGTGTGCAGCTTTGGTCGCCTTATCTGAGGTGAAGGTGCTCCCACAGTGCCGTTAGGGAGGAAGTTCCAGGATTTTGACCCAGCGACGGTGAAGGAACGGCCGATGTATTTCTAAGACAGGATGGTGTGTGACCTGGAGGGGAACTTGGAGGTGATGGTGTTCCCATGCACCTTCTGCCCTTGTCCTTCTAGGTGGTAGAAGCCGCGGGTTAGGGACAATTACCATTCTCCTCCAATCACTGCAGCACACTTTACTCCACTTCCTTCTGCTCCAACTGCAACACTCTACATCTGCTACTCTCCTCACTCTTACTTCCTTCACCTGCTCACACCTCTGCCACCTTTCACACTCTATTCTACCCTGACATTCATGTCCTCAAAGCAAAACCAGAAGGAGAGCATGGATAGATGCTTCAAGAGCCTCCCAGCACACCTGCACTCTCTTCTTGCGCAGAGCAGTGATAGTGCTGAGGCTCAACAGCTTAAGAATAGCATTGGCTCCATGGGAGAGGCACCTGCTGTCCTCTCTCAGGAGGACAACACGCCTGCTCCCCACAGACTTTTCAACCAGTGCCCTTGTTGGTGCCAGACAGCCACCTGGGACAGCTGAAGCCGAGTCCCAGCAGTCACCACCGGTCACAGCCCCTTGAGGTGGTCCACTATGGCCATCTCAAGGACTCTCACTGGAGATTCAGCAACCTTCCACCTCCCAAGCTGTAGCCACTGGGGAGCCACCTCTAGTAGCACTAGAACAGGTAACTGATGCCTGTGTTTGTTGCTGGTGACCACCAAGGATACCTTTTGAGCACCCAAACCAATATGATGTCAGGCGCGCTTCCAGCAAGGAACGTCGAGCTGCAGAATTCAACTTTGTGGCGCCCACTTTGGATCCAGCGAAGTAATTTCTATCCCCATTTGTCCTCTCTTTGCCTGCAGCAGTTTTGATGAATGTTTCTTTTTCAGACGGGTTGTTAACTACTTTGTAGATGGTTGCCTAGGCCCTAAGCTCTGGAATTCCCTGCCTAAACCTCTCCGCCTCTCTACCTCTCTTTCCTCCTTTAAGACGCTGCTTAAAACTGACCTCTTTGACCAAGCTTTTGGTCACCTGCCCTAATTTCTCCTTATGTGGCTCGGTGTCAAATTTTTTGTCTTATAATACTCCTGTGCAGCGCCTTGGGACGTCTTACTACGTTAAAGGCACTATATAAATACACGTTCACAGAATCACAGAATCACAGAATCTACAGTGCAGATAGAGGCCATTTCGGCCCATCGAGCCTGCACCGACACGTATCCCACCTTATCCCCGTAACCCCACGTATTTAATCCCCTAACACTAAGGGTCAATTTATCATAACCAAATCAACCTAACCCGCACATCTTTGGACTGTGGGAGGAAACCGGAGCACCCGGAGGAAACCCACGCAGACACAGGGAGAATGTGCAAACTCCACACAGACAGTCGCCCGAGGCCAGATTTGAACCTGGGTCCCTGGCGCTGTGAGGCAACAGTGCTAACCACTATGCCACCGTTGTTGTTGCTGAATCATTAAACAGACATTGTGAAGGAAAATTGGCCATAGATTGATAGTAAAATCATAGACACATTCTTCTTAAAGCTATTCTCCATTTCACTGTCAACAGCGGACAGAGGTAGTCATTTCCCATTATAGGGGAATAAGTAAAGCGGAAAGATAGAACACACATTTATATAGCACCTCAGAACGTCCCAAGCGATTTACAGCCAATAAAGTACAATTTGAAGTGTGGTCAATGTTGTAATGTCGGGAATTCGTGGCAGCCAACTTGTGCACAGCAAGATTCCAGAGACAGCAATGAGATAAATGGCCAGTGCTGTTGGTTGAGAGATAAGTATTGGCCAGGACACTGGGGAAAACTCCCCTGCTCTTCTTCAAGCAGTGCCATGGGGATCTTTTACATCCACCTGAGGGGTCAGATGGAGCCTTGTTTTAATGTCTCAGCCGAAAAACAGCACCTCTGACAGTGCAGCGCTCCCTCAGCACTGCACTGGAGTGTCAGCTTAGATTGTTGTGCTCAAGTTTCTAGAGTGGGATTTAGAACCCACAACCTTCTGACTCAGAGGCGAGAATGCTGCCCACTGAGCCATGGCTGACACTTAACTTAAAGCAGTGGAATAATACTGTATAGGCCTTGGATCCTTGATTCCTGGGGAAATGGTTGAGATAGTATCGAGGTTATGATGAAAAAAATGAAGCATTTTTACCTAGTTTTTAGTATAGGCTTCTTTAATTCTGTCCAGTACATAATAGGTTTAAAACCAGCTTCACTCTCAAAAATCAGGCCCTAGCTGATACCACTGTTACAGGTGTCAGCTGATTATGCTGTGTGAACTGTGAGTATTTAATGGAACATTGCAGAGGGACCTTACTCTGAATGACCAAACATTTTGAATTCAAATGCAGACATCTTTTGGGATTTGTTCAAATGTGTTTAATTTAACTGGAACTTACTTGGACCAGCCTCATAAATAAAGTGGCAACCAGCAAAGGTCAGAGGCTGGGTATTCTGCGGTGAGTGTCTCACCTCCTGACTCCCCAAAGCCTTTCCACCATCTACAAGGCACAAGTCAGGAGTGTGATGGAATACTCTCCACTTGCCTGGATGAGTGCAGCCCCAACAACACTCAAGAAGCTCGACACCATCCAGGACAAAGCAGCCCGCTTGATTGGCACCCCATCCACCACCTTAAACATTCACTCCCTCCACCACCGGCGTACCGTGGCTGCAGTGTGTACCATCTACAAGATGCACTGCAGCAACTCGCCTGAACTTCTTCGGCAGCACCTCCCAAACCCGTGACCTCTACCACCTAGAAGGACAAGGGCAGCAGGTGCATGGGAACAAGTTCCCCTCCAAGTCACACAACATCCTGACTTGGAAGTATATCGGCTGTTCCTTCATCATCGCTGGGTCCAAATCCTGGAACTCCCTCCCTAACAGCACTGTGGGAGCACCTTCACCACACGGACTGCAGCGGTTCAAGAAGGCGGCTCACCACCACCTTCTCAAGGGCAACTTGGGATGGGCAACAAATGCCAGCCTTGCCAGCGACGCCCACATCCCGGGAACAAATAAAAAAAATTGACAGCTCTTTGTGTATTTCACCAAGTTATTTAAATCAGTTTGCTACCGATCACTTTTTCTGAAGGCATTTACCAACCTGCCTTGTTCAAATTGCTGAGCCTGTTCGTAGTTTTTGATGACACAATGCAAGGCCAGACCGTCACTCATTCCAGAACACAACCTCCTCCGGCCCTAAAACCCTCCGAGATCTCTGCGCTCCTCCAATTCTGGCCACTTGCGCATTCCCCATTTTAATCGCTCCACCATTGGCGGCCGTGTCTTCAGCTGCCCGGGCCCTAAGCTCTGGAATTCCCTCCCTAAACCTCTCCTCCTTTAAGACGCGCCTTAAAACTGACCTCTTTGACCAAGCTTTTGGTCACCTGCCCTAATATCTACTTATGTGGCTTGCTGTCAAATTTTATTTGATAATCGTCTCTGGTTTACTAGAAGGCAGAAATTTGTCAGCTTTGAAAGGGCTTCTAGAAGACTGCTGTTAATGACCACTGATAGGTCAGTAGGTTGGAATCAGAGATTAAAGGCATATATGGTAGCCAACAGAAGGTGTATTGCTCTGGTCGCGATGTGCAGTGACGTTGTAAATGCCGTGATAAAGATTTCCTCTGGCAGGCATTTCAGCAAAGTTTCAAATGCAAAAGAACTTGTTTGTGATTTCACTAATAGCATCAATCAGCGTATTTCTTCTTCTCGCATGCGCAAAGCGCGTGTGCCGAGATTTAGCCGTTCCATCGCGAGTGATGCTTTCTTTCTGACACAAGAACATAAGAAATAGGAGCAGGAGCAGGTGGATCGGTGGCCACGCTGTCACCTCGCCAGCAGGGGGAGTCCAGAACCAGGGGTCACAGTCTAAGGATAAGGGGTAAGCCATTTACGACAGAAATGAGGAGGAATTTCTTTACCCAGAGAGTGGTGAACCTGTGGAATTCTCTACCACAGAAGGCAGTGGAGGCCAATTCATTAAATATATTCAAGAAGGAGTTAGATATAATTCTTAAGGCTAAAGGGATCAAGAGATATGGGGAGAAAGCAGGGACCGGGTACTGAATTTGGATGATCAGCCATGATCGCATTGAATGGCGGAGCAGGCTCGAGGGGCCGAATGGCCTACTCCTGCTCCTATCTTCTATGTTTCACTCCGAAACCGCGTCTCTCACGATGGATTCGCGAGAGTTGGCAATACTGACACCTGCTGTGGAAAACCTAGTTCCACATAACTCGATGAATCAATAAGAAAAATGGCGCAAGGCCTGAACTCACATGGCTTTGCCTAATCACCCGCTTGGTTGCCAAGAAGGGTTGTTGTTTTGTTCCTCAGCTGATTACACTGAAAACCTCGCTCATTATTAAATCCCACATCACCATCTTGTGGCCTGGCATGGTCATAACACACAACTTTGCACTGAGCTGCGTAGACTGGCAATATCCTTCCTGACAGAAGTTTGAAAGCTGAGCTGTATTGTTTTTGTCATCCCATCAAGAAAGGATATTTTGAATCTAAATGATTCAAACTTTCCTCTCTTGCCTCCTTAATATGTTAAGAGGTGCCCACCGTCTTGTTTATCTCACAAGGTAATTTATCTGTGCTGTCAGCTCAGTATTCTTCAAACCAGATGGAGCAGTGGAAACCTGGCAGAGACACCAGTACAAGGGGCAAAGTGAAGGATAATGAAATGTTGTGTGGAATATGATGGGATTGTGGAATTTTCACGTCAGCATTAAGAATGGAGGATGTGAGGTTGCATTGAACATTCTAGAGCTTTGATTCATTAACATTTTGGACAGAGAGACTTGCAGTTCTTCCCCTCAGGAGATTAAACGGGTGGGTCGAGTCCATGGGCTGAGTTTTGCCGGCGCTCAGAGGGTGTGTTTGGAGGCGGGTCTGCTGTCAAAATCGAAATGATTGACAGCGGGTTGGGAACCCGCCTCCATGTAAGTTTCCAAAGTGTCAGGTCTGTGATTTCAGAACAGACCAGACACCAAGCGGCGGGGGAGGCATTTAAGATATTTAACTGCTTGTTAAGTGCTTGTTAACTACTATTTTGCCAGCCTATTTCTATTTCACCACATTTTTTTCCGGGGTTCACGTCGTTCGGAGATCACGTCAGGTAAGTAGGTCGGGTTCTCTGTGTCTCCCCTTTGCTGTGAATAGGTGAGGGCTGCAAAAGTGGCCTGAAAGCTACCATTTCACAGCTGGTCACTTTCCAGTGTCAGAAGCTTGAGGCGTCAGGGCTTGGAGGACACTTTTGAGCTGTATGCAGTTTGGAAGTGTTTGGAGTAAACTCTCTATCCACTGTCACCTCCTTGGAGCAAGCTCTCTTACCATTGACAGATCACTTCTGTCATCTCAACTTCAGCTGCCATCTATTCCAGCAACATCGGTGCCCTTGAAAAAATCTCACCTTGGCCCTCTGAATCCCTCCACGATCAGTCCCAACACCAAATTCACCAGGCACACCAACATCACCAACAACAATACCAACCTTCTCCGCAATCATCTGATGCTGCACAGGACACAGGGCATCAGCACCCGACCACATTGCTGCCCGGGAGGCCAGCAATGGCCTTACCATGGCCAGATTTACTTCACTTGACGCTGTACACCCTGGCTGCCACATGATGCACCAGATTAACACCACCCCACACCATCACCATAAAGCATTCCTACAATGACCAAGCCATTCCTTTCATACTCATCACCATTGCGGGGGATACCGTTGTGTCTCACCATTCACTGCAACTCACTAAGACAGTTCCAAAGGTGAGCACAGATCTGTCCAATAAGGCAAAGTGTTGAAAATAAAGATTTCAATGTTTGACAACACATTATCCGAAAATTTACATGAACATTGCATAAAACACCCAAGTGCCTACCCTTCTGTGTTAGTTGGTATGATTGGACTAGGATGAGGGTGAGTGTGAGGGATGGCTAGTGAGATGGGGATGTGATAATGTAGATAGAGAGGCATGGGTGGAGGTACAAGGTAAGTTGGTGTGAGTAAGGATGTGCAGGAGTAGGGTAGGGAAGGCAGAGTGATGGGGATGTGATGAGTGGCAAAGCAGGGTGAGGTTGAGTGTGGCTTTGTACTAACGTATCGTGATCTACTGAGATCATTGAAAGGTTTGCACCACTGCAGCCTTGTCCTCCTGACCACATCCCTGCTTGTGTACTCCTATGCAATGTGCAACCAGGCTGCGTTGGTCTCCTGGGCCGGTCTCTTCCGCCCATTGGGAGGGAAGAGAACCTCCCTGCGTGCTGTGACTCCCTCCATAAGCATATGGAGGGAGTCATGAGAGAGCCTAGGTGCAGCCGTGCACCTCTGTGCAGTGATTGTCAGTGTTTGCAGCACCTGAATGCTGCAGAACACTGACAGCACAACTGTCAAAATCAAAGTGGCCGTGGCCCCTTTAAGGAAACCGGCTGATGATGAGTCATCAAATGACATCATCAGACACGCTTCCTTTTAATTGGCCGGGAACCCCCAAGGGCGGGTTTAACAAGTTCTGTTAACGGAAAATCCTTTTTACAGAACGGATGCAGCCAGGAGTGGGACCGGAACCCGCCAATCAGCACTCCCACCGCGACCCCACCTCCACTGGCAAAATCACGGCCAAAGATAGAGGAGAGTGTAAATGGGCTGTGGGAGGAGATTAAATGGGTGGGTAGAGTCCGTGATAGGGGAGAGTGTACATGGGCTGTGGGAGGAGAGTAAATGGGTGGGTAGAGTCCGTGATAGGGGAGAGTACATGTGCTGTGGGAGGAGATTAAATGGGTGGGTAGAGTCTGTGATAGGGGAGAGTGTGCATGGGCTGTGGGAGGAGAGTAAATGGGTGGGTAGAGTCCGTGATAGGGGAGAGTACATGTGCTGTGGGAGGAGATTAAATGGGTGGGTAGAGTCCGTGATAGGGGAGAGTGTCCATGGGGTGTGGGAGGAGATTAAATGGGTGGGTAGAGTCCGTGGTAGGGGAGAGTGTCCATGGGGTGTGGGAGGAGATTAAATGGGTGGGTAGAGTCCGTGGTAGGGGAGAGTGTGGGCTGTGGGAGGAGATTAAATGTGTGGGTAGTGTCCGTGGTAGGAGAGAGTGTGCATGGGCTGTGGGAGGAGATTAAATGGGTGGGTAGAGTCTATGATAGGGGAGAGTGTACATGTGCTGTGGGAGGAGAGTAAATGGGTGGGTAGAGTCCGTGATAGGGGAGAGTGTGGGCTGTGGGAGGAGATTAAATGTGTGGGTAGTGTCCGTGGTAGGAGAGAGTGTACATGGACTGTGGGGGGAGATTAAATGGGTGGGTAGAGTCTATGAGAGGGGACCGCTAACACAACAAGAATTTGCAAAATGGGACAAACACCCAATTGAGAACTTACATGCAGAATTCTGTAAAAGTATCCTCCGAACTCAAAGGAAAACCATAAACAATGCATGCAGGGCAGAGCTAGACCAATATCCATTAATAATTTCTATCCAAAAAAGAGCCACCAAATTTTGGAAACACCTAAAAGTGAGCAACCCCCACTGGTATCATTACAAAGCCCTGAAATGCCAAGAGAGGATCATAAAGAAGAATACCCTCAAGCAACTAGTCCTGGGACTCAGTGAAGTAGCTACTAACACTACTAGCAATAACCAGTCCCAGGACAGTGACATCGTAGCAAAGAGAATTCGACCCAACACAATTGTCACGAAGCAATAGGAAAAATATCTGTCATATTGGGCAGAAACAACAAAAACCCAAAACAAACTCAATTGCTACTTGGCCCCAAACAGACAATACACCATGGCTGAATACCTGACCACGGTAAAGGATAGCAAACTGAGAAAAACCTTGACAATGTACAGACTTAGTGAACATAGCCTGGCCATCGAAAAAGGCAGACACAGGCAGACCCAGCTGCCAAGAGAGGACAGGATATGCTCTCACTGCAGTCAGGGAGTGGTGGAGACAGAGACACACTTCCTCACAGCTTGTGGAAAATATCAGGGCATAAGGGAGAATTTCTACCCAAAGTTCACAAAAATATGCCCTGAATTCAGAAATTTGAATGACGACCAAAAACTCCCATACCTACTAGGGGAACAGAGAAATTGTGTAACCCTAGCGGCACACTATGTTACAGCTTGCCATAAACAGAGGGACAACATTAAATCTAAGAAAAGAGTATATACAAATTATATGAATGTATATTTATACACTCAGGGATATATCTGTTTATACAATGTATGAATAGATCTGCGTTTATGTGTTCAACCATAAATGTTTTTCGATGCTTTGGCAACATAAGATGTACCTTGTCATGCCAATAAAGCGATTTGAATTGAAATTGAATTGAATTGAATTGAGTGCACATGGGCTGTGGGAGGAGATTAAATGGGTGGGTAGAGTCCATGATAGGGGAGAGTGTACATGGGCTGTGGGAGGAGATTAAATGGGTGGTTAAGTCCATGATAGGGGAGAGTGCTAATGGGCTGTGGGAGGAGAGTAAATGGGTGGGTAGAGTCCATGATAGGGGAGAGTGTACATGGGCTGTGGAGGAGAATAAATGGGTGGGTAGAGTCCATGATAGGGGAGAGTGCACATGGGCTGTAGGAGGAGATTAAATGTGTGGGTAGAGTCCATGATAGGATAGAGAGTGTACCTGTACATGGGCTGTGGGAGGAGAATAAATGGGTGGATAGAGCCCATGATAGGGGAGAGTGTACATGGGCTGTGGGAGGAGATTAAATGGGTGGGTAGAGTCCATGATAGGGGAGAGTGTACATGGGCTGTTGGAGGAGATTAAATGGGTGGGTAGAGTCCATGATAGGGAGAGTGTGGGCTGTGGGAGGAGATTAAATGTGTGGGTAGTGTCCGTGATAGGGGAGAGTGTACATGGGCTGTTGGAGGAGATTAAATGGGTGGGTAGAATCCATGATAGGGAGAGTTTGGGCTGTGGGAGGAGATTAAATGTGTGGGTAGTGTCCGTGATAGGGGAGAGTGTACATGGGCTGTGGGAGGAGATTAAATGGGTGGGTAGAGTCCATGATAGGGGAGAGTATACATGGACTGTTGGAGGAGATTAAATGGGTGGGTAGAGTCCATGATAGGGGAGAGTGTACATGGGCTGTGGGAGGAGATTAAATTGATGGATGGAGTCTGTTAAGTATGTGTATTGTATTGAACAATTAACACAAAGACTTAAACGTATAACTTAAACAGGTCTTTACTGGTTGGAGGTAGGGACTGCACGTAGGTCTTTACTTCATGCCCACAGGCGGGAACTGAGGGGAGATCAGTACCCACGGTACTATTTATACCCCTATGGCCAGGAGTGATACTGCGTATCACTACGCCCTACAAGTAGTGCAGTCCTGTCCATAGGTTCAAAGTAGCACACATATTACATACACAACATTCCTCCCTTCCTAGCTTTACAGTCATCTCCCCATTTAACATAACGTAATAACATATATACATATATAACTTCAGGTTTACATAACAGAATAACATAGATACATAGATAACTTCATGTCAAAACAGATCACAGATTCAGTCTCTGCGGAAAACAGTTCACAGATTCAATCTCTGTGGTGTCGTCGGTTCACGTTGCTGGAGTGACTCATTCAATAGTCCTTCCATGGATTTAACAGTTTGAACTTCCGAACTGAATTGGCTCCGTTCGGAGGGACCACGTGTGTGATCTGGTAGAGGTAATAATGGTTCAGATGGGTCATCTTCTGTTTCGACTTTTCCTTTTCTGCTTCTTGGAGACTCTCTGGGCTCCACTGTCAGCTGCCAGCTGCATGCGCAGTTCCTCCTTCTCTTCCTCCTTTTTCCGTAGTAGAGCCATCTTCTCCCGATGTTCCGTAGACTTTCGGTGCTCCTCCATGATTTCTGTATGGTGGGAGTCGAAGTTACAAGTTGGGCAGGACAGGACATAGTAATATTCGGTGTCGTCCTGATCTAGGCCAACTAGAGGGTCTTCTATTTCCTCCATACCCAGCTGGGCGTTAGCCAGCTTTTGTTCCAAGTCCAGACATCTTTCCTGAAGAGACTTCTTCATGCGTACCTCTTCATCCAGCTTTTTCTGGGCTTTCAGCAAGTCGTTTACTAATGACCTCATTTGAGATTTTACTACTTCAACTTCTTTTGGAGATTGATTGATCGGACTATTCAATCCCTCTACCGGAGCAGCTGTTTCAGCGGTCTGTTGTTCTACGTTGACGTGAGTCAACGTACTTTTGGCATCCAAGGGCTGCTCTGTTGCAGTCATCTCAGTCTGTGTTGCCACCTCAGCTCTTCCAATAACCTTTGAGAGCTCCGAACCCCTTTCGTTTGAATATTGAAGTTCGTGTTCAAGTTTTTCCCATTTCAGAGTCCTGTCCTTCAGCATATGCAGGAGTTGGCTGACCGTTAACTCCTCTGACATCAGACGTTTTGTGTGCTCCTGCTCCATTTTCTCCATCAGCTGCTTCTGTTGTCTTTCCAGATTCTCCAACTCTATATCAAAGAACTCTTTCGTTGCATTCAACTCTTGCTCAAAACGGCGAAGCATTTGTTCTAATTGCTGTTGTAGTTTGAAATGGAGTTGAGTTCGAGCCCGGTGTCCCTCAGAAATGGGCACATCAGTAGACTTGCCAGACTCAGAATCCACAGTTAAACTATGTTGTTGTTGCTCAGTGGAATTCTGTGCTGAAACTTTGTCTTTTGCACCTGAGTTGTGCTTACCATCATCCGTTCCAGAGTCTGGGCCGACTATCTTCACCGAGTTCTCACTCGTTATTGTTTGTAGGAAATGCCAGTCCATATTCATTTTCCTAATCCACTCCCGTCCTAGTAGTGGAGAACCTCCTTCAGATATCACATATAAGTCCATTATTTGACTGTCTTCGCCCTTGTGGACCACTGCAACCTCTATTTTCCCGATGGGGTACACTCTTTGCCCCGTGTATGTTTTCAATATAATCCCCGTATCCTGTAGGGGAATATGTTGGAATAACTTTCCGTAATCTTTCTTATTTATGACCATCAATGCCGATCCAGTGTCCAATTCCAGTTTTACTTGGACTCCTTCTATCTGAAGAGTGACCCAAATTGTCTGGAGGTCTGCACCCTTACCAGCGTTGAGTACTCTTAAGCTAGCCAGTTCATTACAGCTTAAGCTAGCCAGTTCATTACTGCTAGCGTCTGAATCGGACTCCTGTTCGGTCACCTTGTGTACCTTTGCGTATTTTCCTTGCGGTGACTTCTTGTTGCTGGTCTTCTTCCCTGACCTGCATACTCTAGCTATATGTCCAAGCCTACCACAAGTTCTACATTCTTGGTTTTTAAACCAACACTGGTTCTGATCATGCGTTGTCTTTCCACAACGATAACATTTGCCAGAACTCACACCCAATTTGTGTGCACTGAGCTCCGGTGACCGTAGCTGCATTACTGCCGTGCCTCTCGCTGCGGCTTCGTGTGCTGCTGCCATAGTGACCGCCTTCTCAAGCGTCAGCTCATTCTCCTCGAGCAGTCGCTTTTGTGTATCCTGTTTAAATAAACCACACACAAATTTGTCTCGTAGTGCATCTGTCAGTCCCGTTCCAAACTGGCAATATTTCGCTAATTTACGCAATTCCAGCAAATATTCAGCATTGCTTTCATGCTGTAGCTGCCTTCTGTCGTAAAATTTAAATCGTTCCGCTAGCATCAGCGGCGTGGGGTTTAGATGATCTTTCAGGACAGTAACAATCTCATCGAACATCTTATCCGCCGGTTCATCTGGTGATAACAGGTGTTTCAATTGCCCGTATGTCTTCGCACCCATTAAATTTAATAATGTTAGAGCTTTATCTTGGTCACGAATTTTATTGGCCTTACAATAATTTTTTACTCTTTCAACATATATGGCCCAATCTTCGAGGTCACTATCAATGGTGCTAATATTCCCGTGTTTAGGCATTGTAGATTTGCAATTTCTCAGATTTTATTTTGTTTACTTGTTATCAAAGATGGCGGCTTCCCGCTCTTGCCGTCGTCCTCCGCCCACAAAATGGCGGTTTTCCCGCGCTTGGCGGTCTTCACCCGTCCCCCGACGCCGTCTCCCTTCAGCCCCGAGTGCGGCCCTTATCTTCGCCGCGATCGATAGCCCGCGCTGTGCACCGCGGCTCTCGCACCTTGAGCTTCTGCAGCCGCCGCGCCTTTCAGTCCGAGTGCGGCCCTTATCTTTGGTCCCGATCGCTGGCCCGCGCTGCGCCTCGCACTTGAAGCGGCTCCCGGCCTCTGGCTCACCCGCTCGCGCGGCTCTTGCTCGCTCCCTCCCGGGCTCTGGCTTACCCGCTCGCGCGTTTCACCGCGGCTCTTATCAGGGATTGCGATCGCCCTTATCTTCTCCAACTTCCCCAGCCCTGTCTTTGCAGCCAACGCTGCACGGCTTACCCCACCACCTAGGTTGAACAAGGAAACTGCAGAAAGACTTCTGTCAGTCGCTGGAAGCTGTCAGGATGGCTGCTGCACTCCAGTGCTCAGTCGCTGATGGAGGCTTCAGAGTCCTAAAGCCTGTCGCTTCTAGTGGGGTGGTGATGTTTGAAACCTCTCTTCAACTGCCGCAGTGTAAGAACCTGACTCGTCGCCAGTGTTAAGTATGTGTATTGTATTGAACAATTAACACAAAGACTTAAACGTATAACTTAAACAGGTCTTTACTGGTTGGAGGTAGGGACTGCACGTAGGTCTTTACTTCATGCCCACAGGCGGGAACTGAGGGGAGATCAGTACCCACGGTACTATTTATACCCCTATGGCCAGGAGTGGTACTGTGTATCACTGCGCCCTACAAGTAGTGCAGTCCTGTCCATAGGTTCAAAGTAGCACACATATTACATACACAACAGAGTCCATGATAGGGGAGAGTATACATGGACTGTTGGAGGAGATTAAATGGATGGGTAGAGTCCGTGATAGGGGAGAATGTGGGCTGTGGGGGGAGATTAAATGTGTGGGTAGTGTCCGTGATAGGGGAGAGTGTACATGGACTGTGGGAGGAGATTAAATGGGTGGGTAGAGTCCATGATAGGGTAGAGTGTACATGGGCTGTGGGAGGAGATTAAATGGGTGGGTAGAGTCTATGAGAGGGGAGAGTGTACATGGGCTGTGGGAGGAGATTAAATGGGTGGGTAGAGTCTATGAGAGGGGAGAGTGTACATGGGCTGTGGGAGGAGATTAAATGGGTGGGTAGAGTCCATGATAGGGGATAGTGTACATGGACTGTGGGAGGAGATTAAGTGGGTGGGTAGAGTCCATGATAGGGTAGAGTGTACATGGGCTGTGTGAGGAGATTAAATGGGTGGGTTGTGTCTATGATAGGGGAGAGTGTACATGGGCTGTGGGAGGAGATTAAATGGGTGGGTGGAGTCTATGACTGCACATAGGTGGGCTTAAAAATCAGTTCTACGGGAAATTTTCACCTGGCTGTGAATGAACTGAAAGAGAAAGCAAGAAGGGCTTTCTATGCCATTAAAAAATCAATCCAAATAGAAATTCCAATCAGCATTTGGCTCAAAATTTTTAAATCAGTAATTGAACCAATTGCACTCTATGGCAGTGAGTTGTGGGGACCACTAACACAACAAGAATTTGCAAAATGGGACAAACACCCCATTGAGATCCTACATGCAGAATTCTGTAAAAGTATCCTCCGAACCCAAAGAAAAACCATAAACAATGCATGCAGGGCAGAACTAGGCCAATATCCGTTAATAATTACTATCCAAAAAAGAGCCACCAAATTTTGGAAACAGCTAAAAATGAGTAACCCCCACTGCTATCATTCCGAAGCCCTTAAATGCCAATAGAGGACCATAAAGAAGAATACCCTCATTCAACTAGTACTGGGACTCAATGAAGTAACTACTGACACTACTAACAATAACCAGCCCCAGGACAGTGACATCGTAGCACAGAGAACTCGACCCAACACAATTGTCACTAAGCAAAAGGAAAAATATCTGTCATATTGGGCAGAAACAACAAAAACCCAAAACAAACTCAATTGCTACTTGGCCCTAAACAGACAATACAACATGGCTGAATACCTGACCATGGTAAAGGATAGCAAACTGAGAAAAACCTTGACATTGTACAGACTTAGCGAACATAGCCTGGCCATCGAAAAAGGCAGACACAGGCAGACCCGGCTGCCAAGAGAGGACAGGATATGCTATCACTGCAGTCAGGGAGGGGTGGAGACAGAGATGCACTTCCTCAAAGCTTGTGGAAAATATCAGGATATCAGGGAGAATTTCTACACAAAATTCACAAAAATATGCCCTGAATTCAGAAATTTGAATGACGACCAAAAACTCCCATACCTACTAGGGCAACAGAGAAATTGTGTAACCTTAGCGGTACACTATGTTACAGCTTGCTATAAACAGAGGGACAACCATTAAATCTGAAAAAAAGAATATATACAAATTATATGAATGTATATTTATACACTCAGGGATATATCTGTTTATACACTTTATGGATAGATCTGCGTTTATGTGTTCAACCATAAATGTTTTTCGATGCTTTGGCAACATAAGATGTACCTTGTCATGCCAATAAAGCGATTTGAATTGAATTGAATTGAATTGAGTGTACATGGGCTGTGGGAGGAGATTAAATGGGTGGGTAGAGTCCATGATAGGGGAGTGTGTACATGGGCTGTGGGAGGAGATTAAATGGGTGGTTAAGTCCATGATAGGGGAGAGTGTCCATGGGATGTGGGAGGAGATTAAATGTGTGGGTAGAGTCCATGATAGGGGAGAGTGTACATGGGCTGTGGGAGGAGATTAAATGTGTGGGTAGTGTCCATGATAGGGGACAGTGTACATGGGCTGTGGGAGGAGATTAAATGGGTGGATGGAGTCCATGATAGGGGAGAGTGTACATGGACTGTGAGAGGAGATTAAATGGGTGGGTAGAGTCCGTGATAGGGGAGAGTGTGGGCTGTGGGAGGAGATTAAATGTGTGGGTAGTGTCCGTGATAGGGGAGAGTGTACATGGACTGTGGGAGGAGATTAAATGGGTGGGTAGAGTCCATGATAGGGTAGAGTGTACATGGGCTGTGGGAGGAGATTAAATGGGTGGGTAGAGTCCATGATAGGGGAGAGTGTACATGGGCTGTGGGAGGAGAATAAATTGGTGGATAGAGTCCATGATCGGGGAGAGTTTACATGGGCTGTGGGAGGAGATTAAATGGGTGGGTAGAGTCTGTGATAGGGGAGAGTGTACATGGGCTGTGGGAGGAGATTAAATGGGTGGTTAAGTCCATGATAGGGGAGAGTGTACATGGACTCTGGGAGGAGATTAAATGGGTGGGTAGAGTCCATGATAGGGGAGAGTGTACCTGGGTTGTGGGAGGAGATTAAATGGGTGGGTGGAGTGCATGATAGGGAGAGTGTACATGGGCTGTGGGAGGAGATTAAATGGGTGGGTAGAGTCCATGATAGGGTAAAGTGTACATGGACTGTGGGAGGAGATTAAGTGGGTGGGTAGATCCCATGATAGGGTAGAGTGTACATGGACTGTGGGAGGAGATTAAATGGGTGGGTAGATCCCATGATAGGGGAGAGTGTATATGCACACTGGGAGGAGATTAAATGGGTGGGTAGAGTCCATGATAGGGGAGAGTGTACATGGACTGTGGGAGGAGATTAAGTGGGTGGGTAGATCCCATGATAGGGTAGAGTGTACATGGACTGTGGGAGGAGATTAAATGGGTGGGTAGATCCCATGATAGGGGAGAGTGTATATGGACTCTGGGAGGAGATTAAATGGGTGGGTAGAGTCCATGATAGGGGAGAGTGTACATGGGCTGTGGGAGGAGATTAAAAGAGTGGGTCGAGCCCATGATAGGGTAGAGCGTATATTATGTCCGTGTGTAATTGTGACACGGACTGCAGGAGTTGGTTATAACAGGTCTTTACTGAGTGGAGACAAACTGGAACTAACTATGCAAAGTTACTACACAGGCTTATATACAGGGGTGGTCACTACTGGTACTGCAGTATACAGGGGCTGCAGAATATAGTTCCTTCTGCAAAGTACATACAGTACAATTCCTCCCCTTTTAGCTAAACAGTACATAACATTCGATTAATAATTAAATAACATATTTACAATTACAGTTGTCATATACATTATCTGAAGTTAAGCAATTATAAGTTCAGTCTTTGAGGAGGCTTCCTGATTCTGTCTGGCTAACGCCTCTTTGGGGTGTCAGGTTCTTCTGGCAGAGTTGATACGGAATCAACGTCGTTGTTGGGTTCGTCTGCTTCCAATATTCCCGATTCTGAGGTAGATGCAATTGGTACTTCGGTTTCATCACCAGGTGTATCGGATCGTGGTGTGGAATTGACGTTTTCCAATGACTCTAGAATCTGGTCAGCATGGCATCTTACAATGCTCACTCCAACGTCCACGGTATACATTAGAGGTCCTTGCCGTGTACAGATCGTGCCTGGCTGCCATTTCTCTGTGCGGTAGTCCCGGGCCAAAACTGGTTGACCTATCTTAAAACTCCTGGTCGGCCTTTCATTCATATTCTGAAACTGCCTGTTCTCCACATCTCTTCTGATGTTTGGCTTAACCAAATCCAAGCGGCATCGTAGTCTTCGATTGAAGACCATCATGGCTGGAGTTTGGTCGGTAACCGCATGTGTCGCATTCCGGTAGGCAAACAAGAAGTTATCCACCTTGTGTTGTAGGGGTATGTCTTCATTACACAGGCAGCACAGGCGGCTTCTAGCCAAGTGCTCAGTCGTGCCGTGCATTCACTGGCTGGTGTCATGCGGACACAGACCAGGGCCACACGGGCACTAACTGCTGCCACCCTCGCTGGATTGGCCAGGCATCGCCAGGGCACTCGCCGCGCCGCAGCAGCCCAGCAGTCTGTGCTTCAGCAGATTGCTGCGCATGCTGCAGTGCTGGCCTGTGCGAGTGCCAATGTATCAGGCGACCAGGGAGTACCTGTGATCTGTCAGGTTGGTAGCATTCTTGCAGCCGAAACTGTCACTCCTCCATTGCAGCTGCCACCAGCCGCTGGACAGACTGCTGCCGCCCAAGCAGAGTTGGAGCAGTCAGCAGCCGGCCCCTCCAGTCCCAGAGCTGGTCCAGGCCGACCCCCAAGGGCATCTGCCGTCTCACCATCTGACCCTCAGCAGCCTTCACCCAGCCTTGCTGCAGCCACTGGGGTCCCATTGAGGAGGAGCTGCAGGGCGGGCAGGGGCCAGTCATGGATGCGAAACGCATCACCCTTGCGGGGGAAAAAGTAGAAGGTGAGGCCAAATGTTTTGTTTCACTTGTAAAGGCTGATACTGGTGTCTTTGTTTTACTTGTGAAGGCCGAGACTGGTCTATTTGTTTTTTTGGAAAGGCCGAGACTGGTCTATTTGTTTTTTTGGAAAGGCCGAGACTGGTCTATTTGTTTTTTTGGTGGGGGCTTCTCTCCATTAGTTTGTTATGTGGGAAGGGCACAGAGGTATCAAAGTAATAAATTTTCTGAAATCGCACTGTCCATGCTTTCTTTTGGAAGTCCTGGTTGCCCTGCTCGGCTGAGGGCTTGTGGAGCGGCGACATTCATCTTGTGCCAAGCCATTCCCTGAGAGGGGGCCTAGAACCGACGTGCAATAAGCCGCCGACGGGCGGCCCTTGCACTTTCTGCCTCCCTCCTGTGCTGGTCCTCCTCCTCCTCTGGTGGTCCTCCAATGTCTGGTGGCAGTGGCTGAGTCCTGCAGATAGCCAGGTTGTGCAGCATGCAGCACATGACAACGAAATGGGAGACTCGCTCAGGCGAGTACTGTAGGGCTCCTCCGGAACGATCCAGACAGCAGAACCGTTGCTTCAGGACGCCGATTGTTTGCTCAATGATGTTCCTGGTTGCTTGATGGCTGTCATTGTATCCCTCTTCAGCAGGGGTGCGGGGCGCACGGAGCGGGGTCATCAGCCAGGTGCACAAAGGACAGCCTTTGTCCCCGAGAAGCCATCCGCGTGGGTGAGGCTGGGCCTGGAACATGTCTGCCACAGAAGTCTGGCGCAGGATGAAGGCATCGTGGCTGCTGCCTGGAAAGCGGGCATTGACAGCTAGGGTGAGCTGCCTGTGGTCACACACCAACTGCACGTTGAGCGAATGGTAGCCCTTCCGGTTGCGGTAATCCTCGGCATTCTCTAGAGGTGCCCGCAAAGCCACATGTGTGCAGTCAATGGCGCCCTGCACCATGGGGAAGCCCACTAATGCTGCAAAGCCCATTGCACGCTGTTGCTACTTGTCAACGGTCATGGAGAAGGAGATGAACTGACATCTCCTTCTGAAAAGGGCATTGGTCACCTGGTGGATGCAGCAATGTACCGCAAACTGGGAGATGTTGGAAATGTCCCCAGTAGTGGATTGGAAGGAGCTGGTGGCATAGAAGTTGAGAGACACTGTCACCTTCACTGCCGCCGACAGAGACGTCCTGTTCCTCAGCTGTGGCTGCAGATCTCCGCGAAGCAGGTGGCAGATCTCAGTGACCACCGCCCTTCTGAATCGCAGCCTCTGAACACACTGCTCGTCAGACATGTTCAGATATGAGAACTGCTGGCGGTATACCTTGGGTGGGTAAGGCCTCCTTTGCCAACGCCTGTTGCCCCTTCTCCATCTGGCCATGACTGGCACTCTCTCACGGCGTCTCTGAGCCCTTTGAATGCAATGGAGAAGCCCAACGTTTCCACCCATTGCAGCCCCCATTATATGTTTCCAATCAATGCTATGGCTCTGAAGTTAAAGACAAGTGCAAAGCTGTGGCCTGAAGCCACAAGTACCTGTGCGAGTGTTGAGCCAAACCAGAAAGCCCTCTCCCTTTGTCTCTCTCCAAAG
The DNA here is from genome assembly GCF_052327205.1 of Somniosus microcephalus. Taxonomy (NCBI): domain Eukaryota; kingdom Metazoa; phylum Chordata; class Chondrichthyes; order Squaliformes; family Somniosidae; genus Somniosus; species Somniosus microcephalus. The sequence continues at coordinate 2,034,279 of NC_140989.1, read as the reverse complement.
AACCGTCTCTCACAAAGAAGGAGTGTTGCAAAATGGCTGCCATTTCTACTGCAGGAGGAGTGCCCTTTAATTAGCGCCCCCTGCGCCCCGCAGCGACTGGGAACCGTTCCCCTCTACCAGTCGCTAGGGGCGCCAGGCGCACAATAGGCCGGCGCCACTGAATTTCTGGTTTGGGGCGCACAAAGGGCGTTGCACCATGAAATGACGTCAGGATCTGCGCGCGCAGCTGAGCGCGCGCAAAGGCTTGGCGCCGCCGCTAAATCTTAACTGAAGTTGGCGAGAGGCGCAGATCGCACTGCGCCCGGGCGCTAGCCACTTAGCACCCCACATCTCCTCCTCCTAAGGCGCTAGAGGCTGGCGCAAACAACTGAATTTCTAGGCCTGTCTCTTTAAAAAAGGATTCCTGATGCAGAGACTCCCTCTAAAAAAGGTGTCCCTGATGAAGAGAATCATTCTTTAAACAGGGGTCCCTGACGGAGAGATCCCTCTTTAATAGGGGTCCCTGACAGAGAGTCTCCTTCTTTAAAAGGGGTCACCGACAGGGAGACTCCCTCTTTTATAGTTGTCCCTGATGGAGAGACTTCAATTTAAAAGGGGTCACTGAGGAGAGGCACCATCTTTAAAAGGGGTCCCCGACAGAGAGACTCCCTCTTTAATAGGTGTCGCTGATGGAGAGAATCATTTTTAAAACGGGTCCCTGGCTCAGAGACTCCCTCTTTAACAGGGGCCACTGATGGTGAGACTCCCTCTTTAACAGGGCTCCCTGACGGAGAGATTCCCTCTGTAAAATTGGACCGACGCGGAGAGACGCCAGCATTAAAAGGGGTCACTTACAGAGAGACTCCCTCTTTAAAAATCAGTTTGTGTGGAGCTAAGGGATCAGCAAAGGGCGGAAAATATTGGTGGGAGCAGTGTATAGGCCACCAAAGAGGAGTGGTAATGTGGAGCACAGTAAAAATCTAGAAATTAGAAGTGCATGTAACAAGGACAATACTGTAATCATGGAGGACTTTAACCTACATAATGACTCGCCAAATCAACTTGCCACTAATGGTGTGGAGGACAAATTCTTGGAATGTATGCGAGATGGTTCCCTGGATCAATATGTGGAGGAACCAACCAGAGAACAGGCTATTCTGGATTTGCTAATGTGTAGTTAGAACGGGCTAATCAATAATCTTGTGGTGAAGGGGCCTTTAGGGACAAGTGATCATAATATGATTGATTTTTACTTTATGATTGAGAGTGATGTATTCCAGCCTGAAACTATGTTCTTAAACCTAAACTGTGGAATCTACAAGTGTATGAGGGACAACTTGGCCATGGTAGACTGGGAGACTACACTAAAAGGTATGAATGTGGACATACTGGCTAACATTCAAGGAAATAATGCATAGTTTGCACCGAACATATATTCCTCTAGGGCATAAATACCCAAAAGGAAAATAGATCAAACCATGGCTAACAAAAGAAATTAAAGCTAGTATTAAGTCAAAGGAGGAAGCTTGTAAAGTTGCCAGAAATAACGGTCAGCCTGAGGATTGGGATATTTTTAGAAATCAGCAAAGGGCGACCAGGAAATTGATAGAGAAATGGAAAATGGAATATGAGCACAAACTAGCGAAACATATAAAAACAGATTGCAAAAGCTTCGATAGGTATGTGAAAAGGAAAACACTGGTGAAGGTAAAAGTAGGTCCTTCACAGTCAGAGACGGGAGAATTTATAATGGGGAATGAGGAAATGGCAAGAGACATTAAGTAAATACTTTGTTTCTGTCTTCACGGAGGAAGACACAAGAAACCTCCCAGAAATACGAGAAAACCAAGGGTTTGGCGAGAATGAGGAAAATATTGAATTTTTTATAAGTTAAAGAAACAGCACTAGCAAGATTAGTGGGACTAAAATGCGACAAATCCCAAGGACCGGATGACCTACATGCTACGATTTTGAAAGAGGTGGCCATTGGTATAGTGGACGCATTGGTTGTCATCTTCCAAAATTCTATAGATTCTGGAACGGATCGTGCAGATTGTAGGATAGCAAATGTAACCCCGTTATTTAAGAAAGCAGGAACCGAGAAAACGGAAATACAGACCTTTTAGCCTCACATCAGTAGTTGGGAAAATGCTGTATTCAATTATAAAGGATGTAATAACTGGGCACTTAGAAACTAATAGTAAGATTAGGCAGAGTCAACATGGATTATTGTAAGGGAAATCCTGTTTGACAATCTTATTGGAGTTATTTCAGAATGTACCTAATGGAGTAGACAAAGGGGAACTGGTAGATGTGGTGTATCTGGATTTTGAGAAGGCCTTCGATAAGGTCCCGCACAAGAGGTTGATGAACAAAATTAGGGCACATGGAATTGGGGCTATTACACTAGCATGGATTGAGAATTGGTAAACTAAGAGAAAACAAATTGTAGGGAGAAACGGGTCTTTTACAGGATGGCAGACAGAGACTAGTGGGATATCGCTAGGATCAGTGCTTGGGCCCCAGCTTTCCACAATCTATATCAATGATCTGGATGAGGGGAATACATGTAACATTTCCAAATTTGCTGATTGATTCCATGGATGGCGGGACTGTCGTATGAGAAGAGATTGAGTAAACTAGGCCTGTATTCTCTTGAGTTCAGAAGAATGAGAGGGGATCTCATTGAAGCATATAAAATTATTTCAGGGCTTGATAGGGTGGATGCTGGGGGATTGTTTCCCTTGGCTGGGGTGTCTAGAACCAGGGGCAACAGCCTCAGGATAAACGATAGGCCATTCAAAACAGATATGAGCAGAAATTTATTCACACAGAAGGTGGTGAATCTTTGGAATTCTCTACCCCAGAGGGCTGTGGAGGCTCAGTCATTGGGTCCATTCAAAACAGATGTCGATAGATTTCTGACTTTTCAGGGCATCATGGGATATGGAGATAGGGCCGGTGAATGGAGTTGAGACAGAAGATCAGCCATGATCTCCTTGAATGGCGGAGCAGGCTTGAAGGTCCGAATAGCCTACTCCAGCTCCGATTTCTTTTGTTCATATATTCAAATAAAGGGTCCCTGATGGAGAGTCTTCCTCTTTTAAAGGTGTCTCTAATGGAGAGGCGCCACCTTTAAATGCATTCTCTGAGGATATACTTCCTATTTAAATGTAGTCCCCGACAGAGAGATCCCTCTTTAATAGGGGTCTCTGACGGAGAGTCTCCCTCCATAAGAGGGATTCCTGATGGAGTGAATCCAGCTTTAAAGGAGTCCCTTACAGAGAGACTTCATGTTTAAACAGGGTCCCTGACAGAGAGGCTCCATCTTTTAAAGAATTCCACTACGGAAAGGCTACCTCTTTAAAAGGGGTCCCTGAGGGAGAAAATCACTGCTTAAAAGGGGTACCTTACGGAGAGACACCTCTTTAAAAGGGGTTCCAAACAGAGAGGTTCCTTCATTAAAAGGGACCCCAGACGGAGAGACTCTCTCTTTAAATGGGGTCCCTGGTGGAAAGACTCCCTCTTTACTAGGGGAGCTTGATGGAGAGACTCCCTGAGGAGACACTCCCTCTTTAAAAGGTGTCCCTGATGGTTAGACTTCCTCTTTAAGCAGGGTCCCTGATGGAGAGATTCCCTCTTGAATAAGGGTCCCTGATTGAGAGACTGCCTCATTAAAAGGGGACCCTGATGAAGACTCCCTCTTTATAACGTATCCCTGATGGAGACACCGCCTCAATAAAAGGGATTCTTGATGGACAGACTCCCTCTTTAAAAAGTGTCCCTTATGGAGAGACTGCCTCTTTGAAATGGTTCCCTGACGGAGTGACTCCTATTTAAAAGTGTCCCTGATGGAGTGACTCCCTCTTTAAAGGGGGTCCCTGATGGAGAGGCTCCCTCTTTTAAAAGGGCCCCTGATGGAGATACACCCACTTTAAACAGTGTCCCTGATGGATAGATTCCCTCTTTAAAAGTGGTCGCTGATGGAGAGCCTCCCTGTTTAAAAGTGGTCCCTGATGGAGAGACTCCGGCCTAGAAATTCACTTGGGCGCGGGCAGCTCGCTGGCGCCCAAAAGTTAGCGCTGGGCGGGGAGGCATTAGCGCACGCCGTATATTCGTCTTCTGCGCCCCAATTCGGAAGCGGGCGCTATACCAGGGTGTGCCCGCCTCCGTTTGGGGCGCTGCAACTGAATATCGGCATGCTAGTTGCCGCAGTGCCACCCGATGCGGTGCGGCAGGCTGCGGTACTGCAGGCCTCCTCCTTCTCTTAAGGGGGAGGTGCCTGCAACGGCCGGAGCCCCGATCGCGAGTGCCGGCAAAAGAGCCCGGCACAACGGAGAGGTGCCGGGCTCCACGGAAACCAGCCGGCAATGCCGCGGGGGGGGGTGGAGGAGGCCGGGGAAGGAGGTGCGGGCAGGCGGCCGCCGAAAAAGCGACCGGCCGCACCTTCAGCTTTAAAGCGCCCCACTATGGCAGCAGGACGGCCCCGTTTTCTGTTCGCTGTTTGTGCCCGCTTCGGAGGAGGCGGGCGCTAATAAATATGGGGATCGGCGCGGTTTCGGGGCGTTACGGGCCACCGCGCACACCGATGACGTCATCGGTCCCGGCGCAGCGCTAACGGCTACCGCCGCCAATACCGCTGCACTCAATTTCCGCGCTACCACCCCGCCGGCGCAAAAGACCTCTTTAGGCGCTAAGTGGGCGCATGGCCAACTGAATTTCTAGGCCTCCCTCTTTAAAATGGGCCAGTGGCGGGAGCGGTGAGAGAAGTGGTTCGGTGAGTATTTAAACACACTTTCGCAGGCTTTTTTTCACAGGCCATTGTCGGGAGTGGTCAGAACGGAGAGACAGTGAGTATCTAAACTCATTTTCGCGGGCGTTTTTCACAGGCCATTGTCGGGAGCGGTGAGAGTGGAGACTCTGAGTATTTAAACTCACTTTTGCGGGCTCTTTTTCAGAGGTTTACCAATCTCGCAGACCAGCAGCAGCGTTCCAGAGCCAGGTCACGATTCAAAATGTGACGCAGGCAGGAGGAAGCGGCTAACTGGGTGAGTACCTATAATACTTTAAAGTTTACAGTAAAGGGTCATAGGTTATAATGTTTAGAATGTCTTAATTCTGTGTTCATAGTTTCTAACATCTCTGTTGTGTAGTGGGGAGTACTAAGAAACAAGGGCCATTGAGTATATCATTTAATTCTAGTATAATTGTTGGTATTGATTTAATTTAAAATAATTAAAGGGTAAGTAATGGCAGCAAAGCTCAGCCCCGTGACATGCTCCTCTTGCACTATGTGGCAATTCAGGGGCACTTCCTGTGTCCCTGACGACCATGTGTGCGGGAAGAGTATCCAGCTGCACCTACTGGCAGACCACATTGCAGCACTGGAGATGCGAATGGATACATACGCGATGCTGAGGACGTCATGCATATCATGTTTAATCAGATGGTCACACCGCAGGTAAAGGCTGCACAGGCAGGAAGTGAATTAATGACCGCCAGTTGAATAGTAGGCACAGGCAGGTAGTGCAGGGGACCCCTGTGGCCATCCCCCTCTCAAACAGATATACCACTTTGGATATTGTTGGGGAGGATGGCTTATCAGGGAAGGCAGCAGCAACCAAATTACTGGCACCATGGGTGGTTCTGCTGCACGGGACGGGAGGAAAAAGAGAGCGAGAGCTATAATGATTTGGGATTCTATTGTAAGGGTAATAGATAGCCGTTTCTGCGGCCACAAACGTGACTCCAGGATGGTATGTTGCCTCCCTGGTGCAAGGGTCAATGATATCTTGGAGCGGCTCCAGGGCATTCTGGAGGAGAAGGGTGAACAGCCAGTTGTCGTTGTGCATATAGGTACCAACGGTATAGGTAAAAACGGGATGAGGTCCTAAAAGCTGAATATAGGGAGTTAGGAGGTAAATTAAAAAATAGGGCCTCAAAGATAGTAATATCAGAATTGCTACCAGTGCCAAGTGCTAGTCAGAGTAGAAAGAGAAGGATATTTCAGATGAATACTTGGCTAGAGGAATGCAGCAAGGGGGAGGGATTCCAACTCCTGGGACATTGGTACCGGTTCTGGGGGAGGTGGGACCAGTACATACTGGATGGTTTGCACCTGGGCAGGACCGGGACCGATGTCCTAGGGGGAATGCTTGCTGAGGCTCTTGGGGAGGGATTAAACTAAAATGGCAGGGGTTTGGGAAACTGTGCAGGGAGACAGAGGAAAGGGAAGCAAGGATTGAAGCAAAAGACAGGAAAGAGAAAAGCAAAAGTGGAAGTCAGAGCAATCAAGGGTGTAAATCAAACATGGCCACAGTAATCAATAATTTTAAAAGGTCTGAGAGTGTTAAAAAAATCAAGCCTGAAGGCTTTGTGTCTTAATGAGAGGAGAATTTGTAATATGGCGGACGAATTAGCTGTGCAAGTAGATGTAAACGGATATGATATAATTGGGATAACGGAGACATGGCTCCAGGGTTACCAAGGCTGGGAATTCAACATCCAGGGTTATGCAATATTCAGGAAGGACAGGCAAAAAGGAAAAGATGGTGGGGTAGCATTGCTGGTTAAAGAAGAGATTAACACAATAGAAAGGAGGGATATTAGCTCTGATGATATGGAATCTGTATGGGTAGAGCAGAGAAATTCCAAGGGGCAGAAAACGTTAGTAGGAGCTGTATACAGACCACCAAACAGTAATGCTGAGGTTGGGGATGGCATTAAATGGGAAATTAGAGACACATGCAATAAGCACACAGCAGTTATCATGGGTGACTTTAATCTAAATATAGATTGGGCTAAACAATTTAGTAACAATAAAGTGGAGGTGGAATTCCTAGAGTGTGTACGGGATCGTTTCCTGGACCAATATGTCGAGGAACCAACTAGAGATCAGGCAATCTTAGACTGGGTATTATGTAACGAGAAAGGATTAATTGTTGTCCGAGGCCCCTCGGTGTGGAGCGACCATAATATGATTGAATTCTTCATTAAGGTGGAGAGTGAAGTATTTGTCTCAGAGACTAGGGTCCTGCATGTAAATAAAGGAAACTACGATGGTATGAGGTGCGAGTTGGCTAGGATTGTTTGGGGAATGTTACTTAAAGGGTTAACGGTGGATAGGCAATGGCAAACATTTAATGATCGCATGGATAAACTACAGATTTTGCTCATCCCTGTTTGAAATAAAAATATTAAAATGGTGACACAACCGTGGCTAACAAGGGAAATTAGGGATAGCATAAGATCCAAGGAGAGGACTAATCAATTGGTCAGAAAGAGCAACCAGCCTGAGGATTGGGTGCAGCTTACGATTCAGCAAAGGTGGACAAAGGGATTACTTAAGAGGGGGAAAATACAGTATCAGAGTAAGCTCTCAGCGAACATAAAAACTGACTGTAAAAGCTTCTATAGATATGTGAAGATAAAAAGATTGGAGAAGTCAAGAGTAGGTCCCTTGCAGTCAGAATCAGGGAATTTATAATGGGGAACAAAGTTATGGCAGAACAATTAATTACATACTTTGGTTCTGTCTTCACAAAGGAGGAGACAAATAACCTACCAGAGATGTCGGGGAACATAGGGTCTAATGAGAGGGAGGAATTGAATGAAACAAGTATTTGTAGGGAAATGGATTTAGGGAAATTGACGGGATTGAAGGCCAATAAGTCCCCAGGGCCTGATAATCTGCATCCAAGGGTAATTAAGGAAGTGGCCCTAGAAATAGTAGATGCATTGCTGGTCATCTTCCAAAATTATATAGACTCTGAAACAGTTCCCATGGACGGGAGGATAGCTAATCTATCCCCACTCTTTAAAAACGGTGGAAGAGAGAAAATGGGGAATTCTAGACCGGTAAGCCTGACATCGGTAGTGGGGAAAATGCTAGAGTCCATTATAAAAGATGTAATAGCAGAGCACTTGGAAAATACTGACAGGATCGGACAAAGTCAACATGGATTTGCAAAAGTTAAAACATGCTTGAATAATCTACAGCAAGTTTTTGAGGATGTAACTGGTAGAATAGATAAGGGTGAGCCAGTGGTGTGGTGTATTTGGACTTTCAGAAGGCTTTCAGTAAGCTCCTGCATAAGAGATTAGCGTGCAAAGTTCATGCACACAGGATTGGGGATAAGATACTGTGTTGGTTCGAGAACGGTTTGGCAGATAGGAAGCAAAGTGTTGGAAAAACTGATCTTCTTCCGAGTGGCTGGCAGTGACGAGTGGGGCATCGTAGTGATCGCTGCTAGGACTCCAACTAATCACAATATATATAAATGATCTAGGCGAGCGAATACTAGATGTAATATCTCCAATTTTGCAGATGACACAAAGCTGAGTGGGCGTGTGTGCTGTGAGGAGGATGTAGAGAAACTCCAGTATGGTTTGGGCAGGTTAGGTGATTGGTAGATGCATAGCAAATGCAGTATAATGTGGATAAATACGAGGTTATCCACATTGGTTGCAAAAACAGGAAGACAGATGACTATCTGAACGGCAATAGATTGGGAAATGGGGAAGTGCAACGAGATCTGGGTGAAGGTAAGCATGCAGATGCAGCAGGCTGTTAACAAGGCAAATGGAATGTTGGCCTTCATAGCGAGGTGATTCCAGTGCAGGAGCGAGGATGTCTTGCTGCAGTTGTACAGGGCTTTGGTGAGACCACACCTTGAGTATTGTGTGCAGTTTTGATCAACCTATCTGAGGCAGCATGTTCTTGCCATGGAGAAAGTGCAGCGAAGATTCACCAGACTGATACCTGGGCTGGCAGGAATGACTTATGAGGAGAGAATGGGTCGATTAGACTTATATTCGCTGGAGTTTAGAAGAATGAGAGGTGATCTCATTGAAACATAAAGTTCTAACAGGACTGGACAGACTAGATGCAGGAAGGATGTTCCTGATGGCAGGGTTTCAAGAACCAGGGGTCACAGTCTAAGGATAAGGGATGAGCCAGTTAGGACAGAGATGAGGAGAAATTTCTTCGCCCAGAGAGTGGTGAACCTGTGGAATTCCCTTCCACACAAGACAGTTGAAGCCAATTCATTAAATATATTCAAGAAGGAGTTAGATATATTTCTTAATGCTAAAAGGATGAAGGGGTATGTGGAGAAATCAGGGACAGGGTACTGAATTTGAATGTTCAGCCATGATCTCGTTGAATGGCGGAACAGGCTCGAGGGGCCGAATGGCCTACTCCTGCTCCTATCTTCTATATTTCTATGTTTCACATCGTAGGAAGGATATATTTACCCTGGAGGTAGTGCAGCGTAGATTTACCAGAATGATATCTGGAATCCAAAGGTTAAGTTACATGGGGAGATTACACACACAAGTTTTATATACCCTGGAATTTACAAGGTTAAGGGGTGACTTGTTCGATGTTTTCAAGATATTAAGGGGATCTGATAGGATAGATGGAGAGAAATTCCAGGGATTACAATCCTGGTTTGTGTAATCTCTTCTCGTATTTTAACCCTGGGAGTCCAAGTGTCATTCTGGTACATCTACGCTGGTTGTCAGCGGGAGGGGAGTCTAGAGGTAGGGGACATAGCCTAAAGGTTGGATCCAGATCTTCAAGTAATGAAGTTAGGAAACACTTCAACACGCAAAGGGTGGTAGAAGTTTGGAGCTCTCTTCCACAAACTGCAATTGATGCTAGGTCAATTGTTAATGTTACGTCCGAGATTGGTAGATTTTTGCAAACCAAAGTTATTAAGGGATATGGAGCAAAGGCCCATAGTTCTCAATTGGGATACCGATCAGCCATGACCTCATTGAATGACGGAAAAGGCTCGATGGGTCTGAACTGCCTCCTCCTGCTCCTATCTTCATCAAATCAACCTCTTAATCTTCGATATTGCAGAGACTACAAGCCTAGTTGAGGTAATTGGACCACGATCGACGTCAAGGTGAGGAAGTTGAAGATACATTTCGATCTAGGGGCATATCGTACCATCTCAAGGCTGGTCAGAAATTTGAGATAATCACAGATAAAGTCGGCAGGATTGTAGTGAGGGTCACAATGGAGGCCGACAGCAGCAAAGAATTCCAGGATTTGGGATGAAGCTCCATAGTACGCAATCTAAAAAATAAGGAAAATCAGAAATTACTGGGAGCCTCTTATCTAACTAGTCCTGTACCTGCCCTGCGAGCGCCCGATGCTGGCACTGGGCATAACATCAGCAGCCGTGCAGGTTACAACATCCCAAGTGTACATCCAAGTACCTTTTAAATGTGGTTATGGTTCCTGCCTCTACCACCCTATCAGGCAGTGAGTTCCAGACCCCTACAACCGTCTGGGTGAAGGCATTACCTCTCAAATTCCCTCTAACCCTTCCACCAATTCCTTTAAATCAGTGCCCCCAGGTTCTGACTGCTGTGCTGAGGGATATAGGTCCCTTCCATCCACTTTATCTAGGCTCCTTATGAGTTTATACACCTCAATAAGGTCTCGCCTACAACCTCCTCTGTTTAACAGAAAACAAACCCAGCCGATCCAGTCTTTCCTCATAGCTAAGATTCTCTACTCACGGCAACATCCTTGTAAATCTGCTCTGTACCCTCTCTAGTGCAATCACATCTGTCCTGTAATGTGGTGACCAGAACTGCACGCAGTACTCTAGCTGAGGCCTAACTAGTGTTTCATACAGTTGAAGGATATCCCCCCCTGCTATTTTATTCTATGCCACGGCTAATAAAGGCAAGCATTCCGCGTTCCTTCTCAAGCACCTTATCTACCTGGCCTGCTACCTTCAGGAATCTGTGGACATGCACTCCAAGGTTCCATTGTTCCTCTGCACTACTCAGTGTCCTACCATTTAAAGTGTATTGCCTTTCCTTGTTAGCCCTCCCCAACTAGATTACCTCACACATCCCCGGATTGAATTCCAATTGCCAATGTTTTGCCGGTCTGACCAATTTATTGATATGTTCCTGCAGTCTACAGCTTCCTTCTTCAGTTTCAAGCATACAGCTGATTTTAGTATCATCAGCAAACTTCTTAACCATAACCCTTATATTCAAGTCTAGACCATTGATATATACCACAAAAAGCAAGGGAGCTAGTACTGAGCCCTGCAGAACCCCACTGGAAACAGCCTTCCAGTCACAACAACACCGATCAACCATTACAACCTACCTCGTGCCTCCGACTCAGCTTCGAATTCAAATTGACATTTTGCACTGGATCCTATGGCCTTTTAACTTTGTGACCAGTCAGCCATGTGGAAGCTTATCAAAAGCCATATGCACTATATCAAACGCACTACCCTCATCTACCCTCCTTGTTACCACCTCAAAAAATTCAATCAAGTTTGTCAGATACGACCATCCCTTAATAACTCCCTGTAGACTATTCTTGATTAATCGGTGGCATTCTAAATGAAGATGTTTCCTGTCCTTCAGAATTCTTTCCAAGAACTTTCCCACCACCGAGGTTAGGTGACTGACCTATAATTACTCGGTCTATCCTTTTCTCTCTTTTTAAACAAGGGTACCACATTAGCAGTCCTCCAGTCCTCCGGCACCACAACTGAAGCCAGAGTGGATTAGAAAATGATGGTCAGGGACTCTGCAATTTCCTCTTTTGTTTCGCTTAACAGCTTGGAATGCATTTCATCTGGGCCTGAGGATTTATACACTTTTAAAGCTGCTAAACCCCTTAATATCTCCTCTCTCAGTATATTTATTTTATCTAACATTTCACACTCCTCCTCCGTGATAGCAATGTCTGCATCGCCACTCTCTGTTGTGAAAACAGACGCAAACTAATCATTAAGAAACCTACCGACACCTCCCGCCTCCACAGAATGAGTACCCTGTTGATCTCTAATAGGCGCTATACTTTCTTTAGTTATCCTCTTACTCTTAATATATTTATAAAACACCTTTGGGTTATCCTTGATTTGTCTTGCCAAGAATTTCTCATGCTCTCCCTTTGCTTTCCTAACATCTTTTTTCATTGCACCCCTGCACTTTCTGTACTCCGCTAAAGATCCTGCAGTATTTAGCTCGCGGTTTCTGTCAAACGACTCCCTTTTTTTCTTTACCCTACATATTAAATGCACATATTTGTTCTGAACTGTCCAGATCTCCTCCTTGAATGCCTCCCACTGCTCCGTGTGTGGGAAAGGATTCATTCAGCCATCCAGCCTGCTGACACACCAGCGGGTTCACACTGGGAGAGGCCGTTCACCTGCTCTGTTTGTGGGAAGGGGTGAATTTCTTCATCCAGCCTGCTGACACACCAGCGGGTTCACACTGGGAGAGGCCGTTCACCTGCTCTGTTTGTGGGAAGGGGTGAATTTCTTCATCCAGCCTCCTGAGCACGGATGCGGGTTCTGAAACTGCCCTCAGTTTTTAACATTTTGTCAACTGTCCCGCCTCCAAACCCGTCTCCTCAGGGCTGGGAAAATGTAGATTTTTGTCTTTGCCACCTGGGTATTTAGAACCACCTGGCTGGAGCTCAGAAAGGTCAATGTGGGGGGAAGGATCATATGGTGAGAACAGATCATCAGCCTGGACACAATATTTCAAGGTCACACTGAGTGGGGCAAACGGCACTTTGGACTTTGTCGTTTTCCTTCTCTGACAGCAAAGTCCCCACGCAGGTTAATCATTAATGTGTCCCAGACACTCTGGCCTAGAAATTCAGTTGGCTGCGCCAGCCGTTAGCGCCTTAGGAGGAGTAGATCTCGAGCGCTAGGCGCTTAGCGCCCGGGCGCAGCGCGACCTCGCCCCAACTTCAGTAGACATTTAGCGCCGGCGCAAAGTCTTTGCGCGCGTCATTTCCTCGTGCAACGCCCTTTGTGCGCCCCAAACCGGAACTTCAGTCGCGCCGGCCCATTGTGCGCCGGGCGCCCCTAACGACTGTGGAGTGGAACGGTGCACAGCCGAAGCGGGCCGCGGGGAGCGCAAATTAAAGGGCACTTACCCTGCACTATAAAGTGCAGCCATTTTGCAGCAATCACTCTTGTGCAACGGATTTTTTGAAAAAAAACAAGGAAGGGAGCTTACTGCTTTGGCCCAACACTAGGACAGGTATTTTTGGCTTCAGGCCAGAGCTTTGCAATTCGCCTTCACTGATATCTCATTGTTTGCCAGCATATTATGGTGGCTGCATGGGGTGCCAATGCTGAGTTTCAGGATTATGTCGGAAGGGCTCGCAGACGCTGTGTGAGAGGGGCAGCCCTGGCTAGACGCAGAGGGGGCAACAGGCGTCGGCAACATGGGCCTTACCCACTCAGGCAATACCGCCAGCAGGTCTCGTATCTCAACATGACTGGCGTGCAATGTGTTAGGAGGCTGCGATTCAGAAGGGAGGTGGTTGCAGAGATCTGCCAGCTGCTTCACAGAGATCTGCGTCCACAGCTGAGGTGCAGGACGTCTCTGTCGGTGGAAGTGAAGGTGACGGTGGCTCTGAACTTCTATGCCACCGGCTCCTTCCAATCAGCTGCTGGGGACATTGCTAACATATCCCAGTTTGCCATGCATTGCTGCATCCACCAGGTCACCAATGCCCTTTTCAGAAGGAGACGCCAATTCATCTCCTTCCCCATGACCCTGGAGAGGCAGCAGCAGTGTGCAGTGGGATTTGCAAGAATTGCGGACTTCCCCATGGTGCAGGGCGCCATTGACTGCACGCATGTGGCTTTGCGGGCACCTCTGGACCATCCCGAGGATTACCGCAACCGGAAGGGCTACCATTCCCTCAACGTACAGCTGGTGTGTGACCACAGGCAGCGCATCCTAGCTGTCAATGCCCGCTTTCCAGGCAGCAGCCACGATGCCTTTATCCTGCAACAGACTACTGTGGCTGACATCTTCCAGGCACAGCCTCACCCAAGAGGATGGCTTATCGGGGACAAAGGCTATCCTTTGTGTACCTGGCTCATGACCCCGCTCCGCGCGCCCATGACCCCTGCTGAAGAGGCATACAACGAGAGCCATCAAGCGACCAGGAACCTCATCGAACAAACAATCGGCGTCCTGAAGCAACGGTTCCGCTGTCTGGATCGCTCCGGGGGAGCCCTCCAGTATTCGCAGGAGCGAGTCTCCCAATTCGTCGTCGTTTGCTGCATGCTGCGCAACCTGGCTATCCGCAGGACTCAGGCACTGCCACCTCACGTTGGACCACCACCTCAGGAGGAGGAGCAGGAGGAGCATGAGGAGGAGGAGGACGAGGAGTACCAGCCCAGGAGGGAGGCAGAATGTCCAAGGGCCGCCCGTCGGTGGCTTATTGAACGTCACTTCTAGGCCCCCTGTCAGGGAATGGCTTGTGCCAATGAAAGAACATGATTGCAGCCGCTCCGCAAGCCCTCAGCCGGTTAAGGCAACAAACACTTCAAAGATCAAACATGGACAATGTGAATAAATAAAATGGTTTATTGTACAAACTCAGGGCCCTTCCCACATGAAAACCAAGAACACACGAAACCCCCAAAAAACACTCACACACATGACTCACTCCCACAACCTGGGGAGGATTAACAAAAGATGTAAACAAAAATGGCCTCATCCTCGGCCTTCAAAAAACAACCATTCCAAAAAACACAACATTTGGACACACCCTCTACTTTGTGTCCCGCGAGGGCGATGCCTTCTGCAAACTTTGCCGGCCCCTGGACGCCCTGCTGCTCCTCCTCAAAGTGAGGCCAGTGGCTGCTGCAAGGCTGGGGGAAGGCTCCTGAGGGGCACATGTCGTGACGGCAGATGCCCTTGGGGGTCGGCCTAGACGAGGTCTGGCCCTCGAGGGGCCGGCTGGTGAATGCTGCAGCTGTGGCTGGCCAGCATCAGTCGCTGCAGCAGCTCGTGGCAGCTCCACTGGGGGAGTGGCAGTGGCAGCTGGAGGAATGGGGGCAAGCTGGCGGATGGCAGGCGCTCGCTGGTTGCCTGAGACACTGGCACTCGCCCAGGCCAGCACTGCAGCATGCGCAGCAATCTGCCGAGGGACAGACCGCTGTGCTGCTGCAGCGCGCCGGGTGTCCTGGCGATGCCGGGCTGACACAGCGAGTGTGGCAGCAGTGAGTGCCCGTGTTGCCCTGTTCTGTGACCGCATCAGAGCAGCCAGTGACTGCACGGCACCACTGATCACCTGGCCAGTCGCTGCCAGAGAGGCCCCGAATTCGGTGACACTCCGAGACAGGGACTCGATGGCCTCAGGCATCCGTCCCACTACCCCCATGAGCTCCGTGTGCCGGTGCTCCGAGTCCGCGGACATGTCCTCGAGGCGGCGCATCTCCTCGGCGTTGACCGTCTCCGGACTGGAGGCCGGACTCTCCCTCTGGGGAGAAGGCCGCCGAACTGGCCGACCCTTCCTGCATTGCTGGACGCCGCTGGGCCCAGCAATTGGACTCCCCTCCGACCCTTCCCCCCTCTGGGGAGAAGGCCGCTGAGCTTCCAACCCCCTCCCGCGTTTCTGCAGGCCGCTGGTCCCAGGAGCTACACTCCCCTCCGACACTTCCCCCACGCTCCCCTCCAGGGAAGACGTCTCCCCTACAGTGGCATGGCTTGCCACGGCTGAGGGGTCCCCTGATGGGCCGCCTTCCTCTTGCTCCTCCTCCTCCTCCTCTTCTGAGGGGCTGTCACTGGCAACTTCAGGGACCTCCTCCTCACCATCTGAAAGCAGGAAGGCACAAGAGTAGCTTTAGAGTGAGGAGAGGGCATCAGCGAGGGATGCATGAGTGGTGGCATTTAGCGCATTGGTCGGACAGTGGCAAAGGATGTAGATCTGATGCGCAAGTGGGACGAGAGAGGTCCAAAAGGTGATGTCCTTACCATTGGTGCCCAGAACAGGGTCGGCATCTCCAGATGCAACGGGGCCAATCACCCGGGCACCCATGATGCGCTCCACGCGCTGTTGCAGCTCGGTGAGCGGCTGGATCTGGGGTCCGCCTCCCCCGGTCACAGTCCGGCTCCTCTTATTATTGGCCAGCTTGGCCTGCAAGAGAAAGGACGGCCTCTAAGTACAGTTGATGCGCTATCAATTACTCATAAAAGACTGAGAGTTAGAAGAGTAACTAAAGGCTTTTATTAACAACAGAATGGAGGTCTGCCTCGAGTGGTCGACCGGTCCAGGATACCAAGGGCTGGGGAGCAGTCACCTTTATACTAGGACCTGTGGGAGGAGTCAGCCGAGGCATGTCCAGGCATGTACACAGTGGAATAGAAACAGGACAAACAGGAATACAAACAGTGGTTTACCACATTCACCCCTTGTTTAAAATTGAGTCCGGCGGGGTGAAGTGTATTAAAAGTTAGTGTATTGGAGTCTCTCCGGAGGTCTTGTCTGCCGCTGTGATCGGCGTGGTGACGGCAGGGGTAGTGAAGCTTCCGGCGTCGAGTCCAGCGTAGGCTGTCGCACAGGCGTGTCGTCCTCGTAGATGTCGAGCGGGTCGCGGGGCCCAGGCCTGCCGTCTGCTGGGGCTGGATATCGGATCGTTGGGGGGGGTGGTAGTGGGTAGTGGGTTACTGTGGTCCCCGAGGGTGCAAGGTCTCTTATGGAGACTGTGTCCTCCCGCCCGTCCGGGTATGCGATGTAAGCATACTGGGGGTTGGCGTGGAGGAGGTCGACCCTCTCGACCAGGGGGTCCGTTTTATGGGTCCTCACGTGTCTTCTCAGTAGGACCGGCCCTGGGGACATCAGCCATGGCGGTAGCGATGTCCCTGATGTGGACTTCCTTGGGAAGACGAACATTTTCTCATGAGGGGTGGCGTTAGTGGCAGTGCAGAGCAGTGACCGAATAGAGTGGAGCGCATCGGGGAGCACATCCAGCCAGCGGGAGGTTGGAAGGCCCCTAGACTTTAAGGCTAGCAGGACGGCCTTCCAAACTGTCGCATTTTCTCTTTCCATCTGTCCGTTCCCCCGGGGGTTGTAACTGGTGGTCCTGCTTGTGGCAATACCTCTAGTTAGCAGGTACTGACGGAGTTCGTCGCTCATAAACGATGAGCCCCGGTCGCTATGGATAAAGCTGGGGAAGCCGAACAGGGTGAAGAGGTTGTTCAGACATTTAATGACCGTGGCACTGGTCATGTCCGGGCAGGGGATGGCGAACGGGAAACGGGAGTACTCATCAATAATATTGAGGAAGTACACATTGCGGTCGGAGGAGGGGAGAGGCCCTTTAAAATCAACGCTCAGGCGCTCGAAGGGGCGAGTGGCTTTTATCAGGTGGGCCCTGTCTGGTCTATAAAAGTGTGGTTTGCACTCAGCGCAGACTTGGCAGTTCCTGGTGATGGTCCTGACCTCCTCAATAGAGTAAGGCAGGTTGCGGGCCTTGATGAGGTGGAAGAACCTGGTGACCCCCGGGTGGCAGAGGTCATTGTGGAGGACCCGTAGTCTATCGATCTGCGCGCTGGCGCAGGTGCCACGCGATAGCGCATCCGGGGGTTCATTTAGCTTCCCGGGCCGGTACAAGATCTCGTAGTTGTAGGTGGAAAGTTCGATTCTCCACCTCAAGATCTTGTCATTTTTGATTTTGCCCCTCTGCTTGTTGTTAAACATAAAAGCAACTGAACGCTGGTCAGTGAGCAGGGTAAATCGTTTTCCGGCCAGGTAGTGCCTCCAATGACGCACAGCCTCCACAATCGCCTGGGCCTCCTTCTCAACAGCGGAGTGTCTGGTCTCCGGGCCTTGGAGGGTTCGTGAAAAGAAGGCCACGGGTCTCCCCGCCTGATTGAGGGTAGCGGCCAGGGCAAAGTCGGACGCGTCGCTTTCCACCTGGAAGGGGATGGATTCGTCCACTGCGTGCATGGTGGCTTTGGCAATGTCCTCCTTGATACGGTGGAAGGCTAAGCGGGCCTCTGCCGTCAAGGGAAAAGAGGTGGACTTGATCAGCGGACGGGCCTTGTCCGCATAGTAGGGGACCCACTGGGCGTAATAGGAGAAAAACCCTAGGCACCTCTTCAGGGCCTTGAGGCAGTGGGGCAGTGGAAGTTCCATAAGGGGACGCATCCGGTCGGGGTCGGGGCCGATGACTCCGTGTTCCACAACACAGCCAAGGATGGCGAGGCGGTTTGTGCGGAATATGCACTTCTCCTTGTTATATGTCAGGTTTAGGAGTTGGGCGGTGCGGAGGAATTTTTCGAGGTTTGCGTCATGGTCCTGCAAGTCACAGCCGCAGATGGTCACATTGTCCAGATATGGGAAAGTGGCCTGCAACGCATTTTGATCTACCATCCGGTCCATCTCCCTTTGGAAGATGGAGACCCCGTTGGTGACGCCAAAGGGAACCCTAAGGAAGTGATAGAGGCGGCCGTTTGCCTCAAAGGGAGTGTACTGGCGGTCCTCAGGGCGGATGGGGAGCTGGTGGTACGCTGATTTCAGGTCAATGGTCGAGAAGACGCGGTACTGCGCGATCTGGTTGACCATATCAGCTATACGGAGGAGTGGGTAGGCGTCCAGCAGGGTGTAGCGATTTACTGTCTGGCTGTAGTCGATGACCAGGCGCTGCTTCTCGCTGGTCTTAACGACCACAACCTGGGCTCGCCAGGGGCTGGTGCTGCCCTCAATAATCCCTTCTTTCAGGAGCCGCTCCACTTCGGTTTTAATGAAAACCCTGTCCCCGGCACTGTATCGCCTGCTCTTTGTGGCGATGGGCTTACAGTCGGGGGTGAGGTTAGCAAACAGTGGTGGGGGGGTGACTCTGAGTGTGGAGAGGTTGCACCTGGTGCGCGGCGGGCAATTTGGAAGCTGCTGGCTGCGGACTGTGAGTGGGGGTAGGGGTCCACCGTACGCCATCGTAACACTTTTAAGGTGGCACTGAAAATCTAACCCCAGCAGGACGGCAGCGCAGAGGTCAGGCAGGACCAGAAGTTTAAAATGATCGTACACGGTCCCGTCTACTACGAGTGTCACCACGCAGTAGCCGCCGATGTCCGCCGACTGGGACTCGGAGGCCATAGAAATCCGCTGTTGCGCAGGCAGGCCTGGGAGAGAGCAACGCCGCACCGTGTCGGGGTGGATGAAGCTCTCCGTGCTCCCAGAGTCAAAAAGGCAGATTGTATCGTGACCATTTACCTTAATGTCCATTGTGGAACTGGCCAGTTGGTGCGGTCTCGCTTGGTCCAGTGTAACGGATGCCAGTGTAGGGGTCGGTGTGTCGCTGCGGGTATCAGATGAGGCGGTGTCGGGGGCCTGCTGCGTCCCGGCTGTCGTCCAAGATGGCGGCGTCCATGATCCCCATGTGGCTGGAGGCGTCCAAAATGGCTGCTGTACCGGTGATTCGCACACGGCCGGGGAGGTCCAAAATGGTGGCCCGCATGGCCCACACGCGGCGCTGCTGGAGTTCGGGGTGGCTTTGGCCCTGCAGACGCTAGCGTAGTGTCCCTTCTTCCCGCAGCCCGAGCAGATCGCGTTTTTCGCCGGGCAGCGCGCTCTGGGGTGTTTTGCCTGGCCACAGAAGTAGCATTTCTGGCCTTGGGGCACTGCTGTCTGGCCTTGGGACACTGCTGCGGTAGTTGGGCCGTTGTTGGGGTGTGGCTGGGGTGGCACGGCGCTATGAGGTGGTCCTACCGTGTCCCAGGCTGTCATTCCCCGCGGCGTCCACGGTGCAGAGGAGTAGGCATCCATGCCCTGGTAGGCTGCATCCAACGATAGTGCGAGTTCAGAGGCCTTGTTGAGGTCGAGGTTACTCTGCTCCAACAGTCGCTGTCGTGTGTAATTGGATCTGTGGCCCGCTACAAAAGCGTCCCGGATAAGTTCCTCTGTGTACACGGCGGCCTTTACATCCTTACAACCACAGGCCCGGCCAAGCACAGACAGTGCCTGAAGGTATTCCACGGTCGATTCCCCAGGTTGTTGTTTACGACTCCCCAGGAGGTGCCTGGCGTACACTTCGTTCACTGGGCGCGTGTACTGGTCCTTGAGGAGCTTGATAGCATCCGCGTACGAGGTCGCGTCTTGGATGACCGAGTACACTCGGTGGTTCACTTTGGAGGTCAGGACATCCAGTTTGTCCTCGTCCGATTTGATTGCTTCGGAGGCGGTCAGGAATTTTTCGAAACACTTAAGCCAGTGAGTAAACTTGGTGGATGAGTCCGCCTCCCGATGATCTAAGTCCAGGCATGCTGGTGTGAGGATCTTCTCCATTATAAAAATGTTGTTAATAAAATTGATGCGCTATCAATTACTCATAAAAGACTGAGAGTTAGAAGAGTAACTAAAGGCTTTTATTAACAACAGAATGGAGGTCTGCCTCGAGTGGTCGACCGGTCCAGGATACCAAGGGCTGGGGAGCAGTCACCTTTATACTAGGACCTGTGGGAGGAGTCAGCCGAGGCATGTCCAGGCATGTACACAGTGGAATACAAACAGGACAAACAGGAATACAAACAGTGGTTTTCCACAACAGTGTGTAGCCCTGATCTTGTGTGCACTGCCTCCCATGGTGGAATAGCCTGGCCAGTGTGTAGCCCTGATCTTGTGTGCACTGCCTCCCATGGTGGAATAGCCTGGCCAGTGTGTAGCCCTGATTTTGTGTGCACTGCCTCCCATGGTCGAATAGCCTGGCCAGTGTGTTAAGTGCACAATGTGCAATTGATGCTCATGACTGTCCCATAGCTGCTGCATGAGGGCTGGCCATTAGGGCTTTCAGGTCCCTTTGCCCATAATGTGAGGTGCACATGCAAGGATGAGGAGGACACTGGAAAGGGTACTCACCCTGACAATCCTGGCGAGGTCATTGAGCTTTTTGTGGCATTGTACAGCGCTCCTGGGGACCTCACTGTTGGATGTCACCCTGGTGGCGACATGCTTCCAGGCTTTCTGGTAGACGCGGGCCGGCGGCTTCCTCCCATTGTCTGGGAACAAAATATGGCGTCTCTTCTCCACAGCGCTAACCAGCACCCTCAGATCATGCTCTGAGAAGCGCTGTGCTCGTTCACGGGCCTTCTCCATACTTTGAGGCGCTATTTGGGTCCAGCAGCAGTGTTGAGGCCTAGCTGGAGGGCTCCAGTGTCCAGGGCGTGGCAGCAGACCAAGTCGACCCTTCCCCCTTAAGAGCTGGCCGGCGCCAGGGTGTCTGCTGTCAATCAAGAAATGGCCGCACCTGCGCTGCGCCCGGCCTCGGCGGTATCGCTCAGCACCTCCGGCTTAGCGCCTAAAGAGAGCCGTGCATCGCCAGTTTTAGCGCTCGAGCAAACTCTTAAGGCGAAGCTAATGAATATCGGCGAAGTGGCCTCGAATTTGCGCCGGCCGCAAACTTTAGCGGCCGCCCGACTTTACCGCCCCAAAAGTGGCTATAATGAATTTCTAGGCCCATATATGGACACTGGCCAACCCAATCTTTGATGAGAAAAGGGTTAAAACCTCGATACTCAAATAACAACTTTACACAGACTTACTGCGAGAACAAAGGAACAGACTTAAGAAAACGTCATCTGTGTCCGACAGGTTCCAGAGATCATATAAATATATTCAAGAAGGAGTTAGATATATTTCTTAAGGCTAAAGGGATCAAGGGATATGGGGAGAAGGCAGGGACAGGGTACTGAATTTAGATGATCAGCCATGATCTCATTGAATGGCGGAGCAGGCTCGAGGGGCCGAATGGCTGACTCCTGCTCCGATCTTCTATGTTTCTATGAGACCAAGGGCTGTGAGCTACTCATTAAAACTATCACCTAATGTTAAGTATATTACGCTGTAAGCTTAATAAATCTTGATCTATTGCTCAAACATACTAACTGCTGCCTATTGGTGTCTTGTCCAAGAACTCTGAGAGATCATTAAGATCTTACAATTGGTACCCCAGATGGGACAAGACAAAGTGGCTAGTATTGTGTAATAGATCGGACCTCAAAAGTAGCTTCCTGATCAGCTGCTACCCTTGAGGAGGGATAAACCCCGCAGGGAGTGGGGAGTGCCCGAGAATTGCGCGCCGATAGTTATTGATGTTAGAGGTCTGTTAGGAAATTCACCAAATGGCTAGTAAAATGTTTATTAATGCATATCAGAGTAAATTAGACAGAGGCGCCTGTGCGGAGGAAGTCCAGGTATTATTGATGGAACGTTTAACCAAAGGAGACCGAGTCCCGTTGAAGAAGTGATAAACTTGATTCAGGAATGTGTGAATCAGAAAAAACACAACGAGTTAAGAGAGAAACTTCTTCTTCTTCTTAGGCAGTCCCTCGGAACCGAGGATGATTTGCTTCCACATTAAAAATGACAGGGTACTGCAGGGATTTTATTGAAGACTATGCAGCCACGGCAGCCCCTTCGCTTAGACTCCTTAGGAAAGGAGTAGGATGGTGTTGGGATGAGAGTTGTAAGGAGGCATTTACTCACCTAAAGGAAAATTTACAAACTGCACCCGCACCAGGAGCAATAAACAGGAACAAAGATTTTGATCTGGAGGTAGCAGCTACTGGGGATAGTTTGAGTGCAGTGTTGCTCCAAGAACGACATGACAAGTTGAGGCCCGTGGCTTATGCCTCCCGAGCCCTGACAGATGTGGAGAGGGGTTACTCCAACTGTGAAAGACACCTTTTGGCGAGCTATTGGTCCGTCAAACGTTTCCAATTATTTACGGGGTCATCTTTAATAACCTTACTGACATGTCATACCCCGACACAGATGCTATTGGACGGGAGGATAAAAGATGGGACAGTGAGTAGCAGTCGTATTGCCCACTGGACATTGCTTCTCTCCCAGATGAACCTGAGGGTGGAAAGATTGGCGGAACCTAAGCTGGCCTTGAACATGATTTATCCAGGGACGAATCATGTGTGCACTATAGAAGGGGTATGGGATGTAAACGTGGGATTCCGGGCCGGGCAACATCCGACAGGGAGAGATATATATGCGGGTGGGTCCAGCTCGGTGACAAATGGAGAGTGTAGGACAGGGTGTGGGATTTATGACCCAGGGGCTGGGAATAGAGAAAGCCATCAAACTCCCCAGCACACTGAGCGCAGAGCAGGCTGAGCTGGCGGCTGTAGCTTATGTGGTCAGGCATCCCGAGGAATTCCCAACCCCCTACACAATATGCTCAGACTCGATGTTCACGTGCAATTCTTGCACTGAGTATCTGGCAATATGGGCTAGACGAGAATTCAAGTCCGCCGACGGGAAACCGTCAGTAATCGCCCACTGCTGAACACAATCCTGGGCGTTACGGGCAATAAAGGGGAGCATTACATTGAAAAAGTAAAGGCGCACTCAAAAACCGAGTCTAAATGGAAAGGTAACCAGAAGGCCGACGAGTTGGCAAAAAAGGGGCCAGGGAGGGAGTACTTTGGGACCCGTACCGATCTGGACAGATCGCGGCCATAAGGGATATGGAGGGCCCACAGGAGGTGAAGTTGCCCCCAGACCTGACCCAGGTTCAAGCACAAGATGCGGTTTTAAAAACCGTGATTAAGAAAAGGGTAGAAGTGGAACCAATTGATGGTCCTTTTGGAGCAGCAGATATAGTGGTCAAAGAGGGGATGTTGTTTAAAGGGGAAAGGTGGATCGTGCCCACACAGTACCAGGAGGAATTTATACAGCTAGCTCACGGGGGTCCGGGAGCTGGACAGCCAGGGCCGGAAAATACCTGGAAGAAAGTGGAGGAGGTGGGTTGGTGGCCTCATCTCAGGGAAGAGGTGAAGGAGTATTGCAGTGAGTGCCTAGTGTGCGCTGCGAATAATCTAGAACCCCACCGTAGAAAGGCACCGTTGGGACAGATTAGGAGGTTAGAGGGACCATGGCATTCATAGAAACATAGAAACATTGAAGATAGGAGCAGGAGTAGGACATTCGGCCCCTCGAGCCTACTCCGCCATTCAATGAGATCATGGCTGATCATCCAAATTCAGTACCCTGTCCCTGCCTTCTCCCCATATCACTTGATCCCTTTAGCCTTAAGAAATATATTTAACTCCTTCTTGAATATATTTAATGAATTGGCCTCAACTGCCTTGTGTGGCAGAGAATTCCACAGGTTCACCACTCTCTGGGTGAAGAAATTCCACCTCATCTCTGTCCTAAATGGCTTACCCCTTATCTTTAGACTGTGACCCCTGGTTCTGAACTCCCCGACCATCGGGAACATCCTTCCTGCATCTAGTCTGTCTAATCCTGTTAGAATTTTATAAGTTTCAATGAGATCCCCTCTCATTCTTCTAAACTCCAGCGAGTACAAGCCCAATCGACCCAATCTCTCCTCATACGTCATTCCTGCCGTCCCAGGTATCAGCCTGGTGAATCTTCGCTGCACTCCTTCCATGGCAAGAACATCCTTCCTCAGATAAGGATCCTTAGATCCTCTATTCTATACAAATAGACTTCATTGGGCCCCTGCCCACCACAAAAGCAGACAACAAGTATTGTCTGGTGTTGGTGGATGTTTTCTCTAAGTGGGTTGAGGCCTTCCCTTGTCGAACAGCCACAGCGTTAAACACGGCTAAGATCCTAGTAAGGGATGTATTCTCCCGATGGGGATTGCCCCAGGTGATGGAATCAGATCAGGGGAGCCATTTCACAGGACAAGTCTTGCAGACCACCCTGAAACTTTTAGGGATACAGGGAAAATGGCATGTGGCCCACAACCCCCAATCATCGGGAATAGTGGAAAGGATGAACCGGACCTTAAAGGAAAGGCTTAGGAAGGAGATAGGGGGGTACCCAAAGAAATGGGACGAGGTCCTGCCTCTAGTTCTCATGAATATCCGGGCCAGCCTCTCCAAAAGCGCAGGGCACTCTCCGTATGAGCTGATGACCGGTAGGGCGGTGAGGACCCCGACTCACGTGTTGGTACCGGTCCTGACCGAAGCCCAAATGAGGGAGGTCAACCGGGACAGGTTCGTAAAAGACCTGCATGAGACCTTGAGGAAAGTACAATGGGAGAGATTGTGTAGAATGGGCCGATACTTTCTGGAGTTTAGAAAAATGAGAGGTGATCTCATTAAAACATACAAGATTCTGAGGGGGATTGACAGGGTAGATGCTGAGAGGTTGTTTCCCCCTGGCTGGAGTGTCTAGAACTAGGGGACATAGTCTCAGGATACAGGGTCGGCCATTTAAGAGCGAGATGAGGAGGAATTTCTTCACTCAGGGGGTGGTGAATCTTTGGAATTCTCTGCCCCAGGGGGCTGTGGATGCTGAGTCTTTGAGTATATTCAAGGCTGAGATCGATAGAGTTTTGGACTCATGGGGAATCAAGGGATATGGAGATCAGGCGGAGTTGAGCTCGAAGATCAGCCATGATCTTATTGAATGGCGGAGCAGGCTCGAGGGGCCGTATGGCCGACTCCTGCTCCTAATTCTTATGTTCTTATACCATTCGGGAATCATGTTTGTGGTTGCAGAAATGCCTGTCTATGCTGCTAACTATGGAATCCCCTATGACTACTGCATTTCTGCTCTTTCTTTTTCCCCTGTGTGCAGTCAAATCTCTCGTGGTGCCAGGGGTTTAATTCCTACTGCATTCTTCCAAGGAGTCGTCACCCTCCCTGGTATTCAAAACTGAAAACCGGTTAGCGAGTGCCACTGGCTTGGGGGATTCCTGCGCTACCTGAGTCTTCCTCCTACCCTGTCTGGTGATCACCCACTCCCTCACCTCCTGCACCTTCTGTGGCAGTAGGGTGACCCACTTCCAGGAAACTCTCGAACTCCCTGATGCACTGCAGTGACTCCAGCCGCTCCTCAAGCTCCGAATCTCACAGCGTGAGCTCGAGCAACTGGCAGAGCTTCGTGCACACCGTGATCCTGCTCTTGCATCACTGTCCAAACCCCCGGGTTAGGGAGAGGATAGCTCAGCCAGGGTCGCTGCTCTGATTACTATCCAGTGCCCCCATCGGAAAGGTGCATGTGTGATAGCATGGGCTTGGGCTTCGCTGTAAAAATTCCAATGGTTCAATAACCTGTGATCTTCACTGTTTAGACTCTCGCATTAAGAATGGCCGCATGAGTGAAGGATCGGAGAGGGCCCAGTCATCGTGGAACAATACCGACCCCCCGCCAGAGCCAGCACATTCAGGAGAGGGGAAGTGAAGGCTACAGGCACCGCCTCGCGCTGGGTACAGGCACCGCCTCACGCTGGGTACAGGCACCGCCTCACGCTGGGTACAGGCACCGTCTCGCGCTGGGTATAGGCACCGCCTCGCACTGGGTACAGGCACCGCCCCGTGCTGGGTACAGACACCGCCCCATGCTGGGTACAGGCACCGCCCAGCGCTGGGTACAGGCACCGCCTCACGCTGGGTACAGGCACCGCCTCGCTCTGGGTACACGCACCGCCCTGTGCTGGGTACAGGCACCGCCTCGCGCTGGGTACAGGCACTGCCCCGCACTGCATACAGGCACTGCCCTGCGCTGGGTACAGGCACCGCCCCGCGCTGGATACAGGCACCGCCCCGCACTGGGTACAGGCACTGCCCCGCGCTGGGTACAGGCACCGCCTTGCGCTGGGTAGAGGCTCTGTCTCTCACTGGTTACAGGCTCCACCTCGCGCTGGGTACAGGCACCGCCCCGCGCTGGGTACAGTCTCCGTCTCTCACTGGGTACAGGCTCCGCCTCGCACTGGGTACAGGCACCGCCCCGCGCTGGGTACAGGCTCCGCCTCGCTCTGGGTACAGGAACCGCCTCGCGTTGGTTACAGGCACCGCACTGCGCGGGGTACAGGCACCGCCCCACGCTGGGTACAGGCACCGTCCCACGCTGGGTACAGGCACCGCCTAGCGCTGGGTACAGGCACCGCCCCGCACTGGGTACAGGCACCGCCCCATGCTAGGTACAGGCATGGACCCACATTGGGTACAGGCACCGCCCTGCGCTGGGTACAGGCACCGCCCTGCGCTGGGTACAGGCACCGCCCCATGCTAGGTACAGGCATTGGCCCACATTGGGTACAGGCACCGCCCTGCGCTGGGTACAGGCACCGCCTCGCGCTGGGTACAGGCACCGCCCCATGCTGGGTACAGGCACCGCCTTGCGCTGGGTACAGGCTGTGTCTCGCATTGGGTACAGGCACTGCCCAACGCTGGGTACAGGCACCGCCCTGCGCTGGGTACAGGCACCGCCTTGCACTGGGTACAGGCACCGCCACATGCTGGGTACAGGCACCACCTTGCGCTAGGTACAGGCTGTGCCTCGCATTGGGTACAGGCACCGCCTCACACTGGGTACAGGCACTGCCCCATGCTGGGTACAGGCACCGCCCTGTGTTGGGTACAGGCACCGCACTGCGGTGTGTACAGGCACCGCCTCATGCTGGGTACAGGCACCGCTCCGCGCTGGGTACAGGCACCACCCTGCGCTGGGTACAGGCACCGCCCCGTGCTGGGTACAGGCACCACCTTGTGCTGGGTACAGGCACCGCCTCGCTCTGGGTGCAGGCACCACCCTGCGCTGGGTACAGGCACCGCCCCGTGCTGGGTACATGCACCACCCTGCACTGGGTACAGGCACCGCCTCGCGCTGGGTACAGGCACCGCCTCGCGCTGGGTACAGGCATTGCCTCGTGCTGGGTACAGGCACCGCCTAGTGCTGGGTACAGGCACCGCCCCACACTGGGTACAGGCACTGCCTCGCGCTGGGTACAGGCACCGCCCCGTGCTGGGTACAGGCACCGCCTCGCGATGGGTACAGGCACCGCCCCGCGCTGGGTACAGGCACCGCCCCACGCTGGGTACAGGCACCGCCCCACGCTGGGTACAGGCATTGGCCCACATTGGGTACAGGCACCGCCCAGTGCTGGGTACAGGCACTGCCTCGTGCTGGGTACAGGCACCGCCCCGCACTGGGTACAGGCTGTGCCTCGCGTTGGGTACAGGCACCATAAGCACTGATTCACGAGGAACATTTTGTCCTAATTGATCAGATCTGGTTTGGTCCAATCAGGTCACATTCAAACATGGCCTGTCCATTCAAGCAGGCCAGGACATGTAAATTTTGATTGGGGCAGAGGGGTGGAAGAGGAAAGACCCAACCCAGGAACTTTGGGCCGTGGAGCGGCCCTTAGCACTATTACTAGCTGGAGTATAACACGTGGGAGGTATCAGCGCTGTGTTACAATGCACTTGGCTTAATACAGACCACTCCCATTACATGAGGTTCCATGATTCCCCTCTGAATACTTACTTCCTTCACAGGCCCTTTATCAGCACTTTACAGCAAAGAGCTGGGCACCTGTTCTAGGGTAGGAGACCAACATAACTCGAGACAGCCTGCCATTTTACAGATCTGTGAGGTTTCCCTTGGCTGTCAGGTGGTACTTCTTAGAGGTGGACGGAAGTACTGAGTGGGGTGCCCTAGGGCTCAGTGCTGGGATTATTACTGTCTCTAACTTGCGTCAATGGCTTGGATGCAGAAACTCAATGTAAACTCGGTGCACGGTGGCATAGTGGTTAGCACTGTTGCCTCACAGCACCAGGGACCCGGGTTCAAATCCGGCCTCGGGCGACTGTCTGTGTGGAGTTTGCACATTCTCCCCGTGTTTGCGTGGGTTTCCTCCGGGTGCTCCGGTTTCCTCCCACAGTCCAAAGATGTGCGGGTTAGGTTGATTGGCTATGATAAATTGACCCTTAGTGTTAGGGGGATTAAATACGTGGGGTTACGGGGATAGGGTGGGATATGTGTTGGTGTAGGGGTTACGGGGATTGGGTGGGATATGTGTCGGTGCAGGCTCGATGGGCCGAAATGGCCTCTATCTGCACTGTGGGGTTTCTGTGATTCTGTGAAACTGGTCGAATTTGATGATGATATCAAACTAGGAGGAGCTCGGGAGTTGGAGGGGGCAGCTCTGAAATGAAAGAATGAGGTGGACATAATTTGCAAGTGTGCAGAACAACGGAAGGTGGAATTTACAGCGTAAGTTACAGTAAACAGGAAGGAAAAGTAGATAAAACACATACTTCATGAATGGTATTAAAACAGATAAGGATGATGCTGAACGAGCCCTAGGAGTCTCCGTCGAATGGACAGCCAACATGTCCAACCAATGCAGAGGAACAGTGAACAAAGCCCGTAATATGTTAAACAGCATCGTTAGAACAGTAGAATAAAAGTCAGAGGGGATAACGGTCACACTGTACAGGGTCTCTGGTCAGACAGCTCCTTGATCACTGTGTCCAGTTCTGGTCAGACCCACCTTGGGCACTGTGTCCAGTTCTGGTCAGACCGCACTTTGAGCACTGTGTCCAGTTCTGGTCAGACAGCTCCTTGAGCACTGTGTCCAGTTCCAGTCAGACCCACCTTGAGCACTGTGTCCAGTTCTGGTCAGACCCACCTTGAGCACTGTGTCCAGTTCTGGTCAGACCCACCTTGAGCACTGGGTCCAGTTCTGGTCAGACCCACCTTGAGCACTGTGTCCAGTTCTGGTCAGACAGCTCCTTGAGCACTGTGTCCAGTTCTGGTTAGTCCCACCTTGAGCACTGTGTCCAGTTCTGGTCAGTCCAACCTTGAGCACTGTGTCCAGTTCTGGTCAGACCCACCTTGAGCATTGGGTCCAGTTCGGGTCAGACCCACCTTGAGCACTGTGTCCAGTTCTGGTCAGTCCCACCTTGAGCACTGTGTCAAGTTCTGTTCAGTCCCACCTTGAGCACTGTGTCCAGTTCTGGTCAGTCCCACCTTGAGCACTGTGTCCAGTTCTGGTCAGATCCACCTTGAGCACTGTGTCCAGTTCTGGTCAGTCCCAACTTGAGCACTGTGTCCAGTTCTGGTCATTCCCACCTTGAGCACTGTGTCCAGTTCTGGTCAGTCCCACCTTGAGCACTGTGTCCAGTTCTCGTCAGATCCACCTTGAGCACTGTGTCCAGTTCTGGTCAGTCCCACCTTGAGCACTGTGTCCAGTTTTGGTCAGACCCACCTTGAGCACTGTGTCCAGTTCTGGTCAGTCCCACCTTGAGCACTGTGTCCAGTTCTGGTCAGCCCCACCTTGAGCACTGTGTCCAGTTCTGGTCAGACCCACCTTGAGCACTGTCTCCAGTTCTGGTCAGTCCCACCTTGAGCACTGGGTCCAGTTCTGGTCAGTCCCACCTTGAGCACTGTGTCCAGTTCTGGTCAGACCCACCTTGAGCACTGTGTCCAGTTCTGGTCAGACCCACCTTGAGCACTGTGTCCAGTTCTGGTCAGACCCACCTTGAGCACTGTGTCCAGTTCTGGTCAGACCCACCTTGAGCACTGTGTCCAGTTCTGGTCAGTCCCACCTTGAGCACTGTGTCCAGTTCTGGTCAGACCCACCTTGAGCACTGTGTCCAGTTCTGGTCAGTCCCACCTTGAGCACTGTGTCCAGTTCTGGTCAGACCCACCTTGAGCACTGTGTCCAGTTCTGGTCAGACCCACCTTGAGCACTGTGTCCAGTTCTGGTCAGACCCACCTTGAGCACTGTGTCCAGTTCTGGTCAGACCCACCATGAGCACTGTGTCCAGTTCTGGTCAGACCCACCATGAGCACTGTGTCCAGTTCTGGTCAGTCCCACCTTGAGCACGGTGTCCAGTTCTGGTCAGACCCACCTTGAGCACTGTGTCCAGTTCTGGTCAGACCCACCTTGAGCACTGTGTCCAGTTCTGGTCAGACCCACCTTGAGCACTGTGTCCAGTTCTGGTCAGTCCCACATTGAGCACTGTGTCCAGTTCCGGTCAGTCCCACCTTGATCACTGTGTCCAGTTCTGGTCAGACCCACCTTGAGCACTGTGTCCAGTTCTGGTCAGACCCACCTTGATCACTGTGTCCAGTTCTGGTCAGTCCCACCTTGAGCACTGTGTCCAGTTCTGGTCAGTCCCACCTTGAGCACTGTGTCCAGTTCTGGTCAGACCCACCTTGATCACTGTGTCCAGTTCTGGTCAGACCCACCATGAGCACTGTGTCCAGTTCTGGTCAGTCCCACCTTGAGCATTGTGTCCAGTTCTGGTCAGTCCCACCTTGATTACTGTGTCCAGTTCTGGTCAGTCCCACCTTGAGCACTGTGTCCAGTTCTGGTCAGTCCCACCTTGATCACTGTGTCCAGTTCTGGTTAGACCCACCTTGATCACTGTGTCCAGTTCTGGTTAGAGCCACCTTGATCACTGTGTCCAGTTCTGGTCAGTCCCACCTTGATCATTGTGTCCAGTTCTGGTTAGACCCACCTTGATCACTGTGTCCAGTTCTGGTTAGACCCACCTTGAGCACTGTGTCCAGTTCTGGTCAGTCCCACCTTGAGCACTGTGTCCAGTTCTGGTCAGTCCCACCTTGGGCACTGTGTCCAGTTCTGGTCAGACCCACCTTGAGCACTTTGCCCAGTTCAGGTCAGTCCCACCGTGAGCATTGTGTCCAGTTCTGGTCAGACCCACCTTGAGCACTGTGTCCAGTTCTGGTCAGACACACCTTGAGCACTGTGTCCAGTTCTGGTCAGACCCACCTTGAGCACTGTGTCCAGTTCTCGTCAGAACCACCTTGAGCACTGTGTCCAGTTCTGGTCAGACCCACCTTGAGCACTGTGTCCAGTTCTGGTCAGACCCACCGTGAGCACTGTGTCCAGTTCTGGTCAGTCCCACCATGAGCACTGTGTCCAGTTCTGGTCAGACCCACCTTGAGCACTGTGTCCAGTTCTGGTCAGACCCACCTTGAGCACTGTGTCCAGTTCTGGTCAGACCCACCTTGAGCACTGTGTCCAGTTCTGGTCAGTCCCACCTTGAGCACTGTGTCCAGTTCTGGTTAGATCCACCTTGAGCACTGTGTCCAGTTCTGGTCAGACCCACCTTGAGCACTGTGTCCAGTTCTGGTCAGTCCCACCTTGAGCACTGTGTCCAGTTCTGGTCAGACCCACCTTGAGCACTGTGTCCAGTACTGGTCAGTCCCACCTTGAGCACTGTCTCCAGTTCTGGTCAGTCCCACCTTGAGCACTGTGTCCAGTTCTGGTCAATCCCACCTTGATCACTGTGTCCAGTTCTGGTCAGACCCACCTTGAGCACTGTGTCCAGTTCTGGTCAGACCCACCGTGAGCACTGTGTCCAGTTCTGGTCAGTCCCAGCTTGAACACTGTGTCCAGTTCTGGTCAGTCCCACCTTGAGTACTGTGTCCAGTTCTGGTCAGACCCACCTTGAGCACTGTGTCCAGTTCTGGTCAGACCCACCTTGAGCACTGTGTCCTGTTCTGGTCAGACCCACCTTGAGCACTGTGTCCAGTTCCGGTCAGTCCCACCTTGATCACTGTGTCCAGTTCTGGTCAGACCCACCTTGAGCACTGTGTCCAGTTCTGGTCAGACCCACCTTGAGCACTGTGTCCAGTTCTGGTCAGACCCACCTTGAGCACTGTGTCCAGTTCTGGTCAGTCCCACCTTGAGCTCTGTGTCCAGTTCTGGTCAGTCCCACCTTGATCACTGTGTCCAGTTCTGGTCAGTCCCACCTTGAGCACTGTGTCCAGTTCTGGTCAGTCCCACCTTGATCACTGTGTCCAGTTCTGGTCAGACCCACCTTGAGCACTGTGTCCAGTTCTGGTCAGACCCACCTTGAGCACTGTGTCCAGTTCTGGTCAGACCCACCTTGAGCACTGTGTCCAGTTCTGGTCAGACCCACCTTGAGCACTGTGTCCAGTTCTGGTCAGACCCACCTTGAGCACTGTGTCCAGTTCTGGTCAGACCCACCTTGATCACTGTGTCCAGTTCTGGTCAGACCCACCTTGAGCACTGGGTCCAGTTCTGGTCAGACCCACCTTGAGCACTGTGTCCAGTTCTGGTCAGACCCACCTTGAGCACTGCGTCCAGTTCTGGTCAGACCCACCGTGAGCACTGTGTCCAGTTCTGGTCAGACCCACCTTGAGCACTGTGTCCAGTTCTGGCCAGTCCCACCTTGAGCACTGTGTCCTGTTCTGGTCAGACCCACCTTGAGCACTGTGTCCAGTTCTGGTCAGTCCCACCTTGAGCACTGTGTCCAGTTCTGGTCAGTCCCACCTTGAGCACTGTGTTCAGTTCTGGTCAGACCCACCTTGAGCACTGTGTCCAGTTCTGGTCAGACCCACCTTGAGCACTGGGTCCAGTTCTGGTCAGTCCCACCTTGAGCACTGTGTCCAGTTCTGGTCAGACCCACCTTGAGCACTGTGTCCAGTTCTGGTCAGACCCACCTTGAGCACTGTGTCCAGTTCTGGTCAGACCCACCTTGAGCACTGTGTCCAGTTCTGGTCAGACCCACCTTGATCACTGTGTCCAGTTCTGGTCAGACCCACCTTGAGCACTGTGTCCAGTTCTGGTCAGTCCCACCTTGAGCACTGTGTCCAGTTCTGGTCAGACCGACCTTTAGCACTGTGTCCAGTTCTGCTCAGTCCCACCTTGAGCACTGTGTCCAGTTCTGGTCAGACCCACCTTGAGCACTGTGTCCAGTTCTGGTCAGACCCACCTTGAGCACTGTGTCCAGTTCTGGTCAGACCCACCTTGAGCACTGTGTCCAGTTCTGGTCAGACCCACCATGAGCACTGTGTCCAGTTCTGGTCAGACCCACCTTGAGCACTGTGTCCAGTTCTCGTCAGACCCACCATGAGCACTGTGTCCAGTTCTGATCAGTCCCACCTTGATCACGGTGTCCAGTTCTGGTCAGACCCACCTTGAGCACTGTGTCCAGTTCTGGTCAGACCCACCTTGAGCACTGTGTCCAGTTCTGGTCAGACCCACCTTGAGCACTGTGTCCAGTTCTGGTCAGTCCCACATTGAGCACTGTGTCCAGTTCCGGTCAGTCCCTCCTTGATCACTGTGTCCAGTTCTGGTCAGACCCACCTTGAGCACTGTGTCCAGTTCTGGTCCGACCCACCTTGATCACTGTGTCCAGTTCTGGTCAGTCCCACCTTGAGCACTGTGTCCAGTTCTGGTCAGTCCCACCTTGAGCACTGTGTCCAGTTCTGGTCAGACCCACCTTGATCACTGTGTCCAGTTCTGGTCAGACCCACCGTGAGCACTGTGTCCAGTTCTGGTCAGTCCCACCTTGAGCACTGTGTCCTGTTCTGGTCAGACCCACCTTGAGCACTGTGTCCAGTTCTGGTCAGTCCCACCTTGAGCACTGTGTCCAGTTCTGGTCAGTCCCACCTTGAGCACTGTGTTCAGTTCTGGTCAGACCCACCTTGAGCACTGTGTCCAGTTCTGGTCAGTCCCACCTTGAGCACTGTGTCCAGTTCTGGTCAGTCCCACCTTGAGCACTGTGTCCAGTTCTGGTCAGACCCACCTTGAGCACTGTGTCCAGTTCTGGTCAGACCCACCTTGAGCACTGTGTCCAGTTCTGGTCAGACCCACCTTGAGCACTGTGTCCAGTTCCGGTCAGTCCCACCTTGATCACTGTGTCCAGTTCCGGTCAGTCCCACCTTGATCACTGTGTCCAGTTCTGGCCTGTCCCACCTTGAGCACTGTGTCCAGTTCTGGTCAGACCCACCTTGAGCACTGTGTCCAGTTCCGGTCAGTCCCACCTTGAGCACTGTGTCCAGTTCCGGTCAGTCCCACCTTGATCACTGTGTCCAGTGCCGGTCAGTCCCACCTTGAGCACTGTGTCCAGTTCTGGTCAGTCCCACCTTGATCACTGTGTCCAGTTCTCGTCAGATCCACCTTGAGCACTGTGTCCAGTTCCGGTCAGTCCCACCTTGATCACTGTGTCCAGTTCTGGTCAGTCCCACCTTGATCACTGTGTCCAGTTCTGGTCAGTCTCACCTTGAGCTCTGTGTCCAGTTCTGGTCAGTCCCACCTTGATCACTGTGTCCAGTTCTGGTCAGTCCCACCTTGAGCACAGTGTCCAGTTCTGGTCAGTCCCACCTTGATCACTGTGTCCAGTTCTGGTCAGACCCACCTTGAGCACTGTGTCCAGTTCTGGTCAGACCCACCTTGAGCACTGTGTCCAGTTCTGGTCAGACCCACCTTGAGCACTGTGTCCAGTTCTGGTCAGACCCACCTTGAGCACTGTGTCCAGTTCTGGTCAGACCCACCTTGAGCACTGTGTCCAGTTCTGGTCAGACCCACCTTGATCACTGTGTCCAGTTCTGGTCAGACCCACCTTGAGCACTGGGTCCAGTTCTGGTCAGACCCACCTTGAGCACTGTGTCCAGTTCTGGTCAGACCCACCTGGAGCACTGTGTCCAGTTCTGGTCAGACCCACCGAGAGCACTGTGTCCAGTTCTGGTCAGACCCACCTTGAGCACTGTGTCCAGTTCTGGCCAGTCCCACCTTGAGCACTGTGTCCTGTTCTGGTCAGACCCACCTTGAGCACTGTGTCCAGTTCTGGTCAGTCCCACCTTGAGCACTGTGTCCAGTTCTGGTCAGTCCCACCTTGAGCACTGTGTTCAGTTCTGGTCAGACCCACCTTGAGCACTGTGTCCAGTTCTGGTCAGACCCACCTTGAGCACTGGGTCCAGTTCTGGTCAGTCCCACCTTGAGCACTGTGTCCAGTTCTGGTCAGACCCACCTTGAGCACTGTGTCCAGTTCTGGTCAGACCCACCTTGAGCACTGTGTCCAGTTCTGGTCAGACCCACCTTGAGCACTGTGTCCAGTTCTGGTCAGACCCACCTTGAGCACTGTGTCCAGTTCTGGTCAGACCCACCTTGAGCACTGTGTCCAGTTCTGGTCAGTCCCACCTTGAGCACTGTGTCCAGTTCTGGTCAGACCGACCTTTAGCACTGTGTCCAGTTCTGCTCAGTCCCACCTTGAGCACTGTGTCCAGTTCTGGTCAGACCCACCTTGAGCACTGTGTCCAGTTCTGGTCAGACCCACCTTGAGCACTGTGTCCAGTTCTGGTCAGACCCACCTTGAGCACTGTGTCCAGTTCTGGTCAGACCCACCATGAGCACTGTGTCCAGTTCTGGTCAGACCCACCTTGAGCACTGTGTCCAGTTCTCGTCAGACCCAACAGGAGCACTGTGTCCAGTTCTGATCAGTCCCACCTTGATCACGGTGTCCAGTTCTGGTCAGACCCACCTTGAGCACTGTGTCCAGTTCTGGTCAGTCCCACATTGAGCAATGTGTCCAGTTCCGGTCAGTCCCACCTTGATCACTGTGTCCAGTTCTGGTCAGACCCACCTTGAGCACTGTGTCCAGTTCTGGTCCGACCCACCTTGATCACTGTGTCCAGTTCTGGTCAGTCCCACCTTGAGCACTGTGTCCAGTTCTGGTCAGTCCCACCTTGAGCACTGTGTCCAGTTCTGGTCAGACCCACCTTGATCACTGTGTCCAGTTCTGGTCAGACCCACCGTGAGCACTGTGTCCAGTTCTGGTCAGTCCCACCTTGAGCACTGTGTCCTGTTCTGGTCAGACCCACCTTGAGCACTGTGTCCAGTTCTGGTCAGTCCCACCTTGAGCACTGTGTCCAGTTCTGGTCAGACCCACCTTGAGCACTGTGTCCAGTTCTGGTCAGACCCACCTTGAGCACTGTGTCCAGTTCTGGTCAGACCCACCTTGAGCACTGTGTCCAGTTCTGGTCAGTCCCACCTTGAGCACTGTGTCCAGTTCTGGTCAGACCGACCTTTAGCACTGTGTCCAGTTCTGCTCAGTCCCACCTTGAGCACTGTGTCCAGTTCTGGTCAGACCCACTTTGAGCACTGTGTCCAGTTCTGGTCAGACCCACCTTGAGCACTGTGTCCAGTTCTGGTCAGACCCACTTTGAGCACTGTGTCCAGTTCTGGTCAGACCCACCATGAGCACTGTGTCCAGTTCTGGTCAGACCCACCTTGAGCACTGTGTCCAGTTCTCGTCAGACCCACCATGAGCACTGTGTCCAGTTCTGGTCAGTCCCACCTTGATCACGGTGACCAGTTCTGGTCAGACCCACCTTGAGCACTGTGTCCAGTTCTGGTCAGACCCACCTTGAGCACTGTGTCCAGTTCTGGTCAGACCCACCTTGAGCACTGTGTCCAGTTCTGGTCAGTCCCACATTGAGCACTGTGTCCAGTTCCGGTCAGTCCCACCTTGATCACTGTGTCCAGTTCTGGTCAGACCCACCTTGAGCACTGTGTCCAGTTCTGGTCCGACCCACCTTGATCACTGTGTCCAGTTCTGGTCAGTCCCACCTTGAGCACTGTGTCCAGTTCTGGTCAGTCCCACCTTGATTACTGTGTCCAGTTCTGTTCAGTCCCACCTTGAGCACTATGTCCAGTTCTGGTCAGACCCACCTTGAGCACTGTGTCCAGTTCCGGTCAGTCCCACCTTGATCACTGTGTCCAGTTCCGGTCAGTCCCACCTTGATCACTGTGTCCAGTTCTGGTCAGTCCCACCTTGAGCACTGTGTCCAGTTCTGGTCAGTCCCACCTTGATCACTGTGTCCAGTTCTCGTCAGATCCACCTTGAGCACTGTGTCCAGTTCCGGTCAGTTCTACCTTGATCACTGTGTCCAGTTCTCGTCAGATCCACCTTGATCACTGTGTCCAGTTCCAGTCAGTCCCACCTTGATTACTGTGTCCAGTTCTGTTCAGTCCCACCTTGAGCACTATGTCCAGTTCTGGTCAGACCCACCTTGAGCACTGTGTCCAGTTCCGGTCAGTCCCACCTTGATCACTGTGTCCAGTTCCGGTCAGTCCCACCTTGATCACTGTGTCCAGTTCTGGTCAGTCCCACCTTGAGCACTGTGTCCAGTTCTGGTCAGTCCCACCTTGATCACTGTGTCCAGTTCTCGTCAGATCCACCTTGAGCACTGTGTCCAGTTCCGGTCAGTCCCACCTTGATCACTGTGTCCAGTTCTGGTCAGACCCACCTTGAGCACTGTGTCCAGTTCTGGTCAGTCCCACCTTGAGCACTGTGTCCAGTTCCGGTCAGTCCCACCTTGAGCACTGTGTCCAGTTCTGGTCAGACCCACCTTGAGCACTGTGTCCAGTTCTGGTCAGTCCCACCTTGAGCACTGTGTCCAGTTCTGGTCAGTCCCACATTGAGCACTGTGTCCAGTTCTGGTCAGTCCCACCTTGAGCACTGGGTCCAGTTCTGGTCAGTCCCAGCTTGAGCACTGTGTCCAGTTCTGGTCAGTCCCACCTTGAGCACTGTGTCCAGTTCCGGTCAGTCCCACCTTGAGCACTGTGTCCAGTTCTGGTCAGTCCCACCTTGATCACTGTGTCCAGTTCTGGTCAGTCCCACCTTGAGCACTGTGTCCAGTTCTGGTCAGACCCACTTTGAGCACTGTGTCCAGTTCTGGTCAGACCCACCTTGAGCACTCTGTCCAGTTCTGGTCAGTCCCACCTTGAGCACTGTGTCCAGTTCTGGTCAGACCCACCTTGAGCACTGTGTCCAGTTCTGGTCAGACACACCTTGAGCACTGTGTCCAGTTCTGGTCAGTCCCACCTTGATCACTGTGTCCAGTTCTGGTCAGACCCACCTTGAGCACTGTGTCCAGTTCTGGTCAGACCCACCTTGAGCACTGTGTCCAGTTCTGGTCAGACCCACCTTGAGCACTGTGTCCAGTTCTGGTCAGACCCACCTTGAGCACTGTGTCCAGTTCTGGTCAGACCCACCTTGATCACTGTGTCCAGTTCTGGTCAGACCCACCTTGAGCACTGTGTCCAGTTCTGGTCAGTCCCACCTTGAGCACTGTGTCCAGTTCTGGTCAGTCCCACCTTGAGCACTGTGTCCAGTTCTGGTCAGTCCCACCTTGAGCACTGGGTCCAGTTCTGGTCAGTCCCACCTTGAGCACTGTGTCCAGTTCTGGTCCGTCCCACCTTGAGCACTGTGTCCAGTTCCGGTCAGTCCCACCTTGAGCACTGTGTCCAGTTCTGGTCAGTCCCACCTTGATCACTGTGTCCAGTTCTGGTCAGTCCCACCTTGAGCACTGTGTCCAGTTCTGGTCAGACCCACTTTGAGCACTGTGTCCAGTTCTGGTCAGACCCACCTGGAGCACTGTGTCCAGTTCTGGTCAGTCCCACCTTGAGCACTGTGTCCAGTTCTGGTCAGACCCACCTTGAGCACTGTGTCCAGTTCTGGTTAGACCCACCTTGATCACTGTGTCCAGTTCTGGTCAGTCCCACCTTGATCACTGTGTCCAGTTCTGGTTAGACCCACCTTGATCACTGTGTCCAGTTCTGGTTAGACCCACCTTGAGCACTGTGTCCAGTTCTGGTCAGTCCCACCTTGAGCACTGTGTCCAGTTCTGGTCAGTCCCACCTTGGGCACTGTGTCCAGTTCTGGTCAGACCCACTTGAGCACTTTGCCCAGTTCAGGTCAGTCCCACCGTGAGCACTGTGTCCAGTTCTGGTCAGACCCACCTTGAGCACTGTGTCCAGTTCTGGTCAGACCCACCTTGAGCACTGTGTCCAGTTCTGGTCAGACCCACCTTGAGCACTGTGTCCAGTTCTGGTCAGACCCACCTTGAGCACTGTGTCCAGTTCTGGTCAGACCCACCTTGAGCACTGTGTCCAGTTCTGGTCAGACCCACCTTGATCACTGTGTCCAGTTCTGGTCAGTCCCACCTTGAGCACTGTGTCCAGTTCTGGTCAGTCCCACCTTGAGCACTGTGTCCAGTTCTGGTTAGACCCACCTTGAGCATTGTGTCCAGTTCTGGTCAGACCCACCTTGAGCACTGTGTCCAGTTCTGGTCAGTCCCACCTTGAGCACTGTCTCCAGTTCTGGTCAGTCCCACCTTGAGCACTGTGTCCAGTTCTGGTCAATCCCACCTTGATCACTGTGTCCAGTTCTGGTCAGACCCACCTTGAGCACTGTGTCCAGTTCTGTTCAGACCCACCGTGAGCACTGTGTCCAGTTCTGGTCAGTCCCACCTTGAGCACTGTGTCCAGTTCTGGTCAGACCCACCTTGAGCACTGTGTCCAGTTCTGGTCAGATCCACCTTGAGCACTGTGTCCAGTTCCGGTCAGTCCCACCTTGATCACTGTGTCCAGTTCCGGTCAGTCCCACCTTGATTACTGTGTCCAGTTCTGTTCAGTCCCACCTTGAGCACTATGTCCAGTTCTGGTCAGACCCACCTTGAGCACTGTGTCCAGTTCCGGTCAGTCCCACCTTGATCACTGTGTCCAGTTCCGGTCAGTCCCACCTTGATCACTGTGTCCAGTTCTGGTCAGTCCCACCTTGAGCACTGTGTCCAGTTCTGGTCAGTCCCACCTTGATCACTGTGTCCAGTTCTCGTCAGATCCACCTTGAGCACTGTGTCCAGTTCCGGTCAGTCCCACCTTGATCACTGTGTCCAGTTCTGGTCAGACCCACCTTGAGCACTGTGTCCAGTTCTGGTCAGTCCCACCTTGAGCACTGTGTCCAGTTCCGGTCAGTCCCACCTTGAGCACTGTGTCCAGTTCTGGTCAGACCCACCTTGAGCACTGTGTCCAGTTCTGGTCAGTCCCACCTTGAGCACTGTGTCCAGTTCTGGTCAGTGCCACATTGAGCACTGTGTCCAGTTCTGGTCAGTCCCACCTTGAGCACTGGGTCCACTTCTGGTCAGTCCCACCTTGAGCACTGTGTCCAGTTCTGGTCAGTCCCACCTTGAGCACTGTGTCCAGTTCCGGTCAGTCCCACCTTGAGCACTGTGTCCAGTTCTGGTCAGTCCCACCTTGATCACTGTGTCCAGTTCTGGTCAGTCCCACCTTGAGCACTGTGTCCAGTTCTGGTCAGACCCACTTTGAGCACTGTGTCCAGTTCTGGTCAGACCCACCTTGAGCACTCTGTCCAGTTCTGGTCAGTCCCACCTTGAGCACTGTGTCCAGTTCTGGTCAGACCCACCTTTAGCACTGTGTCCAGTTCTGGTCAGACACACCTTGAGCACTGTGTCCAGTTCTGGTCAGTCCCACCTTGATCACTGTGTCCAGTTCTGGTCAGACCCACCTTGAGCACTGTGTCCAGTTCTGGTCAGACCCACCTTGAGCACTGTGTCCAGTTTTGGTCAGACCCACCTTGAGCACTGTGTCCAGTTCTGGTCAGACCCACCTTGAGCACTGTGTCCAGTTCTGGTCAGACCCACCTTGATCACTGTGTCCAGTTCTGGTCAGACCCACCTTGAGCACTGTGTCCAGTTCTGGTCAGTCCCACCTTGAGCACTGTGTCCAGTTCTGGTCAGTCCCACCTTGAGCACTGTGTCCAGTTCTGGTCAGTCCCACCTTGAGCACTGGGTCCAGTTCTGGTCAGTCCCACCTTGAGCACTGTGTCCAGTTCTGGTCCGTCCCACCTTGAGCACTGTGTCCAGTTCCGGTCAGTCCCACCTTGAGCACTGTGTCCAGTTCTGGTCAGTCCCACCTTGATCACTGTGTCCAGTTCTGGTCAGTCCCACCTTGAGCACTGTGTCCAGTTCTGGTCAGACCCACTTTGAGCACTGTGTCCAGTTCTGGTCAGACCCACCTTGAGCACTGTGTCCAGTTCTGGTCAGTCCCACCTTGAGCACTGTGTCCAGTTCTGGTCAGACCCACCTTGAGCACTGTGTCCAGTTCTGGTCAGACCCACCTTGAGCACTGTGTCCAGTTCTGGTCAGACC
Organism: Somniosus microcephalus; assembly: GCF_052327205.1. Lineage (NCBI taxonomy): Eukaryota > Metazoa > Chordata > Chondrichthyes > Squaliformes > Somniosidae > Somniosus > Somniosus microcephalus. The sequence goes on along the minus strand of NC_140989.1, from coordinate 1,992,989 downwards.
CACCTTGAGCACTGTGTCCAGTTCTGGTCAGACCCACCTTGAGCACTGTGTCCAGTTCTGGTCAGACCCACCGTGTGCACTGTGTCCAGTTCTGGTCAGTCCCACCTTGAGCACTGTGTCCAGTTCTGGTCAGACCCACCTTGAGCACTGTGTCCAGTTCTGGTCAGACCCACCTTGATCACTGTGTCCAGTTCTGGTCAGTCCCACCTTGAGCACTGTGTCCAGTTCTGGTCAGTCCCACCTTGAGCACTGTGTCCAGTTCTGGTTAGACCCACCTTGAGCATTGTGTCCAGTTCTGGTCAGACCCACCTTGAGCACTGTGTCCAGTTCTGGTCAGTCCCACCTTGAGCACTGTCTCCAGTTCTGGTCAGTCCCACCTTGAGCACTGTGTCCAGTTCTGGTCAATCCCACCTTGATCACTGTGTCCAGTTCTGGTCAGAACCACCTTGAGCACTGTGTCCAGTTCTGGTCAGACCCACCGTGAGCACTGTGTCCAGTTCTGGTCAGTCCCACCTTGAGCACAGTGTCCAGTTCTGGTCAGACCCACCTTGAGCACTGTGTCCAGTTCTGGTCAGATCCACCTTGAGCACTGTATCCAGTTCCGGTCAGTCCCACCTTGATCACTGTGTCCAGTTCCGGTCAGTCCCACCTTGATTACTGTGTCCAGTTCTGTTCAGTCCCACCTTGAGCACTATGCCCAGTTCTGGTCAGACCCACCTTGAGCACTGTGTCCAGTTCCGGTCAGTCCCACCTTGATCACTGTGTCCAGTTCCGGTCAGTCCCACCTTGATCACTGTGTCCAGTTCTGGTCAGTCCCACCTTGAGCACTGTGTCCAGTTCTGGTCAGTCCCACCTTGATCACTGTGTCCAGTTCTCGTCAGATCCACCTTGAGCACTGTGTCCAGTTCCGGTCAGTCCCACCTTGATCACTGTGTCCAGTTCTGGTCAGACCCACCTTGAGCACTGTGTCCAGTTCTGGTCAGTCCCACCTTGAGCACTGTGTCCAGTTCCGGTCAGTCCCACCTTGAGCACTGCGTCCAGTTCTGGTCAGACCCACCTTGAGCACTGTGTCCAGTTCTGGTCAGTCCCACCTTGAGCACTGTGTCCAGTTCTGGTCAGTCCCACATTGAGCACTGTGTCCAGTTCTGGTCAGTCCCACCTTGAGCACTGGGTCCAGTTCTGGTCAGACCCACTTTGAGCACTGTGTCCAGTTCTGGTAAGACCCACCTTGAGCACTCTGTCCAGTTCTGGTCAGTCCCACCTTGAGCACTGTGTCCAGTTCTGGTCAGACCCACCTTGAGCACTGTGTCCAGTTCTGGTCAGACACACCTTGAGCACTGTGTCCAGTTCTGGTCAGTCCCACCTTGATCACTGTGTCCAGTTCTGGTCAGACCCACCTTGAGCACTGTGTCCAGTTCTGGTCAGACCCACCTTGAGCACTGTGTCCAGTTCTGGTCAGACCCACCTTGAGCACTGTGTCCAGTTCTGGTCAGACCCACCTTGAGCACTGTGTCCAGTTCTGGTCAGACCCACCTTGATCACTGTGTCCAGTTCTGGTCAGACCCACCTTGAGCACTCTGTCCAGTTCTGGTCAGTCCCACCTTGAGCACTGTGTCCAGTTCTGGTCAGTCCCACCTTGAGCACTGTGTCCAGTTCTGCTCAGTCCCACCTTGAGCACTGGGTCCAGTTCTGGTCAGTCCCACCTTGAGCACTGTGTCCAGTTCTGGTCCGTCCCACCTTGAGCACTGTGTCCAGTTCCGGTCAGCCCCACCTTGAGCACTGTGTCCAGTTCTGGTCAGTCCCACCTTGATCACTGTGTCCAGTTCTGGTCAGTCCCACCTTGAGCACTGTGTCCAGTTCTGGTCAGATCCACTTTGAGCACTGTGTCCAGTTCTGGTCAGACCCACCTTGAGCACTGTGTCCAGTTCTGGTCAGTCCCACCTTGAGCACTGTGTCCAGTTCTGGTCAGACCCACCTTGAGCACTGTGTCCAGTTCTGGTCAGACCCACCTTGAGCACTGTGTCCAGTTCTGGTCAGTCCCACCTTGATCACTGTGTCCAGTTCTGGTCAGACCCACCTTGAGCACTGTGTCCAGTTCTGGTCAGACCAACCTTGAGCACTGTGTCCAGTTCTGGTCAGACCCACCTTGAGCACTGTGTCCAGTTCTGGTCAGACCCACCTTGATCACTGTGTCCAGTTCTGGTCAGACCCACCTTGATCACTGTGTCCAGTTCTGGTTAGACCCACCTTGATCACTGTGTCCAGTTATGGTCAGACACACCATGAGCACTGTGTCCAGTTCTGGTCAGACCCACCTTGAGCACTGTGTCCAGGTCTGGTCAGTCCCACCTTGATCACTGTGCCCAGTTCTGGTCAGTCCCACCTTGAGCACTGTGCCCAGTTCTGGTCAGACCCACCTTGAGCACTGTGTCCAGTTCTGGTCAGACCCACCTTGAGTACTGTGTCCAGTTCTGGTCAGTCCCACCTTGAGCACTGTCTCCAGTTCAGGTCAGTCCCACCTTGAGCATTGTGTCCAGTTCTGGTCAGTCCCACCTTGAGCACTGTGTCCAGTTCTGGTCAGTCGCACCTTGATCACTGTGTCCAGTTCTGGTCAGACCCACCTTGAGCACTGTGTCCAGTTCTGGTCAGACCCACCTTGAGCACTGTGTCCAGTTCTGGTCAGACCCACCTTGAGCACTGTGTTCAGTTCTGGTCAGTCCACCCTTGAGCACTGTGTCCAGTTCTGGTCAGTCCCACCTTGAGCACTGTGTCCAGTTCCGGTCAGTCCCACCTTGAGCACTGTGTCCAGTTCTGGTCAGTCCCACCTTGAGCACTGTGTCCAGTTCTGGTCAGTCCCACCTTGAGCACTGTGTCCAGTTCTGGTCAGACCCACCTTGAGCACTGTGTCCAGTTCCGGTCAGTCCCACCTTGAGCACTGTGTCCAGTTCTGGTCAGTCCCACCTTGAGCACTGTGTCCAGTTCTGGTCAGTCCCACCTTGAGCACTGTGTCCAGTTCTGGTCAGTCCCACCTTGAGCACTGTGTCCAGTTCTGGTCAGTCCCACCTTGAGCACTGTGTCCAGTTCTGGTCAGACCCACCTTGAGCACTGTGTCCAGTTCTGGTCAGACCCACCTTGATCACTGTGTCCAGTTCTGGTCAGACCCACCTTGAGCACTGTGTCCAGTTCTGGTCAGACCCACCTTGAGCACTGTGTCCAGTTCTGGTCAGACCCACCTTGATCACTGTGTCCAGTTCTGGTCAGACCCACCTTGAGCACTGTGTCCAGTTCTGGTCAGACCCACCTTGATCACTGTGTCCAGTTCTGGTTAGACCCACCTTGATCACTGTGTCCAGTTCTGGTCAGACCCACCTTGAGCACTGTGTCCAGTTCTGGTCAGACCCACCTTGATCACTGTGTCCAGTTCTGGTCAGACCCACCTTGAGCACTGTGTCCAGTTCTGGTCAGACCCACCTTGAGTACTGTGTCCAGTTCTGGTCAGTCCCACCTTGAGCACTGTCTCCAGTTCAGGTCAGTCCCACCTTGAGCACTGTGTCCAGTTCTGGTCAGTCCCACCTTGAGCACTGTGTCCAGTTCTGGTCAGTCCCACCTTGATCACTGTGTCCAGTTCTGGTCAGACCCACCTTGAGCACTGTCTCCAGTTCTGGTCAGTCCCACCTTGAGCACTGTCTCCAGTTCTGGTCAGTCCCACCTTGAGCACTGTCTCCAGTTCTGGTCAGTCCCACCTTCAGCACTGTGTCCAGTTCCGGTCAGTCCCGCCGTGAGCACTGTCTCCAGTTCTGGTAAGTCCCACCTTGAGCACTATGTCCAGTTCTGGTCAGACCCACCTTGAGCACTGTGTCCAGTTCTGGTCAGACCCACCTTGAGCACTGTGTCCAGTTCTGGTCAGTCCCACCTTGAGCACTGTGTCCAGTTCTGGTCAGTCCCACCTTGAGCACTGTGTCCAGTTCTGGTTAGACCCACCTTGAGCATTGTGTCCAGTTCTGGTCAGACCCACCATGAGCACTGTGTCCAGTTCTGGTCAGTCCCACATTGAGCACTGTCTCCAGTTCTGGTCAGTCCCACCTTGAGCACTGTGTCCAGTTCTGGTCAATCCCACCTTGATCACTGTGTCCAGTTCTGGTCAGACCCACCTTGAGCACTGTGTCCAGTTCTGGTCAGACCCACCGTGAGCACTGTGTCCAGTTCTGGTCAGTCCCACCTTGAGCACTGTGTCCAGTTCTGGTCAGACCCACCTTGAGCACTGTGTCCAGTTCTGGTCAGATCCACCTTGAGCACTGTGTCCAGTTCCGGTCAGTCCCACCTTGATCACTGTGTCCAGTTCCGGTCAGTCCCACCTTGATTACTGTGTCCAGTTCTGTTCAGTCCCACCTTGAGCACTATGTCCAGTTCTGGTCAGACCCACCTTGAGCACTGTGTCCAGTTCCGGTCAGTCACACCTTGATCACTGTGTCCAGTTCCGGTCAGTCCCACCTTGATCACTGTGTCCAGTTCTGGTCAGTCCCACCTTGAGCACTGTGTCCAGTTCTGGTCAGTCCCACCTTGATCACTGTGTCCAGTTCTCGTCAGATCCACCTTGAGCACTGTGTCCAGTTCCGGTCAGTCCCACCTTGATCACTGTGTCCAGTTCTGGTCAGACCCACCTTGAGCACTGTGTCCAGTTCTGGTCAGTCCCACCTTGAGCACTGTGTCCAGTTCCGGTCAGTCCCACCTTGAGCAATGTGTCCAGTTCTGGTCAGACCCACCTTGAGCACTGTGTCCAGTTCTGGTCAGTCCCACCTTGAGCACTGTCCAGTTCTGGTCAGTCCCACATTGAGCACTGTGTCCAGTTCTGGTCAGTCCCACCTTGAGCACTGGGTCCAGTTCTGGTCAGTCCCACCTTGAGCACTGTATCCAGTTCTGGTCAGTCCCACCTTGAGCACTGTGTCCAGTTCCGGTCAGTACCACCTTGAGCACTGTGTCCAGTTCTGGTCAGTCCCACCTTGATCACTGTGTCCAGTTCTGGTCAGTCCCACCTTGAGCACTGTGTCCAGTTCTGGTCAGACCCACTTTGAGCACTGTGTCCAGTTCTGGTCAGACCCACCTTGAGCACTATGTCCAGTTCTGGTCAGTCCCACCTTGAGCACTGTGTCCAGTTCTGGTCAGACCCACCTTGAGCACTGTGTCCAGTTCTGGTCAGACACACCTTGAGCACTGTGTCCAGTTCTGGTCAGTCCCACCTTGATCACTGTGTCCAGTTCTGGTCAGACCCACCTTGAGCACTGTGTCCAGTTCTGGTCAGACCCACCTTGAGCACTGTGTCCAGTTCTGGTCAGACCCACCTTGAGCACTGTGTCCAGTTCTGGTCAGACCCACCTTGAGCACTGTGTCCAGTTCTGGTCAGACCCACCTTGATCACTGTGTCCAGTTCTGGTCAGACCCACCTTGAGCACTGTGTCCAGTTCTGGTCAGTCCCACCTTGAGCACTGTGTCCAGTTCTGGTCAGTCCCACCTTGAGCACTGTGTCCAGTTCAGGTCAGTCCCACCTTGAGCACTGGGTCCAGTTCTGGTCAGTCCCACCTTGAGCACTGTGTCCAGTTCTGGTCCGTCCCACCTTGAGCACTGTGTCCAGTTCCGGTCAGTCCCACCTTGAGCACTGTGTCCAGTTCTGGTCAGTCCCACCTTGATCACTGTGTCCAGTTCTGGTCAGTCCCACCTTGAGCACTGTGTCCAGTTCTGGTCAGACCCACTTTGAGCACTGTGTCCAGTTCTGGTCAGACCCACCTTGAGCACTGTGTCCAGTTCTGGTCAGTCCCACCTTGAGCACTGGGTCCAGTTCTGGTCAGACCCACCTTGAGCACTGTGTCCAGTTCTGGTCAGACCCACCTTGAGCACTGTGTCCAGTTCTGGTCAGTCCCACCTTGATCACTGTGTCCAGTTCTGGTCAGACCCACCTTGAGCACTGTGTCCAGTTCTGGTCAGACCCACCTTGAGCACTGTGTCCAGTTCTGGTCAGACCCACCTTGAGCACTGTGTCCAGTTCTGGTCAGACCCACCTTGATCACTGTGTCCAGTTCTGGTCAGACCCACCTTGAACACTGTGTCCAGTTCTGGTTAGACCCACCTTGATCACTGTGTCCAGTTATGGTCAGACACACCTTGAGCACTGTGTCGAGTTCTGGTCAGACCCACCTTGAGCACTGTGTCCAGGTCTGGTCAGTCCCACCTTGATCACTGTGCCCAGTTCTGGTCAGTCCCACCTTGAGCACTGTGTCCAGTTCTGGTCAGACCCACCTTGAGCACTGTGTCCAGTTCTGGTCAGACCCACCTTGAGTACTGTGTCCAGTTCTGGTCAGTCCCACCTTGAGCACTGTCTCCAGTTCAGGTCAGTCCCACCTTGAGCACTGTGTCCAGTTCTGGTCAGTCCCACCTTGAGCACTGTGTCCAGTTCTGGTCAGTCCCACCTTGATCACTGTGTCCAGTTCTGGTCAGACCCACCTTGAGCACTGTGTTCAGTTCTGGTCAGTCCCACCTTGAGCACTGTCTCCAGTTCTGGTCAGTCCCACCTTGAGCACTGTCTCCAGTTCTGGTCAGTCCCACCTTGAGCACTGTGTCCAGTTCCGTTCAGTCCCGCCGTGAGCACTGTCTCCAGTTCTGGTAAGTCCCACCTTGAGCACTGTGTCCAGTTCTGGTCAGTCCCACCTTGAGCACTGGGTCCAGTTCTGGTCAGTCCCACCTTGAGCACTGTGTCCAGTTCTGGTCAGTCCCACCTTGAGCACTGTGTCCTGTTCCGGTCAGTCCCACCTTGAGCACTGTGTCCAGTTCTGGTCAGTCCCACCTTGATCACTGTGTCCAGTTCTGGTCAGTCCCACCTTGAGCACTGTGTCCAGTTCTGGTCAGACCCACTTTGAGCACTGTGTCCAGTTCTCGTCAGACCCACCTTGAGCACTGTGTTCAGTTCTGGTCAGTCCCACCTTGAGCACTGTGTCCAGTTCTGGTCAGACCCACCTTGAGCACTGTGTCCAGTTCTGGTCAGACCCACCTTGAGCACTGTGTCCAGTTCTGGTCAGTCCCACCTTGATCACTGTGTCCAGTTCTGGTCAGACCCACCTTGAGCACTGTGTCCAGTTCTGGTCAGACCCACCTTGAGCACTCTGTCCAGTTCTGGTCAGTCCCACCTTGAGCACTGTGTCCAGTTCTGGTCAGACCCACCTTTAGCACTGTGTCCAGTTCTGGTCAGACACACCTTGAGCACTGTGTCCAGTTCTGGTCAGTCCCACCTTGATCACTGTGTCCAGTTCTGGTCAGACCCACCTTGAGCACTGTGTCCAGTTCTGGTCAGACCCACCTTGAGCACTGTGTCCAGTTTTGGTCAGACCCACCTTGAGCACTGTGTCCAGTTCTGGTCAGACCCACCTTGAGCACTGTGTCCAGTTCTGGTCAGACCCACCTTGATCACTGTGTCCAGTTCTGGTCAGACCCACCTTGAGCACTGTGTCCAGTTCTGGTCAGTCCCACCTTGAGCACTGTGTCCAGTTCTGGTCAGTCCCACCTTGAGCACTGTGTCCAGTTCTGGTCAGTCCCACCTTGAGCACTGGGTCCAGTTCTGGTCAGTCCCACCTTGAGCACTGTGTCCAGTTCTGGTCCGTCCCACCTTGAGCACTGTGTCCAGTTCCGGTCAGTCCCACCTTGAGCACTGTGTCCAGTTCTGGTCAGTCCCACCTTGATCACTGTGTCCAGTTCTGGTCAGTCCCACCTTGAGCACTGTGTCCAGTTCTGGTCAGACCCACTTTGAGCACTGTGTCCAGTTCTGGTCAGACCCACCTTGAGCACTGTGTCCAGTTCTGGTCAGTCCCACCTTGAGCACTGTGTCCAGTTCTGGTCAGACCCACCTTGAGCACTGTGTCCAGTTCTGGTCAGACCCACCTTGAGCACTGTGTCCAGTTCTGGTCAGACCCACCTTGAGCACTGTGTCCAGTTCTGGTCAGACCCACCTTGAGCACTGTGTCCAGTTCTGGTCAGACCCACCGTGTGCACTGTGTCCAGTTCTGGTCAGTCCCACCTTGAGCACTGTGTCCAGTTCTGGTCAGACCGACCTTGAGCACTGTGTCCAGTTCTGGTCAGACCCACCTTGATCACTGTGTCCAGTTCTGGTCAGTCCCACCTTGAGCACTGTGTCCAGTTCTGGTCAGTCCCACCTTGAGCACTGTGTCCAGTTCTGGTTAGACCCACCTTGAGCATTGTGTCCAGTTCTGGTCAGACCCACCTTGAGCACTGTGTCCAGTTCTGGTCAGTCCCACCTTGAGCACTGTCTCCAGTTCTGGTCAGTCCCACCTTGAGCACTGTGTCCAGTTCTGGTCAATCCCACCTTGATCACTGTGTCCAGTTCTGGTCAGAACCACCTTGAGCACTGTGTCCAGTTCTGGTCAGACCCACCGTGAGCACTGTGTCCAGTTCTGGTCAGTCCCACCTTGAGCACTGTGTCCAGTTCTGGTCAGACCCACCTTGAGCACTGTGTCCAGTTCTGGTCAGATCCACCTTGAGCACTGTATCCAGTTCCGGTCAGTCCCACCTTGATCACTGTGTCCAGTTCCGGTCAGTCCCACCTTGATTACTGTGTCCAGTTCTGTTCAGTCCCACCTTGAGCACTATGCCCAGTTCTGGTCAGACCCACCTTGAGCACTGTGTCCAGTTCCGGTCAGTCCCACCTTGATCACTGTGTCCAGTTCCGGTCAGTCCCACCTTGATCACTGTGTCCAGTTCTGGTCAGTCCCACCTTGAGCACTGTGTCCAGTTCTGGTCAGTCCCACCTTGATCACTGTGTCCAGTTCTCGTCAGATCCACCTTGAGCACTGTGTCCAGTTCCGGTCAGTCCCACCTTGATCACTGTGTCCAGTTCTGGTCAGACCCACCTTGAGCACTGTGTCCAGTTCTGGTCAGTCCCACCTTGAGCACTGTGTCCAGTTCCGGTCAGTCCCACCTTGAGCACTGTGTCCAGTTCTGGTCAGACCCACCTTGAGCACTGTGTCCAGTTCTGGTCAGTCCCACCTTGAGCACTGTGTCCAGTTCTGGTCAGTCCCACATTGAGCACTGTGTCCAGTTCTGGTCAGTCCCACCTTGAGCACTGGGTCCAGTTCTGGTCAGTCCCACCTTGAGCACTGTGTCCAGTTCTGGTCAGTCCCACCTTGAGCACTGTGTCCAGTTCCGGTCAGTCCCACCTTGAGCACTGTGTCCAGTTCTGGTCAGTCCCACCTTGATCACTGTGTCCAGTTCTGGTCAGTCCCACCTTGAGCACTGTGTCCAGTTCTGGTCAGACCCACTTTGAGCACTGTGTCCAGTTCTGGTAAGACCCACCTTGAGCACTCTGTCCAGTTCTGGTCAGTCCCACCTTGAGCACTGTGTCCAGTTCTGGTCAGACCCACCTTGAGCACTGTGTCCAGTTCTGGTCAGACACACCTTGAGCACTGTGTCCAGTTCTGGTCAGTCCCACCTTGATCACTGTGTCCAGTTCTGGTCAGACCCACCTTGAGCACTGTGTCCAGTTCTGGTCAGACCCACCTTGAGCACTGTGTCCAGTTCTGGTCAGACCCACCTTGAGCACTGTGTCCAGTTCTGGTCAGACCCACCTTGAGCACTGTGTCCAGTTCTGGTCAGACCCACCTTGATCACTGTGTCCAGTTCTGGTCAGACCCACCTTGAGCACTGTGTCCAGTTCTGGTCAGTCCCACCTTGAGCACTGTGTCCAGTTCTGGTCAGTCCCACCTTGAGCACTGTGTCCAGTTCTGGTCAGTCCCACCTTGAGCACTGGGTCCAGTTCTGGTCAGTCCCACCTTGAGCACTGTGTCCAGTTCTGGTCCGTCCCACCTTGAGCACTGTGTCCAGTTCCGGTCAGCCCCACCTTGAGCACTGTGTCCAGTTCTGGTCAGTCCCACCTTGATCACTGTGTCCAGTTCTGGTCAGTCCCACCTTGAGCACTGTGTCCAGTTCTGGTCAGATCCACTTTGAGCACTGTGTCCAGTTCTGGTCAGACCCACCTTGAGCACTGTGTCCAGTTCTGGTCAGTCCCACCTTGAGCACTGTGTCCAGTTCTGGTCAGACCCACCTTGAGCACTGTGTCCAGTTCTGGTCAGACCCACCTTGAGCACTGTGTCCAGTTCTGGTCAGTCCCACCTTGATCACTGTGTCCAGTTCTGGTCAGACCCACCTTGAGCACTGTGTCCAGTTCTGGTCAGACCAACCTTGAGCACTGTGTCCAGTTCTGGTCAGACCCACCTTGAGCACTGTGTCCAGTTCTGGTCAGACCCACCTTGATCACTGTGTCCAGTTCTGGTCAGACCCACCTTGATCACTGTGTCCAGTTCTGGTTAGACCCACCTTGATCACTGTGTCCAGTTATGGTCAGACACACCATGAGCACTGTGTCCAGTTCTGGTCAGACCCACCTTGAGCACTGTGTCCAGGTCTGGTCAGTCCCACCTTGATCACTGTGCCCAGTTCTGGTCAGTCCCACCTTGAGCACTGTGCCCAGTTCTGGTCAGACCCACCTTGAGCACTGTGTCCAGTTCTGGTCAGACCCACCTTGAGTACTGTGTCCAGTTCTGGTCAGTCCCACCTTGAGCACTGTCTCCAGTTCAGGTCAGTCCCACCTTGAGCATTGTGTCCAGTTCTGGTCAGTCCCACCTTGAGCACTGTGTCCAGTTCTGGTCAGTCCCACCTTGATCACTGTGTCCAGTTCTGGTCAGACCCACCTTGAGCACTGTGTCCAGTTCTGGTCAGACCCACCTTGAGCACTGTGTCCAGTTCTGGTCAGACCCACCTTGAGCACTGTGTTCAGTTCTGGTCAGTCCACCCTTGAGCACTGTGTCCAGTTCTGGTCAGTCCCACCTTGAGCACTGTGTCCAGTTCCGGTCAGTCCCACCTTGAGCACTGTGTCCAGTTCTGGTCAGTCCCACCTTGATCACTGTGTCCAGTTCTGGTCAGTCCCACCTTGAGCACTGTGTCCAGTTCCGGTCAGTCCCACCTTGATCACTGTGTCCAGTTCTGGTCAGTCCCACCTTGATCACTGTGTCCAGTTCTGGTCAGTCCCACCATGAGCACTGTGTCCAGTTCTGGTCAGTCCCACCTTGAGCACTGTGTCCAGTTCTGGTCAGTCCCACCTTGAGCACTGTGTCCAGTTCTGGTCAGACCCACTTTGAGCACTGTGTCCAGTTCTGGTCAGTCCCACCTTGATCACTGTGTCCAGTTCTGGTCAGACCCACCTTGAGCACTGTGTCCAGTTCTGGTCAGACCCACCTTGAGCACTGTGTCCAGTTCTGGTCAGACCCACCTTGATCACTGTGTCCAGTTCTGGTTAGACCCACCTTGATCACTGTGTCCAGTTCTGGTCAGTCCCACCTTGAGCACTGTGTCCAGTTCTGGTCAGACCCAAATTGAGCACTGTGTCCAGTTCTGGTCAGACCCACCTTGAGTACTGTGTCCAGTTCTGGTCAGTCCCACCTTGAGCACTGTGTCCAGTTCTGGTCAGTCCCACCTTGATCACTGTGTCCAGTTCTGGTCAGACCCACCTTGAGCACTGTCTCCAGTTCTGGTCAGTCCCACCTTGAGCACTGTCTCCAGTTCTGGTCAGTCCCACCTTGAGCACTGTCTCCAGTTCTGGTCAGTCCCACCTTCAGCACTGTGTCCAGTTCCGGTCAGTCCCGCCGTGAGCACTGTCTCCAGTTCTGGTAAGTCCCACCTTGAGCACTGTGTCCAGTTCTGGTCAGACCCACCTTGAGCACTGTGTCCAGTTCTGGTCAGACCCACCTTGAGCACTGTGTCCAGTTCTGGTCAGTCCCACCTTGAGCACTGTGTCCAGTTCTGGTCAGTCCCACCTTGAGCACTGTCTCCAGTTCTGGTCAGTCCCACCTTGAGCACTGTGTCCAGTTCTGGTCAATCCCACCTTGATCACTGTGTCCAGTTCTGGTCAGACCCACCTTGAGCACTGTGTCCAGTTCTGGTCAGACCCACCGTGAGCACTGTGTCCAGTTCTGGTCAGTCCCACCTTGAGCACTGTGTCCAGTTCTGGTCAGACCCACCTTGAGCACTGTGTCCAGTTCTGGTCAGATCCACCTTGAGCACTGTGTCCAGTTCCGGTCAGTCCCACCTTGATCACTGTGTCCAGTTCCGGTCAGTCCCACCTTGATTACTGTGTCCAGTTCTGTTCAGTCCCACCTTGAGCACTATGTCCAGTTCTGGTCAGACCCACCTTGAGCACTGTGTCCAGTTCCGGTCAGTCACACCTTGATCACTGTGTCCAGTTCCGGTCAGTCCCACCTTGATCACTGTGTCCAGTTCTGGTCAGTCCCACCTTGAGCACTGTGTCCAGTTCTGGTCAGTCCCACCTTGATCACTGTGTCCAGTTCTCGTCAGATCCACCTTGAGCACTGTGTCCAGTTCCGGTCAGTCCCACCTTGATCACTGTGTCCAGTTCTGGTCAGACCCACCTTGAGCACTGTGTCCAGTTCTGGTCAGTCCCACCTTGAGCACTGTGTCCAGTTCCGGTCAGTCCCACCTTGAGCAATGTGTCCAGTTCTGGTCAGACCCACCTTGAGCACTGTGTCCAGTTCTGGTCAGTCACACCTTGAGCACTGTGTCCAGTTCTGGTCAGTCCCACATTGAGCACTGTGTCCAGTTCTGGTCAGTCCCACCTTGAGCACTGGGTCCAGTTCTGGTCAGTCCCACCTTGAGCACTGTATCCAGTTCTGGTCAGTCCCACCTTGAGCACTGTGTCCAGTTCCGGTCAGTACCACCTTGAGCACTGTGTCCAGTTCTGGTCAGTCCCACCTTGATCACTGTGTCCAGTTCTGGTCAGTCCCACCTTGAGCACTGTGTCCAGTTCTGGTCAGACCCACTTTGAGCACTGTGTCCAGTTCTGGTCAGACCCACCTTGAGCACTATGTCCAGTTCTGGTCAGTCCCACCTTGAGCACTGTGTCCAGTTCTGGTCAGACCCACCTTGAGCACTGTGTCCAGTTCTGGTCAGACACACCTTGAGCACTGTGTCCAGTTCTGGTCAGTCCCACCTTGATCACTGTGTCCAGTTCTGGTCAGACCCACCTTGAGCACTGTGTCCAGTTCTGGTCAGACCTACCTTGAGCACTGTGTCCAGTTCTGGTCAGACCCACCTTGAGCACTGTGTCCAGTTCTGGTCAGACCCACCTTGAGCACTGTGTCCAGTTCTGGTCAGACCCACCTTGATCACTGTGTCCAGTTCTGGTCAGACCCACCTTGAGCACTGTGTCCAGTTCTGGTCAGTCCCACCTTGAGCACTGTGTCCAGTTCTGGTCAGTCCCACCTTGAGCACTGTGTCCAGTTCAGGTCAGTCCCACCTTGAGCACTGGGTCCAGTTCTGGTCAGTCCCACCTTGAGCACTGTGTCCAGTTCTGGTCCGTCCCACCTTGAGCACTGTGTCCAGTTCCGGTCAGTCCCACCTTGAGCACTGTGTCCAGTTCTGGTCAGTCCCACCTTGATCACTGTGTCCAGTTCTGGTCAGTCCCACCTTGAGCACTGTGTCCAGTTCTGGTCAGACCCACTTTGAGCACTGTGTCCAGTTCTGGTCAGACCCACCTTGAGCACTGTGTCCAGTTCTGGTCAGTCCCACCTTGAGCACTGGGTCCAGTTCTGGTCAGACCCACCTTGAGCACTGTGTCCAGTTCTGGTCAGACCCACCTTGAGCACTGTGTCCAGTTCTGGTCAGTCCCACCTTGATCACTGTGTCCAGTTCTGGTCAGACCCACCTTGAGCACTGTGTCCAGTTCTGGTCAGACCCACCTTGAGCACTGTGTCCAGTTCTGGTCAGACCCACCTTGAGCACTGTGTCCAGTTCTGGTCAGACCCACCTTGATCACTGTGTCCAGTTCTGGTCAGACCCACCTTGAACACTGTGTCCAGTTCTGGTTAGACCCACCTTGATCACTGTGTCCAGTTATGGTCAGACACACCTTGAGCACTGTGTCGAGTTCTGGTCAGACCCACCTTGAGCACTGTGTCCAGGTCTGGTCAGTCCCACCTTGATCACTGTGCCCAGTTCTGGTCAGTCCCACCTTGAGCACTGTGTCCAGTTCTGGTCAGACCCACCTTGAGCACTGTGTCCAGTTCTGGTCAGACCCACCTTGAGTACTGTGTCCAGTTCTGGTCAGTCCCACCTTGAGCACTGTCTCCAGTTCAGGTCAGTCCCACCTTGAGCACTGTGTCCAGTTCTGGTCAGTCCCACCTTGAGCACTGTGTCCAGTTCTGGTCAGTCCCACCTTGATCACTGTGTCCAGTTCTGGTCAGACCCACCTTGAGCACTGTGTTCAGTTCTGGTCAGTCCCACCTTGAGCACTGTCTCCAGTTCTGGTCAGTCCCACCTTGAGCACTGTCTCCAGTTCTGGTCAGTCCCACCTTGAGCACTGTGTCCAGTTCCGTTCAGTCCCGCCGTGAGCACTGTCTCCAGTTCTGGTAAGTCCCACCTTGAGCACTGTGTCCAGTTCTGGTCAGTCCCACCTTGAGCACTGGGTCCAGTTCTGGTCAGTCCCACCTTGAGCACTGTGTCCAGTTCTGGTCAGTCCCACCTTGAGCACTGTGTCCTGTTCCGGTCAGTCCCACCTTGAGCACTGTGTCCAGTTCTGGTCAGTCCCACCTTGATCACTGTGTCCAGTTCTGGTCAGTCCCACCTTGAGCACTGTGTCCAGTTCTGGTCAGACCCACTTTGAGCACTGTGTCCAGTTCTCGTCAGACCCACCTTGAGCACTGTGTTCAGTTCTGGTCAGTCCCACCTTGAGCACTGTGTCCAGTTCTGGTCAGACCCACCTTGAGCACTGTGTCCAGTTCTGGTCAGACCCACCTTGAGCACTGTGTCCAGTTCTGGTCAGTCCCACCTTGATCACTGTGTCCAGTTCTGGTCAGACCCACCTTGAGCACTGTGTCCAGTTCTGGTCAGACCCACCTTGAGCACTGTGTCCAGTTCTGGTCAGACCCACCTTGAGCACTGTGTCCAGTTCTGGTCAGACCCACCTTGATCACTGTGTCCAGTTCTGGTCAGACCCACCTTGATCACTGTGTCCAGTTCTGGTTAGACCCACCTTGATCACTGTGTCCAGTTATGGTCAGACACACCTTGAGCACTGTGTCCAGTTCTGGTCAGACCCACCTTGAGCACTGTGTCCAGGTCTGGTCAGTCCCACCTTGATCACTGTGCCCAGTTCTGGTCAGTCCCACCTTGAGCACTGTGTCCAGTTCTGGTCAGATCCACCTTGAGCACTGTGTCCAGTTCTGGTCAGACCCACCTTGAGTACTGTGTCCAGTTCTGGTCAGTCCCACCTTGAGCACTGTCTCCAGTTCAGGTCAGTCCCACCTTGAGCACTGTGTCCAGTTCTGGTCAGTCCCACCTTGAGCACTGTGTCCAGTTCTGGTCAGTCCCACCTTGATCACTGTGTCCAGTTCTGGTCAGACCCACCTTGAGCACTGTGTCCAGTTCTGGTCAGTCCCACCTTGAGCACTGTGTCCAGTTCCGGTCAGTCCCACCTTGAGCAATGTGTCCAGTTCTGGTCAGACCCACCTTGAGCACTGTGTCCAGTTCTGGTCAGTCCCACCTTGAGCACTGTGTCCAGTTCTGGTCAGTCCCACATTGAGCACTGTGTCCAGTTCTGGTCAGTCCCACCTTGAGCACTGGGTCCAGTTCTGGTCAGTCCCACCTTGAGCACTGTATCCAGTTCTGGTCAGTCCCACCTTGAGCACTGTGTCCAGTTCCGGTCAGTACCACCTTGAGCACTGTGTCCAGTTCTGGTCAGTCCCACCTTGATCACTGTGTCCAGTTCTGGTCAGTCCCACCTTGAGCACTGTGTCCAGTTCTGGTCAGACCCACTTTGAGCACTGTGTCCAGTTCTGGTCAGACCCACCTTGAGCACTATGTCCAGTTCTGGTCAGTCCCACCTTGAGCACTGTGTCCAGTTCTGGTCAGACCCACCTTGAGCACTGTGTCCAGTTCTGGTCAGACACACCTTGAGCACTGTGTCCAGTTCTGGTCAGTCCCACCTTGATCACTGTGTCCAGTTCTGGTCAGACCCACCTTGAGCACTGTGTCCAGTTCTGGTCAGACCCACCTTGAGCACTGTGTCCAGTTCTGGTCAGACCCACCTTGAGCACTGTGTCCAGTTCTGGTCAGACCCACCTTGAGCACTGTGTCCAGTTCTCGTCAGACCCACCTTGATCACTGTGTCCAGTTCTGGTCAGACCCACCTTGAGCACTGTGTCCAGTTCTGGTCAATCCCACCTTGAGCACTGTGTCCAGTTCTGGTCAGTCCCACCTTGAGCACTGTGTCCAGTTCAGGTCAGTCCCACCTTGAGCACTGGGTCCAGTTCTGGTCAGTCCCACCTTGAGCACTGTGTCCAGTTCTGGTCCGTCCCACCTTGAGCACTGTGTCCAGTTCCGGTCAGTCCCACCTTGAGCACTGTGTCCAGTTCTGGTCAGTCCCACCTTGATCACTGTGTCCAGTTCTGGTCAGTCCCACCTTGAGCACTGTGTCCAGTTCTGGTCAGACCCACTTTGAGCACTGTGTCCAGTTCTGGTCAGACCCACCTTGAGCACTGTGTCCAGTTCTGGTCAGTCCCACCTTGAGCACTGTGTCCAGTTCTGGTCAGACCCACTTTGAGCACTGTGTCCAGTTCTGGTCAGACCCACCTTGAGCACTCTGTCCAGTTCTGGTCAGTCCCACCTTGAGCACTGTGTCCAGTTCTGGTCAGACCCACCTTGAGCACTGTGTCCAGTTCTGGTCAGACACACCTTGAGCACTGTGTCCAGTTCTGGTCAGTCGCACCTTGATCACTGTGTCCAGTTCTGGTCAGACCCACCTTGAGCACTGTGTCCAGTTCTGGTCAGACCCACCTTGAGCACTGTGTCCAGTTTTGGTCAGACCCACCTTGAGCACTGTGTCCAGTTCTGGTCAGACCCACCTTGAGCACTGTGTCCAGTTCTGGTCAGACCCACCTTGATCACTGTGTCCAGTTCTGGTCAGACCCACCTTGAGCACTGTGTCCAGTTCTGGTCAGTCCCACCTTGAGCACTGTGTCCAGTTCTGGTCAGTCCCACCTTGAGCACTGTGTCCAGTTCTGGTCAGTCCCACCTTGAGCACTGGGTCCAGTTCTGGTCAGTCCCACCTTGAGCACTGTGTCCAGTTCTGGTCCGTCCCACCTTGAGCACTGAGTCCAGTTCCGGTCAGTCCCACCTTGAGCACTGTGTCCAGTTCTGGTCAGTCCCACCTTGATCACTGTGTCCAGTTCTGGTCAGTCCCACCTTGAGCACTCTGTCCAGTTCTGGTCAGACCCACTTTGAGCACTGTGTCCAGTTCTGGTCAGACCCACCTTGAGCACTGTGTCCAGTTCTGGTCAGTCCCACCTTGAGCACTGTGTCCAGTTCTGGTCAGACCCACCTTGAGCACTGTGTCCAGTTCTGGTCAGACACACCTTGAGCACTGTGTCCAGTTCTGGTCAGACCCACCTTGAGCACTGTGTCCAGTTCTGGTCAGACCCACCTTGAGCATTGTGTCCAGTTCTGGTCAGACCCACCGTGAGCACTGTGTCCAGTTCTGGTCAGTCCCACCTTGAGCACTGTGTCCAGTTCTGGGCAGACCCACCTTGAGCACTGTGTCCAGTTCTGGTCAGACCCACCTTGATCACTGTGTCCAGTTCTGGTCAGTCCCACCTTGAGCACTGTGTCCAGTTCTGGTCAGTCCCACCTTGAGCACTGTGTCCAGTTCTGGTTAGACCCACCTTGAGCATTGTGTCCAGTTCTGGTCAGACCCACCTTGAGCACTGTGTCCAGTTCTGGTCAGTCCCACCTTGAGCACTGTCTCCAGTTCTGGTCAGTCCCACCTTGAGCACTGTGTCCAGTTCTGGTCAATCCCACCTTGATCACTGTGTCCAGTTCTGGTCAGAACCACCTTGAGCACTGTGTCCAGTTCTGGTCAGACCCACCGTGAGCACTGTGTCCAGTTCTGGTCAGTCCCACCTTGAGCACTGTGTCCAGTTCTGGTCAGACCCACCTTGAGCACTGTGTCCAGTTCTGGTCAGATCCACCTTGAGCACTGTATCCAGTTCCGGTCAGTCCCACCTTGATCACTGTGTCCAGTTCCGGTCAGTCCCACCTTGATTACTGTGTCCAGTTCTGTTCAGTCCCACCTTGAGCACTATGTCCAGTTCTGGTCAGACCCAACTTGAGCACTGTGTCCAGTTCTGGTCAGTCCCACCTTGATCACTGTGTCCAGTTCTCGTCAGATCCACCTTGAGCACTGTGTCCAGTTCCGGGCAGTCCCACCTTGATCACTGTGTCCAGTTCTGGTCAGACCCACCTTGAGCACTGTGTCAAGTTCTGGTCAGTCCCACCTTGAGCACTGTGTCCAGTTCCGGTCAGTCCCACCTTGAGCACTGTGACCAGTTCTGGTCAGACCCACCTTGAGCACTGTGTCCAGTTCTGGTCAGTCCCACCTTGAGCACTGTGTCCAGTTCTGGTCAGTCCCACATTGAGCACTGTGTCCAGTTCTGGTCAGTCCCACCTTGAGCACTGGGTCCAGTTCTGGTCAGTCCCACCTTGAGCACTGTGTCCAGTTCTGGTCAGTCCCACCTTGAGCACTGTGTCCAGTTCCGGTCAGTCCCACCTTGAGCACTGTGTCCAGTTCTGGTCAGTCCCACCTTGATCACTGTGTCCAGTTCTGGTCAGTCCCACCTTGAGCACTGTGTCCAGTTCTGGTCAGACCCACTTTGAGCACTGTGTCCAGTTCTGGTAAGACCCACCTTGAGCACTCTGTCCAGTTCTGGTCTGTCCCACCTTGAGCACTGTGTCCAGTTCTAGTCAGACCCACCTTGAGCACTGTGTCCAGTTCTGGTCAGACACACCTTGAGCACTGTGTCCAGTTCTGGTCAGTCCCACCTTGATCACTGTGTCCAGTTCTGGTCAGACCCACCTTGAGCACTGTGTCCAGTTCTGGTCAGACCCACCTTGAGCACTGTGTCCAGTTCTGGTCAGACCCACCTTGAGCACTGTGTCCAGTTCTGGTCAGACCCACCTTGAGCACTGTGTCCAGTTCTGGTCAGACCCACCTTGATCACTGTGTCCAGTTCTGGTCAGACCCACCTTGAGCACTGTGTCCAGTTCTGGTCAGTCCCACCATGAGCACTGTGTCCAGTTCTGGTCAGTCCCACCTTGAGCACTGTGTCCAGTTCTGGTCAGTCCCACCTTGAGCACTGGGTCCAGTTCTGGTCAGTCCCACCTTGAGCACTGTGTCCAGTTCTGGTCCGTCCCACCTTGAGCACTGTGTCCAGTTCCGGTCAGCCCCACCTTGAGCACTGTGTCCAGTTCTGGTCAGTCCCACCTTGAGCACTGTGTCCAGTTCCGGTCAGACCCACCTTGAGCACTGTGTCCAGTTCCGGTCAGCCCCACCTTGAGCACTGTGTCCAGTTCTGGTCCGTCCCACCTTGAGCACTGTGTCCAGTTCCGGTCAGACCCACCTTGAGCACTGTGTCCAGTTCTGGTCAGTCCCACCTTGATCACTGTGTCCAGTTCTGGTCAGACCCACCTTGAGCACTGTGTCCAGTTCTGGTCAGACCCACCTTGAGCACTGTGTCCAGTTCTGGTCAGTCCCACCTTGAGCACTGTGTCCCGTTCTGGTCAGACCCACTTTGAGCACTGTGTCCAGTTCTGGTCAGACCCACCTTGAGCACTGTGTCCAGTTCTGGTCAGTCCCACCTTGAGCACTGTGTCCAGTTCTGGTCAGACCCACCTTGAGCACTGTGTCCAGTTCTGGTCAGACCCACCTTGAGCACTGTGTCCAGTTCTGGTCAGTCCCACCTTGATCACTGTGTCCAGTTCTGGTCAGACCCACCTTGAGCACTGTGTCCAGTTCTGGTCAGACCCACCTTGAGCACTGTGTCCAGTTCTGGTCAGACCCACCTTGAGCACTGTGTCCAGTTCTGGTCAGACCCACCTTGATCACTGTGTCCAGTTCTGGTCAGACCCACCTTGAACACTGTGTCCAGTTCTGGTTAGACCCACCTTGATCACTGTGTCCAGTTATGGTCAGACACACCTTGAGCACTGTGTCCAGTTCTGGTCAGACCCACCTTGAGCACTGTGTCCAGGTCTGGTCAGTCCCACCTTGATCACTGTGCCCAGTTCTGGTCAGTCCCACCTTGAGCACTGTGTCCAGTTCTGGTCAGACCCACCTTGAGCACTGTGTCCAGTTCTGGTCAGACCCACCTTGAGTACTGTGTCCAGTTCTGGTCAGTCCCACCTTGAGCACTGTCTCCAGTTCAGGTTAGTCCCACCTTGAGCACTGTGTCCAGTTCTGGTCAGTCCCACCTTGAGCACTGTGTCCAGTTCTGGTCAGTCCCACCTTGATCACTGTGTCCAGTTCTGGTCAGACCCACCTTGAGCACTGTGTTCAGTTCTGGTCAGTCCCACCTTGAGCACTGTCTCCAGTTCTGGTCAGTCCCACCTTGAGCACTGTCTCCAGTTCTGGTCAGTCCCACCTTGAGCACTGTGTCCAGTTCCGTTCAGTCCCGCCGTGAGCACTGTCTCCAGTTCTGGTAAGTCCCACCTTGAGCACTGTGTCCAGTTCTGGTCAGTCCCACCTTGAGCACTGGGTCCAGTTCCGGTCAGTCCCACCTTGAGCACTGTGTCCAGTTCTGGTCAGTCCCACCTTGAGCACTGTGTCCAGTTCTGGTCAGTCCCACCTGGAGCACTGTGTCCAGTTCTGGTCAGTCCCACCTTGATCACTGTGTCCAGTTCTGGTCAGTCCCACCTTGAGCACTGTGTCCAGTTTTGGTCAGACCCACTTTGAGCACTGTGTCCAGTTCTGGTCAGACCCACCTTGAGCACTGTGTTCAGTTCTGGTCAGTCCCACCTTGAGCACTGTGTCCAGTTCTGGTCAGACCCACCTTGAGCACTGTGTCCAGTTCTGGTCAGACCCACCTTGAGCACTGTGTCCAGTTCTGGTCAGTCCCACCTTGATCACTGTGTCCAGTTCTGGTCAGACCCACCTTGAGCACTGTGTCCAGTTCTGGTCAGACCCACCTTGAGCACTGTGTCCAGTTCTGGTCAGACCCACCTTGAGCACTGTGTCCAGTTCTGGTCAGACCCACCTTGATCACTGTGTCCAGTTCTGGTCAGACCCACCTTGATCACTGTGTCCAGTTCTGGTTAGACCCACCTTGATCACTGTGTCCAGTTATGGTCAGACACACCTTGAGCACTGTGTCCAGTTCTGGTCAGACCCACCTTGAGCACTGTGTCCAGGTCTGGTCAGTCCCACCTTGATCACTGTGCCCAGTTCTGGTCAGTCCCACCTTGAGCACTGTGTCCAGTTCTGGTCAGATCCACCTTGAGCACTGTGTCCAGTTCTGGTCAGACCCACCTTGAGTACTGTGTCCAGTTCTGGTCAGTCCCACCTTGAGCACTGTCTCCAGTTCAGGTCAGTCCCACCTTGAGCACTGTGTCCAGTTCTGGTCAGTCCCACCTTGAGCACTGTGTCCAGTTCTGGTCAGTCCCACCTTGATCACTGTGTCCAGTTCTGGTCAGACCCACCTTGAGCACTGTGTCCAGTTCTGGTCAGTCCCACCTTGAGCACTGTGTCCAGTTCCGGTCAGTCCCACCTTGAGCAATGTGTCCAGTTCTGGTCAGACCCACCTTGAGCACTGTGTCCAGTTCTGCTCAGTCCCACCTTGAGCACTGTGTCCAGTTCTGGTCAGTCCCACATTGAGCACTGTGTCCAGTTCTGGTCAGTCCCACCTTGAGCACTGGGTCCAGTTCTGGTCAGTCCCACCTTGAGCACTGTATCCAGTTCTGGTCAGTCCCACCTTGAGCACTGTGTCCAGTTCCGGTCAGTACCACCTTGAGCACTGTGTCCAGTTCTGGTCAGTCCCACCTTGATCACTGTGTCCAGTTCTGGTCAGTCCCACCTTGAGCACTGTGTCCAGTTCTGGTCAGACCCACTTTGAGCACTGTGTCCAGTTCTGGTCAGACCCACATTGAGCACTATGTCCAGTTCTGGTCAGTCCCACCTTGAGCACTGTGTCCAGTTCTGGTCAGACCCACCTTGAGCACTGTGTCCAGTTCTGGTCAGACACACCTTGAGCACTGTGTCCAGTTCTGGTCAGTCCCACCTTGATCACTGTGTCCAGTTCTGGTCAGACCCACCTTGAGCACTGTGTCCAGTTCTGGTCAGACCCACCTTGAGCACTGTGTCCAGTTCTGGTCAGACCCACCTTGAGCACTGTGTCCAGTTCTGGTCAGACCCACCTTGAGCACTGTGTCCAGTTCTGGTCAGACCCACCTTGATCACTGTGTCCAGTTCTGGTCAGACCCACCTTGAGCACTGTGTCCAGTTCTGGTCAGTCCCACCTTGAGCACTGTGTCCAGTTCTGGTCAGTCCCACCTTGAGCACTGTGTCCAGTTCAGGTCAGTCCCACCTTGAGCACTGGGTCCAGTTCTGGTCAGTCCCACCTTGAGCACTGTGTCCAGTTCTGGTCCGTCCCACCTTGAGCACTGTGTCCAGTTCCGGTCAGTCCCACCTTGAGCACTGTGTCCAGTTCTGGTCAGTCCCACCTTGATCACTGTGTCCAGTTCTGGTCAGTCCCACCTTGAGCACTGTGTCCAGTTCTGGTCAGACCCACTTTGAGCACTGTGTCCAGTTCTGGTCAGACCCACCTTGAGCACTGTGTCCAGTTCTGGTCAGTCCCACCTTGAGCACTGGGTCCAGTTCTGGTCAGACCCACCTTGAGCACTGTGTCCAGTTCTGGTCAGACCCACCTTGAGCACTGTGTCCAGTTCTGGTCAGTCCCACCTTGATCACTGTGTCCAGTTCTGGTTAGACCCACCTTGATCACTGTGTCCAGTTCTGGTCAGTCCCACCTTGAGCACTGTGTCCAGTTCTGGTCAGACCCAAATTGAGCACTGTGTCCAGTTCTGGTCAGACCCACCTTGAGTACTGTGTCCAGTTCTGGTCAGTCCCACCTTGAGCACTGTGTCCAGTTCTGGTCAGTCCCACCTTGATCACTGTGTCCAGTTCTGGTCAGACCCACCTTGAGCACTGTCTCCAGTTCTGGTCAGTCCCACCTTGAGCACTGTCTCCAGTTCTGGTCAGTCCCACCTTGAGCACTGTCTCCAGTTCTGGTCAGTCCCACCTTCAGCACTGTGTCCAGTTCCGGTCAGTCCCGCCGTGAGCACTGTCTCCAGTTCTGGTAAGTCCCACCTTGAGCACTGTGTCCAGTTCTGGTCAGACCCACCTTGAGCACTGTGTCCAGTTCTGGTCAGACCCACCTTGAGCACTGTGTCCAGTTCTGGTCAGTCCCACCTTGAGCACTGTGTCCAGTTCTGGTCAGTCCCACCTTGAGCACTGTCTCCAGTTCTGGTCAGTCCCACCTTGAGCACTGTGTCCAGTTCTGGTCAATCCCACCTTGATCACTGTGTCCAGTTCTGGTCAGACCCACCTTGAGCACTGTGTCCAGTTCTGGTCAGACCCACCGTGAGCACTGTGTCCAGTTCTGGTCAGTCCCACCTTGAGCACTGTGTCCAGTTCTGGTCAGACCCACCTTGAGCACTGTGTCCAGTTCTGGTCAGATCCACCTTGAGCACTGTGTCCAGTTCCGGTCAGTCCCACCTTGATCACTGTGTCCAGTTCCGGTCAGTCCCACCTTGATTACTGTGTCCAGTTCTGTTCAGTCCCACCTTGAGCACTATGTCCAGTTCTGGTCAGACCCACCTTGAGCACTGTGTCCAGTTCCGGTCAGTCACACCTTGATCACTGTGTCCAGTTCCGGTCAGTCCCACCTTGATCACTGTGTCCAGTTCTGGTCAGTCCCACCTTGAGCACTGTGTCCAGTTCTGGTCAGTCCCACCTTGATCACTGTGTCCAGTTCTCGTCAGATCCACCTTGAGCACTGTGTCCAGTTCCGGTCAGTCCCACCTTGATCACTGTGTCCAGTTCTGGTCAGACCCACCTTGAGCACTGTGTCCAGTTCTGGTCAGTCCCACCTTGAGCACTGTGTCCAGTTCCGGTCAGTCCCACCTTGAGCAATGTGTCCAGTTCTGGTCAGACCCACCTTGAGCACTGTGTCCAGTTCTGGTCAGTCACACCTTGAGCACTGTGTCCAGTTCTGGTCAGTCCCACATTGAGCACTGTGTCCAGTTCTGGTCAGTCCCACCTTGAGCACTGGGTCCAGTTCTGGTCAGTCCCACCTTGAGCACTGTATCCAGTTCTGGTCAGTCCCACCTTGAGCACTGTGTCCAGTTCCGGTCAGTACCACCTTGAGCACTGTGTCCAGTTCTGGTCAGTCCCACCTTGATCACTGTGTCCAGTTCTGGTCAGTCCCACCTTGAGCACTGTGTCCAGTTCTGGTCAGACCCACTTTGAGCACTGTGTCCAGTTCTGGTCAGACCCACCTTGAGCACTATGTCCAGTTCTGGTCAGTCCCACCTTGAGCACTGTGTCCAGTTCTGGTCAGACCCACCTTGAGCACTGTGTCCAGTTCTGGTCAGACACACCTTGAGCACTGTGTCCAGTTCTGGTCAGTCCCACCTTGATCACTGTGTCCAGTTCTGGTCAGACCCACCTTGAGCACTGTGTCCAGTTCTGGTCAGACCCACCTTGAGCACTGTGTCCAGTTCTGGTCAGACCCACCTTGAGCACTGTGTCCAGTTCTGGTCAGACCCACCTTGAGCACTGTGTCCAGTTCTGGTCAGACCCACCTTGATCACTGTGTCCAGTTCTGGTCAGACCCACCTTGAGCACTGTGTCCAGTTCTGGTCAGTCCCACCTTGAGCACTGTGTCCAGTTCTGGTCAGTCCCACCTTGAGCACTGTGTCCAGTTCAGGTCAGTCCCACCTTGAGCACTGGGTCCAGTTCTGGTCAGTCCCACCTTGAGCACTGTGTCCAGTTCTGGTCCGTCCCACCTTGAGCACTGTGTCCAGTTCCGGTCAGTCCCACCTTGAGCACTGTGTCCAGTTCTGGTCAGTCCCACCTTGATCACTGTGTCCAGTTCTGGTCAGTCCCACCTTGAGCACTGTGTCCAGTTCTGGTCAGACCCACTTTGAGCACTGTGTCCAGTTCTGGTCAGACCCACCTTGAGCACTGTGTCCAGTTCTGGTCAGTCCCACCTTGAGCACTGGGTCCAGTTCTGGTCAGACCCACCTTGAGCACTGTGTCCAGTTCTGGTCAGACCCACCTTGAGCACTGTGTCCAGTTCTGGTCAGTCCCACCTTGATCACTGTGTCCAGTTCTGGTCAGACCCACCTTGAGCACTGTGTCCAGTTCTGGTCAGACCCACCTTGAGCACTGTGTCCAGTTCTGGTCAGACCCACCTTGAGCACTGTGTCCAGTTCTGGTCAGACCCACCTTGATCACTGTGTCCAGTTCTGGTCAGACCCACCTTGAACACTGTGTCCAGTTCTGGTTAGACCCACCTTGATCACTGTGTCCAGTTATGGTCAGACACACCTTGAGCACTGTGTCGAGTTCTGGTCAGACCCACCTTGAGCACTGTGTCCAGGTCTGGTCAGTCCCACCTTGATCACTGTGCCCAGTTCTGGTCAGTCCCACCTTGAGCACTGTGTCCAGTTCTGGTCAGACCCACCTTGAGCACTGTGTCCAGTTCTGGTCAGACCCACCTTGAGTACTGTGTCCAGTTCTGGTCAGTCCCACCTTGAGCACTGTCTCCAGTTCAGGTCAGTCCCACCTTGAGCACTGTGTCCAGTTCTGGTCAGTCCCACCTTGAGCACTGTGTCCAGTTCTGGTCAGTCCCACCTTGATCACTGTGTCCAGTTCTGGTCAGACCCACCTTGAGCACTGTGTTCAGTTCTGGTCAGTCCCACCTTGAGCACTGTCTCCAGTTCTGGTCAGTCCCACCTTGAGCACTGTCTCCAGTTCTGGTCAGTCCCACCTTGAGCACTGTGTCCAGTTCCGTTCAGTCCCGCCGTGAGCACTGTCTCCAGTTCTGGTAAGTCCCACCTTGAGCACTGTGTCCAGTTCTGGTCAGTCCCACCTTGAGCACTGGGTCCAGTTCTGGTCAGTCCCACCTTGAGCACTGTGTCCAGTTCTGGTCAGTCCCACCTTGAGCACTGTGTCCTGTTCCGGTCAGTCCCACCTTGAGCACTGTGTCCAGTTCTGGTCAGTCCCACCTTGATCACTGTGTCCAGTTCTGGTCAGTCCCACCTTGAGCACTGTGTCCAGTTCTGGTCAGACCCACTTTGAGCACTGTGTCCAGTTCTCGTCAGACCCACCTTGAGCACTGTGTTCAGTTCTGGTCAGTCCCACCTTGAGCACTGTGTCCAGTTCTGGTCAGACCCACCTTGAGCACTGTGTCCAGTTCTGGTCAGACCCACCTTGAGCACTGTGTCCAGTTCTGGTCAGTCCCACCTTGATCACTGTGTCCAGTTCTGGTCAGACCCACCTTGAGCACTGTGTCCAGTTCTGGTCAGACCCACCTTGAGCACTGTGTCCAGTTCTGGTCAGACCCACCTTGAGCACTGTGTCCAGTTCTGGTCAGACCCACCTTGATCACTGTGTCCAGTTCTGGTCAGACCCACCTTGATCACTGTGTCCAGTTCTGGTTAGACCCACCTTGATCACTGTGTCCAGTTATGGTCAGACACACCTTGAGCACTGTGTCCAGTTCTGGTCAGACCCACCTTGAGCACTGTGTCCAGGTCTGGTCAGTCCCACCTTGATCACTGTGCCCAGTTCTGGTCAGTCCCACCTTGAGCACTGTGTCCAGTTCTGGTCAGATCCACCTTGAGCACTGTGTCCAGTTCTGGTCAGACCCACCTTGAGTACTGTGTCCAGTTCTGGTCAGTCCCACCTTGAGCACTGTCTCCAGTTCAGGTCAGTCCCACCTTGAGCACTGTGTCCAGTTCTGGTCAGTCCCACCTTGAGCACTGTGTCCAGTTCTGGTCAGTCCCACCTTGATCACTGTGTCCAGTTCTGGTCAGACCCACCTTGAGCACTGTGTCCAGTTCTGGTCAGTCCCACCTTGAGCACTGTGTCCAGTTCCGGTCAGTCCCACCTTGAGCAATGTGTCCAGTTCTGGTCAGACCCACCTTGAGCACTGTGTCCAGTTCTGGTCAGTCCCACCTTGAGCACTGTGTCCAGTTCTGGTCAGTCCCACATTGAGCACTGTGTCCAGTTCTGGTCAGTCCCACCTTGAGCACTGGGTCCAGTTCTGGTCAGTCCCACCTTGAGCACTGTATCCAGTTCTGGTCAGTCCCACCTTGAGCACTGTGTCCAGTTCCGGTCAGTACCACCTTGAGCACTGTGTCCAGTTCTGGTCAGTCCCACCTTGATCACTGTGTCCAGTTCTGGTCAGTCCCACCTTGAGCACTGTGTCCAGTTCTGGTCAGACCCACTTTGAGCACTGTGTCCAGTTCTGGTCAGACCCACCTTGAGCACTATGTCCAGTTCTGGTCAGTCCCACCTTGAGCACTGTGTCCAGTTCTGGTCAGACCCACCTTGAGCACTGTGTCCAGTTCTGGTCAGACACACCTTGAGCACTGTGTCCAGTTCTGGTCAGTCCCACCTTGATCACTGTGTCCAGTTCTGGTCAGACCCACCTTGAGCACTGTGTCCAGTTCTGGTCAGACCCACCTTGAGCACTGTGTCCAGTTCTGGTCAGACCCACCTTGAGCACTGTGTCCAGTTCTGGTCAGACCCACCTTGAGCACTGTGTCCAGTTCTCGTCAGACCCACCTTGATCACTGTGTCCAGTTCTGGTCAGACCCACCTTGAGCACTGTGTCCAGTTCTGGTCAATCCCACCTTGAGCACTGTGTCCAGTTCTGGTCAGTCCCACCTTGAGCACTGTGTCCAGTTCAGGTCAGTCCCACCTTGAGCACTGGGTCCAGTTCTGGTCAGTCCCACCTTGAGCACTGTGTCCAGTTCTGGTCCGTCCCACCTTGAGCACTGTGTCCAGTTCCGGTCAGTCCCACCTTGAGCACTGTGTCCAGTTCTGGTCAGTCCCACCTTGATCACTGTGTCCAGTTCTGGTCAGTCCCACCTTGAGCACTGTGTCCAGTTCTGGTCAGACCCACTTTGAGCACTGTGTCCAGTTCTGGTCAGACCCACCTTGAGCACTGTGTCCAGTTCTGGTCAGTCCCACCTTGAGCACTGTGTCCAGTTCTGGTCAGACCCACTTTGAGCACTGTGTCCAGTTCTGGTCAGACCCACCTTGAGCACTCTGTCCAGTTCTGGTCAGTCCCACCTTGAGCACTGTGTCCAGTTCTGGTCAGACCCACCTTGAGCACTGTGTCCAGTTCTGGTCAGACACACCTTGAGCACTGTGTCCAGTTCTGGTCAGTCGCACCTTGATCACTGTGTCCAGTTCTGGTCAGACCCACCTTGAGCACTGTGTCCAGTTCTGGTCAGACCCACCTTGAGCACTGTGTCCAGTTTTGGTCAGACCCACCTTGAGCACTGTGTCCAGTTCTGGTCAGACCCACCTTGAGCACTGTGTCCAGTTCTGGTCAGACCCACCTTGATCACTGTGTCCAGTTCTGGTCAGACCCACCTTGAGCACTGTGTCCAGTTCTGGTCAGTCCCACCTTGAGCACTGTGTCCAGTTCTGGTCAGTCCCACCTTGAGCACTGTGTCCAGTTCTGGTCAGTCCCACCTTGAGCACTGGGTCCAGTTCTGGTCAGTCCCACCTTGAGCACTGTGTCCAGTTCTGGTCCGTCCCACCTTGAGCACTGAGTCCAGTTCCGGTCAGTCCCACCTTGAGCACTGTGTCCAGTTCTGGTCAGTCCCACCTTGATCACTGTGTCCAGTTCTGGTCAGTCCCACCTTGAGCACTCTGTCCAGTTCTGGTCAGACCCACTTTGAGCACTGTGTCCAGTTCTGGTCAGACCCACCTTGAGCACTGTGTCCAGTTCTGGTCAGTCCCACCTTGAGCACTGTGTCCAGTTCTGGTCAGACCCACCTTGAGCACTGTGTCCAGTTCTGGTCAGACACACCTTGAGCACTGTGTCCAGTTCTGGTCAGACCCACCTTGAGCACTGTGTCCAGTTCTGGTCAGACCCACCTTGAGCATTGTGTCCAGTTCTGGTCAGACCCACCGTGAGCACTGTGTCCAGTTCTGGTCAGTCCCACCTTGAGCACTGTGTCCAGTTCTGGGCAGACCCACCTTGAGCACTGTGTCCAGTTCTGGTCAGACCCACCTTGATCACTGTGTCCAGTTCTGGTCAGTCCCACCTTGAGCACTGTGTCCAGTTCTGGTCAGTCCCACCTTGAGCACTGTGTCCAGTTCTGGTTAGACCCACCTTGAGCATTGTGTCCAGTTCTGGTCAGACCCACCTTGAGCACTGTGTCCAGTTCTGGTCAGTCCCACCTTGAGCACTGTCTCCAGTTCTGGTCAGTCCCACCTTGAGCACTGTGTCCAGTTCTGGTCAATCCCACCTTGATCACTGTGTCCAGTTCTGGTCAGAACCACCTTGAGCACTGTGTCCAGTTCTGGTCAGACCCACCGTGAGCACTGTGTCCAGTTCTGGTCAGTCCCACCTTGAGCACTGTGTCCAGTTCTGGTCAGACCCACCTTGAGCACTGTGTCCAGTTCTGGTCAGATCCACCTTGAGCACTGTATCCAGTTCCGGTCAGTCCCACCTTGATCACTGTGTCCAGTTCCGGTCAGTCCCACCTTGATTACTGTGTCCAGTTCTGTTCAGTCCCACCTTGAGCACTATGTCCAGTTCTGGTCAGACCCAACTTGAGCACTGTGTCCAGTTCCGGTCAGTCCAACCTTGATCACTGTGTCCAGTTCCGGTCAGTCCCACCTTGATCACTGTGTCCAGTTCTGGTCAGTCCCACCTTGAGCACTGTGTCCAGTTCTGGTCAGTCCCACCTTGATCACTGTGTCCAGTTCTCGTCAGATCCACCTTGAGCACTGTGTCCAGTTCCGGTCAGTCCCACCTTGATCACTGTGTCCAGTTCTGGTCAGACCCACCTTGAGCACTGTGTCAAGTTCTGGTCAGTCCCACCTTGAGCACTGTGTCCAGTTCCGGTCAGTCCCACCTTGAGCACTGTGACCAGTTCTGGTCAGACCCACCTTGAGCACTGTGTCCAGTTCTGGTCAGTCCCACCTTGAGCACTGTGTCCAGTTCTGGTCAGTCCCACATTGAGCACTGTGTCCAGTTCTGGTCAGTCCCACCTTGAGCACTGGGTCCAGTTCTGGTCAGTCCCACCTTGAGCACTGTGTCCAGTTCTGGTCAGTCCCACCTTGAGCACTGTGTCCAGTTCCGGTCAGTCCCACCTTGAGCACTGTGTCCAGTTCTGGTCAGTCCCACCTTGATCACTGTGTCCAGTTCTGGTCAGTCCCACCTTGAGCACTGTGTCCAGTTCTGGTCAGACCCACTTTGAGCACTGTGTCCAGTTCTGGTAAGACCCACCTTGAGCACTCTGTCCAGTTCTGGTCAGTCCCACCTTGAGCACTGTGTCCAGTTCTAGTCAGACCCACCTTGAGCACTGTGTCCAGTTCTGGTCAGACACACCTTGAGCACTGTGTCCAGTTCTGGTCAGTCCCACCTTGATCACTGTGTCCAGTTCTGGTCAGACCCA
Organism: Somniosus microcephalus; assembly: GCF_052327205.1. Lineage (NCBI taxonomy): Eukaryota > Metazoa > Chordata > Chondrichthyes > Squaliformes > Somniosidae > Somniosus > Somniosus microcephalus. Next base: position 1,962,389 of record NC_140989.1, on the reverse strand, counting down.
CCTTGAGCACTGTGTCCAGTTCTGGTCAGACCCACCTTGAGCACTGTGTCCAGTTCTGGTCAGACCCACCTTGAGCACTGTGTCCAGTTCTGGTCAGACCCACCTTGAGCACTGTGTCCAGTTCTGGTCAGACCCACCTTGATCACTGTGTCCAGTTCTGGTCAGACCCACCTTGAGCACTGTGTCCAGTTCTGGTCAGTCCCACCATGAGCACTGTGTCCAGTTCTGGTCAGTCCCACCTTGAGCACTGTGTCCAGTTCTGGTCAGTCCCACCTTGAGCACTGGGTCCAGTTCTGGTCAGTCCCACCTTGAGCACTGTGTCCAGTTCTGGTCCGTCCCACCTTGAGCACTGTGTCCAGTTCCGGTCAGCCCCACCTTGAGCACTGTGTCCAGTTCTGGTCAGTCCCACCTTGAGCACTGTGTCCAGTTCCGGTCAGACCCACCTTGAGCACTGTGTCCAGTTCCGGTCAGCCCCACCTTGAGCACTGTGTCCAGTTCTGGTCCGTCCCACCTTGAGCACTGTGTCCAGTTCCGGTCAGACCCACCTTGAGCACTGTGTCCAGTTCTGGTCAGTCCCACCTTGATCACTGTGTCCAGTTCTGGTCAGACCCACCTTGAGCACTGTGTCCAGTTCTGGTCAGACCCACCTTGAGCACTGTGTCCAGTTCTGGTCAGTCCCACCTTGAGCACTGTGTCCAGTTCTGGTCAGACCCACTTTGAGCACTGTGTCCAGTTCTGGTCAGACCCACCTTGAGCACTGTGTCCAGTTCTGGTCAGTCCCACCTTGAGCACTGTGTCCAGTTCTGGTCAGACCCACCTTGAGCACTGTGTCCAGTTCTGGTCAGACCCACCTTGAGCACTGTGTCCAGTTCTGGTCAGTCCCACCTTGATCACTGTGTCCAGTTCTGGTCAGACCCACCTTGAGCACTGTGTCCAGTTCTGGTCAGACCCACCTTGAGCACTGTGTCCAGTTCTGGTCAGACCCACCTTGAGCACTGTGTCCAGTTCTGGTCAGACCCACCTTGATCACTGTGTCCAGTTCTGGTCAGACCCACCTTGAACACTGTGTCCAGTTCTGGTTAGACCCACCTTGATCACTGTGTCCAGTTATGGTCAGACACACCTTGAGCACTGTGTCCAGTTCTGGTCAGACCCACCTTGAGCACTGTGTCCAGGTCTGGTCAGTCCCACCTTGATCACTGTGCCCAGTTCTGGTCAGTCCCACCTTGAGCACTGTGTCCAGTTCTGGTCAGACCCACCTTGAGCACTGTGTCCAGTTCTGGTCAGACCCACCTTGAGTACTGTGTCCAGTTCTGGTCAGTCCCACCTTGAGCACTGTCTCCAGTTCAGGTCAGTCCCACCTTGAGCACTGTGTCCAGTTCTGGTCAGTCCCACCTTGAGCACTGTGTCCAGTTCTGGTCAGTCCCACCTTGATCACTGTGTCCAGTTCTGGTCAGACCCACCTTGAGCACTGTGTTCAGTTCTGGTCAGTCCCACCTTGAGCACTGTCTCCAGTTCTGGTCAGTCCCACCTTGAGCACTGTCTCCAGTTCTGGTCAGTCCCACCTTGAGCACTGTGTCCAGTTCCGTTCAGTCCCGCCGTGAGCACTGTCTCCAGTTCTGGTAAGTCCCACCTTGAGCACTGTGTCCAGTTCTGGTCAGTCCCACCTTGAGCACTGGGTCCAGTTCTGGTCAGTCCCACCTTGAGCACTGTGTCCAGTTCTGGTCAGTCCCACCTTGAGCACTGTGTCCAGTTCTGGTCAGTCCCACCTTGAGCACTGTGTCCAGTTCTGGTCAGTCCCACCTTGATCACTGTGTCCAGTTCTGGTCAGTCCCACCTTGAGCACTGTGTCCAGTTTTGGTCAGACCCACTTTGAGCACTGTGTCCAGTTCTGGTCAGACCCACCTTGAGCACTGTGTTCAGTTCTGGTCAGTCCCACCTTGAGCACTGTGTCCAGTTCTGGTCAGACCCACCTTGAGCACTGTGTCCAGTTCTGGTCAGACCCACCTTGAGCACTGTGTCCAGTTCTGGTCAGTCCCACCTTGATCACTGTGTCCAGTTCTGGTCAGACCCACCTTGAGCACTGTGTCCAGTTCTGGTCAGACCCACCTTGAGCACTGTGTCCAGTTCTGGTCAGACCCACCTTGAGCACTGTGTCCAGTTCTGGTCAGACCCACCTTGATCACTGTGTCCAGTTCTGGTCAGACCCACCTTGATCACTGTGTCCAGTTCTGGTTAGACCCACCTTGATCACTGTGTCCAGTTATGGTCAGACACACCTTGAGCACTGTGTCCAGTTCTGGTCAGACCCACCTTGAGCACTGTGTCCAGGTCTGGTCAGTCCCACCTTGATCACTGTGCCCAGTTCTGGTCAGTCCCACCTTGAGCACTGTGTCCAGTTCTGGTCAGATCCACCTTGAGCACTGTGTCCAGTTCTGGTCAGACCCACCTTGAGTACTGTGTCCAGTTCTGGTCAGTCCCACCTTGAGCACTGTCTCCAGTTCAGGTCAGTCCCACCTTGAGCACTGTGTCCAGTTCTGGTCAGTCCCACCTTGAGCACTGTGTCCAGTTCTGGTCAGTCCCACCTTGATCACTGTGTCCAGTTCTGGTCAGACCCACCTTGAGCACTGTGTCCAGTTCTGGTCAGTCCCACCTTGAGCACTGTGTCCAGTTCCGGTCAGTCCCACCTTGAGCAATGTGTCCAGTTCTGGTCAGACCCACCTTGAGCACTGTGTCCAGTTCTGGTCAGTCCCACCTTGAGCACTGTGTCCAGTTCTGGTCAGTCCCACATTGAGCACTGTGTCCAGTTCTGGTCAGTCCCACCTTGAGCACTGGGTCCAGTTCTGGTCAGTCCCACCTTGAGCACTGTATCCAGTTCTGGTCAGTCCCACCTTGAGCACTGTGTCCAGTTCCGGTCAGTACCACCTTGAGCACTGTGTCCAGTTCTGGTCAGTCCCACCTTGATCACTGTGTCCAGTTCTGGTCAGTCCCACCTTGAGCACTGTGTCCAGTTCTGGTCAGACCCACTTTGAGCACTGTGTCCAGTTCTGGTCAGACCCACATTGAGCACTATGTCCAGTTCTGGTCAGTCCCACCTTGAGCACTGTGTCCAGTTCTGGTCAGACCCACCTTGAGCACTGTGTCCAGTTCTGGTCAGACACACCTTGAGCACTGTGTCCAGTTCTGGTCAGTCCCACCTTGATCACTGTGTCCAGTTCTGGTCAGACCCACCTTGAGCACTGTGTCCAGTTCTGGTCAGACCCACCTTGAGCACTGTGTCCAGTTCTGGTCAGACCCACCTTGAGCACTGTGTCCAGTTCTGGTCAGACCCACCTTGAGCACTGTGTCCAGTTCTGGTCAGACCCACCTTGATCACTGTGTCCAGTTCTGGTCAGACCCACCTTGAGCACTGTGTCCAGTTCTGGTCAGTCCCACCTTGAGCACTGTGTCCAGTTCTGGTCAGTCCCACCTTGAGCACTGTGTCCAGTTCAGGTCAGTCCCACCTTGAGCACTGGGTCCAGTTCTGGTCAGTCCCACCTTGAGCACTGTGTCCAGTTCTGGTCCGTCCCACCTTGAGCACTGTGTCCAGTTCCGGTCAGTCCCACCTTGAGCACTGTGTCCAGTTCTGGTCAGTCCCACCTTGATCACTGTGTCCAGTTCTGGTCAGTCCCACCTTGAGCACTGTGTCCAGTTCTGGTCAGACCCACTTTGAGCACTGTGTCCAGTTCTGGTCAGACCCACCTTGAGCACTGTGTCCAGTTCTGGTCAGTCCCACCTTGAGCACTGGGTCCAGTTCTGGTCAGACCCACCTTGAGCACTGTGTCCAGTTCTGGTCAGACCCACCTTGAGCACTGTGTCCAGTTCTGGTCAGTCCCACCTTGATCACTGTGTCCAGTTCTGGTCAGACCCACCTTGAGCACTGTGTCCAGTTCTGGTCAGACCCACCTTGAGCACTGTGTCCAGTTCTGGTCAGACCCACCTTGAGCACTGTGTCCAGTTCTGGTCAGACCCACCTTGATCACTGTGTCCAGTTCTGGTCAGACCCACCTTGAACACTGTGTCCAGTTCTGGTTAGACCCACCTTGATCACTGTGTCCAGTTATGGTCAGACACACCTTGAGCACTGTGTCCAGTTCTGGTCAGACCCACCTTGAGCACTGTGTCCAGGTCTGGTCAGTCCCACCTTGATCACTGTGCCCAGTTCTGGTCAGTCCCACCTTGAGCACTGTGTCCAGTTCTGGTCAGACCCACCTTGAGCACTGCGTCCAGTTCTGGTCAGACCCACCTTGAGTACTGTGTCCAGTTCTGGTCAGTCCCACCTTGAGCACTGTCTCCAGTTCAGGTCAGTCCCACCTTGAGCACTGTGTCCAGTTCTGGTCAGTCCCACCTTGAGCACTGTCTCCAGTTCTGGTCAGTCCCACCTTGATCACTGTGTCCAGTTCTGGTCAGACCCACCTTGAGCACTGTGTTCAGTTCTGGTCAGTCCCACCTTGAGCACTGTCTCCAGTTCTGGTCAGTCCCACCTTGAGCACTGTCTCCAGTTCTGGTCAGTCCCACCTTGAGCACTGTGTCCAGTTCCGTTCAGTCCCGCCGTGAGCACTGTCTCCAGTTCTGGTAAGTCCCACCTTGAGCACTGTGTCCAGTTCTGGTCAGTCCCACCTTAAGCACTGGGTCCAGTTCTGGTCAGTCCCACCTTGAGCACTGTGTCCAGTTCTGGTCAGTCCCACCTTGAGCACTGTGTCCAGTTCCGGTCAGTCCCACCTTGAGCACTGTGTCCAGTTCTGGTCAGTCCCACCTTGATCACTTTGTCCAGTTCTGGTCAGTCCCACCTTGAGCACTGTGTCCAGTTCTGGTCAGACCCACTTTGAGCACTGTGTCCAGTTCTGGTCAGACCCACCTTGAGCACTGTGTCCAGTTCTGGTCAGTCCCACCTTGAGCACTGTGTCCACTTCTGGTCAGACCCACCTTGAGCACTGTGTCCAGTTCTGGTCAGACCCACCTTGAGCACTGAGTCCAGTTCTGGTCAGTCCCACCTTGATCACTGTGTCCAGTTCTGGTCAGACCCACCTTGAGCACTGTGTCCAGTTCTGGTCAGACCCACCTTGAGCACTGTGTCCAGTTCTGGTCAGACCCACCTTGAGCACTGTGTCCAGTTCTGGTCAGACCCACCTTGATCACGGTGTCCAGTTCTGGTCAGACCCACCTTCATCACTGTGTCCAGTTCTGGTTAGACCCACCTTGATCACTGTGTCCAGTTATGGTCAGACACACCTTGAGCACTGTGTCCAATTCTGGTCAGACCCACCTTGAGCACTGTGTCCAGGTCTGGTCAGTCCCACCTTGATCACTGTGCCCAGTTCTGGTCAGTCCCACCTTGAGCACTGTGTCCAGTTCTGGTCAGATCCACCTTGAGCACTGTGTCCAGTTCTGGTCAGACCCACCTTGAGTACTGTGTCCAGTTCTGGTCAGTCCCACCTTGAGCACTGTCTCCAGTTCAGGTCAGTCCCACCTTGAGCACTGTGTCCAGTTCTGGTCAGTCCCACCTTGAGCACTGTGTCCAGTTCTGGTCAGTCCCACCTTGATCACTGTGTCCAGTTCTGGTCAGACCCACCTTGAGCACTGTCTCCAGTTCTGGTCAGTCCCACCTTGAGCACTGTCTCCAGTTCTGGTCAGTCCCACCTTGAGCACTGTCTCCAGTTCTGGTCAGTCCCACCTTGAGCACTGTGTCCAGTTCCGGTCAGTCCCGCCGTGAGCACTGTCTCCAGTTCTGGTAAGTCCCACCTTGAGCACTGTGTCCAGTTCTGGTCAGACCCACCCTGAGCACTGTGTCCAGTTCTGGTCAGACCCACCTTGAGCACTGTGTCCAGTTCCGGTCAGTCCCACCGTGATCACTGTGTCCAGTTCAGGTCAGTCCCACCTTGATCACTGTGTCCAGTTCTGGTCAGTCCCACCTTGAGCACTGTGTCCAGTTCTGGTCAGACCCACCTTGAGCGCTGTGTCCAGTTCTGGTCAGTCCCACCTTGAGCACTGTGTCCAGTTCTGGTCAGTCCCACCTTGAGCACTGTGTCCAGTTCCGGTCAGACCCACCGTGAGCACTTTGTCCAGTTCTGGTCAGACCCACCGTGAGCACTGGGTCCAGTTCTGGTCAGTCCCACCTTGAGCACTGTGTCCAGTTCTGGTCAGTCCCACTTTGATCACTGTGTCCAGTTCTGGTCAGACCCACCTTGAGCACTGTGTCCAGTTCTGGTCAGTCCCTCCTTGAGCACTGTGTCCAGTTCTGGTCAGTCCCACCTTGATCACTGTGTCCAGTTCTGGTCAGTCCCACCTTGAGCACTGTGTCCAGTTCTGGTCAGTCCCACCTTGAGCCCTGTGTCCAGTTCGGGACATAGAGTCATAGTCATAGAGTTTTACAGCACAGAAAGAGGCCCTTCGGCCCATCGTGTCCGCGCCGCCCATCCATCCCTGTCCTGTCTAATCCCATTTTCCAGCATTTGGTCCATAGCCTTGTATGCAATGGCATTTCAAGTGCTCATCCAAATGCTTCTTGAATGTTGTGAGGGTTCCTGCCTCTACCACCCTTTCAGGCAGTGAGTTCCAGATTCCAACCACCCTCTGGGTGAAAAAGTTCCTCCTCAAATCCCCTCTAAATCTCCTGCCCCTTACCCTGAATCTATGCCCCCTTGTTATTGACCCCCCTACTAAGGGGAAACGTTCCTCTTTATCTACCCTATCTATGCCCCTCATCATTTTGTACACCTCAATCAGGTCCCCCCTCAGCCTTCTTTGCTCCAAGGAAAACAACCCCAGCCTGTTTAGTCTTTCTTCATAGCTGAGGCGCTCCATCCCAGGTAACATCCTGGTGAATCTTCTCTGCACCCTCTCCAAAGCAATCACATCCTTCCTATAGTGAGGCGACCAGAACTGCACACAGTACTCCAGCTGTGGCCTCACCAGCGTTTTGTACAGCTCCATCATAACCTCCCTGCTCTTATATTCTATGCCTCGGCTAATGAAGGCAAGTATCCCATATGCCTTTTTAACCACCTTATCTACCTGTTCCGCTGCCTTCAGAGATCTATGCACATGTACACCAAGGTCCCTCTGACCCTCTGTACTTCCTAGGGTCCTACCACTCATTGTGTATTCCCTTGCCTTATTTGTCCGTCCAAAATGCATCACCTCGCACTTTTCAGGGTTAAATTCCATTTGCCACTATTCTGCCCATCTGACCAACCCGTTTATATCGTCCTGTAGCCTGAGGCTTTCCTCCTCGCAATTTACCACCCCACCAATTTTCGTGTCATCTGCGAACTTACTGATCATACCTTTTACATTCTCATCCAAATCATTTATGTAGATCACAAACAACAAGGGACCCAGCACCGATCCCTGAGGTACCCCACTGGACACAGGCTTCCAGTCACAAAAGCATCCTTCGACCATCACCCTCTGCCTCCTGCCACTCAGCCAGTTTAGGATCCAACGCGCCAAGGCACCCTGGATCCCATGGGCTCTTACCTTCTTGACCAGTCTCCTATGCGGGACTTTGTCAAAAGCTTTACTGAAGTCCATGTAAACCACATCCACAGCATTTCCCTCATCCACCCCCCTAGTCACCCCCTCGAAAAATTCAATCAGATTTGTCAGACATGATTTACCCTTGACAAAGCCATGCTGACTATCCCCGATTAATCCTTGCCTCTCCAAGTGGAGACTAATTTTGTCCCTCAGAATTTTTTCCAATAATTTCCCTACCACAGATGTTAGGCTCACTGGCCTGTAATTCCCTGGTTTATCCCTGCTACCCTTCTTGTATAATGGTACTACATTAGCTGTTCTCCAGTCCTCTGGTACATCCCCTGTGGCCAGAGAGGTTCTGAAAATTTGTGTCAGAGCCCCTGCAATCTCCTCCTTTGCCTCCCACAGCAGCCTGGGATACATCTCGTCCGGGCCTGGGGATTTATCCAATTTTTGGCCTGCTAAAACCGCTAGCACCTCCTCCCTCTCGATGCTAATATGTTCAAGTATGTCACAGTCCCCTTGCCCGTTTACTATGTCTGCATCGTCTCTCTCCATGGTGAACACAGATGCAAAAAATTCATTTAAAACCCCGCCTACATCCTCTGGCTCTACACACAGATTGCCACTTTGGTCCCTAATGGGCCCTACCCTTTCCCTGGTTATCCTCTTGCCCTTAATATACTTATAAAACATCTTAGGATTTTCCTTTATTTTGCTCGCCAGTGTTATTTCATGGCCCCTCCTCGCCCTCCTAATTTCTTTTTTAAGTATGCCCCTGCACTTTTTATACTCCTCTAGGGCTCCTTCCGTCTTTAGTCTTTTGTAACTGCCAAAAGCCCCCCTTTTATTTCTAATGCATTTTTGTATATCCCTTGTCATCCAAGGTTCCCTTTGCTTGTTGGTCCCACCCTTGACCTTTACAGGAACATGTTGGCGTTGTACTCTCTCTATTTCCCTTCTGAAAGTCTCCCACTGTCTTGATGTGGATTTTCCTATAAGTAGCTGCTCCCAGCCCACTTTGGCCAGATCCTGTCTTATCATATTAAAATCGGCCCTCCCCCAATTTAGAACCCTTATTTCCGGGCCGTCTTTGTCTTTTTCCATGACCACCTTAAATCTCACCGAATTATGGTCACTATCGCCAAAATGCTCTCCTACTGACACTTCCACCACTTGCCCGGCTACATTCCCCAGAATTAGGTCCAGTATCGCCCCCTCTCTTGTAGGACTTTCTACATGTTGGCTCAAAAAGCTCTCCTGGATGCACTTTAAGAATTCTGCACCCTCTAAGCCTTTCACACTCTGACTATCCCAATTTATATTGGGGAAGTTGAAATCCCCCACTATTATTACCCTATTATTTTCGCACTTTTCTGAGATTTGCCTACATATCTGTTCCTCTATCTCCCCCTGACTGTTTGGGGGCCTATAGTACACTCCCAGCAAAGTGCTTGCCCCCTTGAGTCAGTCCCACCTTGAGCACTGTGTCCAGTTCTGGTCAGTCACACCTTGAGCACTGTGTCCAGTTCTGGTAAGTCCCACCTTGAGCACTGTGTCCAGTTCCGGTCAGACCCACCTTGATCACTGTGTCCAGTTCTGGTTACCGAGACACAAGGAAGATATTCAAGTGCTGCAGATGATGCTGAGAAGAGGCACGAATCGAATTCCCAGATTCAAGTGTCTGGGTTATCGGCAACGTCTGGAGAGACCTGGCCGCTTTTTAAATTTACCTCCTAACTCCCTATATTCAGCATTTAGGACCTCATCCCGGTTTTTACCTATATCGTTGGTACCTATATGCACAACGACAACTGGATGTTCACCCTTCCCTTCCAAAATGCTCTGTAGCCGCTCCGAGACATCCCTGGCCCTTGCACCAGGGAGGCAACATACCATCCTGGAGTCTCGTTTGCGGCCGCAGAAACGCCTATCTATTCCCCTTACAATAGAATCCCCTATCACTATAGCTCTCTCGCTCTTTTCCCTCCCGTCCTGTGCAGCAGAACCACCCACGGTGCCAGGAAGTTGGCTGCTGCTGCCTTCCTCTGATAAGCATCTCCCTCACCAATATCCAAAACAGTATATCTGTTTGAAAGGGGGATGGTCACAGGGGACCCCTGCACTACCTGCCTGCTAGGGGGCATAATTTCAGAATAAGGGAGCACCCTTTTAAATCGTAAATGAGGAGGAATTTCTTCTCAGAGGGTGGTGAATCTTTGGAATTCTCTTCCACAGAGAGCTGTGGAGGTTGGGTCATTGATTATATTTAAGGTGGAGATAGACAGATTTTTGAACGATAAGGGAGTCGAGCGTTATGGGGAGCGGGCAGGGAAGTGGAGTTGAGGCCAAGATCAGATCAGTTATGATCTTATTGAACAGCGGAGCAGGCCCGAGGGGCCGAATGGCCGACTCCAGCTCCTATTTCTTATGTTCTTATATTCTGATGAGCCCACCTATCCACTGTAATCCCTTGGTGTGTTTCTAATAACCCTGAATCCCATTTGTTGATAAGAACCTGTCTAGTTCCTTCAAGAAACCCATTCAGGTTTCTTGTTCCATTATCCCGTGCTTTTAAAATCATCTAGCTGTTTGATTTAGGTGCCTGCGTGGCCCAGTGGTAGCACGTACTCTAAGCTGACACTTCAGTGCCATACTGAGGGAGTGCGGCACTGTCGGAGGTGCCGTCTTTCGGATGAGACGTTAAACCGAGGCTCCATCTGTCCTCTCAGGTGGACTTAAAAGATCCCATGGCCAGTATTTTGAAGAAGGGTAGGGGAGTTCCCCTGGGCCAACATTTATCCCTCAACCAACATCACTAAAAAAAACAGATTATCTGGTCATTATTTCATCGCTATTTGTGGGAGCTTGCTGTGCGCAAATTGGCTGCTACGTTTCCTACATTGCAGCAGCGATTACACTTTAAGGAAGTGTTTGATTGGCTGTAAAGTGCTTTGGGATGTCCTGATGTTGTGAACGGTCTATCAATGCAAGTTCTTGATGCACTACTGAGAAATTGGAGGGCGTAAATCAAAATTGCCTTGTGCTATTGTTTACCTGGTATCAACATTGGAAAGTTGGTCTTTGCTAAATTCAGCAGCAACCTTTCAGTCGGTCCTTTATCCTTCAACATTGTCCTTGTAATGACCAGACCCTAAACTATTCACCCATTTTTGACGGCAGCACATGGATTGGATCTCAAGGTGCAATATCCTCACTGTTTAACAAAAAATCAATTTGTTTGTGTTTCTAGGCGACACGTGTGAGCATGTTTGTCTATCAAGCTCCAATAGCTCACATTTGCAAATAGAAGACAATGGGGTAATAAAACCAAGTAATTTAATGTTGGGAGCCGGGTAAGAAACAAAAAGGAGAATAAATCTCAGGATTATCATCCAGGGTCATTTCTCACCTTGAAGAACGAGTTGGCTTGACATCTGTTGTGAGGGCGGTTTGAAGGTTATCGTCAGCAGCTGTCCAGTGAAGGTGCAGTGTTACTTGTGTCCATTGCTTCTTTCTTAGTATTACTAATTGGCATCTCATTCTACTCTCTAAAGTGCCTCGGGGCATTAACCATGTGAATAGTGTGTTATAAACCCAGTTTAGCTGGGGAAAATCGTGGCGCTAAACCGGGGAGGCAGTTCCCAAAATAGTAATTCTCAATGTCAATTGAAAATGAAAGTTCTTTTAACTTCCGGGGAGCAAAGGGTTAACACTGTGCTGATTGGTTGTGAATTCTAACACCTGTGATTGAAAGACGATCCAGTTGTTTCTTGGCAAGCCGTGTGGTAATGAGAGTTTGGGAGTTAAGTACTTCCAAAATAAAGCCTATTATAACCCAAGTTAATTACTGTGCCATTAATGTGCAGCCATTCTGTTTGTTAAAGTGTTATTTAGACCCACTTGTGCCTCAGTAGTCAGTGATTATTCAACAGGCTTCACATTCTGCACGTGTGTGTCTTGGTGCCACCCACAATTATCAACGCCTACTATTATTTTATTTTGTCTTGGTATATAAATAGCGTGAGTCACACAACACGAGTCGCCATCTCTGATTGGACGTATTCCTGGCGCTTTCATCACGTGACCTGCTGGATCCAACCGCCTTTTTCCCCCGTCTCCAATATTTTTATAAATGAATGAAAGTGGTCAAAGAAAATGGAAATAAAAAATCATTTTCTTTAATGCCCTGGTGACTTTTATCCCAGGTTTGCTCAAAGCTGCAATTGGGAATGATAGCATAGTGGTTATGTTACCAGACTAGCAATCCAGAGACAGACTTAGATTAAACAATCTGAGAGACATGAGTTTAAATCCCACCACATGGCAGCTGGGGAATTTAAATTCAGTCACGTAAATAAATCTGGAATAAAAAGCTACCATCAGTAATGATGACCATGAAACTATTGGATTGCACTAAAATCCCACCTTGTTCACTAATGTCCTTTAGGGAAGGAAATCTGCTGGCCTATATGTGACTCCAGACCCTGCTGGCCTATATGTGCTCCCTGTGGGAGCACCTTCACCTCACGGACTGCAGCGGTTCAAGAAGGCGGCTCACCACCACCTTCGCAAGGGCAATTAGGGATGGGCAATAAATGCTGGCCTTGCCAGCGAAGCCCACATCCCATGAACGAATAAAAAAAAATCCAGGAGATTAAATTCCTGGAGACTCCGGGACATCCTGCAGAGTTGGAAACCCAACACACGACTCTGCCTCTCAGTACATGCCAAGTGTTGTCTTGTTTCCCCCACTCAATTCATCACCCCCAGCCCCTCCCCACTAGTATTTGTTTTTGTACCAATTCACTACTTTGTTGGTTAATTGTGTTTGGAGGAGTTCCTTGACGTGGCCTGGGACTTTGAAAGTGCCACTGGTGTTTAAGTGACTGAATAAGCCCAATCCAGGTTTTACTGACTGGGGGATTTGGCAATTTAGTTACTGGAACTTTGGGGATCACATGACAGAATTCCACCAACTTATAATTCCACCCACTGCAACTTTCAGAAGGGAATTAGGTAAATGCTTGAAAAGGAAAAATTTGCTGGGCTACGGGGAAAGAGCGGGAGAGTGGGGCTAATTGGATAGTGCATTCAAAGAGCTGGCAGAGGCACGATGGGCTGAATGGCCTCCTTCTGTGCTGTATGGCCTTGGCCAGTCCCTGAGAGGACATTACCAGTTATAGCGAGAGTTAGTGGTTAGTTTAGATTGTCATGTGTTGGGAGTTGGAGAGCAATTTCTTGTGTATGTACCTTTAAGAGAATAACTGGTCTCAGACTGCAGTACCGGCAGTGACCACCCCTGTATAAAAGGCGCTAGTGAGCCTCTGTGTTTTTAGTTTTCACTATTGACTTCCACCAGTAAAGACTTATTTTGTTCACTCCTGCTGTCCGTGTCTCAATTATTCACGGACGTAACACAATTGGCCAGAGGGTTTTCCTGAATTGGCCATGTTTCTTTGTCTGTTTCCAGAGATAGCGTAACTGGTAGGTGGGACAGCAGCATGTGAGGCCCTACTGTCTACTGGATGGGGTGAGCTTAATGGGCCTGATAGTCTTCATCTACTTTTGTATGTCTTTTTGTATGTTTGTATGAGCAGACTGGGGAATCAATCTGGGTCCAGCCTAGTGTGTGGCTCAAAGAGTTCACCCAGTCAGTAACTGAGCCCAGGGACAATCAGAACTCATCTCTTCCCCTTTCTGTTCCCTTCAATGATCCGTGCACAAATCAGGAGACACACAGTAAGTTTGTTCATTTTTCAATCCATGTTTATTTTCAGATGTTAAACTTCTCACATTTCAGTTATTGAAAGATGACTTGTACACGAAAAGACTCTCTGGTCCATCCAGCCTTGTCCATCGCAATATATAGACCCCCCCACCATGTGATCTCCTGGGAGAGGCGAAAAACCAGACATAAAAACCCAGGCCAATTTGGGAAAAAAATCTGGGAAATTCCTCTCCGACCCCCTTAGGCGATCGAAACTAGTCCAGGAGATCATTATGGCCCAAATATTCTAAGAGAATTACTTTCTCACTTCAACTCTGCTAACATCAATTGAACACAATCCCCGAGAGCCTGGTCTTCAACAATCTCCTGTCTAGTTCTGTAGCAGCAGTCACAAACCCAATATTCAGCGATGACGAGAAACTGGTTGGCAGGTTGTCTAGTGTTTCCATTTCTGTCGTTCCAGGTTGAACGAAAACTGTCCCCAATCTTTTCTTTAAAGTGTTAACTGTGACACCATTTAATTTGCTGGGAACATCCGTTCCTAAACATTGACAGGCCGAATTGGGGGTGGAACGTGGATCTAATTACTGGGATGCATCGGCACAATTTGCCTGGGGAAAATCTCTTAAGGCGTGACCTTCCCTGTTAAGACATTTTGTTAAGACATCCTAACTTTGAAGGACAAACCCACTTGTTTTTCCCCTCCCTCCCCAACTCCCGTGCAGTGTTAACTTTTAGCACACCCCAGAACCCAGTTTGTTGACACCCAAAGACAACCCAGAACGAGGAAAAGACATACCAACACTCCCCACTAGACCCAAGAGACAACCCGGTGGGTGGCAAATGCCGCGTCACTTGAAGAATGAAGAGGAGCTTACAAGGGAGCAGCTGACATGGGAACAGCTGACAAGGGAGCTGTGATCTTCATTCAGGCATTCTGCACACACAGCTGGCGACTAACCAAGTAGTACAGAGGACGAAGAGGGTGGAGGTACTTGTATGGGAACAGAGGCTTAAATGACCAGGACAGACACAATAAAGTGAGCATTACCCATGAGTGCCGCACTGCTGGTATACCCTAATCTGACGGGCATTCCATCTCAACTGCCAGGCCATCAATCAGAAGCTGGCAGGATCCAAATCCAGATCCTGACGGTTCAGCTTACTGTTTGGATCTGGCGCTGGCACCCATGAATAACACCCACTTTGATCTATTTGTCCTGGGAGCCGGAGAATCTGTTCGCTTGCAGGTACGGTCCGCCCTCCTCACCCTGAGTACCAGTTGGACAGTGTCCAGCAGTGTGTGGAGGATGTCAGAATGAAAAATTCCCTAAAAAAGGTAGGGTCCTCTATACTCTAAAAATGACTTGGATTTCTCCCGTGGGCTCCTGAAATCAAAGTGTGTATTCAACACCCGGATGTCCCTGAAGCACGGTTTGTGAGGTAACCAAAGGGTTAACCAGAACCACCACCTGCTGCAATTTCCTGGAGCATCCTGGAGATCAGGCAACCCTGAGCAACAGAATCCAGAAACAAAAGCACGAAAGACTGCCGGGCCTCCGCCCCGACAGCCTGAGGTCCTCCAGCAGATTGGTGATTATCCGGTGATGCGAGTAAGTCGATCGACCTGGTAAACCCCCCAAGTCCTGAAGATGTTCTGGACTACCTCAGTGTGGATCATCCACTAGTTAGGGTGGACTACAGAGCAGCTGAGTGTGCCGACTGTTGTGTTGTCCTCCCCGGGCCAAATGTGGCACCAAGAGTGTCACCCCGTCGTTCAAGCACCAATGGGAAGCAATGCATCAACTTGACAGAGGGACCCAGGAAGGAGGGTCCCACCCTGTTTGTTCACTTACCGGACCCTTGTCATATTGTCTGTCTGCAGACACACTGACTTACCCTGCACCGAGTCTGAAAGTGGAGATGTCCTATTATACTGTTCACACCCCGAGCCTGTTGAAATGCCAAGTGAAATCACTGGCCGAGAAGACCATTCATCCTGAATGTGGCTCCCACCCATATGTCAAAGCATTCAGCTGATGGCTGTAGCACCAATGTATGGAGAACACTGTGCTCCCAGGACCACCAGCTCTAGTTCAGATGCTGCGACAAAGGAGACCTGTGGATACATTACTAGCAGAGTGATGGTCATCCAGAAGGCTCAACTGGAGAAATACCCCCAACAGTTGAGCCTTCTGGATGACGATCACTCGCTCTCAGTGTGGATGGTAGAAGACCTGCCAGTATGCCCACTAGTAGATGGTTCCTCTGATGGACAAACCAAACATCCAGAGTGATCCACTTCCACAGGGAAGTACTGGAAATAGCCCACCCACACAACTCTGAGGTGGGCTATCCAGGCATGATCACTGCTGGGGGAGGTGGAGCTGGACAGGGTCTCGAGTGTTACTTGTGAGCTACCTGCATTCCAGGTCCTAATCTGGAATGGCGGGCTAGCAAGATACAAAGGACATTGTGCTCCGGATAAGGCTTTGAATAGGCTGGTGGGGGTGAATGGATTGGTGGTGGTGAGTGGATGGTGGTGGTGAATGGATTGGTGATGGTGAGTGGACTGGTGTTGGCGAGTGGAAGGGGCCTATAGATGGGGTGGGCTAAGCTACAAAGTGAGCAGTGCCCTCCCACCCTTGTGTGTCAATTCGGGAATGCCTGAAGGTTCTGCTACAGCAGATCCTCCACTTGCTCGCCAAAGAAGACCTCAGCACCAATGGGCATCTGCAGAACCTGAAGGATCCCCAAGGTGTGAGGACAAACTAAGTGGCGATGCAAGATCCACTGGATGATAGATCCTGCTCCTACATTGAGAGCACCCACACAGTCTGCTGCTGCAGCAGATACTCTCTGAAGGTGGTCCTCTCTGGCAGGGATTGCTCCCTCAACTCACCTACTGGTCAGTGAAGCCAGCCCCAGTGGATTTGATGGCAGGGAATTCGGGATATGCGCCGAACACTGCAGGAAGGTCCGCCAGACCCACATGTCCCACCATTTGGATTCTGGTGGGTGGAACAGGACTAGTTTCCTGGGCAGTTCCCTTCCTTCTGAGGCTTTCACGACTGAAGTTCACCAGCTGTACCAGCGAACCTTAAGTTGTGAGGCAGAGTGGCGGGGCTGTCAACCTTGGCCATAACTGGGGCGCGCCTATCAAGTCTGCCCAAACCGCCTTGGAAATTGGGAGGGGGAATCCAACAAAGGTCGATGCCTGAGGCCTTTGCAAGACCCCAGGTAAAGACTCAACCCCCACAAGTGATGGGACTTCCAGAACTCACAGTTTCAGACTCGAAGTCACCCTTGTTTTGAATACATGGAAAAACCTCAACGCACGGAAGCCGTGGTCAACTCAGGCTCCCAGTTTGGTTTCTGGAGCGCACGCACCCTCCCTGGGAGTGCCTCTCGAGTGTCGTAGGGAGCGGCTGAAGGTGGGTCCACAGTGGTGGGTGGGAGCTACAGATCTATAAATAGAGATCTGCAGCTGCACTCACCAAAGTGGACGTCACCCACAGCATAGGTGACCCTGTGTAGGGTCGAGTCCACCGAGGGTGGTGCCCCCAAATGAGCTGGCGCCAACTGGAGACAATGTCCCGGGGCTGCGTTGGTGTCACCAGAGGGGACGGATGCCTCTGGGGAAGGACACACCAACAGTAGCTGGTGGCGCTTGGGGGAACCAGCCTGATTCTGGCACCAGTAGGCACGGACACCTCCGAACCAGCTGGTGCCAGAGGAGGACTCTTCCTCTATCCTGGGAGGCCTCAGTACAAATGGTACCGGGGTTTCACCCGATGTAGTTGACTGGGATGGATTGGCTTTAACCAGCTCATCCCATTCCACACCATCGAGGCAACAACCGGAGCGTCCGCCCTTGAGACTTTCCTGTTCAGTCCCAACACTTGGACCACCGGTCGACATCGGTCGGAGATGACTGTATGGACTGGGCCCTATCCAGTGCCAGTGCAGTTAACCCCGAGCAATGCCGAACTGAGCCTGGAGTTGGAGCAGGGTTGGTGCTTGATGCCGATGCGGGGACCTGAGTGCTGGACGTGAAGGTCCAGCCCAGGGGAGAACTAGGGAGGAGGGAGAGGGGCGTGGGAAATTTTTAAAAATGGGAAAGAAACGTGCCAGAAGGGAAAGAGTTGGTTTAACACCATCTCCAATCATTGGCTGCGAGTTTAAATGGATCTGTTATTGGCCGTCAAATAAAGAAATTAAAAGATGTACAGTTGACACTAAAGAAATGGATGGGTTGAGGGGTATTTCAGTGTTGCTGTTTCCTCCTTTGTGGTATCTCTGCTGGCATTGATGTGATGTCAGGATGTGTGATCCAGGTGTCTTTGTGGTTTTGTTACTGACAACTTTAGTCTGTTGGTAGTTTGATGAAACCGTCCATTTCCTCTCACTCGTCCTGACACCAACCTGTACCTGTGGCAGAAGAAGAAATGACAAAAATCACTGGATTGCAACAAGGACAACGACAGGCATTTTATCGCTCCCCTCGTATAGTAAACCATATAACCTGTAAAAGGATTTATCAAATTCCCTTTAAAAAGTCAACACCTGGGCCAGCGTCGAGCTGTGTGGGCAGGTACCAAGCTCGGTCAAGGCAGCTCCAGTGGCATTACTGCCCAGGAGTACGTTCTTCGAGTCTTAACCCTGAGCTCTCAGTACTGGTGAACACTTTGAGAAACTGATTATTCAGTTGTTCACTCTCCCTGTCAGCCTCTCCTCTTATTTAGAGCCGTTCATTCAACACCAATCAGCGGTTTCAAGAGGGACGCTCTTGACTTTTTAAATGGTCGGGCTGAGCTGTCCCACAGACTATCCCCGTGTCCAGGACAAGTTGATCAGAACAACCAGCATGAACTGACCTGCTTTCAGTTTCCAGGATTTGAGCCTTTATATCTGCACGGATTTTGCTGTAACTGACTCTGACTTTCACGGGGAATGATACAAGCTGGAAGTACAGCTCCAAACACAGTTAGTCACAGTCAGTAAATAGTTGTCTACATTTACAGATCAGGGAGTGAGCATTAAACTCCAGGACTGGGAGGAGACGGTCAGTGAGGAGTGGGGCTCAGTAACCATCAGTAACCAGGCTCCGGGATTCAGACTACCTATGAGCAACGCTATGGAAGAACGACCAATAACAAACTGAACTATTCCACCTGACTGTGCATCAATATTACTGTATCTGATAAACTGTTCATATTGCTCATTATGACTTTCACTAATAATACAAGATAAACAGGTTAAGACATAGGAACATAGAAACATAGAAGATAGGAGCAGGAGTAGGCCATTCGGCCCCTCGAGCCTGCTCCGCCATTCAATGAGATCATGGCTGATCATCCAAATTCAGTAACCTGTCCCTGCTTTCTCCCCATATCCCTTGATCCCTTTAGCCTCAAGACATATATCCAACTCCTTGAATATATTTAATGAATTGGCCTCAACTGCCTTCTGTGGTAGAGAATTCCACAGGTTCACCACTCTCTGGGTGAAGAAATTCCTTCTCATCTCTGTCCTAAATGGCTTACCCCTTATCCTTAGATGGTGACCCCTGGTTCTGGACTCCCCAACCATCGGGAACATCCTTCCTGCATCTAGTCTGTCTAGTCCTGTTAGAATTTTATAAGTTTCAATGAGATCCCCTCATTCTTCCAAACTCCAGCGAATATAAGCCCAATCAACCCAATCTCTCCTCATACGTCCATTCCTGAGATCCCAGAAAGACAAACCTTTCAAAGTTCACGAATTCTGTCCAAGCCGCTGGTTGATGATGTTTCAATTGTTCGTGTTGTCTTCACAGAGCAAAGCTGTTCAGATGTTCGAGCCGACCGCATTCAGTCCTAGACAGATCAGACTCAGTGCAGTTCCCTTGCCTTTTCAAACTGCTGTTATCTCATCCTGGCTAATATTTATCTACTTTACAAAGCTATTGTGATGTCTCATCTCAGTGTGATGCACAGTGTGAGGGTGGGGCTTACTCGGTGATGTCACGGTTTGACCTCACCTTGAAACCATATATGGGAAAAACCTTTGGGCTTTACTTAAGTTAAACTGACTTGTTTCGCTAGAAAGCAATAACAGGTTTCCATGTGGTTATGACCCATAGCACAGGGTGCGTGGGCGATGGGCAGTGATGGGATTGTTTGCCTTCTACCAATTATGTTAAGTAATTGCATACATTTAAAGCAACAGGAGCCGGCCATTCAGCCCCTCGAGCCTGCTCCAGTATTCAATTAGACCATGGCTGCTCTGCACCTCAAATCCATTTACCTGTCTTTGTTTGATATCTCTTGATCAACTTAGGAACAGGAGGAGGCCTTTCAGCCCCTCGAGTCTGTTCTGCCAAAGCATGGCTGACCTGTATGTTAACTCCATTTCCCCGCCTTGGTTCCACATCCCTTAAAACTCTTGCCTAACAAAAATCTATCAATCTCATTTTTGAAGTTTTCAATTGACCCCCAGCCTCAATAGATATGGGGGGAGAGAGTTCCACAATTCCGCTAGCCTTTGGGAGAAGAAGTGCTTCCTGACATCACATCCCTGACCAGGCTAACTCTAATTTTAATCTCATGCCCCTTTGTTCTGGATTTCCCCGCCAGAGGAAATCGTTTTTATCGATCTACCCTACCAACTCTTTGAACATCTTAAACACCTCAATTATATCACCGTTTAATATTCTATACTAGAGGGAATACAAGCCCAGTCTGTGCAACCTGTCCTCATAATTTAACCCTCTGGAAGTCCACACATACAAGATCCAGAGACACTCCCTTGTCCATGTTACTGACCGCCTCCGAAGGGTTATTAGATCAGTCAGACATGACCGGCCCTTCACAAATCCATGCTGACACTCATTGACTACCTATGAGCAATGGCATGGGAGGTCTACCAATGATAAGTGGTTGTCTACATTTACAGATCAGGGAGTGAGCACCAAAATCAAGGGCTGGGAGGAGCCGGTCAACAGTGAGGAGCTGAGAGTGGGGCTCAGTAACCAAGCTCTCGGCCCCAGACTGCCTGTGAGCAACGCCATGGAAGATCTACCAATAACAATGAACTATTCCACCCGACTGTGCACCAATATTACTGTATCTGTTAAACTGTTCATATTGCTCACTGCGACTTTCACTAATAATACATGATCAACAGGTTAAGACAAACCTTTCCAAGTTCACCAGCTTCTGTCCAATCAGCTGGTTGATGATGTTTTCATTGTTCATGTTCCCTTCACAAAGCAAAGAACATAAGAACATAAGACGTAGGAGCAGGGGTAGGCCATTCAGCCCCTCGAGCCTGCTCCGCCATTCAATAAGATCAAGGCTGATCTAATCTTGGCCTTAACTCCACTTCCCTGCCCACACCCCATAACCCTTGACTCCCTTACAATTCAAAAATCTGTCTATCTCCACCTTAAATATATTCAATGACCCAGCCTCCACAGCTCTCTGGGGAAGAGAATTCCAAAGATTCACGACCCTCTGCGAGAAGATATTCCTCCTCATTTCTGATTTAAAAGGTGATATACCTATCAATTCAGTTCATGAAAAGCGACGAGTTAAGTTAGTAACTATAGGTTTTTATTGGCTAAATAACAGAGCCCACCCTCGTGGGTGATCGGATCCAACAAGGAGGAATACCAGCCAGTCGACCACCTTTATACCTGGGCAAGCAGGCGGAGCCATGGGCGGAGTCAGCTGTGGTCAGCCCAGGTATAACAGCGTGGCAAGAGGTGACCTTGTGTAGTGATACAGCAGTGTAAACAGTGATAACCATAGTGTAACGATATAAGCAGTGATAACCATAGTGTAACGATAGTGAACGATAGAAGTGGTTTACCACAAAAGGGTGCTCCCTTATTCTGAAATTATGCCCCCTAGTTCTAGATTCCTCCATGAGGGGAAACATCCGCTCTGCATCTACCCTGTCAAGCCCCCTCAGAATCTTATATGTTTCAATAAGATTCCGTCTCATTCTTCTAAACTCCAATGAGTATAGGTACAACCTGCTCAACCTTTCTTCATAAGACACACCCTCCTTCATAGAAACATAGAAACATAGAAGATAGGAGCAGAAGTAGGCCATTCGGCCCCTCGAGCCTGCTCCGCCATTCAATGAAATCATGGCAGATCATCCAAATTCAGTACCCTGTCCCTGCCTTCTCCCCGTATCCCTTGATCCCTTTAGCCTTAAGAAATATATCCAACTCCTTCTTGAATATATTTAATGAATTGACCTCTACTGCCATCTGTGGTAGAGAATTCCACAGGTTCACCACTCTCTGGGTGAAGAAATTCCTCCTCATTTCTGTCCTAAATGGCTTACCCCTTATCCTTAGACTGTGACCCCTGGTTCTGGACTCCCCGACCATCGGGAACATCCTTCCTGCATCTAGTCTGTCCAGTCCTGTCAGAATTTTATAAGTTTCAATGAGATCCCCTCTCATTCTTCTAAACTCCAGCGAGTATAAGCCCAATCGACCCAATCTCTCCTCATACGTCATTCCTGCCATCCCAGGTATCAGCCTGGTGAATCTTCGCTGAATTCCTTCCATGGCAAGAACATCCTTCCTCAGATAAGGCGACCAAAACTGCACACAATACTCAAGGTGTGGTCTCACCAAGGCCCTGTACAACTGCAGCAAGACATCCTTGTTCCTGTACTCAAACCCTCTCGCTACGAATGCCAACGTACCATTTGCCTTCTTAACCGCCTGCTGCACCTGCATGCTTACCTTCAGCGACTGGTGCACAAGGACACCCAGGTCTCGTTGCACTTCCCCTTCTCCCAATCTATTGCCATTCAGATAATAATCTGCCTTCCTGTTTTTGACACCAAAGTGGATAACCTCGCATTTATCCACGTTATATTGCATCTGCCATGCTTCTGCCCAATCACCCAACCTGTCCAAATCATCCTGGAGTTTCTTGGCATCCTCCTCACAGCATGCACGCCCACCCAGCTTTGTGTCATCTGCAAACTTGGAGATATTACATCTAGTTCACTTGTCCAGATCATTAATATATATTGTAAATAGCTGGGGTCCTAGGACCGATCCCTGCGGTACCCCACTAGTCACTGCCTGCCACTCGGAAAAAGAATTGTGCAAAGTTAAGGCACATGGGATTGGGGGCAATGTACTGACTTCGATAGAGAACTGGTTGGCATACAGGAAGCAAAGAGTTGGAATAAACGGGTCTTTTTCTGAGTGGCAGGCAGTGACTAGTGGGGTACCGCAGGGATCGGTCCTAGGACCCCAGCTATTCACAATATATAGTAATGATCTAGACGAGGGAACTAGATATAATATCTCCAAGTTTGCAGACAAAGCTGGGTGGGCGTGTGTACTGTGAGGAGGATGCCGAGAAACTACAGGATGATTTGGACAGGTTGGGTGATTGGGCAGAAGCATGGCAGATGCAGTATAATGTGGATAAATGCGAGGTTATCCACATTGGTGGCAAAAACAGGAAGGCAGATTATTATCTGAACGGCAATAGATTGGGAGAAGGGGAAGTGCAACGAGACCTGGGCGTCCTTGTGCACCAGTCGCTGAACATATGCATGCAGGTGTAGCAGGCGGTTAAGAAGGCAAATGGTATGCGAGAGGGTTCGAGTACAGGAACAAGGATGTCTTGCTGCAGTTGTACAGGGCCTTGGTGAGATCACACCTTGAGTATTGTGTGCAGTTTTGGTTGCCTTATCTGAGGAAGGATGTTCTTGCCATGGAGGGAGTGCAGCGAAGATTCACCACTGATACCTGGGATGGCAGGAATGACGTATGAGGAGAGATTGGGTTGATTGGGCTTATACTCGCTGGAGTTTAGAAGAATGAGAGGGGATCTCATTGAAACTTATAAAATTCTAACAGGACTAGACAGACTAGATACAGGAAGGATGTTACCGATGGCGGGGGAGTCTAGAACCAGGGGTCACAGTCTAAGGGGTAAACCATTTAGGACAGAGATGAGGAGGAATTTCTTCACCCAGAGAGTGGTGAACCTGTGGAATTCTCTACCACAGAAGGCAGTTGAAGCCAATTCATTAAATATATTCAAGAAGGAGTTAAATATATTTCTTAAGGCTAAAGGGATCAAGGGATATGGGGAGAAAGCAGGGACCGGGTACTGAGTTTGGTTGATCAGCCATGATCTCATTGAATGGTGGAGCAGGCTCGAGGGGCCGAATGGCCTACTCCTGCTCCTATCTTCTATGTTTCCATGTTTCATTCAGCCCCTCGAGCCTGCTCCGCCATTCACTGAGATCATGGCTGATCTGCGACCTAACACCATCTACCCACTTTGCCCCATATCCCTTTATACCTTTGGTTAACAGAAAGATAATCTCCGATTTAAAATTAACAATTGATCGAGCATCAATTGCCGTTTGCGGAAGAGAGTTCCAAACTTTTACCACCGTTTGTGTGTAGAAGTGTTTCCTAACTTCACTCTTGAAATTGTGAGATTAAGACAAGAGTACACTAGTAATTGGGAAACTTAGGACTGGTAGTACGAAGATCTTCACATAAGAGTGAACAACACATGGGATGAAGACCCAGATCGGGTAGTGGAGGCAAAATCGGTGAAATTATTTAAGTGACAATGGAATGCTGCGAGCGGGAGACATTAAAGTTTCTGCATGGATCCATAACTCATCCATAACTATCTTGTGATCTTGTAACCCCCAGTGAAAGAGAATCACTCTTTCAAAATCCCGTTTCAGGAACTTTCCCTCATCCAAATCCCCTCATCTGGTCTGCGTGGTGAGCCCTCACGTACAGCACAGCCCAGTTTAAACAAAGTCATCGCTCACGATATTCACCCGCAATGGACCAGGTACATAAAGATTTAATGATTATTAGTTAATGTTAACTCACCAAAAAACAAACAAATATACTCTAGTATATATTAGGGAACTCATGACAGCCACCTGTCTTGCGGTTGCTGAACCCTACATAATAGACAAACTATGCTGCAGTTGTACAGGGCCTTGGTGAGACCACACCTTGAGTATTGTGTGCAGCTTTGGTCGCCTTATCTGAGGTGAAGGTGCTCCCACAGTGCCGTTAGGGAGGAAGTTCCAGGATTTTGACCCAGCGACGATGAAGGAACGGACGATGTATTTCTAAGACAGGATGGTGTGTGACCTGGAGGGGAACTTGGAGGTGATGGTGTTCCCATGCACCTTCTGCCCTTGTCCTTCTAGGTGGTAGAAGCCGCGGGTTAGGGACAATTACCATTCTCCTCCAATCACTGCAGCACACTTTACTCCACTTCCTTCTGCTCCAACTGCAACACTCTACATCTGCTACTCTCCTCACTCTTACTTCCTTCACCTGCTCACACCTCTGCCACCTTTCACATTCTATTCTACCCTGACATTCATGTCCTCAAAGCAAAACCTGAAGGAGAGCATGGATAGATGCTTCAAGAGCCTCCCAGCACACCTGCACTCTCTTCTTGCGCAGAGCAGTGATAGTGCTGAGGCTCAACAGCTTAAGAATAGCATTGGCTCCATGGGAGAGGCACCTGCTGTCCTCTCTCAGGAGGACAACATGCCTGCTCCCCACAGGCCTTTCAACCAGTGCCCTTGTTGGTGCCAGACAGCCACCTGGGACAGCTGAAGCCGAGTCCCAGCAGTCACCACCGGTCACAGCTCCTTGAGGTGGTCCACTATGGCCATCTCAAGGACTCTCACTGGAGATTCAGCAACCTTCCACCTCCCAAACTGTAGCCACTGGGGAGCCACCTCTAGTAGCACTAGAACAGGTAACTGATGCCTGTGTTTGTTGCTGGTGACCACCAAGGATACCTTTTGAGCACCCAAACCAATATGATGTCAGGCGCGCTTCCAGCAAGGAACGTCG
Organism: Somniosus microcephalus; assembly: GCF_052327205.1. Lineage (NCBI taxonomy): Eukaryota > Metazoa > Chordata > Chondrichthyes > Squaliformes > Somniosidae > Somniosus > Somniosus microcephalus. The sequence continues at coordinate 1,937,259 of NC_140989.1, read as the reverse complement.
AGCTGCAGAATTGAACTTTGTGGCGCCCACTTTGGATCCAGCGAAGTAATTTCTATCCCCATTTGTCCTCTCTTTGCCTGCAGCAGTTTTGATGAATGTTTCTTTTTCAGACGGGTTGTTAACTACTTTGTAGATGGTTGCCTAGGCCCTAAGCTCTGGAATTCCCTGCCTAAACCTCTCCGCCTCTCTACCTCTCTTTCCTCCTTTAAGACGCTCCTTAAAACCGACCTCTTTGACCAAGCTTTTGGTCACCTGCCCTAATATCTCCTTATGTGGCTCGGTGTCAAATTATTTGTCTTATAATACTCCTGTGCAGCGCCTTGGGACGTCTTACTACATTAAAGGCACTATATAAATACACGTTGTTGTTGCTGAATCATTAAACAGACATTGTGAAGGAAAATTGGCCATAGATTGATAGTAAAATCATAGACACATTCTTCTTAAAGCTATTCTCCATTTCACTGTCAACAGCGGACAGAGGTAGTCATTTCCCATTATAGGGGAATAAGTAAAGCGGAAAGATAGAACACACATTTATATAGCACCTCAGAACGTCCCAAGCGATTTACAGCCAATAAAGTACAATTTGAAGTGTGGTCAATGTTGTAATGTCGGGAATTCGTGGCAGCCAACTTGTGCACAGCAAGATTCCAGAGACAGCAATGAGATAAATGGCCAGTGCTGTAGGTTGAGAGATAAATATTGGCCAGGACACTGGGGAAAACTCCCCTGCTCTTCTTCAAGCAGTGCCATGGGGATCTTTTACATCCACCTGAGGGGTCAGATGGAGCCTTGTTTTAATGTCTCAGCCGAAAAACAGCACCTCTGACAGTGCAGCGCTCCCTCAGCACTGCACTGGAGTGTCAGCTTAGATTGTTGTGCTCAAGTTTCTAGAGTGGGATTTAGAACCCACAACCTTCTGGCTCAGAGGCGAGAATGCTGCCCACTGAGCCATGGCTGACACTTAACTTAAAGCAGTGGAATAATACTGTATAGGCCTTGGATCCTTGCTTCCTGGGGAAATGGTTGAGATAGTATCGAGGTTATGATAAAAAAAATGAAGCATTTTTACCTAGTTTTTAGTATAGGCTTCTTTAATTCTGTCCAGTACATAAGAGGTTTAAAACCAGCTTCACTCTCAAAAATCAGGCCCTAGCTGATACCACTGTTACAGGTGTCAGCTGATTATGCTGTGTGAACTGTGAGTATTTAATGGAACATTGCAGAGGGACCTTACTCTGAATGACCAAACATTTTGAATTCAAATGCAGACATCTTTTGGGATTTGTTCAAATGTGTTTAATTTAACTGGAACTTACTTGGACCAGCCTCATAAATAAAGTGGCAACCAGCAAAGGTCAGAGGCTGGGTATTCTGCGGTGAGTGTCTCACCTCCTGACTCCCCAAAGCCTTTCCACCATCTACAAGGCACAAGTCAGGAGTGTGATGGAATACTCTCCACTTGCCTGGATGAGTGCAGCCCCAACAACACTCAAGAAGCTCGACACCATCCAGGACAAAGCAGCCCGCTTGATTGGCACCCCATCCACCACCTTAAACATTCACTCCCTCCACCACCGGCGCACCGTGGCTGCAGTGTGTACCATCTACAAGATGCACTGCAGCAACTCGCCTGAACTTCTTCGGCAGCACCTCCCAAACCCGTGACCTCGACCACCTATAAGGACAAGGGCAGCAGGTGCATGGGAACAATTTCCCCTCCAAGTCACACAACATCCTGACTTGGAAGTATATTGGCCGTTCCTTCATCATCGCTGTGTCCAAATCCTGGAACTCCCTCCCTAACAGCACTGTGGGAGCACCTTCACCACACGGACTGCAGCGGTTCAAGAAGGCGGCTCACCACCACCTTCTCAAGGGCAACTAGGGATGGGCAACAAATGCCGGCCTTGCCAGCGATGCCCACATCCCGGGAACAAATAAAAAAAATTGACAGCTCTTTGTGTATTTCACCAAGTTATTTAAATCAGTTTGCTACCGATCACTTTTTCTGAAGGCATTTACCAACCTGCCTTGTTCAAATTGCTGAGCCTGTTCGTAGTTTTTGATGACACAATGCAAGGCCAGACCGTCACTCATTCCAGAACACAACCTCCTCCGGCCCTAAAACCCTCCGAGATCTCTGCGCTCCTCCAATTCTGGCCACTTGCGCATTCCCCATTTTAATCGCTCCACCATTGGCGGCCGTGTCTTCAGCTGCCCGGGCCCTAAGCTCTGGAATTCCCTCCCTAAACCTCTCCTCCTTTAAGACGCGCCTTAAAACTGACCTCTTTGACCAAGCTTTTGGTCACCTGCCCTAATATCTACTTATGTGGCTTGCTGTCAAATTTTATTTGATAATCGTCTCTGGTTTACTAGAAGGCAGAAATTTGTCAGCTTTGAAAGGGCTTCTAGAAGACTGCTGTTAATGACCACTGATAGGTCAGTAGGTTGGAATCAGAGATTAAAGGCATATATGGTAGCCAACAGAAGGTGTATTGCTCTGGTCGCGATGTGCAATGACGTTGTAAATGCCGTGATAAAGATTTCCTCTGGCGGGCATTTCAGCAAAGTTTCAAATGCAAAAGAACTTGTTTGTGATTTCACTAATAGCATCAATCGGCATATTTCTTCTTAGCGCATGCGCAAAGCGCGTGTGCCGAGATTTAGGCGTTCCATCGCGAGTGATGCTTTCTTTCTGACACAAGAACATAAGAAATAGGAGCAGGAGCAGGTGGATCGGTGGCCACGCTGTCACCTCGCCAGCAGGGGGAGTCCAGAACCAGGGGTCACAGTCTAAGGATAAGGGGTAAGCCATTTACGACAGAAATGAGGAGGAATTTCTTCACCCAGAGAGTGGTGAACCTGTAGAATTCTCTACCACAGAAGGCAGTGGAGGCCAATTCATTAAATATATTCAAGAAGGAGTTGGATATATTTCTTAAGGCTAAAGGGATCAAGAGATATGGGGAGAAAGCAGGGACCGGGTACTGAATTTGGATGATCAGCCATGATCGCATTGAATGGCGGAGCAGGCTCGAGGGGCCGAATGGCCTACTCCTGCTCCTATCTTCTATGTTTCACTCCGAAACCGCGTCTCTCACGATGGATTCGCGAGAGTTGGCAATACTGACACCTGCTGTGGAAAACCTAGTTCCACATAACTCGATGAATCAATAAGAAAAATGGCGCAAGGCCTGAACTCACATGGCTTTGCCTAATCACCCGCTTGGTTGCCAAGAAGGGTTGTTGTTTTGTTCCTCAGCTGATTACACTGAAAACCTCGCTCATTATTAAATCCCACATCACCATCTTGTGGCCTGGCATGGTCATAACACACAACTTTGCACTGAGCTGCGTAGACTGGCAATATCCTTCCTGACAGAAGTTTGAAAGCTGAGCTGTATTGTTTTTGTCATCCCATCAAGAAAGGATATTTTGAATCTAAATGATTCAAACTTTCCTCTCTTGCCTCCTTAATATGTTAAGAGGTGCCCACCGTCTTGTTTATCTCACAAGGTAATTTATCTGTGCTGTCAGCTCAGGACTCTTCAAACCAGATGGAGCAGTGGAAACCTGGCAGAGACACCAGTACAATAATACAAATCGCTTTATTGGCATGATAAGGTACATCTTATGTTGCCAAAGCATCAAGATACATTTATGGTTGAACACATAAACGCGGTTCCATTCATACAGTGTATAAACAGGTATATCCCTGAGTTTATAAATATACAATATACTCTTGTCTTAGTTTACTGGTTGTCCCTCTGTTCATGGCAAGCTGTAACATAGTGTGCTGCCAGTGTTACACAGCTTCTCTCCTCCCCCAGTAGGAATGGGAGTTTTTGGTTGTCAGTCAGATTTCTGAATTCAGGGCATATTTGTGAGAATTTTTGGTAGAAATTCTCTCTGATGCCCTGATATTTTCCACAGGCTGTGAGGAAGTGCATCTCTGTCTCAACTACTCCCTGACTGCAGTGAGAGCATATCCTGTCTTCTCTTGGCAGCCTGGTCTGCCTGTGTCTGCCTTTTTCGATCGCTAGGCTATGTTCGCTAAGTCTGTACCTTGTCAAGGTTCTTCTCAGTTTGTTATCCTTTACCATGGTCAGGTAATCAGCTATGTTGTATTGTCTGTTTAGGGCCAAGTAGCAATTGAGTTTGCTTTGGGCAAAGTGAAGGATAATGAAATGTTGTGTGGAATATGATGGGATTGTGGAATTTTCACGTCAGCATTAAGAATGGAGGATGTGAGGTTGCATTGAATATTCTAGAGCTTTGATTCATTAACATTTTGGACAGAGAGACTTGCAGTTCTTCCCCTCAGGAGATTAAACGGGTGGGTCGAGTCCATGGGCTGAGTTTTGCCGGCGCTCAGAGGGTGTGTTTGGAGGCGGGTCTGCTGTCAAAATCGAAATGATTGACAGCGGGTTGGGAACCCGCCTCCATGTAAGTTTCCAAAGTGTCAGGTCTGTGATTTCAGAACAGACCAGACACCAAGCGGCGGGGGAGGCATTTAAGATATTTAACTGCTTGTTAAGTGCTTGTTAACTACTATTTTGCCAGCCTATTTCTATTTAACCACATTTTTTTACGGGGTTCACGTCGTTCGGAGATCACGTCAGGTAAGTAGGTCGGGTTCTCTGTGTCTCCCCTTTGCTGTGAATAGGTGAGGGCTGCAAAAGTGGCCTGAAAGCTACCATTTCACAGCTGGTCACTTTCCAGTGTCAGAAGCTTGAGGCGTCAGGGCTTGGAGGACACTTTTGAGCTGTATGCAGTTTGGAAGTGTTTGGAGTAAACTCTCTATCCACTGTCACCTCCTTGGAGCAAGCTCTCTCACCATTGACAGATCACTTCTGTCATCTCAACTTCAGCTGCCATCTATTCCAGCAACATCGGTGCCCTTGAAAAAATCTCACCTTGGTCCTCTGAATCCCTCCACGATCAGTCCCAACACCAACTTCACCAGGCACACCAACATCACCAACAACAATACCAACCTTCTCTGCAATCATCTGATGCTGCACAGGACACAGGGCATCAGCACCCGACCACATTGCTGCCCGGGAGGCCAGCAATGGCCTTACCATGGCCAGATTTACTTCACTTGACGCTGTACACCCTGGCTGCCACATGATGCACCAGATTAACACCACCCCACACCATCACCATAAAGCATTCCTACAATGACCAAGCCGTTCCTTTCATACTCATCACCATTGCGGGGGATACCGTTATGTCTCACCATTCACTGCAACTCACTAAGACAGTTCCAAAGGCGAGCACAGATCTGTCCAATAAGGCAAAGTGTTGAAAATAAAGATTTCAAAGTTTGACAACACATTAACCGAAAATTTACATGAACATTGCATAAAACACCCAAGTGCCTACCCTTCTGTGTTGTTAGTTGGTATGATTGGACTAGGATGAGGGTGAGTGTGAGGGATGGCTAGTGAGATGGGGATGTGATAATGTAGATAGAGAGGCATGGGTGGAGGTACAAGGTAAGTTGGTGTGAGTAAGGATGTGCAGGAGTAGGGTAGGGAAGGCAGAGTGATGGGGATGTGATGAGTGGCAAAGCAGGATGAGGTTGAGTGTGGCTTTGTACTAACGTATCGTGATCTACTGAGATCATTGAAAGGTTTGCACCACTGCAGCCTGGTCCTCCTGACACATCCCTGCTTGTGTACTCCTATGCAATGTGCAACCAGGCTGCGTTGGTCTCCTGGGCCGGTCTCTTCCGCCCATTGGGAGGGAAGAGAACCTCCCTGCGTGCTGTGACTCCCTCCATAAGCATATGGAGGGAGTCATGAGAGAGCCTAGGTGCAGCCGCGCACCTCTGTGCAGTGATTGTCAGTGTTTGCAGCACCTGAATGCTGCAGAACACTGACAGCACAACTGTCAAAATCAAAGTGGCCGTGGCCCCTTTAAGGAAACCGGCTGATGATGAGTCATCAAATGACATCATCAGACACGCTTCCTTTCAATTGGCCGGGAACCCCCAAGGGCGGGTTTAACAAGTTCTGTTAACGGAAAATCCTTTTTACAGAACGGATGCAGCCAGGAGTGGGGCCGGAACCCGCCAATCAGCACTCCCACCGCGACGCCACCTCCACTGGCAAAATCACGGCCAAAGATAGAGGAGAGTGTAAATGGGCTGTGGGAGGAGATTAAATGGGTGGGTAGTGTCTGTGATAGGGGAGAGTGTGGGTTGTGGGAGGAGATTAAATGGGTGGGTAGAGTCCATGATAGGGGAGAGTGTACATGGGCTGTGGGAGGAGATTAAATGGGTGGGTAGTGTCTGTGATAGGGGAGAGTGTCCATGGGCTGTGGGAGGAGATTAAATGGGCGGGTAGTGTCTGTGATAGGGGAGAGTGTGCATGGGCTGTGGGAGGAGAGTAAATGGGTGGGTAGAGTCCGTGATAGGGGAGAGTGTGCATGGGCTGTGGGAGGAGATTAAATGGGTGGGTAGTGTCTGTGATAGGGGAGAGTGTAAATGGGCTGTGGGAGGAGATTAAATGGGTGGGTAGAGTCCGTGATAGGGGAGAGTGTGCATGGGCTGTGGGAGGAGATTAAATGGGTGGGTAGTGTCTGTGATAGGGGAGAGTGTAAATGGGCTGTGGGAGGAGATTAAATGGGTGGGTAGTGTCTGTGATAGAGGAGAGTGTAAATGGGCTGTGGGAGGAGATTAAATGGGTGGGTAGAGTCTGTGATAGGGGAGAGTGTGCATGGGCTGTGGGAGGAGAGTAAATGGGCGGGTAGAGTCCGTGATAGGGGAGAGTGCACATGTGCTGTGGGAGGAGATTAAATGGGTGGGTAGAGTCCGTGATAGGGGAGAGTGTACATGGGCTGTGGGAGGAGATTAAATGGGTGGGTAGAGTCTGTGATAGGGGAGAGTGTACATGTGCTGTGGGAGGAGAGTAAATGGGTGGGTAGAGTCCGTGATAGGGGAGAGTACATGTGCTGTGGGAGGAGATTAAATGGGTGGGTAGAGTCCGTGATAGAGGAGAGTGTAAATGGGCTGTGGGAGGAGATTAAATGTGTGGGTAGTGTCCGTGGTAGGGGAGAGTGTACATGGGCTGTGGGAGGAGATTAAATGTGTGGGTAGTGTCCGTGGTAGGAGAGAGTGTACATGGACTGTGGGAGGAGATTAAATGGGTGGGTAGAGTCTATGAGAGGGGACCGCTAACACAACAAGAATTTGCAAAATGGGACAAACACCCAATTGAGAACTTACATGCAGAATTCTGTAAAAGTATCCTCCGAACTCAAAGGAAAACCATAAACAATGCATGCAGGGCAGAACTAGGCCAATATCCATTAATAATTTCTATCCAAAAAAGAGCCACCAAATTTTGGAAACACCGAAAAGTGAGCAACCCCCACTGGTATCATTACAAAGCCCTGAAATGCCAAGAGAGGATCATAAAGAAGAATACCCTCAAGCAACTAGTCCTGGGACTCAGTGAAGTAGCTCCTAACACTACTAACAATAACCAGTCCCAGGACAGTGACATCGTAGCAAAGAGAATTCGACCCAACACAATTGTCACTAAGCAAAAGGAAAAATATCTGTCATATTGGGCAGAAACAACAAAAACCCAAAACAAACTCAATTGCTACTTGGCCCTAAACAGACAATACACCATGGCTGAATACCTGACCACGGTAAAGGATAGCAAACTGAGAAAAACCTTGACAATGTACAGACTTAGTGAACATAGCCTGGCCATCGAAAAAGGCAGACACAGGCAGACCCAGCTGCCAAGAGAGGACAGGATATGCTCTCACTGTAGTCAGGGAGTGGTGGAGACAGAGACACACTTCCTCACAGCTTGTGGAAAATATCAGGATATCAGGGAGAATTTCTACCCAAAGTTCACAAAAATATGCCCTGAATTCAGAAATTTGAATGACGACCAAAAGCTCCCATACCTACTAGGGGAACAGAGAAATTGTGTAACCCTAGCGGCACACTATGTTACAGCTTGCCATAAACAGAGGGACAACATTAAATCTAAGAAAAGAGTATATACAAATTATATGAATGTATATTTATACACTCAGGGATATATCTGTTTATACACTGTATGAATAGATCTGCGTTTATGTGTTCAACCATAAATGTTTTTCGATGCTTTGGCAACATAAGATGTACCTTGTCATGCCAATAAAGCGATTTGAATTGAAATTGAATTGAATTAAATTGAGTGCACATGGGCTGTGGGAGGAGATTAAATGGGTGGGTAGAGTCGATGATAGGGGAGAGTGTACATGGGCTGTGGGAGGAGATTAAATGGGTGGTTAAGTCCATGATAGGGGAGAGTGCTAATGGGCTGTGGGAGGAGAGTAAATGGGTGGGTAGAGTCCATGATAGGGGAGAGTGTACATGGGCTGTGGAGGAGAATAAATGGGTGGGTAGAGTCCATGATAGGGGAGAGTGTACATGGGCTGTAGGAGGAGATTAAATGTGTGGGTAGAGTCCATGATAGGATAAAGAGTGTACCTGTACATGGGCTGTGGGAGGAGATTAAATGGGTGGATAGAGCCCATGATAGGGGAGAGTGTACATGGGCTGTGGGAGGAGATTAAATGGGTGGGTAGAGTCCATGATAGGGGAGAGTGTACATGGGCTGTGGGAGGAGATTAAATGGGTGGGTAGAGTCCATGATAGGATATGAGTGTACATGGGCTGTGTGAGCAGATTAAATGGGTGGGTAGATGCCATGATAGGGGAGAATGTACATGGGCTGTGGGAGGAGATTAAATGGGTGGTTAGAGTCTATGACAGGGGAGAGTGTACATGGGCTGTGGGAGGAGATTAAATGGGTGGGTAGAGTCCATGATAGGTGAGAGTGTACATGGACTGTGGGAGGAGATTAAATGGGTGGATGGAGTCCATGATAGGGGAGAGTGTACATTGACTGTGGGAGGAGATTAAATGAGTGGGTAGAGTCCATGATAGTGGGGAGTGTACATGGGTTGTGGTAGGAGATTCAATGGGTGGGTAGAGTCCATGATAGGGGAGAGTATACATGGGCTGTGGGAGGAGATTAAATGAATGGATGGAGTCCATGATAGGGGAGAGTATACATGGACTGTTGGAGGAGATTAAATGGATGGGTAGAGTCCATGATAGGGGAGAGTGTGGGCTGTGGGAGGAGATTAAATGTGTGGGTAGTGTCCGTGATAGGGGAGAGTGTACATGGACTGTGGGAGGAGATTAAATGGGTGGGTAGAGTCCATGATAGGGTAGAGTGTACATGGGCTGTGGGAGGCGATTAAATGGGTGGGTGGAGTCTATGAGAGGGGAGAGTGTACATGGGCTGTGGGAGGAGATTAAATGGGTGGGTAGAGTCTATGAGAGGGGAGAGTGTACATGGGCTGTGGGAGGAGATTAAATGGGTGGGTAGAGTCCATGATAGGGGAGAGTGTACATGGACTGTGGGAGGAGATTAAGTGGGTGGGTAGAGTCCATGATAGGGTAGAGTGTACATGGGCTGTGTGAGGAGATTAAATGGGTGGGTTGTGTCTATGATAGGGGAGAGTGTACATGGGCTGTGGGAGGAGATTAAATGGGTGGGTAGAGTCTATGACTGCACATAGGTGGGCTTAAAAATCAGTTCTACGGGAAATTTGCACCTGGCTGTGAATGAACTGAAAGAGAAAGCAAGAAGAGCTTTCTATGCCATTAAAAAATCAATCCAAATAGAAATTCCAATCAGCATTTGGCTCAAAATTTTTAAATCAGTAATTGAACCAATTGCACTCTATGGCAGTGAGTTGTGGGGACCACTAACACAACAAGAATTCGCAAAATGGGACAAACACCCCATTGAGATCCTACATGCAGAATTCTGTAGAAGTATCCTCCGAACCCAAAGAAAAACCGTAAACAATGCATGCAGGGCAGAACTAGGCCAATATCCGTTAATAATTACTATCCAAAAAAGAGCCACCAAATTTTGGAAACAGCTAAAAATGAGTAACCCCCACTGCTATCATTCCGAAGCCCTTAAATGCCAAAAGAGGACCATAAAGAAGAATACCCTCATTCAACTAGTACTGGGACTCAATGAAGTAACTACTAACACTACTAACAATAACCAGCCCCAGGACAGTGACATCGTAGTACAGAGAACTCGACCCAACACAATTGTCACTAAGCAAAAGGAAAAATATCTGTCATATTGGGCAGAAACAACAGAAACCCAAAACAAACTCAATTGCTACTTGGCCCTAAACAGACAATACAACATGGCTGAATACCTGACCATGGTAAAGGATAGCAAACTGAGAAAAACCTTGACAATGTACAGACTTAGCGAACATAGCCTGGCGATCGAAAAAGGCAGACACAGGCAGACCCGGCTGCCAAGAGAGGACAGGATATGCTATCACTGCAGTCAGGGAGTGGTGGAGACAGAGATTCACTTCCTCAAAGCTTGTGGAAAATATCAGGATATCAGGGAGAATTTCTACACAAAATTCACAAAAATATGCCCTGAATTCAGAAATTTGAATGACGACCAAAAACTCCCATACCTACTAGGGCAACAGAGAAATTGTGTAACCTTAGCGGTACACTATGTTACAGCTTGCTATAAACAGAGGGACAACCATTAAATCTGAAAAAAAGAATATATACAAATTATATGAATGTATATTTATACACTCAGGGATATATCTGTTTATACACTGTATGGATAGATCTGCGTTTATGTGTTCAACCATAAATGTTTTTCGATGCTTTGGCAACATAAGATGTACCTTGTCATGCCAATAAAGTGGTTTGAATTGAATTGAATTGAATTGAGTGGACATGGGCTGTGGGAGGAGATTAAATGGGTGGGTAGAGTCCATGATAGGGGAGTGTGTCCATGGGCTGTGGGAGGAGATTAAATGGGTGGATGGAGTCCATGATAGGGGAGAGTGTACATGGACTGTGAGAGGAGATTAAATGGGTGGGTAGAGTCCGTGATAGGGGAGAGTGTGGGCTGTGGGAGGAGATTAAATGTGTGGGTAGTGTCCGTGATAGGGGAGAGTGTACATGGACTGTGGGAGGAGATTAAATGGGTGGGTAGAGTCCATGATAGGGTAGAGTGTACATGGGCTGTTGGAGGAGATTAAATGGATGGGTAGAGTCCAAGATAGGGGAGAGTGTACATGGGCTGTGGGAGGAGAATAAATGGGTGGATAGAGTCCATGATCGGGGAGAGTTTACATGGGCTGTGGGAGGAGATTAAATGGGTGGGTAGAGTCCATGATAGGGGAGAGTGCACATGGGGTGTGGGAGGAGATTAAATGGGTGGTTAAGTCCATGATAGGGGAGAGTGTACATGGACTCTGGGAGGAGATTAAATGGGTGGGTAGAGTGCATGATAGGGAGAGTGTACATGGGCTGTGGGAGGAGATTAAATGGGTGGGTAGAGTCCATGATAGGGTAAAGTGTACATGGACTGTGGGAGGAGATTAAGTGGATGGGTAGAGTCCATGATAGGGGAGAGTGTACATGGGCTGTGGGAGGAGATTAAATGTGTGGGTAGTGTCCATGATAGGGGAGAGTGTACATGGGCTGTGGGAGGAGATTAAATGGGTGGATGTAGTCCATGATAGGGGAGAGTGTACATGGACTGTGAGAGGAGATTAAATGGGTGGGTAGAGTCCGTGATAGGGGAGAGTGTGGGCTGTGGGAGGAGATTAAATGTGTGGGTAGTGTCCATGATAGGGGAGAGTGTACATGGGCTGTGGGAGGAGATTAAATGGGTGGGTAGAGTCCATGATAGGGTAGCGTGTACATGGGCTGTGGGAGGAGATTAAATGGGTGGGTAGAGTCCATGATAGGGGAGAGTGTACATGGGCTGTGGGAGGAGAATAAATGGGTGGATAGAGTCCATGATCAGGGAGAGTTTACATGGGCTGTGGGAGGAGATTAAATGGGTGGGTGGAGTCTGTGATAGGGGAGAGTGTACATGGGCTGTGGGAGGAGATTAAATGGGTGGTTAAGTCCATGATAGGGGAGAGTGTACATGGACTCTGGGAGGAGATTAAATGGGTGAGTAGAGTGCATGATAGGGAGAGTGTACATGGGCTGTGGGAGGAGATTAAATGGGTGGGTAGAGTCCATGATAGGGTAAAGTGTACATGGACTGTGGGAGGAGATTAAGTGGCTGGGTAGATCCCATGATAGGGTAGAGTGTACATGGACTGCGGGAGGAGATTAAATGGGTGGGTAGATCCCATGATAGGGGAGAGTGTATATGGACTCTGGGAGGAGATTAAATGGGTGGGTAGAGTCCATGATAGGGGAGAGTGTACATGGACTGTGGGAGGAGATTAAATGGGTGGGTAGAGCCCATGATAGGGTAGAGCGTATATTATGTCCGTGTGTAATTGAGACACGGACTGCAGGAGTTGGTTATAACAGGTCTGTACTGAGTGGAGACAAACTGGAACTAACTATGCAAAGTTACTACACAGGCTTATATACAGGGGTGGTCACTACTGGTACTGCAGTATACAGGGGCTGCAGAATATAGTTCCTTCTGCAAAGTACATACACTACAATTCCTCCCCTTTTAGCTAAACAGTGCATAACATTCGATTAATAATTAAATAACATATTTACAATTACAGTTGTCATATACATTATCTGAAGTTAAGCAATTATAAGTTCAGTCTTTGAGGAGGCTTCCTGATTCTGTCTCGATAACGCCTCTTTGGGGTGTCAGGTTCTTCTGGCAGAGTTGATTCGGAATCAACGTCGTTGTTGGGTTCGTCTGCTTCCAATATTCCCGATTCTGAGGTAGATGCAATTGGTACTTCGGTTTCATCACCAGGTGTATCGGATCGTGGTGTGGAATTGACGTTTTCCAATGACTCTAGAATCTGGTCAGCATGGCATCTTACAATGCTCACTCCAACGTCCACGGTATACATTAGAGGTCCTTGCCGTGTACAGATCGTGCCTGGCTGCCATTTCTCTGTGCGGTAGTCCCGGGCCAAAACTGGTTGACCTATCTTAAAACTCCTGGTCGGCCTTTCATTCATATTCTGAAACTACCTGTTCTCCACATCTCTTCTGATGTTTGGCTTAACCAAATCCAAGCGGCATCGTAGTCTTCGATTGAAGACCATCATGGCTGGAGTTTGGTCGGTAACTGCATGTGTCGCATTCCGGTAGGCAAACAAGAAGTTATCCACCTTGTGTTGTAGGGGTATGTCTTCATTACACAGGCAGCACAGGCGGCTTCTAGCCAAGTGCTCAGTTGTGCCGTGCATTCACTGGTTGGTGTCATGCGGACACAGACCAGGGCCACACGGGCACTAACTGCTGCCACCCTCGCTGGATTGGCCAGGCATCGCCAGGGCACTCGCCACGCCGCAGCAGCCCAGCAGTCTGTGCTTCAGCAGATTGCTGCGCATGCTGCAGTGCTGGCCTGTGCGAGTGCCAATGTATCAGGCGACCAGGGAGTACCTGTGATCTGTCAGGTTGGTAGCATTCCTGCAGCCGAAACTGTCACTCCTCCATTGCAGCTGCCACCAGCCGCTGGACAGACTGCTGCCGCCCAAGCAGAGTTGGAGCAGTCAGCAGCCGGCCCCTCCAGTCCCAGAGCTGGTCCAGGCCGACCCCCAAGGGCATCTGCCGTCTCACCATCTGACCCTCAGCAGCCTTCACCCAGCCTTGCTGCAGCCACTGGGGTCCCATTAAGGAGGAGCTGCAGGGCGGGCAGGGGCCAGTCATGGATGCGAAACACATCACCCTTGCGGGTGAAAAAGTAGAAGGTGTGGCCAAATGTTTTGTTTCACTTGTAAAGGCCGATACTGGTGTCTTTGTTTTACTTGTAAAGGCCGAGACTGGTCTATTTGTTTTTTTGGAAAGGCCGAGACTGGTCTATTTGTTTTTTTTGGGGGGGGGCTTCTCTCCATTAGTTTGTTATGTGGGAAGGGCACAGAGGTATCAAAGTAATAAATTTTCTGATATCGCACTGTCCATGCTTTCTTTTGGAAGTCCTGGTTGCCCTGCTCGGCTGAGGGCTTGTGGAGCGGCGACATTCATCTTGTGCCATCCATTCCCTGAGAGGGGGCCTAGAACCGACGTGCAATAAGCCGCCGATGGGCGGCCCTTGCACTTTCTGCCTCCCTCCTGTGCTGGTCCTCCTCCTCCTCTGGTGGTCCTCCAATGTCTGGTGGCAGTGGCTGAGTCCTGCAGATAGCCAGGTTGTGCAGCATGCAGCACATGACAACGAAATGGGAGACTCGCTCAGGCGAGTACCGTAGGGCTCCTCCGGAACGATCCAGACAGCAGAACCGTTGCTTCAGGACGCCGATTGTTTGCTCAATGATGTTCCTGGTTGCTTGATGGCTGTCATTGTATCCCTCCTCAGCAGGGGTGCGGGGCACACGGAGCGGGGTCATCAGCCAGGTGCACAAAGGATAGCCTTTGTCCCCGAGAAGCCATCTGCGTGGGTGAGGCTGGGCCTGGAACATGTCTGCCACAGAAGTCTGGCGCAGGATGAAGGCATCGTGGCTGCTGCCTGGAAAGCGGGCATTGACAGCTAGGGTGAGCTGCCTGTGGTCACACACCAACTGCACGTTGAGCGAATGGTAGCCCTTCCGGTTGCGGTAATCCTCGGCATTCTCTAGAGGTGCCCGCAAAGCCACATGTGTGCAGTCAATGGCGCCCTGCACCATGGGGAAGCCCGCTAATGCTGCAAAGCCCATTGCACGCTGTTGCTGCTTGTCAACGGTCATGGAGAAGGAGATGAACTGACATCTCCTTCTGAAAAGGCCATTGGTCACCTGGCGGATGCAGCAATGTACCGCAAACTGGGAGATGTTGGAAATGTCCCCAGTAGTGGATTGGAAGGAGCCGGTGGCATAGAAGTTGAGAGACACTGTCACCTTCACTGCCACCGACAGAGACGTCCTGTTCCTCAGCTGTGGCTGCAGATCTCCGCGAAGCAGGTGGCAGATCTCAGTGACCACCGCCCTTCTGAATCGCAGCCTCTGAACACACTGCTCGTCAGACATGTTCAGATATGAGAACTGCTGGCGGTATACCCTGGGTGGGTAAGGCCTCCTTTGCCGACGCCTGTTGCCCCTTCTCCATCTGGCCATGACTGGCACTCTCTCACGGCGTCTCTGAGCCCTTTGAATGCAATGGAGAAGCCCAACGTTTCCACCCATTGCAGCCCCCATTATATGTTTCCAATCAATGCTATGGCTCTGAAGTTAAAGACAAGTGCAAAGCTGTGGCCTGAAGCCACAAGTACCTGTGCGAGTGTTGAGCCAAACCAGAAAGCCCTCTACCTTTGTCTCTCTCCAAAGATCCATCTCTCACAAAGAAGGAGTGTTGCAAAATGGCTGCCATTTCTACCGCAGGAGGAGTGCCCTTTAATTAGTGCCCCCCGCACCCCGCAGCGACTGGGAACCGTTCCCCTCTACCAGTCGCTAGGGGCGCCAGGCGCACAATAGGCCGGCGCCACTGAATTTCTGGTTTGGGGCGCACAAAGGGCGTTGCACCATGAAATGACGTCAGGATCGGCGCGCGCAGCTGAGCGCGCGCAAAGGCTTGGCGCCGCCGCTAAATCTTAACTGAAGTTGGCGAGAGGCGCAGATCGCGCTGCGCCCGGGCGCTAGCCGCTTAGCACCCCACATCTCCTCCTCCTAAGGCGCTAGCGGCTGGCGCAAGCAACTGAATTTCTAGGCCTGTCTCTTTAAAAAAGGATTCCTGATGCAGAGACTCCCTCTAAAAAAGGTGTCCCTGATGAAGAGAATCATTCTTTAAACAGGGGTCCCTGACGGAGAGACCCCTCTTTAATAGGGGTCCCTGACAGAGAGTCTCCTTCTTTAAAAGGGGTCACCGACAGGGAGACTCCCTCTTTTATAGTTGTCCCTGATGGAGAGACTTCAATTTAAAAGGGGTCACTGAGGAGAGGCACCATCTTTAAAAGGGGTCCCCGACAGAGAGACTCCCTCTTTAATAGGTGTCCCTGATGGAGAGAATCATTTTTAAAACGGGTCCCTGGCTCAGAGACTCCCTCTTTAACAGGGGCCACTGATGGTGAGACTCCCACTTTAAAAGGGCACCCTGACAGAGAGATTCCCTCTGTAAAATTGGACCGACGCGGAGAGACGCCAGCATTAGAAGGGGTCACTTACAGAGAGACTCCCTCTTTAAAAATCAGTTTGTGTGGAGCTAAGGGATCAGCAAAGGGCGGAAAATATTGATGGGAGCAGTGTGTAGGCCACCAAAGAGGAGTGGTAATGTGGAGCACAGTAAAAATCTAGAAATTAGAAGTGCATGTAACAAGGACAATACTGTAATCATGGAGGACTTTAACCTACATAATAACTCGCCAAATCAACTTGCCACTAATGGTGTGGAGGACAAATTCTTGGAATGTATGCGAGATGGTTCCCTGGATCAATATGTGGAGGAACCAACCAGAGAACAGGCTATTCTGGATTTGCTAATGTGTAGTTAGAACGGGCTAATCAATAATCTTGTGGTGAAGGGGCCTTTAGGGACAAGTGACCATAATATGATTGATTTTTACTTTATGATTGAGAGTGATGTATTCCAGCCTGAAACTATGTTCTTAAACCTAAACTGTGGAATCTACAAGTGTATGAGGGACAACTTGGCCATGGTAGACTGGGAGACTACACTAAAAGGTATGAATGTGGACATACTGGCTAACATTCAAGGAAATAATGCATAGTTTGCACCGAACATATATTCCTCTAGGGCATAAATACCCAAAAGGAAAATAGATCAAACCATGGCTAACAAAAGAAATTAAAGCTAGTATTAAGTCAAAGGAGGAAGCTTGTAAAGTTGCCAGAAATAACGGTCAGCCTGAGGATTGGGATATTTTTAGAAATCAGCAAAGGGCGACCAGGAAATTGATAGAGAAAGGGAAAATGGAATATGAGCACAAACTAGCGAAACATATAAAAACAGATTGCAAAAGCTTCGATAGGTATGTGAAAAGGAAAACACTGGTGAAGGTAAAAGTAGGTCCTTCACAGTCAGAGATGGGTGAATTTATAATGGGGAATGAGGAAATGGCAAGAGACATTAAGTAAATACTTTGTTTCTGTCTTCACGGAGGAAGACACAAGAAACCTCCCAGAAATACGAGAAAACCAAGGGTTTGGCGAGAATGAGGAAAATATTGAATTTTTTATAAGTTAAAGAAACAGCACTAGCAAGATTAGTGGGACTAAAATGCGACAAATCCCAAGGACCGGATGACCTACATGCTACGATTTTGAAAGAGGTGGCCATTGGTATAGTGGACGCATTGGTTGTCATCTTCCAAAATTCTATAGATTCTGGAACGGATCGTGCAGATTGTAGGATAGCAAATGTAACCCCGCTATTTAAGAAAGCAGGAACCGAGAAAACAGGGAAATACAGACCTTTTAGCCTCACATCAGTAGTTGGGAAAATGCTGTATTCAATTATAAAGGATGTAATAACTGGGCACTTAGAAACTAATAGTAAGATTAGGCAGAGTCAACATGGATTATTGTAAGGGAAATCCTGTTTGACAATCTTATTGGAGTTATTTCAGAATGTACCTAGTGGAGTAGACAAAGGGGAACTGGTAGATGTGGTGTATCTGGATTTTGAGAAGGCCTTCGATAAGGTCCCGCACAAGAGGTTGATGAACAAAATTAGGGCACATGGAATTGGGGCTATTACACTAGCATGGATTGAGAATTGGTAAACTAAGAGAAAACAAATTGTAGGGAGAAACGGGTCTTTTACAGGATGGCAGACAGAGACTAGTGGGATATCGCTAGGATCGGTGCTTGGGCCCCAGCTTTCCACAATCTATATCAATGATCTGGATGAGGGGAATACATGTAACATTTCCAAATTTGCTGATTGATTCCATGGATGGCGGGACTGTCGTATGAGAAGAGATTGAGTAAACTAGGCCTGTATTCTCTTGAGTTCAGAAGAATGAGAGGGGATCTCATTGAAGCATATAAAATTATTACAGGGCTTGATAGGGTGGATGCTGGGGGATTGTTTCCCTTGGCTGGGGTGTCTAGAACCAGGGGCAACAGCCTCAGGATAAATGATAGGCCATTCAAAACAGATATGAGCAGAAATTTATTCACACAGAAGGTGGTGAATCTTTAGAATTCTCTACCCCAGAGGGCTGTGGAGGCTCAGTCATTGGGTCCATTCAAAACAGATGTCGATAGATTTCTGACTTTTCAGGGCATCATGGGATATGGAGATAGGGCCGGTGAATGGAGTTGAGACAGAAGATCAGCCATGATCTCCTTGAATGGCGGAGCAGGCTTGAAGGTCTGAATAGCCTACTCCAGCTCCGATTTCTTTTGTTCATATATTCAAATAAAGGGCCCCTGATGGAGAGTCTTCCTCTTTTAAAGGTGTCTCTGATGGAGAGGCGCCACCTTTAAATGCGTTCTCTGAGGATATACTTCCTATTTAAACGTAGTCCCCGACAGAGAGATCCCTCTTTAATAGGGGTCTCTGACGGAGAGTCTCCCTCCATAAGAGGGATCCCTGATGGAGTGAATCCAGCTTTAAAGGAGTCCCTTACAGAGAGACTTCATGTTTAAACAGGGTCCCTGACAGAGAGCCTCCATCTTTTAAAGAATTCCACTACGGAAAGGCTACCTCTTTAAAAGGGGTCCCTGAGGGAGAAAATCACTGCTTAAAAGGGGTACCTTACGGAGAAACACCTCTTTTAAAGGGGTTCCAAACAGAGAGGTTCCTTCATTAAAAGGGACCCCTGATGGAGAGACTCTCTCTTTAAATGGGGTCCCTGGTGGAAAGACTCCCTCTTTAATAGGGGAGCTTGATGGAGAGACTCCCTGAGGAGACACTCCCTCTTTAAAAGGTGTCCCTGATGGTTAGACTTCCTCTTTAAGCAGGGTCCCTGATGGAGAGATTCCCTCTTGAATAAGGGTCCCTGATTGAGAGACTGCCTCATTAAAAGGGGACCCTGATGAAGACTCCCTCTTTATAACGTATCCCTGATGGAGACACCGCCTCAATAAGAGGGATTCCTGATGGACAGACTCCCTCTTTAAAAAGTGTCCCTTATGGAGAGACTGCCTCTTTGAAATGGTTCCCTGACGGAGTGACTCTTATTTAAAAGTGTCCCTGATGGAGTGACTCCCTCTTTAAAAGGGGTCCAGAATGGAGATACTGCCTCATTCAAAGGGGAAACTGATGGAGCGATTCCCTCTTTAAACAGGGTCCCTGATGGAGAGATTCCCTCTTTAAAAGGTATCACTGATGGAGAGATTCCCTCTTTAAAAGGGATCCCTGATGGAGAGATTCCCTCTTTAAAGGGGGTCCCTGATGGAGAGGCTCCCTCTTTTAAAAGGGGTCCCTGATGGAGAGACTCCCACTTTAAACAGTGTCCCTGATGGATAGATTCCCTCTTTAAAAGTGGTCCCTGATGGAGAGCCTCCCTGTTTAAAAGTGGTCCCTGATGGAGAGGCTCCGGCCTAGAAATTCACTTGGGCACGGGCAGCTCGCTCGCGCCCAAAAGTTAGCGCTGGGCGGGGAGGCATTAGCGCATGCCGTATATTCGTCTTCTGCGCCCCAATTCGGAAGCGGGCGCTATACCAGGGTGTGCCCGCCTCCGTTTGGGGCGCTGCAACTGAATATCGGCACGCTAGTTGCCGCAGTGCCACCCGATGCGGTGCGGCAGGCTGCGGTACTGCAGGCCTCCTCCTTCTCTTAAGGGGGAGGTGCCTGCAACGGCCGGAGCCCCGATCGCGAGTGCCGGCAAAAGAGCCCGGCACAACGGAGAGGTGCCGGGCTCCACGGAAACCAGCCGGCAATGCCGCGGGGGGGGGGTGGAGGAGGCCGGGGAAGGAGGTGCGGGCAGGCGGCCGCCGAAAAAGCGGCCGGCCGCACCTTCAGCTTTAAAGCGCTCCACTATGGCAGCAGGACGGCCCCGTTTTCTGTTCGCTGTTTGCGCCCGCTTCGGAGGAGGCGGGCGCAAATAAATATGGGGATCGGCACGGTTTCGGGGCGTTACGGGCCACCGCGCACACCGATGATGTCATCGGTCCCGGCGCAGCGCTAACGGCTACCGCCGCCAATACCGCTGCACTCAATTTTGGCGCTACCACCCCGCCGGCGCAAAAGACCTCTTTAGGCGCTAAGTGGGCGCATGGCCCACTGAATTTCTAGGCCTCCCTCTTTAAAATGGGCCAGTGGTGGGAGCGGTGAGAGAAGTGGTTCGGTGAGTATTTAAACACACTTTCGCAGGCTTTTTTTCACAGGCCATTGTCGGGAGTGGTCAGAACGGAGAGACAGTGAGTATCTAAACTCATTTTCGCGGGCGTTTTTCACAGGCCATTGTCGGGAGCGGTGAGAGTGGAGACTCTGAGTATTTAAACTCACTTTTGCGGGCTCTTTTTCAGAGGTTTACCAATCTCACAGACCAGCAGCAGCGTTCCAGAGCCAGGTCACGATTCAAAATGTGATGCAGGCAGGAGGAAGCGGCTGACTGGGTGAGTACCTATAATACTTTAAAGTTTACAGTAAAGGGTCATAGGTTATAATGTTTAGAGTGTCTTAATTCTGTGTTCATAGTTTCTAACATCTCTGTTGTGTAGTGGGGAGTACTAGGAAACAAGGGCCATTGAGTATATCATTTAATTCTAGTATAATTGTTGGTATTGATTTAATTTAAAATAATTAAAGGGTAAGTAATGGCAGCAAAGCTCAGCCCTGTGACATGCTCCTCTTGCACTATGTGGCAATTCAGGGGCACTTCCTGTGTCCCTGACGACCATGTGTGCGGGAAGAGTATCCAGCTGCACCTACTGGCAGACCACATTGCAGCACTGGAGATGTGAATGGATACATATGCGATGCTGAGGACGTCATGCATATCATGTTTAATCAGATGGTCACACCGCAGGTAAAGGCTGCACAGGCAGGAAGTGAATTAATGACCGCCAGTTGAATAGTAGGCACAGGCAGGTAGTGCAGGGGACCCCTGTGGCCATCCCCCTCTCAAACAGATATACCACTTTGGATATTGTTGGGGAGGATGGCTTATCGGGGAAGGCAGCAGCAACCAAATTACTGGCACCATGGGTGGTTCTGCTGCACGGGACGGGAGGAAAAAGAGAGCGAGAGCTATAATGATTTGGGATTCTATTGTAAGGGTACTAGATAGCCGTTTCTGCGGCCACAAACGTGACTCCAGGATGGTATGTTGCCTCCCTGGTGCAAGGGTCAATGATATCTTGGAGCGGCTCCAGGGCATTCTGGAGGAGAAGGGTGAACAGCCAGTTGTCGTTGTGCATATAGGTACCAACGGTACAGGTAAAAACGGGATGAGGTCCTAAAAGCTGAATATAGGGAGTTAGGAGGTAAATTAAAAAATAGGGCCTCAAAGATAGTAATATCAGAATTGCTACCAGTGCCAAGTGCTAGTCAGAGTAGAAAGAGAAGGATATTTCAGATGAATACTTGGCTAGAGGAATGCAGCAAGGGGGAGGGATTCCAACTCCTGGGACATTGGTACCGGTTCTGGGGGAGGTGGGACCAGTACATACTGGATGATTTGCACCTGGGCAGGACCGGGACCGATGTCCTAGGGGGAATGCTTGCTGAGGGTCTTGGGGAGGGATTAAACTAAAATGGCAGGGGTTTGGGAAACTGTGCAGGGAGACAGAGGAAAGGGAAGCAAGGATTGAAGCAAAAGACAGGAAAGAGAAAAGCAAAAGTGGAAGTCAGAGCAATCAAGGGTGTAAATCAAACATGGCCACAGTAATCAATAATTCTAAAAGGTCTGAGAGTGTTAAAAAAATCAAGCCTGAAGGCTTTGTGTCTTAATGAGAGGAGAATTTGTAATATGGCGGACGAATTAGCTGTGCAAGTAGATGTAAACGGATATGATATAATTGGGATAACGGAGACATGGCTCCAGGGTTACCAAGGCTGGGAATTCAACATCCAGGGTTATGCAATATTCAGGAAGGACAGGCAAAAAGGAAAAGATGGTGGGGTAGCATTGCTGGTTAAAGAAGAGATTAACACAATAGAAAGGAGGGATATTAGCTCTGATGATATGGAATCTGTATGGGTAGAGCAGAGAAATTCCAAGGGGCAGAAAACGTTGTTGGGGCTGTATACAGACAACCAAACAGTAATGCTGAGGTTGGGGATGGCATTAAATGGGAAATTAGAGACACATGCAATAAGCACACAGCAGTTATCATGGGTGACTTTAATCTAAATATAGATTGGGCTAAACAATTTAGTAACAATAAAGTGGAGGTGGAATTCCTAGAGTGTGTACGGGATCGTTTCCTGGACCAATATGTCGAGGAACCAACTAGAGATCAGGCAATCTTAGACTGGGTATTATGTAACGAGAAAGGATTAATTGTTGTCCGAGGCCCCTCGGTGTGGAGCGATCATAATATGATTGAATTCTTCATTAAGGTGGAGAGTGAAGTATTTGTCTCAGAGACTAGGGTCCTGCATGTAAATAAAGGAAACTACGATGGTATGAGGTGCGAGTTGGCTAGGATTGTTTGGGGAACGTTACTTAAAGGGTTAACGGTGGATAGGCAATGGCAAACATTTAATGATCGCATGGATAAACTACAGATTTTGCTCATCCCTGTTTGAAATAAAAATATTAAAATGGTGACACAACCGTGGCTAACAAGGGAAATTAGGGATAGCATAAGATCCAAGGAGAGGACTAATCAATTGGTCAGAAAGAGCAACCAGCCTGAGGATTGGGTGCAGCTTACGATTCAGCAAAGGTGGACAAAGGGATTACTTAAGAGGGGGAAAATACAGTATCAGAGTAAGCTCTCAGCGAACATAAAAACTGACTGTAAAAGCTTCTATAGATATGTGAAGATAAAAAGATTGGAGAAGTCAAGAGTAGGTCCCTTGCAGTCAGAATCAGGGGAATTTATAATGGGGAACAAAGTTATGGCAGAACAATTAATTACATACTTTGGTTCTGTCTTCACAAAGGAGGAGACAAATAACCTACCAGAGATGTCGGGGAACATAGGGTCTAATGAGAGGGAGGAATTGAATGAAACAAGTATTTGTAGGGAAATGGATTTAGGGAAATTGACGGGATTGAAGGCCAATAAGTCCCCAGGACTGATAATCTGCATCCAAGGGTAATTAAGGAAGTGGCCCTAGAAATAGTAGATGCATTGCTGGTCATCTTCCAAAATTATATAGACTCTGAAACAGTTCCCATGGACGGGAGGATAGCTAATCTATCCCCACTCTTTAAAAACGGTGGAAGAGAGAAAATGGGGAATTCTAGACCGGTAAGCCTGACATCGGTAGTGGGGAAAATGCTAGAGTCCATTATAAAAGATGTAATAGCAGAGCACTTGGAAAATACTGACAGGATCGGACAAAGTCAACATGGATTTGCAAAAGTTAAAGCATGCTTGAATAATCTACAGCAAGTTTTTGAGGATGTAACTGGTAGAATAGATAAGGGTGAGCCAGTGGTGTGGTGTATTTGGACTTTCAGAAGGCTTTCAGTAAGCTCCTGCATAAGAGATTAGCGTGCAAAGTTCATGCACACGGGATTGGGGATAAGATACTGTGTTGGTTCGAGAACGGTTTGGCAGATAGGAAGCAAAGTGTTGGAGAAACTGATCTTCTTCCGAGTGGCTGGCAGTGACGAGTGGGGCATCGTAGTGATCGCTGCTAGGACTCCAACTAATCACAATATATATAAATGATCTAGGCGAGCGAATACTAGATGTAATATTTCCAATTTTGCAGATGACACAAAGCTGAGTGGGCGTGTGTGCTGTGAGGAGGATGTAGAGAAACTCCAGTATGGTTTGGGCAGGTTAGGTGATTGGTAGATGCATAGCAAATGCAGTATAATGTGGATAAATACGAGGTTATCCACTTCGGTTGCAAAAACAGGAAGACAGATGACTATCTGAACGGCAATAGATTGGGAAATGGGGAAGTGCAACGAGACCTGGGTGTCCTTGTGCACCTGTCGCTGAAGGTAAGCATGCAGATGCAGCAGGCTGTTAACAAGGCAAATGGAATGTTGGCCTTCATAGCGAGGTGATTCCAGTGCAGGAGCGAGGATGTCTTGCTGCAGTTGTACAGGGCTTTGGTGAGACCACACCTTGAGTATTGTGTGCAGTTTTGATCAACCTATCTGAGGCAGCATGTTCTTGCCATGGAGAAAGTGCAGCGAAGATTCACCAGACTGATACCTGGGCTGGCAGGAATGACTTATGAGGAGAGAATGGGTCGATTAGACTTATATTCGCTGGAGTTTAGAAGAATGAGAGGTGATCTCATTGAAACATAAAGTTCTAACAGGACTAGACAGACTAGATGCAGGAAGGATGTTCCTGATGGCAGGGTTTCAAGAACCAGGGGTCACAGTCTAAGGATAAGGGATGAGCCAGTTAGGACAGAGATGAGGAGAAATTTCTTCGCCCAGAGAGTGGTGAACCTGTGGAATTCCCTTCCACAC
Source organism: Somniosus microcephalus (assembly GCF_052327205.1). NCBI lineage: Eukaryota > Metazoa > Chordata > Chondrichthyes > Squaliformes > Somniosidae > Somniosus > Somniosus microcephalus. The sequence goes on along the minus strand of NC_140989.1, from coordinate 1,912,732 downwards.
AAGACAGTTGAAGCCAATTCATTAAATATATTCAAGAAGGAGTTAGATATATTTCTTAATGCTAAAAGGATGAAGGGGTATGTGGAGAAATCAGGGACAGGGTACTGAATTTGAATGTTCAGCCATGATCTCGTTGAATGGCGGAACAGGCTAGAGGGGCCGAATGGCCTACTCCTGCTCCTATCTTCTATATTTCTATGTTTCACATCGTAGGAAGGATATATTTACCCTGGAGGTAGTGCAGCGTAGATTTACCAGAATGATATCTGGAATCCAAAGGTTAAGTTACATGGGGAGATTACACACACAAGTTTTATATACCCTGGAATTTACAAGGTTAAGGGGTGACTTGTTCGATGTTTTCAAGATATTAAGGGGATCTGATAGGATAGATGGAGAGAAATTCCAGGGATTACAATCCTGGTTTGTGTAATCTCTTCTCGTATTTTAACCCTGGGAGTCCAAGTGTCATTCTGGTACATCTACGCTGGTTGTCAGCGGGAGGGGAGTCTAGAGGTAGGGGACATAGCCTAAAGGTTGGATCCAGATCTTCAAGTAATGAAGTTAGGAAACACTTCAACACGCAAAGGGTGGTAGAAGTTTGGAGCTCTCTTCCACAAACTGCAATTGATGCTAGGTCAATTGTTAATGTTACGTCCGAGATTGGTAGATTTTTGCAAACCAAAGTTATTAAGGGATATGGAGCAAAGGCCCATAGTTCTCAATTGGGATACCGATCAGCCATGACCTCATTGAATGACGGAAAAGGCTCGATGGGTCTGAACTGCCTCCTCCTGCTCCTATCTTCATCAAATCAACCTCTTAATCTTCGATATTGCAGAGACTACAAGCCTAGTTGAGGTAATTGGACCACGATCGACGTCAAGGTGAGGAAGTTGAAGATACATTTCGATCTAGGGGCATATCGTACCATCTCAAGGCTGGTCAGAAATTTGAGATAATCACAGATAAAGTCGGCAGGATTGTAGTGAGGGTCACAATGGAGGCCGACAGCAGCAAAGAATTCCAGGATTTAGGATGAAGCTCCATAGTACGCAATCTAAAAAATAAGGAAAATCAGAAATTACTGGGAGCCTCTTATCTAACTAGTCCTGTACCTGCCCTGCGAGCGCCCGATGCTGGCACTGGGCATAACATCAGCAGCTGTGCAGGTTACAACATCCCTAGTGTACATCCAAGTACTTTTTAAATGTGGTTATGGTTCCTGCCTCTACCACCCTATCAGGCAGTGAGTTCCAGACCCCTACAACCGTCTGGGTGAAGGCATTACCTCTCAAATTCCCTCTAACCCTTCCACCAATTCCTTTAAATCAGTGCCCCCAGGTTCTGACCGCTGTGCTGAGGGATATAGGTCCCTTCCATCCACTTTATCTAGGCTCCTTATGAGTTTATACACCTCAATAAGGTCTCGCCTCAACCTCCTCTGTTTAACAGAAAACAAACCCAGCCGATCCAGTCTTTCCTCATAGCTAAGATTCTCTACTCACGGCAACATCCTTGTAAATCTCTTCCATGCCCTCTCTAGTGCAATCACATCTGTCCTGTAATGTGGTGACCAGAACTGCACGCAGAACTCTAGCTGAGGCCTAACTAGTGTTTCATACAGTTGAAGGATATCCCCCCCTGCTATTTTATTCTATGCCACGGCTAATAAAGGCAAGCATTCCGTATCCCTTCTCAAGCACCTTATCTACCTGGCCTGCTACCTTCAGGAATCTGTGGACATGCACTCCAAGGTTCCATTGTTCCTCTGCACTACTCAGTGTCCTACCATTTAAAGTGTATTGCCTTTCCTTGTTAGCCCTCCCCAACTAGATTACCTCACACATCCCCGGATTGAATTCCAATTGCCAATGTTTTGCCGGTCTGACCAATTTATTGATATGTTCCTGCAGTCTACAGCTTCCTTCTTCAGTTTCAAGCGTACAGCTGATTTTAGTATCATCAGCAAACTTCTTAACCATAACCCTTATATTCAAGTCTAGACCATTGATGTATACCACAAAAAGCAAGGGACCTAGTACTGAGCCCTGCAGAACCCCACTGGAAACAGCCTTCCAGTCACAACAACACCGATCAACCATTACAACCTACCTCGTGCCTCCGACTCAGCTTCGAATTCAAATTGACATTTTGCACTGGATCCTATGGCCTTTTAACTTTGTGACCAGTCAGCCATGTGGAAGCTTATCAAAAGCCATATGCACTATATCAAACGCACCACCCTCATCTACCCTCCTTGTTACCACCTCAAAAAATTCAATCAAGTTTGTCAGATACGACCATCCCTTAATAACTCCCTGTAGACTATTCTTGATTAATCGGTGGCATTCTAAATGAAGATGTTTCCTGTCCTTCAGAATTCTTTCCAAGAACTTTCCCACCACCGAGGTTAGGTGACTGACCTATAATTACTCGGTCTATCCTTTTCTCTCTTTTTAAACAAGGGTACCACATTAGCAGTCCTCCAGTCCTCCGGCACCACAACTGAAGCCAGAGTGGATTAGAAAATGATGGTCAGGGGCTCTGCAATTTCCTCTTTTGTTTCGCTTAACAGCCTGGAATGCATTTCATCTGGGCCTGAGGATTTATACACTTTTAAAGCTGCTAAACCCCTTAATATCTCCTCTCTCAGTATATTTATTTTATCTAACATTTCACACTCATCCTCCGTGATAGCAATGTCTGCATCGTCACTCTCCGTTGTGAAAACAGACGCAAACTAATCATTAAGAAACCTACCGACACCTCCCGCCTCCACAGAATGAGTACCCTGTTGATCTCTAATAGGCGCTATACTTTCTTTAGTTATCCTCTTACTCTTAATATATTTATAAAACACCTTTGGGTTATCCTTGATTTGTCTTGCCAAGAATTTCTCATGCTCTCCCTTTGCTTTCCTAACATCTTTTTTCATTGCACCCCTGCACTTTCTGTACTCCGCTAAAGATCCTGCAGTATTTAGCTCTCGGTTTCTGTCAAACGACTCCCTTTTTTTCTTTACCCTACATATTAAATGCACATATTTGTTCTGAACTGTCCGGATCTCCTCCTTGAATGCCTCCCACTGCTCCGTGTGTGGGAAAGGATTCATTCGGCCATCCAGCCTGCTGACACACCAGCGGGTTCACACTGGGAGAGGCCGTTCACCTGCTCTGTTTGTGGGAAGGGGTGAATTTCTTCATCCAGCCTGCTGACACACCAGCGGGTTCACACTGGGAGAGGCCGTTCACCTGCTCTGTTTGTGGGAAGGGGTGAATTTCTTCATCCAGCCTCCTGAGCACGGATGCGGGTTCTGAAACTGCCCTCAGTTTTTAACATTTTGTCAACTGTCCCGCCTCCAGACCCGTCTCCTCAGGGCTGGGAAAATGTAGATTTTTGTCTTTGCCACCTGGGTATTTAGAACCACCTGGCTGGAGCTCAGAAAGGTCAATGTGGGGGGAAGGATCATATGGTGAGAACAGATCATCAGCCTGGACACAATATTTCAAGGTCACACTGAGTGGGGCAAACGGCACTTTGGACTTTGTCGTTTTCCTTCTCTGACAGCAAAGTCCCCACGCAGGTTAATCATTAATGTATCCCAGACACTCTGGCCTAGAAATTCAGTTGGCTGTGCCAGCCGTTAGCGCCTTAGGAGGAGTAGATCTCGAGCGCTAGGCGCTTAGCGCCTGGGCGCAGCGCGACCTCGCCCCAACTTCAGTAGATATTTAGCGCCGGCGCAAAGTCTTTGCGCGCGTCATTTCCTCGTGCAACGCCCTTTGTGCGCCCCAAACCGGAACTTCAGTCGCGCCGGCCCATTGAGCGCCGGGCGCCCCTAACGACTGTGGAGTGGAACGGTGCACAGCCGAAGCGGGCCGTGGGGAGCGCAAATTAAAGGGCACTTACCCTGCACTATAAAGTGCAGCCATTTTGCAGCAATCACTCTTGTGCAACGGATTTTTTGAAAAAAAACAAGGAAGGGAGCTTACTGCTTTGGCCCAACACAAGGACAGGTATTTTTGGCTTCAGGCCAGAGCTTTGCAATTCGCCTTCACTGATATCTCATTGTTTGCCAGCATATTATGGTGGCTGCATGGGGTGCCAATGCTGAGTTTCAGGATTATGTCGGAAGGGCTCGCAGACGCTGTGTGAGAGGGGCAGCCCTGGCTAGACGCAGAGGGGGCAACAGGCGTCGGCAACGTGGGCCTTACCCACTCAGGCAATACCGCCAGCAGGTCTCGTATCTCAACATGACTGGCGCGCAATGTGTTCGGAGGCTGCGATTCAGAAGGAAGGTGGTTGCAGAGATCTGCCAGCTGCTTCACAGAGATCTGCGTCCACAGCTGAGGTGCAGGACGTCTCTGTCGGTGGAAGTGAAGGTGACGGTGGCTCTGAACTTCTATGCCACCGGCTCCTTCCAATCAGCTGCTGGGGACATTGCTAACATATCCCAGTTTGCCGTGCATTGCTGCATCCACCAGGTCACCAATGCCCTTTTCAGAAGGAGACGCCAATTCATCTCCTTCCCCATGACCCTGGAGAGGCAGCAGCAGCGTGCAGTGGGATTTGCAAGAATTGCGGACTTCCCCATGGTGCAGGGCGCCATTGACTGCACGCATGTGGCTTTGCGGGCACCTCTGGACCATCCCGAGGATTACCGCAACCGGAAGGGCTACCATTCCCTCAACGTACAGCTGGTGTGTGACCACAGGCAGCGCATCCTAGCTGTCAATGCCCGCTTTCCAGGCAGCAGCCACGATGCCTTTATCCTGCGACAGACTACTGTGGCTGACATCTTCCAGGCACAGCCTCACCCAAGAGGATGGCTTATCGGGGACAAAGGCTATCCTTTGTGTACCTGGCTCATGACCCCGCTCCGCGCGCCCACGACCCCTGCTGAAGAGGCATACAACGAGAGCCATCAAGCGACCAGGAACCTCATCGAACAAACAATCGGCGTCCTGAAGCAACGGTTCCGCTGTCTGGATCGCTCCGGGGGAGCCCTCCAGTATTCGCAGGAGCGAGTCTCCCAATTCGTCGTCGTTTGCCGCATGCTGCACAACCTGGCTATCCGCAGGACTCAGGCACTGCCACCTCATGTTGGACCCCCACCTCAGGAGGAGGAGCAAGAGGAGCATGAGGAGGAGGAGGACGAGGAGTACCAGCCCAGGAGGGAGGCAGAAGGTCCAAGGGCCGCCCGTCGGCGGCTTATTGAACGTCACTTCTAGGCCCCCTGTCAGGGAATGGCTTGTGCCAATGAAAGAACATGATTGCAGCCGCTCCGCAAGCCCTTAGCCGGTTAAGGCAACAAACACTTCAAAGATCAAACATGGACAATGTGAATAAATAAAATGGTTTATTGTACAAACTCAGGGCCCTTCCCACATGAAAACCAAGAACACACGAAACCCCCAAAAAACACTCACACACATGACTCACTCCCACAACCTGGGGAGGATTAACAAAAGATGTAAACAAAAATGGCCTCATCCTCGGCCTTCAAAAAACAACCATTCCAAAAAACACAACATTTGGACACACCCTCTACTTTGTGTCCCGCGAGGGCGATGCCCTCTGCAAACTTTGCCGGCCCCTGGACGCCCTGCTGCTCCTCCTCAAAGTGAGGCCAGTGGCTGCTGCAAGGCTGGGGGACGGCTCCTGAGGGGCACATGTCGTGACGGCAGATGCCCTTGGGGGTCGGCCTAGACGAGGTCTGGCCCTCGAGGGGCCGGCTGGTGAATGCTGCAGCTGTGGCTGGCCAGCATCAGTCGCTGCAGCAGCTCGTGGCAGCTCCACTGGGGGAGTGGCAGTGGCGGCTGGAGGAATGGGGGCAAGCTGGCGGATGGCAGGCGCTCGCTGGTTGCCTGAGACACTGGCACTCACCCAGGCCAGCACTGCAGCATGCGCAGCAATCTGCCGAGGGACAGACCGCTGTGCTGCTGCAGCGCGCCGGGTGCCCTGGTGATGCCGGGCTGACACAGCGAGTGTGGCAGCAGTGAGTGCCCGTGTTGCCCTGTTCTGTGACCGCATCAGAGCAGCCAGTGACTGCACGGCACCACTGATCACCTGGCCAGTCGCTGCCAGAGAGGCCCCGAATTCGGTGACACTCCGAGACAGGGACTCGATGGCCTCAGGCATCCGTCCCACTACCCCCATGAGCTCCGTGTGCCGGTGCTCCGAGTCCGCGGACATGTCCTCGAGGCGGCGCATCTCCTCGGCGTTGACCGTCTCCGGACTGGAGGCCGGACTCTCCCTCTGGGGAGAAGGCCGCCGAACTGGCCGACCCTTCCTGCATTGCTGGACGCCGCTGGGCCCAGCAATTGGACTCCCCTCCGACCCTTCCCCCCTCTGGGGAGAAGGCCGCTGAGCTTCCAACCCCCTCCCGCGTTTCTGCAGGCCGCTGGTCCCAGGAGCTACACTCCCCTCCGACACTTCCCCCACGCTCCCCTCCAGGGAAGACGTCTCCCCTACAGTGGCATGGCTTGCCACGGCTGAGGGGTCCCCTGATGGGCCGCCTTCCTCTTGCTCCTCCTCCTCCTCCTCTTCTGAGGGGCTGTCACTGGCAACTTCAGGGACCTCCTCCTCACCATCTGAAAGCAGGAAGGCACAAGAGTAGCTTTAGAGTGAGGAGAGGGCATCAGCGAGGGATGCATGAGTGGTGGCATTCAGCGCATTGGTCGGACAGTGGCAAAGGATGTAGATCTGATGCGCAAGTGGGACGAGAGAGGTCCAAAAGGTGATGTCCTTACCATTGGTGCCCAGAACAGGGTCGGCATCTCCAGATGCAACGGGGCCAATCACCCGGGCACCCATGATGCGCTCCACGCGCTGTTGCAGCTCGGTGAGCGGCTGGATCTGGGGTCCGCCTCCCCCGGTCACAGTCCGGCTCCTCTTATTATTGGCCAGCTTGGCCTGCAAGAGAAAGGACGGCCTCTAAGTACAGTTGATGCGCTATCAATTACTCATAAAAGACTGAGAGTTAGAAGAGTAACTAAAGGCTTTTATTAACAACAGAATGGAGGTCTGCCTCGAGTGGTCGACCGGTCCAGGATACCAAGGGCTGGGGAGCAGTCACCTTTATACTAGGACCTGTGGGAGGAGTCAGCCGAGGCATGTCCAGGCATGTACACAGTGGAATAGAAACAGGACAAACAGGAATACAAACAGTGGTTTACCACATTCACCCCTTGTTTAAAATTGAGTCCGGCGGGGTGAAGTGTATTAAAAGTTAGTGTATTGGAGTCTCTCCGGAGGTCTTGTCTGCCGCTGTGATCGGCGTGGCGACGGCAGGGGTAGTGAAGCTTCCGGCGTCGAGTCCAGCGTAGGCTGTGGCACAGGCGTGTCGTCCTCGTAGATGTCGAGCGGGTCGCGGGGCCCAGGCCTGCCGTCTGCTGGGGCTGGATATCGGATCGTTGGGGGGGGTGGTAGTGGGTAGTGGGTTACTGTGGTCCCCGAGGGTGCAAGGTCTCTTATGGAGACTGTGTCCTCCCGCCCGTCCGGGTATGCGATGTAAGCATACTGGGGGTTGGCGTGGAGGAGGTCGACCCTCTCGACCAGGGGGTCCGTTTTATGGGTCCTCACGTGTCTTCTCAGTAGGACCGGCCCTGGGGACGTCAGCCATGGCGGTAGCGATGTCCCTGATGTGGACTTCCTTGGGAAGACGAACATTTTCTCATGAGGGGTGGCGTTAGTGGCAGTGCAGAGCAGTGACCGAATAGAGTGGAGCGCATCGGGGAGCACATCCAGCCAGCGGGAGGTTGGAAGGCCCCTAGACTTTAAGGCTAGCAGGACGGCCTTCCAAACTGTCGCATTTTCTCTTTCCATCTGTCCGTTCCCCCGGGGGTTGTAACTGGTGGTCCTGCTTGTGGCAATACCCCTAGTTAGCAGGTACTGACGGAGTTCGTCGCTCATAAACGATGAGCCCCGGTCGCTATGGATAAAGCTGGGGAAGCCGAACAGGGTGAAGAGGTTGTTCAGACATTTAATGACCGTGGCACTGGTCATGTCCGGGCAGGGGATGGCGAACGGGAAACGGGAGTACTCATCAATAATATTGAGGAAGTACACATTGCGGTCGGAGGAGGGGAGAGGCCCTTTAAAATCAACGCTCAGGCGCTCGAAGGGGCGAGTGGCTTTTATCAGGTGGGCCCTGTCTGGTCTATAAAAGTGTGGTTTGCACTCAGCGCAGACTTGGCAGTTCCTGGTCATGGTCCTGACCTCCTCAATAGAGTAAGGCAGGTTGCGGGCCTTGATGAGGTGGAAGAACCTGGTGACCCCCGGGTGGCAGAGGTCATTGTGGAGGACCCGTAGTCTATCGATCTGCGCGCTGGCGCAGGTGCCACGCGATAGCGCATCCGGGGGTTCATTTAGCTTCCCGGGCCGGTACAAGATCTCGTAGTTGTAGGTGGAAAGTTCGATTCTCCACCTCAAGATCTTGTCATTTTTGATTTTGCCCCTCTGCTTGTTGTTAAACATAAAAGCAACTGAACGCTGGTCAGTGAGCAGGGTAAATCGTTTTCCGGCCAGGTAGTGCCTCCAATGACGCACAGCCTCCACAATCGCCTGGGCCTCCTTCTCAACAGCGGAGTGTCTGGTCTCCGGGCCTTGGAGGGTTCGTGAAAAGAAGGCCACGGGTCTCCCCGCCTGATTGAGGGTAGCGGCCAGGGCAAAGTCGGACGCGTCGCTTTCCACCTGGAAGGGGATGGATTCGTCCACTGCGTGCATGGTGGCTTTGGCAATGTCCTCCTTGATACGGTGGAAGGCTAAGCGGGCCTCTGCCGTCAAGGGAAAAGAGGTGGACTTGATCAGCGGACGGGCCTTGTCCGCATAGTAGGGGACCCACTGGGCGTAATAGGAGAAAAACCCTAGGCACCTCTTCAGGGCCTTGAGGCAGTGGGGCAGTGGAAGTTCCATAAGGGGACGCATCCGGTCGGGGTCGGGGCCGATGACTCCGTGTTCCACAACACAGCCAAGGATGGCGAGGCGGTTTGTGCGGAATATGCACTTCTCCTTGTTATATGTCAGGTTTAGGAGTTGGGCGGTGCGGAGGAATTTTTCGAGGTTTGCGTCATGGTCCTGCAAGTCACAGCCGCAGATGGTCACATTGTCCAGATATGGGAAAGTGGCCTGCAACGCATTTTGATCTACCATCCGGTCCATCTCCCTTTGGAAGATGGAGACCCCGTTGGTGACGCCAAAGGGAACCCTAAGGAAGTGATAGAGGCGGCCGTTTGCCTCAAAGGGAGTGTACTGGCGGTCCTCAGGGCGGATGGGGAGCTGGTGGTACGCTGATTTCAGGTCAATGGTCGAGAAGACGCGGTACTGCGCGATCTGGTTGACCATATCAGCTATACGGAGGAGTGGGTAGGCGTCCAGCAGGGTGTAGCGATTTACTGTCTGGCTGTAGTCGATGACCAGGCGCTGCTTCTCGCCGGTCTTAACGACCACAACCTGGGCTCGCCAGGGGCTGGTGCTGCCCTCAATAATCCCTTCTTTCAGGAGCCGCTCCACTTCGGTTTTAATGAAAACCCTGTCCCCGGCACTGTATCGCCTGCTCTTTGTGGCGATGGGCTTACAGTCGGGGGTGAGGTTAGCAAACAGTGGTGGGGGGGTGACTCTGAGTGTGGAGAGGTTGCACCTGGTGCGCGGCGGGCAATTTGGAAGCTGCTGGCTGCGGACTGTGAGTGGGGGTAGGGGTCCACCGTACGCCATCGTAACACTTTTAAGGTGGCACTGAAAATCTAACCCCAGCAGGACGGCAGCGCAGAGGTCAGGCAGGACCAGAAGTTTAAAATGATCGTACACGGTCCCGTCTACTACGAGTGTCACCACGCAGTAGCCGCCGATGTCCGCCGACTGGGACTCGGAGGCCATAGAAATCCGCTGTTGCGCAGGCAGGACTGGGAGAGAGCAACGCCGCACCGTGTCAGGGTGGATGAAGCTCTCCGTGCTCCCAGAGTCAAAAAGGCAGATTGTATCGTGACCATTTACCTTAATGTCCATTGTGGAACTGGCCAGTTGGTGCGGTCTCGCTTGGTCCAGTGTAACGGATGCCAGTGTAGGGGTCGGTGTGTCGCTGCGGGTATCAGATGAGGCGGTGTCGGGGGCCTGCTGCATCCCGGCTGTCGTCCAAGATGGCGGCGTCCATGATCCCCATGTGGCTGGAGGCGTCCAAAATGGCTGCTGTACCGGTGATTCGCACACGGCCGGGGAGGTCCAAAATGGTGGCCCGCATGGCCCACACGCGGCGCTGCTGGGGTTCGGGGTGGCTTTGGCCCTGCAGACGCTAGCGTAGTGTCCCTTCTTCCCGCAGCCCGAGCAGATCGCGTTTTTCGCCGGGCAGCACGCTCTGGGGTGTTTTGCCTGGCCACAGAAGTAGCATTTCTGGCCTTGTGGCACTGCTGTCTGGCCTTGGGACACTGCTGCGGTAGTTGGGCCGTTGTTGGGGTGTGGCTGGGGTGGCACGGCGCTATGAGGCGGTCCTACCGTGTCCCAGGCTGTCATTCCCCGCGGCGTCCACGGTGCAGAGGAGTAGGCATCCATGCCCTGGTAGGCTGCATCCAACGATAGTGCGAGTTCAGAGGCCTTGTTGAGGTCGAGGTTACTCTGCTCCAACAGTCGCTGTCGTGTGTAATTGGATCTGTGGCCCGCTACAAAAGCGTCCCGGATAAGTTCCTCTGTGTACACGGCGGCCTTTACATCCTTACAACCACAGGCCCGGCCAAGCACAGACAGTGCCTGAAGGTATTCCACGGTCGATTCCCCAGGTTGTTGTTTACGACTCCCCAGGAGGTGCCTGGCGTACACTTCGTTCACTGGGCGCGTGTACTGGTCCTTGAGGAGCTTGATAGCATCCGCGTACGAGGTCGCGTCTTGGATGACCGAGTACACTCGGTGGTTCACTTTGGAGGTCAGGACATCCAGTTTGTCCTCGTCCGATTTGATTGCTTCGGAGGCGGTCAGGAATTTTTCGAAACACTTAAGCCAGTGAGTAAACTTGGTGGATGAGTCCGCCTCCCGATGATCTAAGTCCAGGCATGCTGGTGTGAGGATCTTCTCCATTATAAAAATGTTGTTAATAAAATTGATGCGCTATCAATTACTCATAAAAGACTGAGAGTTAGAAGAGTAACTAAAGGCTTTTATTAACAACAGAATGGAGGTCTGCCTCGAGTGGTCGACCGGTCCAGGATACCAAGGGCTGGGGAGCAGTCACCTTTATACTAGGACCTGTGGGAGGAGTCAGCCGAGGCATGTCCAGGCATGTACACAGTGGAATACAAACAGGACAAACAGGAATACAAACAGTGGTTTTCCACAACAGTGTGTAGCCCTGATCTTGTGTGCACTGCCTCCCATGGTGGAATAGCCTGGCCAGTGTGTAGCCCTGATCTTGTGTGCACTGCCTCCCATGGTGGAATAGCCTGGCCAGTGTGTAGCCCTGATCTTGTGTGCACTGCCTCCCATGGTCGAATAGCCTGGCCAGTGTGTTAAGTGCACAATGTGCAATTGATGCTCATGACTGTCCCATAGCTGCTGCATGAGGGCTGGCCATTAGGGCTTTCAGGTCCCTTTGCCCATAATGTGAGGTGCACATGCAAGGATGAGGAGGACACTGGAAAGGGTACTCACCCTGACAATCCTGGCGAGGTCATTGAGCTTTTTGTGGCATTGTACAGCGCTCCTGGGGACCTCACTGTTGGATGTCACCCTGGTGGCGACATGCTTCCAGGCTTTCTGGTAGACGCGGGCCGGCGGCTTCCTCCCATTGTCTGGGAACAAAATATGGCGTCTCTTCTCCACAGCGCTAACCAGCACCCTCAGATCATGCTCTGAGAAGCGCTGTGCTCGTTCACGGGCCTTCTCCATACTTTGAGGCGCTATTTGGGTCCAGCAGCAGTGTTCAGGCCTAGCTGGAGGGCTCCAGTGTCCAGGGCGTGGCAGCAGACCAAGTCGACCCTTCCCCCTTAAGAGCTGGCCGGCGCCAGGGTGTCTGCTGTCAATCAAGAAATGGCCGCACCTGCGCTGCGCCCGGCCTCGGCGGTATCGCTCAGCACCTCCGGCTTAGCGCCTAAAGAGAGCCGTGCATCGCCAGTTTTAGCGCTCGAGCAAACTCTTAAGGCGAAGCTAATGAATATCGGCGAAGTGGCCTCGAATTTGCGCCGGCCGCAAACTTTAGCGGCCGCCCGACTTTACCGCCCCAAAAGTGGCTATAATGAATTCCTAGGCCCATATATGGACACTGGCCAACCCAATCTTTGATGAGAAAAGGGTTAAAACCTCGATACTCAAATAACAACTTTACACAGACTTACTGCGAGAACAAAGGAACAGACTTAAGAAAACGTCATCTGTGTCCGACAGGTTCCAGAGATCATATAAATATATTCAAGAAGGAGTTAGATATATTTCTTAAGGCTAAAGGGATCAAGGGATATGGGGAGAAGGCAGGGACAGGGTACTGAATTTAGATGATCAGCCATGATCTCATTGAATGGCGGAGCAGGCTCGAGGGGCCGAATGGCTGACTCCTGCTCCGATCTTCTATGTTTCTATGAGACCAAGGGCTGTGAGCTACTCATTAAAACTATCACCTAATGTTAAGTATATTACACTGTAAGCTTAATAAATCTTGATCTATTGCTCAAACATACTAACTGCTGCCTATTGGTGTCTTGTCCAAGAACTCTGAGAGATCATTAAGATCTTACAATTGGTACCCCAGATGGGACAAGACAAAGTGGCGAGTATTGTGTAATAGATCGGACCTCAAAAGTAGCTTCCTGATCAGCTGCTACCCTTGAGGAGGGATAAACCCCGCAGGGAGTGGGGAGTGCCCGAGAATTGCGCGCCGATAGTTATTGATGTTAGAGGTCTGTTAGGAAATTCACCAAATGGCTAGTAAAATGTTTATTAATGCATATCAGAGTAAATTAGACAGAGGTGCCTGTGCGGAGGAAGTCCAGGTATTATTGATGGAACGTTTAACCAAAGGAGACCGAGTCCCGTTGAAGAAGTGATAAACTTGATTCAGGAATGTGTGAATCAGAAAAAACACAACGAGTTAAGAGAGAAACTTCTTCTTCTTCTTAGGCAGTCCCTCGGAACCGAGGATGATTTGCTTCCACATTAAAAATGACAGGGTACTGCAGGGATTTTATTGAAGACTATGCAGCCACGGCAGCCCCTTCGCTTAGACTCCTTAGGAAAGGAGTAGGATGGTGTTGGGATGAGAGTTGTAAGGAGGCATTTACTCACCTAAAGGAAAATTTACAAACTGCACCCGCACCAGGAGCAATAAACAGGAACAAAGATTTTGATCTGGAGGTAGCAGCTACTGGGGATAGTTTGAGTGCAGTGTTGCTCCAAGAACGACATGACAAGTTGAGGCCCGTGGCTTATGCCTCCCGAGTCCTGACAGATGTGGAGAGGGGTTAATCCAACTGTGAAAGACACCTTTTGGCGAGCTATTGGTCCGTCAAACGTTTCCAATTATTTACGGGGTCATCTTTAATAACCTTACTGACATGTCATACCCCGACACAGATGCTATTGGACGGGAGGATAAAAGATGGGACAGTGAGTAGCAGTCGTATTGCCCACTGGACATTGCTTCTCTCCCAGATGAACCTGAGGGTGGAAAGATTGGCGGAACCTAAGCTGGCCTTGAACATGATTTATCCAGGGACGAATCATGTGTGCACTATAGAAGGGGTATGGGATGTAAACGTGGGATTCCGGGCCGGGCAACATCCGACAGGGAGAGATATATATGCGGGTGGGTCCAGCTCGGTGACAAATGGAGAGTGTAGGACAGGGTGTGGGATTTATGACCCAGGGGCTGGGAATAGAGAAAGCCATCAAACTCCCCAGCACACTGAGCGCAGAGCAGGCTGAGCTGGCGGCTGTAGCTTATGTGGTCAGGCATCCCGAGGAATTCCCAACCCCCTACACAATATGCTCAGACTCGATGTTCACGTGCAATTCTTGCACTGAGTATCTGGCAATATGGGCTAGACGAGAATTCAAGTCCGCCGACGGGAAACCGTCAGTAATCGCCCCACTGCTGAACACAATCCTGGGCGTTACGGGCAATAAAGGGGAGCATTACATTGAAAAAGTAAAGGCGCACTCAAAAACCGAGTCTAAATGGAAAGGTAACCAGAAGGCCGACGAGTTGGCAAAAAAGGGGCCAGGGAGGGAGTACTTTGGGACCCGTACCGATCTGGACAGATCGCGGCCATAAGGGATATGGAGGGCCCACAGGAGGTGAAGTTGCCCCCAGACCTGACCCAGGTTCAAGCACAAGATGCGGTTTTAAAAACCGTGATTAAGAAAAGGGTAGAAGGGGAACCAATTGATGGTCCTTTTGGAGCAGCAGATATAGTGGTCAAAGAGGGGATGTTGTTTAAAGGGGAAAGGTGGATCGTGCCCACACAGTACCAGGAGGAATTTATACAGCTAGCTCACGGGGGTCCGGGAGCTGGACAGCCAGGGCCGGAAAATACCTGGAAGAAAGTGGAGGAGGTGGGTTGGTGGCCTCATCTCAGGGAAGAGGTGAAGGAGTATTGCAGTGAGTGCCTAGTGTGCGCTGCGAATAATCTAGAACCCCACCGTAGAAAGGCACCGTTGGGACAGATTAGGAGGTTAGAGGGACCATGGCATTCATAGAAACATAGAAACATTGAAGATAGGAGCAGGAGTAGGACATTCGGCCCCTCGAGCCTACTCCGCCATTCAATGAGATCATGCCTGATCATCCAAATTCAGTACCCTGTCCCTGCCTTCTCCCCATATCACTTGATCCCTTTAGCCTTAAGAAATATATTTAACTCCTTCTTGAATATATTTAATGAATTGGCCTCAACTGCCTTGTGTGGCAGAGAATTCCACAGGTTCACCACTCTCTGGGTGAAGAAATTCCACCTCATCTCTGTCCTAAATGGCTTACCCCTTATCTTTAGACTGTGACCCCTGGTTCTGAACTCCCCGACCATCGGGAACATCCTTCCTGCATCTAGTCTGTCTAATCCTGTTAGAATTTTATAAGTTTCAATGAGATCCCCTCTCATTCTTCTGAACTCCAGCGAGTACAAGCCCAATCGACCCAATCTCTCCTCATACGTCATTCCTGCCGTCCCAGGTATCAGCCTGGTGAATCTTCGCTGCACTCCTTCCATGGCAAGAACATCCTTCCTCAGATAAGGATCCTTAGATCCTCTATTCTATACAAATAGACTTCATTGGGCCCCTGCCCACCACAAAAGCAGACAACAAGTATTGTCTGGTGTTGGTGGATGTTTTCTCTAAGTGGGTTGAGGCCTTCCCTTGTCGAACAGCCACAGCGTTAAACACGGCTAAGATCCTAGTAAGGGATGTATTCTCCCGATGGGGATTGCCCCAGGTGATGGAATCAGATCAGGGGAGCCATTTCACAGGACAAGTCTTGCAGACCACCCTGAAACTTTTAGGGATACAGGGAAAATGGCATGTGGCCCACAACCCCCAATCATCGGGAATAGTGGAAAGGATGAACCGGACCTTAAAGGAAAGGCTTAGGAAGGAGATAGGGGGGTACCCAAAGAAATGGGATGAGGTCCTGCCTCTAGTTCTCATGAATATCCGGGCCAGCCTCTCCAAAAGCGCAGGGCACTCTCCGTATGAGCTGATGACCGGTAGGGCGGTGAGGACCCCGACTCACGTGTTGGTACCGGTCCTGACCGAAGCCCAAATGAGGGAGGTCAACCGGGACAGGTTC
Source organism: Somniosus microcephalus (assembly GCF_052327205.1). NCBI lineage: Eukaryota > Metazoa > Chordata > Chondrichthyes > Squaliformes > Somniosidae > Somniosus > Somniosus microcephalus. The sequence continues at coordinate 1,896,972 of NC_140989.1, read as the reverse complement.
GTAAAAGACCTGCATGAGACCTTGAGGAAAGTACAATGGGAGAGATTGTGTAGAATGGGCCGATACTCTCTGGAGTTTAGAAGAATGAGAAGTGATCTCATTAAAACATACAAGATTCTGAGGGGGATTGACAGGGTAGATGCTGAGAGGTTGTTTCCCCCTGGCTGGAGTGTCTAGAACTAGGGGACATAGTCTCAGGATAAGGGGTCGGCCATTTAAGAGCGAGATGAGGAGGAATTTCTTCACTCAGGGGGTGGTGAATCTTTGGAATTCTCTGCCCCAGGGGGCTGTGGATGCTGAGTCTTTGAGTATATTCAAGGCTGAGATCGATAGATTTTTGGACTCATGGGGAATCAAGGGATATGGAGATCAGGCGGAGTTGAGCTCGAAGATCAGCCATGATCTTATTGAATGGCGGAGCAGGCTCGAGGGGCCGTATGGCCGACTCCTGCTCCTAATTCTTATGTTCTTATACCATTCGGGAATCATGTTTGTGGTTGCAGAAATGCCTGTCTATGCTGCTAACTATGGAATCCCCTATGACTACTGCATTTCTGCTCTTTCTTTTTCCCCTGTGTGCAGTCAAATCTCTCGTGGTGCCAGGGGTTTAATTCCTACTGCATTCTTCCAAGGAGTCGTCACCCTCCCTGGTATTCAAAACTGAAAACCGGTTAGCGAGTGCCACTGGCTTGGGGGATTCCTGCGCTACCTGAGTCTTCCTCCTACCCTGTCTGGTGATCACCCACTCCCTCACCTCCTGCACCTTCTGTGGCAGTAGGGTGACCCACTTCCAGGAAACTCTCGAACTCCCTGATGCACTGCAGTGACTCCAGCCGCTCCTCAAGCTCCGAATCTCACAGCGTGAGCTCGAGCAACTGGCAGAGCTTCGTGCACACCGTGATCCTGCTCTTGCATCACTGTCCAAACCCCCGGGTTAGGGAGAGGATAGCTCAGCCAGGGTCGCTGCTCTGATTACTATCCAGTGCCCCCATCGGAAAGGTGCATGTGTGATAGCATGGGCTTGGGCTTCGCTGTAAAAATTCCAATGGTTCAATAACCTGTGATCTTCACTGTTTAGACTCTCGCATTAAGAATGGCCGCATGAGTGAAGGATCGGAGAGGGCCCAGTCATCGTGGAACAATACCGACCCCCCGCCAGAGCCAGCACATTCAGGAGAGGGGAAGTGAAGGCTACAGGCACCGCCTCGCGCTGGGTACAGGCACCGCCTCATGCTGGGTACAGGCACCGCCTCACGCTGGGTACAGGCACCGTCTCGCGCTGGGTATAGGCACCGCCTCGCACTGGGTACAGGCACCGCCCCGTGCTGGGTACAGACACCGCCCCATGCTGGGTACAGGCACCGCCCTGCGCTGGGTACAGGCACCGCCTCACGCTGGGTACAGGCACCGCCTCGCTCTGGGTACACGCACCGCCCTGTGCTGGGTACAGGCACCGCCTCGCGCTGGGTACAGGCACTGCCCCGCACTGCATACAGGCACTGCCCTGCGCTGGGTACAGGCACCGCCCCGCGCTGGATACAGGCACCGCCCCGCACTGGGTACAGGCACTGCCCCGCGCTGGGTACAGGCACCGCCTTGCGCTGGGTAGAGGCTCTGTCTCTCACTGGTTACAGGCTCCACCTCGCGCTGGGTACAGGCACCGCCCCGCGCTGGGTACAGTCTCCGTCTCTCACTGGGTACAGGCTCCGCCTCGCACTGGGTACAGGCACCGCCCCGCGCTGGGTACAGGCTCCGCCTCGCTCTGGGTACAGGAACCGCCTCGCGTTGGTTACAGGCACCGCACTGCGCGGGGTACAGGCACCGCCCCACGCTGGGTACAGGCACCGTCCCACGCTGGGTACAGGCACCGCCTAGCGCTGGGTACAGGCACCGCCCCGCACTGGGTACAGGCACCGCCCCATGCTAGGTACAGGCATTGACCCACATTGGGTACAGGCACCGCCCTGCGCTGGGTACAGGCAGCGCCCCGCGCTGGGTACAGGCACCGCCCCATGCTAGGTACAGGCATTGGCCCACATTGGGTACAGGCACCGCCCTGCGCTGGGTACAGGCACCGCCTCGCGCTGGGTACAGGCACCGCCCCATGCTGGGTACAGGCACCGCCTTGCGCTGGGTACAGGCTGTGCCTCGCATTGGGTACAGGCACTGCCCAACGCTGGGTACAGGCACCGCCCTGCGCTGGGTACAGGCACCGCCTTGCACTGGGTACAGGCACCGCCCCATGCTGGGTACAGGCACCACCTTGCGCTGGGTACAGGCTGTGACTCGCATTGGGTACAGGCACCGCCTCACACTGGGTACAGGCACTGCCCCATGCTGGGTACAGGCACCGCCCTGTGTTGGGTACAGGCACCGCACTGTGGTGTGTACAGGCACCGCCTCATGCTGGGTACAGGCACCGCTCCGCGCTGGGTACAGGCACCACCCTGCGCTGGGTACAGGCACCGCCCTGCGCTGGGTACAGGCACCGCCCCGTGCTGGGTACAGGCACCACCTTGCGCTGGGTACAGGCACCGCCTCGCTCTGGGTGCAGGCACCACCCTGCGCTGGGTACAGGCACCGCCCCGTGCTGGGTACATGCACCACCCTGCACTGGGTACAGGCACCGCCTCGCGCTGGGTACAGGCACCGCCTCGCGCTGGGTACAGGCATTGCCTCGTGCTGGGTACAGGCACCGCCTAGTGCTGGGTACAGGCACCGCCCCACACTGGGTACAGGCACTGCCTCGCGCTGGGTACAGGCACCGCCCCGTGCTGGGTACAGGCACCGCCTCGCGATGGGTACAGGCACCGCCCCGCGCTGTGTACAGGCACCGCCCCACGCTGGGTACAGGCACCGCCCCACGCTGGGTACAGGCATTGGCCCACATTGGGTACAGGCACCGCCCAGTGCTGGGTACAGGCACCGCCTCGTGCTGGGTACAGGCACCGCCCCGCACTGGGTACAGGCTGTGCCTCGCGTTGGGTACAGGCACCATAAGCACTGATTCACGAGGAACATTTGTCCTAATTGATCAGATCTGGTTTGGTCCAATCAGGTCACATTCAAACATGGCCTGTCCATTCGAGCAGGCCAGGACATGTAAATTTTGATTGGGGCAGAGGGGTGGAAGAGGAAAGACCCAACCCAGGAACTTTGGGCCGTGGAGCGGCCCTTAGCACTATTACTAGCTGGAGTATAACACGTGGGAGGTATCAGCGCTGTGTTACAATGCACTTGGCTTAATACAGACCACTCCCATTACATGAGGTTCCATGATTCCCCTCTGAATACTTACTTCCTTCACAGGCCCTTTATCAGCACTTTACAGCAAAGAGCTGGGCACCTGTTCTAGGGTAGGAGACCAACATAACTCGAGACAGCCTGCCATTTTACAGATCTGTGAGATTTCCCTTGGCTGTCAGGTGGTACTTCTTAGAGGTGGACGGAAGTACTGAGTGGGGTGCCCTAGGGCTCAGTGCTGGGATTATTACTGTCTCTAACTTGCGTCAATGGCTTGGATGCAGAAACTCAATGTAAACTCGGTGCACGGTGGCATAGTGGTTAGCACTGTTGCCTCACAGCACCAGGGACCCGGGTTCAAATCCGGCCTCGGGCGACTGTCTGTGTGGAGTTTGCACATTCTCCCCGTGTTTGCGTGGGTTTCCTCCGGGTGCTCCGGTTTCCTCCCACAGTCCAAAGATGTGCGGGTTAGGTTGATTGGCTATGATAAATTGACCCTTAGTGTTAGGGGGATTAAATACGTGGGGTTACGGGGATAGGGTGGGATATGTGTTGGTGTAGGGGTTACGGGGATTGGGAGGGATATGTGTCGGTGCAGGCTCGATGGGCCGAAATGGCCTCTATCTGCACTGTGGGGTTTCTGTGATTCTGTGAAACTGGTCGAATTTGATGATGATATCAAACTAGGAGGAGCTCGGGAGTTGGAGGGGGCAGCTCTGAAATGAAAGAATGAGGTGGACATAATTTGCAAGTGTGCAGAACAACGGAAGGTGGAATTTACAGCGTAAGTTACAGTAAACAGGAAGGAAAAGTAGATAAAACACATACTTCATGAATGGTATTAAAACAGATAAGGATGATGCTGAACGAGCCCTAGGAGTCTCCGTCGAATGGACAGCCAACATGTCCAACCAATGCAGAGGAACAGTGAACAAAGCCCGTAATATGTTAAACAGCATCGTTAGAACAGTAGAATAAAAGTCAGAGGGGATAACGGTCACACTGTACAGGGTCTCTGGTCAGACAGCTCCTTGAGCACTGTGTCCAGTTCTGGTCAGACCCACCTTGGGCACTGTGTCCAGTTCTGGTCAGACCGCACTTTGAGCACTGTGTCCAGTTCTGGTCAGACAGCTCCTTGAGCACTGTGTCCAGTTCCAGTCAGATCCACCTTGAGCACTGTGTCCAGTTCAGGTCAGTCCCACCTTGAGCACTGTGTCCAGTTCTGGTCAATCCCACCTTGATCACTGTGTCCAGTTCTGGTCAGACCCACCTTGAGCACTGTGTCCAGTTCTGGTCAGACCCACCGTGAGCACTGTGTCCAGTTCTGGTCAGTCCCACCTTGAGCACTGTGTCCAGTTCTGGTCAGACCCACCTTGAGCACTGTGTCCAGTTCTGGTCAGATCCACCTTGAGCACTGTGTCCAGTTCCGGTCAGTCCCACCTTGATCACTGTGTCCAGTTCCGGTCAGTCCCACCTTGATTACTGTGTCCAGTTCTGTTCAGTCCCACCTTGAGCACTATGTCCAGTTCTGGTCAGACCCACCTTGAGCACTGTGTCCAGTTCCGGTCAGTCCCACCTTGATCACTGTGTCCAATTCCGGTCAGTCCCACCTTGATCACTGTGTCCAGTTCTGGTCAGTCCCACCTTGAGCACTGTGTCCAGTTCTGGTCAGTCCCACCTTGATCACTGTGTCCAGTTCTCATCAGATCCACCTTGAGCACTGTGTCCAGTTCCGGTCAGTCCCACCTTGATCACTGTGTCCAGTTCTGGTCAGACCCACCTTGAGCACTGTGTCCAGTTCTGGTCAGTCCCACCTTGAGCACTGTGTCCAGTTCTGGTCAGTCCCACCTTGAGCACTGTGTCCAGTTCTGGTCAGACCCACCTTGAGCACTGTGTCCAGTTCTGGTCAGTCCCACCTTGAGCACTGTGTCCAGTTCTGGTCAGTCCCACATTGAGCACTGTGTCCAGTTCTGGTCAGTCCCACCTTGAGCACTGGGTCCAGTTCTGGTCAGTCCCACCTTGAGCACTGTGTCCAGTTCTGGTCAGTCCCACCTTGAGCACTGTGTCCAGTTCCGGTCAGTCCCACCTTGAGCACTGTGTCCAGTTCTGGTCAGTCCCACCTTGATCACTGTGTCCAGTTCTGGTCAGTCCCACCTTGAGCACTGTGTCCAGTTCTGGTCAGACCCACTTTGAGCACTGTGTCCAGTTCTGGTCAGACCCACCTTGAGCACTCTGTCCAGTTCTGGTCAGTCCCACCTTGAGCACTGTGTCCAGTTCTGGTCAGACCCACCTTGAGCACTGTGTCCAGTTCTGGTCAGACACACCTTGAGCACTGTGTCCAGTTCTGGTCAGTCCCACCTTGATCACTATGTCCAGTTCTGGTCAGACCCACCTTGAGCACTGTGTCCAGTTCTGGTCAGACCCACCTTGATCACTGTGTCCAGTTCCGGTCAGTCCCACCTTGAGCACTGTGTCCAGTTCTGGTCAGACCCACCTTGAGCACTGTGTCCAGTTCTGGTCAGACCCACCTTGATCACTGTGTCCAGTTCTGGTCAGTCCCACCTTGAGCACTGTGTCCAGTTCTGGTCAGTCCCACCTTGATCACTGTGTCCAGTTCCGGTCAGTCCCACCTTGATTACTGTGTCCAGTTCTGTTCAGTCCCACCTTGAGCACTATGTCCAGTTCTGGTCAGACCCACCTTGAGCACTGTGTCCAGTTCCGGTCAGTCCCACCTTGATCACTGTGTCCAGTTCCGGTCAGTCCCACCTTGATCACTGTGTCCAGTTCTGGTCAGTCCCACCTTGAGCACTGTGTCCAGTTCTGGTCAGTCCCACCTTGATCACTGTGTCCAGTTCTCGTCAGATCCACCTTGAGCACTGTGTCCAGTTCCGGTCAGTCCCACCTTGATCACTGTGTCCAGTTCTGACCAGACCCACCTTGAGCACTGTGTCCAGTTCTGGTCAGTCCCACCTTGAGCACTGTGTCCAGTTCCGGTCAGTCCCACCTTGAGCACTGTGTCCAGTTCTGGTCAGACCCACCTTGAGCACTGTGTCCAGTTCTGGTCAGTCCCACCTTGAGCACTGTGTCCAGTTCTGGTCAGTCCCACATTGAGCACTGTGTCCAGTTCTGGTCAGTCCCACCTTGAGCACTGGGTTCAGTTCTGGTCAGTCCCACCTTGAGCACTGTGTCCAGTTCTGGTCAGTCCCACCTTGAGCACTGTGTCCAGTTCCGGTCAGTCCCACCTTGAGCACTGTGTCCAGTTCTGGTCAGTCCCACCTTGATCACTGTGTCCAGTTCTGGTCAGTCCCACCTTGAGCACTGTGTCCAGTTCTGGTCAGACCCACTTTGAGCACTGTGTCCAGTTCTGGTCAGACCCACCTTGAGCACTCTGTCCGGTTCTGGTCAGTCCCACCTTGAGCACTGTGTCCAGTTCTGGTCAGACCCACCTTGAGCACTGTGTCCAGTTCTGGTCAGACACACCTTGAGCACTGTGTCCAGTTCTGGTCAGTCCCACCTTGATCACTGTGTCCAGTTCTGGTCAGACCCACCTTGAGCACTGTGTCCAGTTCTGGTCAGACCCACCTTGAGCACTGTGTCCAGTTCTGGTCAGACCCACCTTGAGCACTGTGTCCAGTTCTGGTCAGACCCACCTTGAGCACTGTGTCCAGTTCTGGTCAGACCCACCTTGATCACTGTGTCCAGTTCTGGTCAGACCCACCTTGAGCACTGTGTCCAGTTCTGGTCAGTCCCACCTTGAGCACTGTGTCCAGTTCTGGTCAGTCCCACCTTGAGCACTGTGTCCAGTTCTGGTCAGTCCCACCTTGAGCACTGGGTCCAGTTCTGGTCAGTCCCACCTTGAGCACTGTGTCCAGTTCTGGTCCGTCCCACCTTGAGCACTGTGTCCAGTTCCGGTCAGTCCCACCTTGAGCACTGTGTCCAGTTCTGGTCAGTCCCACCTTGATCACTGTGTCCAGTTCTGGTCAGTCCCACCTTGAGCACTGTGTCCAGTTCTGGTCAGACCCACTTTGAGCACTGTGTCCAGTTCTGGTCAGACCCACCTTGAGCACTGTGTCCAGTTCTGGTCAGTCCCACCTTGAGCACTGTGTCCAGTTCTGGTCAGACCCACCTTGAGCACTGTGTCCAGTTCTGGTTAGACCCACCTTGATCACTGGGTCCAGTTCTGGTCAGTCCCACCTTGATCACTGTGTCCAGTTCTGGTTAGACCCACCTTGATCACTGTGTCCAGTTCTGGTTAGACCCACCTTGAGCACTGTGTCCAGTTCTGGTCAGTCCCACCTTGAGCACTGTGTCCAGTTCTGGTCAGTCCCACCTTGGGCACTGTGTCCAGTTCTGGTCAGACCCACCTTGAGCACTTTGCCCAGTTCAGGTCAGTCCCACCGTGAGCACTGTGTCCAGTTCTGGTCAGACCCATCTTGAGCACTGTGTCCAGTTCTGGTCAGACCCACCTTGAGCACTGTGTCCAGTTCTGGTCAGACCCACCTTGAGCACTGTGTCCAGTTCTGGTCAGACCCACCTTGAGCACTGTGTCCAGTTCTGGTCAGACCCACCTTGAGCACTGTGTCCAGTTCTGGTCAGACCCACCTTGAGCACTGTGTCCAGTTCTGGTCAGACCCACCGTGAGCACTGTGTCCAGTTCTGGTCAGTCCCACCTTGAGCACTGTGTCCAGTTCTGGTCAGACCCACCTTGAGCACTGTGTCCAGTTCTGGTCAGACCCACCTTGATCACTGTGTCCAGTTCTGGTCAGTCCCACCTTGAGCACTGTGTCCAGTTCTGGTCAGTCCCACCTTGAGCACTGTGTCCAGTTCTGGTTAGACCCACATTGAGCATTGTGTCCAGTTCTGGTCAGACCCACCTTGAGCACTGTGTCCAGTTCTGGTCAGTCCCACCTTGAGCACTGTCTCCAGTTCTGGTCAGTCCCACCTTGAGCACTGTGTCCAGTTCTGGTCAATCCCACCTTGATCACTGTGTCCAGTTCTGGTCAGAACCACCTTGAGCACTGTGTCCAGTTCTGGTCAGACCCACCGTGAGCACTGTGTCCAGTTCTGGTCAGTCCCACCTTCAGCACTGTGTCCAGTTCTGCTCAGACCCACCTTGAGCACTGTGTCCAGTTCTGGTCAGATCCACCTTGAGCACTGTGTCCAGTTCCGGTCAGTCCCACCTTGATCACTGTGTCCAGTTCCGGTCAGTCCCACCTTGATTACTGTGTCCAGTTCTGTTCAGTCCCACCTTGAGCACAATGTCCAGTTCTGGTCAGACCCACCTTGAGCACTGTGTCCAGTTCCGGTCAGTCCCACCTTGAGCACTGTGTCCAGTTCTGGTCAGTCCCACCTTGATCACTGTGTCCAGTTCTGGTCAGTCACACCTTGAGCACTGTGTCCAGTTCTGGTCAGACCCACTTTGAGCACTGTGTCCAGTTCTGGTCAGACCCACCTTGAGCACTCTGTCCAGTTCTGGTCAGTCCCACCTTGAGCACTGTGTCCAGTTCTGGTCAGACCCACCTTGAGCACTGTGTCCAGTTCTGGTCAGACACACCTTGAGCACTGTGTCCAGTTCTGGTCAGTCCCACCTTGATCACTGTGTCCAGTTCTGGTCAGACCCACCTTGAGCACTGTGTCCAGTTCTGGTCAGACCCACCTTGAGCACTGTGTCCAGTTCTGGTCAGACCCACCTTGAGCACTGTGTCCAGTTCTGGTCAGACCCACCTTGAGCACTGTGTCCAGTTCTGGTCAGACCCACCTTGATCACTGTGTCCAGTTCTGGTCAGACCCACCTTGAGCACTGTGTCCAGTTCTGGTCAGTCCCACCTTGAGCACTGTGTCCAGTTCTGGTCAGTCCCACCTTGAGCACTGTGTCCAGTTCTGGTCAGTCCCACCTTGAGCACTGGGTCCCGTTCTGGTCAGCCCACCTTGAGCACTGTGTCCAGTTCTGGTCCGTCCCACCTTGAGCACTGTGTCCAGTTCCGGTCAGTCCCACCTTGAGCACTGTGTCCAGTTCTGGTCAGTCCCACCTTGATCACTGTGTCCAGTTCTGGTCAGTCCCACCTTGAGCACTGTGTCCAGTTCTGGTCAGACCCACTTTGAGCACTGTGTCCAGTTCTGGTCAGACCCACCTTGAGCACTGTGTCCAGTTCTGGTCAGACCCACCTTGAGCACTGTGTCCAGTTCTGGTCAGACCCACCTTGAGCACTGTGTCCAGTTCTGGTCAGACCCACCTTGAGCACTGTGTCCAGTTCTGGTCAGACCCACCTTGAGCACTGTGTCCAGTTCTGGTCAGACCCACCTTGAGCACTGTGTCCAGTTCTGGTCAGACCCACCGTGAGCACTGTGTCCAGTTCTGGTCAGTCCCACCTTGAGCACTGTGTCCAGTTCTGGTCAGACCCACCTTGAGCACTGTGTCCAGTTCTGGTCAGACCCACCTTGATCACTGTGTCCAGTTCTGGTCAGTCCCACCTTGAGCACTGTGTCCAGTCCTGGTCAGTCCCACCTTGAGCACTGTGTCCAGTTCTGGTTAGACCCACCTTGAGCATTGTGTCCAGTTCTGGTCAGACCCACCTTGAGCACTGTGTCCAGTTCTGGTCAGTCCCACCTTGAGCACTGTCTCCAGTTCTGGTCAGTCCCACCTTGAGCACTGTGTCCAGTTCTGGTCAATCCCACCTTGATCACTGTGTCCAGTTCTGGTCAGACCCACCTTGAGCACTGTGTCCAGTTCTGGTCAGACCCACCGTGAGCACTGTGTCCAGTTCTGGTCAGTCCCACCTTGATCACTGTGTCCAGTTCTGGTTAGACCCACCTTGATCACTGTGTCCAGTTCTGGTTAGACCCACCTTGAGCACTGTGTCCAGTTCTGGTCAGTCCCACCTTGAGCACTGTGTCCAGTTCTGGTCAGTCCCACCTTGGGCACTGTGTCCAGTTCTGGTCAGACCCACCTTGAGCACTTTGCCCAGTTCAGGTCAGTCCCACCGTGAGCACTGTGTCCAGTTCTGGTCAGACCCATCTTGAGCACTGTGTCCAGTTCTGGTCAGACCCACCTTGAGCACTGTGTCCAGTTCTGGTCAGACCCACCTTGAGCACTGTGTCCAGTTCTGGTCAGACCCACCTTGAGCACTGTGTCCAGTTCTGGTCAGACCCACCTTGAGCACTGTGTCCAGTTCTGGTCAGACCCACCTTGAGCACTGTGTCCAGTTCTGGTCAGACCCACCGTGAGCACTGTGTCCAGTTCTGGTCAGTCCCACCTTGAGCACTGTGTCCAGTTCTGGTCAGACCCACCTTGAGCACTGTGTCCAGTTCTGGTCAGACCCACCTTGATCACTGTGTCCAGTTCTGGTCAGTCCCACCTTGAGCACTGTGTCCAGTTCTGGTCAGTCCCACCTTGAGCACTGTGTCCAGTTCTGGTTAGACCCACATTGAGCATTGTGTCCAGTTCTGGTCAGACCCACCTTGAGCACTGTGTCCAGTTCTGGTCAGTCCCACCTTGAGCACTGTCTCCAGTTCTGGTCAGTCCCACCTTGAGCACTGTGTCCAGTTCTGGTCAATCCCACCTTGATCACTGTGTCCAGTTCTGGTCAGAACCACCTTGAGCACTGTGTCCAGTTCTGGTCAGACCCACCGTGAGCACTGTGTCCAGTTCTGGTCAGTCCCACCTTCAGCACTGTGTCCAGTTCTGCTCAGACCCACCTTGAGCACTGTGTCCAGTTCTGGTCAGATCCACCTTGAGCACTGTGTCCAGTTCCGGTCAGTCCCACCTTGATCACTGTGTCCAGTTCCGGTCAGTCCCACCTTGATTACTGTGTCCAGTTCTGTTCAGTCCCACCTTGAGCACAATGTCCAGTTCTGGTCAGACCCACCTTGAGCACTGTGTCCAGTTCCGGTCAGTCCCACCTTGAGCACTGTGTCCAGTTCTGGTCAGTCCCACCTTGATCACTGTGTCCAGTTCTGGTCAGTCACACCTTGAGCACTGTGTCCAGTTCTGGTCAGACCCACTTTGAGCACTGTGTCCAGTTCTGGTCAGACCCACCTTGAGCACTCTGTCCAGTTCTGGTCAGTCCCACCTTGAGCACTGTGTCCAGTTCTGGTCAGACCCACCTTGAGCACTGTGTCCAGTTCTGGTCAGACACACCTTGAGCACTGTGTCCAGTTCTGGTCAGTCCCACCTTGATCACTGTGTCCAGTTCTGGTCAGACCCACCTTGAGCACTGTGTCCAGTTCTGGTCAGACCCACCTTGAGCACTGTGTCCAGTTCTGGTCAGACCCACCTTGAGCACTGTGTCCAGTTCTGGTCAGACCCACCTTGAGCACTGTGTCCAGTTCTGGTCAGACCCACCTTGATCACTGTGTCCAGTTCTGGTCAGACCCACCTTGAGCACTGTGTCCAGTTCTGGTCAGTCCCACCTTGAGCACTGTGTCCAGTTCTGGTCAGTCCCACCTTGAGCACTGTGTCCAGTTCTGGTCAGTCCCACCTTGAGCACTGGGTCCCGTTCTGGTCAGCCCACCTTGAGCACTGTGTCCAGTTCTGGTCCGTCCCACCTTGAGCACTGTGTCCAGTTCCGGTCAGTCCCACCTTGAGCACTGTGTCCAGTTCTGGTCAGTCCCACCTTGATCACTGTGTCCAGTTCTGGTCAGTCCCACCTTGAGCACTGTGTCCAGTTCTGGTCAGACCCACTTTGAGCACTGTGTCCAGTTCTGGTCAGACCCACCTTGAGCACTGTGTCCAGTTCTGGTCAGACCCACCTTGAGCACTGTGTCCAGTTCTGGTCAGACCCACCTTGAGCACTGTGTCCAGTTCTGGTCAGACCCACCTTGAGCACTGTGTCCAGTTCTGGTCAGACCCACCTTGAGCACTGTGTCCAGTTCTGGTCAGACCCACCTTGAGCACTGTGTCCAGTTCTGGTCAGACCCACCGTGAGCACTGTGTCCAGTTCTGGTCAGTCCCACCTTGAGCACTGTGTCCAGTTCTGGTCAGACCCACCTTGAGCACTGTGTCCAGTTCTGGTCAGACCCACCTTGATCACTGTGTCCAGTTCTGGTCAGTCCCACCTTGAGCACTGTGTCCAGTCCTGGTCAGTCCCACCTTGAGCACTGTGTCCAGTTCTGGTTAGACCCACCTTGAGCATTGTGTCCAGTTCTGGTCAGACCCACCTTGAGCACTGTGTCCAGTTCTGGTCAGTCCCACCTTGAGCACTGTCTCCAGTTCTGGTCAGTCCCACCTTGAGCACTGTGTCCAGTTCTGGTCAATCCCACCTTGATCACTGTGTCCAGTTCTGGTCAGACCCACCTTGAGCACTGTGTCCAGTTCTGGTCAGACCCACCGTGAGCACTGTGTCCAGTTCTGGTCAGTCCCACCTTGAGCACTGTGTCCAGTTCTGGTCAGACCCACCTTGAGCACTGTGTCCAGTTCTGGTCAGATCCACCTTGAGCACTGTGTCCAGTTCCGGTCAGTCCCACCTTGATCACTGTGTCCAGTTCCGGTCAGTCCCACCTTGATTACTGTGTCCAGTTCTGTTCAGTCCCACATTGAGCACTATGTCCAGTTCTGGTCAGTCCCACCTTGAGCACTGTGTCCAGTTCTGGTCAGTCCCACCTTGATCACTGTGTCCAGTTCTCGTCAGATCCACCTTGAGCACTGTGTCCAGTTCCGGTCAGTCCCACCTTGATCACTGTGTCCAGTTCTGGTCAGAACCACCTTGAGCACTGTGTCCAGTTCTGGTCAGTCCCACCTTGAGCACTGTGTCCAGTTCCGGTCAGTCCCACCTTGAGCACTGTGTCCAGTTCTGGTCAGACCCACCTTGAGCACTGTGTCCAGTTCTGGTCAGTCCCACCTTGAGCACTGTGTCCAGTACTGGTCAGTCCCACATTGAGCACTGTGTCCAGTTCTGGTCAGTCCCACCTTGAGCACTGGGTCCAGTTCTGGTCAGTCCCACCTTGAGCACTGTGTCCAGTTCTGATCAGTCCCACCTTGAGCACTGTGTCCAGTTCCGGTCAGTCCCACCTTGAGCACTGTGTCCAGTTCTGGTCAGTCCCACCTTGATCACTGTGTCCAGTTCTGGTCAGTCCCACCTTGAGCACTGTGTCCAGTTCTGGTCAGACCCACTTTGAGCACTGTGTCCAGTTCTGGTCAGACCCACCTTGAGCACTCTGTCCAGTTCTGGTCAGTCCCACCTTGAGCACTGTGTCCAGTTCTGGTCAGACCCACCTTGAGCACTGTGTCCAGTTCTGGTCAGACACACCTTGAGCACTGTGTCCAGTTCTGGTCAGTCCCACCTTGATCACTGTGTCCAGTTCTGGTCAGACCCACCTTGAGCACTGTGTCCAGTTCTGGTCAGACCCACCTTGAGCACTGTGTCCAGTTCTGGTCAGACCCACCTTGAGCACTGTGTCCAGTTCTGGTCAGACCCACCTTGAGCACTGTGTCCAGTTCTGGTCAGACCCACCTTGATCACTGTGTCCAGTTCTGGTCAGACCCACCTTGAGCACTGTGTCCAGTTCTGGTCAGTCCCACCTTGAGCACTGTGTCCAGTTCTGGTCAGTCCCACTTTGAGCACTGTGTCCAGTTCTGGTCAGTCCCACCTTGAGCACTGGGTCCAGTTCTGGTCAGTCCCACCTTGAGCACTGTGTCCAGTTCTGGTCCGTCCCACCTTGAGCACTGTGTCCAGTTCCGGTCAGTCCCACCTTGAGCACTGTGTCCCGTTCTGGTCAGTCCCACCTTGATCACTGTGTCCAGTTCTGGTCAGTCCCACCTTGAGCACTGTGTCCAGTTCTGGTCAGACCCACTTTGAGCACTGTGTCCAGTTCTGGTCAGACCCACCTTGAGCACTGTGTCCAGTTCTGGTCAGACCCACCTTGAGCACTGTGTCCAGTTCTGGTCAGTCCCACCTTGATCACTGTGTCCAGTTCTGGTCAGACCCACCTTGAGCACTGTGTCCAGTTCTGGTCAGACCCACCTTGAGCACTGTGTCCAGTTCTGGTCAGACCCACCTTGAGCACTGTGTCCAGTTCTGGTCAGACCCACCTTGATCAATGTGTCCAGTTCTGGTCAGACCCACCTTGATCACTGTGTCCAGTTATGGTCAGACACACCTTGAGCACTGTGTCCAGTTGTGGTCAGACCCACCTTGAGCACTGTGTCCTGGTCTGGTCAGTCCCACCTTGATCACTGTGCCCAGTTCTGGTCAGTCCCACCTTGATCACTGTGTCCAGTTCTGGTCAGACCCACCTTGAGCACTGTGTCCAGTTCTGGTCAGTCCCACCTTGAGCACTGGGTCCAGTTCTGGTCAGTCCCACCTTGAGCACTGTGTCCAGTTCTGCTCCGTCCCACCTTGAGCACTGTGTCCAGTTCCGGTCAGTCCCACCTTGAGCACTGTGTGCAGTTCTGGTCAGTCCCACCTTGATCACTGTGTCCAGTTCTGGTCAGTCCCACCTTGAGCACTGTGTCCAGTTCTGGTCAGACCCACTTTGAGCACTGTGTCCAGTTCTGGTCAGACCCACCTTGAGCACTGTGTCCAGTTCTGGTCAGTCCCACCTAGAGCACTGTGTCCAGTTCTGGTCAGTCCCACCTTGAGCACTGGGTCCAGTTCTGGTCAGTCCCACCTTGAGCACTGTGTCCAGTTCTGGTCCGTCCCACCTTGAGCACTGTGTCCAGTTCCGGTCAGTCCCACCTTGAGCACTGTGTCCAGTTCTGGTCAGTCCCACCTTGATCACTGTGTCCAGTTCTGGTCAGACCCACCTTGAGCACTGGGTCCAGTTCTGGTCAGTCCCACCTTGAGCACTGTGTCCAGTTCTGGTCAGACCCACCTTGAGCACTGTGTCCAATTCTGGTCAGACACACCTTGAGCACTGTGTCCAGTTCTGGTCAGACCCACCTTGAGCACTGTGTCCAGTTCTGGTCAGACCCACCTTGAGCACTGTGTCCAGTTCTGGTCAGACCCACCTTGAGCACTGTGTCCGGTTCTGGTCAGACCCACCGTGAGCACTGTGTCCAGTTCTGGTCAGTCCCACCATGAGCACTGTGTCCAGTTCTGGTCAGACCCACCTTGAGCACTGTGTCCAGTTCTGGTCAGACCCACCTTGAGCACTGTGTCCAGTTCTGGTCAGACCCACCTTGGGCACTGTGTCCAGTTCTGGTCAGTCCCACCTTGAGCACTGTGTCCAGTTCTGGTTAGACCCACCTTGAGCACTGTGTCCAGTTCTGGTCAGACCCAACTTGAGCACTGTGTCCAGTTCTGGTCAGTCCCACCTTGAGCACTGTGTCCAGTTCTGGTCAGACCCACCTTGAGCACTGTGTCCAGTTCTGGTCAGTCCCACCTTGAGCACTGTCTCCAGTTCTGGTCAGTCCCACCTTGAGCACTGTGTCCAGTTCTGGTCAATCCCACCTTGATCACTGTGTCCAGTTCTGGTCAGACCCACCTTGAGCACTGTGTCCAGTTCTGGTCAGACCCACCGTGAGCACTGTGTCCAGTTCTGGTCAGTCCCACCTTGAACACTGTGTCCAGTTCTGGTCAGTCCCACCTTGAGCACTGTGTCCAGTTCTGGTCAGACCCACCTTGAGCACTGTGTCCAGTTCTGGTCAGACCCACCTTGAGCACTGTGTCCAGTTCTGGTCAGACCCACCTTGAGCACTGTGTCCAGTTCCGGTCAGTCCCACCTTGATCACTGTGTCCAGTTCCGGTCAGTCCCACCTTGATCACTGTGTCCAGTTCTGGCCAGTCCCACCTTGAGCACTGTGTCCAGTTCTGGCCAGACCCACCTTGAGCACTGTGTCCAGTTCCGGTCAGTCCCACCTTGAGCACTGTGTCCAGTTCCGGTCAGTCCCACCTTGATCACTGTGTCCAGTGCCGGTCAGTCCCACCTTGAGTACTGTGTCCAGTTCTGGTCAGTCCCACCTTGATCACTGTGTCCAGTTCTCGTCAGATCCACCTTGAGCACTGTGTCCAGTTCCGGTCAGTCCCACCTTGATCACTGTGTCCAGTTCTGGTCAGTCCCACCTTGATCACTGTGTCCAGTTCTGGTCAGTCCCACCTTGAGCTCTGTGTCCAGTTCTGGTCAGTCCCACCTTGATCACTGTGTCCAGTTCTGGTCAGTCCCACCTTGAGCACTGTGTCCAGTTCTGGTCAGTCCCACCTTGATCACTGTGTCCAGTTCTGGTCAGACCCACCTTGAGCACTGTGTCCAGTTCTGGTCAGACCCACCTTGAGCACTGTGTCCAGTTCTGGTCAGACCCACCTTGAGCACTGTCTCCAGTTCTGGTCAGACCCACCTTGAGCACTGTGTCCAGTTCGGGTCAGACCCACCTTGATCACTGTGTCCAGTTCTGGTCATACCCACCTTGAGCACTGGGTCCAGTTCTGGTCAGACCCACCTTGAGCACTTTGTCCAGTTCTGGTCAGACCCACCTTGAGCACTGTGTCCAGTTCTGGTCAGACCCACCGTGAGCACTGTGTCCAGTTCTGGTCAGACCCACCTTGAGCACTGTGTCCAGTTCTGGCCAGTCCCACCTTGAGCACTGTGTCCTGTTCTGGTCAGACCCACCTTGAGCACTGTGTCCAGTTCTGGTCAGTCCCACCTTGAGCACTGTGTCCAGTTCTGGTCAGTCCCACCTTGAGCACTGTGTTCAGTTCTGGTCAGACCCACCTTGAGCACTGTGTCCAGTTCTGGTCAGACCCACCTTGAGCACTGGGTCCAGTTCTGGTCAGTCCCACCTTGAGCACTGTGTCCAGTTCTGGTCAGACCCACCTTGAGCACTGTGTCCAGTTCTGGTCAGACCCACCTTGAGCACTGTGTCCAGTTCTGGTCAGACCCACCTTGAGCACTGTGTCCAGTTCTGGTCAGACCCACCTTGAGCACTGTGTCCAGTTCTGGTCAGACCCACCTTGAGCACTGTGTCCAGTTCTGGTCAGTCCCACCTTGAGCACTGTGTCCAGTTCTGGTCAGACCGACCTTTAGCACTGTGTCCAGTTCTGCTCAGTCCCACCTTGAGCACTGTGTCCAGTTCTGGTCAGACCCACCTTGAGCACTGTGTCCAGTTCTGGTCAGACCCACCTTGAGCACTGTGTCCAGTTCTGGTCAGACCCACTTGAGCAATCTGTCCAGTTCTGGTCAGACCCACCATGAGCACTGTGTACAGTTCTGGTCAGACCCACCTTGAGCACTGTGTCCAGTTCTCGTCAGACCCACCATGAGCACTGTGTCCAGTTCTGGTCAGTCCCACCTTGATCACGGTGTCCAGTTCTGGTCAGACCCACCTTGAGCACTGTGTCCAGTTCTGGTCAGACCCACCTTGAGCACTGTGTCCAGTTCTGGTCAGACCCACCTTGAGCACTGTGTCCAGTTCTGGTCAGACCCACCATGAGCACTGTGTCCTGTTCTGGTCAGACCCACCTTGAGCACTGTGTCCAGTTCTCGTCAGACCCACCATGAGCACTGTGTCCAGTTCTGGTCAGTCCCACCTTGATCACGGTGTCCAGTTCTGGTCAGACCCACCTTGAGCACTGTGTCCAGTTCTGGTCAGACCCACCTTGAGCACTGTGTCCAGTTCTGGTCAGACCCACCTTGAGCACTGTGTCCAGTTCTGGTCAGTCACACATTGAGCACTGTGTCCAGTTCCGGTCAGTCCCACCTTGATCACTGTGTCCAGTTCTGGTCAGACCCACCTTGAGCACTGTGTCCAGTTCTGGTCCGACCCACCTTGATCACTGTGTCCAGTTCTGGTCAGTCCCACCTTGAGCACTGTGTCCAGTTCTGGTCAGTCCCACCTTGAGCACTGTGTCCAGTTCTGGTCAGACCCACCTTGATCACTGTGTCCAGTTCTGGTCAGACCCACCGTGAGCACTGTGTCCAGTTATGGTCAGTCCCACCTTGAGCACTGTGTCCAGTTCTGGTCAGTCCCACCTTGATCACAGTGTCCAGTTCTGGTTAGACCCACCTTGATCACTGTGTCCAGTTCCGGTCAGTCCCACCTTGATCACTGTGTCCAGTTCTGGTCAGACCCACCTTGAGCACTGTGTCCAGTTCTGGTCAGTCCCACCTTGATCACTGTGTCCAGTTCCGGTCAGTCCCACCTTGATTACTGTGTCCAGTTCTGTTCAGTCCCACCTTGAGCACTATGTCCAGTTCTGGTCAGACCCACCTTGAGCACTGTGTCCAGTTCCGGTCAGTCCCACCTTGATCACTGTGTCCAGTTCCGGTCAGTCCCACCTTGATCACTGTGTCCAGTTCTGGTCAGTCCCACCTTGAGCACTGTGTCCAGTTCTGGTCAGTCCCACCTTGATCACTGTGTCCAGTTCTCGTCAGATCCACCTTGAGCACTGTGTCCAGTTCCGGTCAGTACCACCTTGATCACTGTGTCCAGTTCTGGTCAGACCCACCTTGAGCACTGTGTCCAGTTCTGGTCAGTCCCACCTTGAGCACTGTGTCCAGTTCCGGTCAGTCCCACCTTGAGCACTGTGTCCAGTTCTGGTCAGACCCACCTTGAGCACTGTGTCCAGTTCTGGTCAGTCCCACCTTGAGCACTGTGTCCAGTTCTGGTCAGTCCCACATTGAACACTGTGTCCAGTTCTGGTCAGTCCCACCTTGAGCACTGGGTCCAGTTCTGGTCAGTCCCTCCTTGAGCACTGTGTCCAGTTCTGGTCAGTCCCACCTTGAGCACTGTGTCCAGTTCCGGTCAGTCCCACCTTGAGCACTGTGTCCAGTTCTGGTCAGTCCCACCTTGATCACTGTGTCCAGTTCTGGTCAGTCCCACCTTGAGCACTGTGTCCAGTTCTGGTCAGACCCACTTTGAGTACTGTGTCCAGTTCTGGTCAGACCCACCTTGAGCACTCTGTCCAGTTCTGGTCAGTCCCACCTTGAGCACTGCGTCCAGTTCTGGTCAGACCCACCTTGAGCACTGTGTCCAGTTCTGGTCAGACACACCTTGAGCACTGTGTCCAGTTCTGGTCAGTCCCACCTTGATCACTGTGTCCAGTTCTGGTCAGACCAACCTTGAGCACTGTGTCCAGTTCTGGTCAGACCCACCTTGAGCACTGTGTCCAGTTCTGGTCAGACCCACCTTGAGCACTGTGTCCAGTTCTGGTCAGACCCACCTTGAGCACTGTGTCCAGTTCTGGTCAGACCCACCTTGATCACTGTGTCCAGTTCTGGTCAGACCCACCTTGAGCACTGTGTCCAGTTCTGGTCAGTCCCACCTAGAGCACTGTGTCCAGTTCTGGTCAGTCCCACTTTGAGCACTGTGTCCAGTTCTGGTCAGTCCCACCTTGAGCACTGGGTCCAGTTCTGGTCAGTCCCACCTTGAGCACTGTGTCCAGTTCTGGTCCGTCCCACCTTGAGCACTGTGTCCAGTTCCGGTCAGTCCCACCTTGAGCACTGTGTCCAGTTCTGGTCAGTCCCACCTTGATCACTGTGTCCAGTTCTGGTCAGTCCCACCTTGAGCACTGTGTCCAGTTCTGGTCAGACCCACTTTGAGCACTGTGTCCAGTTCTGGTCAGACCCACCTTGAGCACTGTGTCCAGTTCTGGTCAGTCCCACCTTGAGCACTGTGTCCAGTTCTGGTCAGACCCACCTTGAGCACTGTGTCCAGTTCTGGTTAGACCCACCTTGATCACTGTGTCCAGTTCTGGTCAGTCCCACCTTGATCACTGTGTCCAGTTCTGGTTAGACCCACCTTGATCACTGTGTCCAGTTCTGGTTAGACCCACCTTGAGCACTGTGTCCAGTTCTGGTCAGTCCCACCTTGAGCACTGTGTCCAGTTCTGGTCAGTCCCACCTTGGGCACTGTGTCCAGTTCTGGTCAGACCCACCTTGAGCACTTTGCCCAGTTCAGGTCAGTCCCACCGTGAGCACTGTGTCCAGTTCTGGTCAGACCCACCTTGAGCACTGTGTCCAGTTCTGGTCAGACCCACCTTGAGCACTTTGTCCAGTTCTGGTCAGACCCACCTTGAGCACTGTGTCCAGTTCTGGTCAGACCCACCTTGAGCACTGTGTCCAGTTCTGGTCAGACCCACCTTGAGCACTGTGTCCAGTTCTGGTCAGACCCACCTTGAGCACTGTGTCCAGTTCTGGTCAGACCCACCGTGAGCACTGTGTCCAGTTCTGGTCAGTCCCACCTTGAGCACTGTGTCCAGTTCTGGTCAGACCCACCTTGAGCACTGTGTCCAGTTCTGGTCAGACCCACCTTGATCACTGTGTCCAGTTCTGGTCAGTCCCACCTTGAGCACTGTGTCCAGTTCTGGTCAGTCCCACCTTGAGCACTGTGTCCAGTTCTGGTTAGACCCACCTTGAGCATTGTGTCCAGTTCTGGTCAGACCCACCTTGAGCACTGTGTCCAGTTCTGGTCAGTCCCACCTTGAGCACTGTCTCCAGTTCTGGTCAGTCCCACCTTGAGCACTGTGTCCAGTTCTGGTCAATCCCACCTTGATCACTGTGTCCAGTTCTGGTCAGACCCACCTTGAGCACTGTGTCCAGTTCTGGTCAGACCCACCATGAGCACTGTGTCCAGTTCTGGTCAGTCCCACCTTGAGCACTGTGTCCAGTTCTGGTCAGTCCCACCTTGAGCACTGTGTCCAGTTCTGGTCAGTCCCACCTTGAGCACTGTGTCCAGTTCTGGTCAGTCCCACCTTGAGCACTGGGTCCCATTCTGGTCCGTCCCACCTTGAGCACTGTGTCCAGTTCTGGTCCGTCCCACCTTGAGCACTGTGTCCAGTTCCGGTCAGTCCCACCTTGAGCACTGTGTCCAGTTCTGGTCAGTCCCACCTTGATCACTGTGTCCAGTTCTGGTCAGTCCCACCTTGAGCACTGTGTCCAGTTCTGGTCAGACCCACTTTGAGCACTGTGTCCAGTTCTGGTCAGACCCACCTTGAGCACTGTGTCCAGTTCTGGTCAGTCCCACCTTGAGCACTGTGTCCAGTTCTGGTCAGACCCACCTTGAGCACTGTGTCCAGTTCTGGTCAGACCCACCTTGAGCACTGTGTCCAGTTCTGGTCAGACCCACCTTGAGCACTGTGTCCAGTTCTGGTCAGACCCACCGTGAGCACTGTGTCCAGTTCTGGTCAGTCCCACCTTGAGCACTGTGTCCAGTTCTGGTCAGACCCACCTTGAGCACTGTGTCCAGTTCTGGTCAGACCCACCTTGATCACTGTGTCCAGTTCTGGTCAGTCCCACCTTGAGCACTGTGTCCAGTTCTGGTCAGTCCCACCTTGAGCACAGTGTCCAGTTCTGGTTAGACCCACCTTGAGCATTGTGTCCAGTTCTGGTCAGACCCACCTTGAGCACTGTGTCCAGTTCTGGTCTGTCCCACCTTGAGCACTGTCTCCAGTTCTGGTCAGTCCCACCTTGAGCACTGTGTCCAGTTCTGGTCAATCCCACCTTGATCACTGTGTCCAGTTCTGGTCAGACCCACCTTGAGCACTGTGTCCAGTTCTGGTCAGACCCACCGTGAGCACTGTGTCCAGTTCTGGTCAGTCCCACCTTGAGCACTGTGTCCAGTTCTGGTCAGACCCACCTTTAGCACTGTGTCCAGTTCTGGTCAGATCCACCTTGAGCACTGTGTCCAGTTCCGGTCAGTCCCACCTTGATCACTGTGTCCAGTTCCGGTCAGTCCCACCTTGATTACTGTGTCCAGTTCTGTTCAGTCCCACCTTGAGCACTATGTCCAGTTCTGGTCAGACCCACCTTGAGCACTGTGTCCAGTTCCGGTCAGTCCCACCTTGATCACTGTGTCCAATTCCGGTCAGTCCCACCTTGATCACTGTGTCCAGTTCTGGTCAGTCCCACCTTGAGCACTGTGTCCAGTTCTGGTCAGTCCCACCTTGATCACTGTGTCCAGTTCTCGTCAGATCCACCTTGAGCACTGTGTCCAGTTCCGGTCAGTCCCACCTTGATCACTGTGTCCAGTTCTGGTCAGACCCACCTTGAGCACTGTGTCCAGTTCTGGTCAGTCCCACCTTGAGCACTGTGTCCAGTTCCGGTCAGTCCCACCTTGAGCACTGTGTCCAGTTCTGGTCAGACCCACCTTGAGCACTGTGTCCAGTTCTGGTCAGTCCCACCTTGAGCACTGTGTCCAGTTCTGGTCAGCCCCACGTTGAGCACTGTGTCCAGTTCTGGTCAGTCCCACCTTGAGCACTGGGTCCAGTTCTGGTCAGTCCCACCTTGAGCACTGTGTCCAG
This sequence comes from Somniosus microcephalus, assembly GCF_052327205.1. Classification (NCBI taxonomy): domain Eukaryota; kingdom Metazoa; phylum Chordata; class Chondrichthyes; order Squaliformes; family Somniosidae; genus Somniosus; species Somniosus microcephalus. Next base: position 1,874,560 of record NC_140989.1, on the reverse strand, counting down.
TTCTGGTCAGTCCCACCTTGAGCACTGTGTCCAGTTCCGGTCAGTCCCACCTTGAGCACTGTGTCCAGTTCTGGTCAGTCCCACCTTGATCACTGTGTCCAGTTCTGGTCAGTCCCACCTTGAGCACTGTGTCCAGTTCTGGTCAGACCCACTTTGAGCACTGTGTCCAGTTCTGGTCAGACCCACCTTGAGCACTCTGTCCAGTTCTGGTCAGTCCCACCTTGAGCACTGCGTCCAGTTCTGGTCAGACCCACCTTGAGCACTGTGTCCAGTTCTGGTCAGACACACCTTGAGCACTGTGTCCAGTTCTGGTCAGTCCCACCTTGATCACTGGGTCCAGTTCTGGTCAGACCCACCTTGAGCACTGTGTCCAGTTCTGGTCAGACCCACCTTGAGCACTGTGTCCAGTTCTGGTCAGACCCACCTTGAGCACTGTGCCCAGTTCTGGTCAGACCCACCTTGAGCACTGTGTCCAGTTCTGGTCAGATCCACCTTGATCACTGTGTCCAGTTCTGGTCAGACCCACCTTGAGCACTGTGTCCAGTTCTGGTCAGTCCCACCTTGAGCACTGTGTCCAGTTCTGGTCAGTCCCACCTTGAGCACTGTGTCCAGTTCTGGTCAGTCCCACCTTGAGCACTGGGTCCAGTTCTGGTCAGTCCCACCTTGAGCACTGTGTCCAGTTCTGGTCCGTCCCTCCTTGAGCACTGTGTCCAGTTCCGGTCAGTCCCATCTTGAGCACTGTGTCCAGTTCTGGTCAGTCCCACCTTGATCACTGTGTCCAGTTCTGGTCAGTCCCACCTTGAGCACTGTGTCCAGTTCTGGTCAGACCCACTTTGAGCACTGTGTCCAGTTCTGGTCAGACCCACCTTGAGCACTGTGTCCAGTTCTGGTCAGACCCACCTTGAGCGCTGTCTCCAGTTCTGTTCAGTCCCACCTTGATCACTGTGTCCAGTTCTGGTCAGACCCACCTTGAGCACTGTGTCCAGTTCTGGTCAGACCCACCTTGAGCACTGTGTCCAGTTCTGGTCAGACCCACCTTGAGCACTGTGTCCAGTTCTGGTCAGACCCACTTTGATCACTGTGTCCAGTTCTGGTCAGACCCACCTTGATCACTGTGTCCAGTTCTGGTTAGACCCACCTTGATCACTGTGTCCAGTTATGGTCAGACACACCTTGAGCACTGTGTCCAGTTCTTGTCAGACCCACCTTGAGCACTGTGTCCAGGTCTGGTCAGTCCCACCTTGATCACTGTGCCCAGTTCTGGTCAGTCCCACCTTGATCACTGTGTCCAGTTCTGGTCAGACCCACCTTGAGCACTGTGTCCAGTTCTGGTCAGTCCCACCTTGAGCACTGGGTCCAGTTCTGGTCAGTCCCACCTTGAGCACTGTGTCCAGTTCTGGTCCGTCCCACCTTGAGCACTGTGTCCAGTTCCGGTCAGTCCCACCTTGAGCACTGTGTCCAGTTCTGGTCAGTCCCACCTTGATCACTGTGTCCAGTTCTGGTCAGTCCCACCTTGAGCACTGTGTCCAGTTCTGGTCAGACCCACTTTGAGCACTGTGTCCAGTTCTGGTCTGACCCACCTTGAGCACTGTGTCCAGTTCTCGTCAGTCCCACCTTGAGCACTGTGTCCAGTTCTGGTCAGACCCACCTTGAGCACTGTGTCCAGTTCTGGTCAGACCCACCTTGAGCACTGTGTCCAGTTCTGGTCAGTCCCACCTTGATCACTGTGTCCAGTTCTGGTCAGACCCACCTTGAGCACTGTGTCCAGTTCTGGTCAGACCCACCTTGAGCACTGTGTCCAGTTCTGGTCAGACCCACCTTGAGCACTGTGTCCAGTTCTGGTCAGACCCACCTTGATCACTGTGTCCAGTTCTGGTCAGACCCACCTTGATCACTGTGTCCAGTTCTGGTTAGACCCACCTTGATCACTGTGTCCAGTTATGGTCAGTCCCACCTTGAGCACTGTCTCCAGTTCTGGTCAGTCCCACCTTGAGCACTGTGTCCAGTTCCGGTCAGTCCCACCTTGAGCACTGTGTCCAGTTCTGGTCAGACCCACCTTGAGCACTGTGTCCAGTTCTGGTCAGTCCCACCTTGAGCACTGTGTCCAGTTCTGGTCAGTCCCACATTGAACACTGTGTCCAGTTCTGGTCAGTCCCACCTTGAGCACTGGGTCCAGTTCTGGTCAGTCCCACCTTGAGCACTGTGTCCAGTTCTGGTCAGTCCCACCTTGAGCACTGTGTCCAGTTCCGGTCAGTCCCACCTTGAGCACTGTGTCCAGTTCTGGTCAGTCCCACCTTGATCACTGTGTCCAGTTCTGGTCAGTCCCACCTTGAGCACTGTGTCCAGTTCTGGTCAGACCCACTTTGAGTACTGTGTCCAGTTCTGGTCAGACCCACCTTGAGCACTCTGTCCAGTTCTGGTCAGTCCCACCTTGAGCACTGCGTCCAGTTCTGGTCAGACCCACCTTGAGCACTGTGTCCAGTTCTGGTCAGACACACCTTGAGCACTGTGTCCAGTTCTGGTCAGTCCCACCTTGATCACTGTGTCCAGTTCTGGTCAGACCAACCTTGAGCACTGTGTCCAGTTCTGGTCAGACCCACCTTGAGCACTGTGTCCAGTTCTGGTCAGACCCACCTTGAGCACTGTGTCCAGTTCTGGTCAGACCCACCTTGAGCACTGTGTCCAGTTCTGGTCAGACCCACCTTGATCACTGTGTCCAGTTCTGGTCAGACCCACCTTGAGCACTGTGTCCAGTTCTGGTCAGTCCCACCTTGAGCACTGTGTCCAGTTCTGGTCAGTCCCACTTTGAGCACTGTGTCCAGTTCTGGTCAGTCCCACCTTGAGCACTGGGTCCAGTTCTGGTCAGTCCCACCTTGAGCACTGTGTCCAGTTCTGGTCCGTCCCACCTTGAGCACTGTGTCCAGTTCCGGTCAGTCCCACCTTGAGCACTGTGTCCAGTTCTGGTCAGTCCCACCTTGATCACTGTGTCCAGTTCTGGTCAGTCCCACCTTGAGCACTGTGTCCAGTTCTGGTCAGACCCACTTTGAGCACTGTGTCCAGTTCTGGTCAGACCCACCTTGAGCACTGTGTCCAGTTCTGGTCAGTCCCACCTTGAGCACTGTGTCCAGTTCTGGTCAGACCCACCTTGAGCACTGTGTCCAGTTCTGGTTAGACCCACCTTGATCACTGTGTCCAGTTCTGGTCAGTCCCACCTTGATCACTGTGTCCAGTTCTGGTTAGACCCACCTTGATCACTGTGTCCAGTTCTGGTTAGACCCACCTTGAGCACTGTGTCCAGTTCTGGTCAGTCCCACCTTGAGCACTGTGTCCAGTTCTGGTCAGTCCCACCTTGGGCACTGTGTCCAGTTCTGGTCAGACCCACCTTGAGCACTTTGCCCAGTTCAGGTCAGTCCCACCGTGAGCACTGTGTCCAGTTCTGGTCAGACCCACCTTGAGCACTGTGTCCAGTTCTGGTCAGACCCACCTTGAGCACTTTGTCCAGTTCTGGTCAGACCCACCTTGAGCACTGTGTCCAGTTCTGGTCAGACCCACCTTGAGCACTGTGTCCAGTTCTGGTCAGACCCACCTTGAGCACTGTGTCCAGTTCTGGTCAGACCCACCTTGAGCACTGTGTCCAGTTCTGGTCAGACCCACCGTGAGCACTGTGTCCAGTTCTGGTCAGTCCCACCTTGAGCACTGTGTCCAGTTCTGGTCAGACCCACCTTGAGCACTGTGTCCAGTTCTGGTCAGACCCACCTTGATCACTGTGTCCAGTTCTGGTCAGTCCCACCTTGAGCACTGTGTCCAGTTCTGGTCAGTCCCACCTTGAGCACTGTGTCCAGTTCTGGTTAGACCCACCTTGAGCATTGTGTCCAGTTCTGGTCAGACCCACCTTGAGCACTGTGTCCAGTTCTGGTCAGTCCCACCTTGAGCACTGTCTCCAGTTCTGGTCAGTCCCACCTTGAGCACTGTGTCCAGTTCTGGTCAATCCCACCTTGATCACTGTGTCCAGTTCTGGTCAGACCCACCTTGAGCACTGTGTCCAGTTCTGGTCAGACCCACCATGAGCACTGTGTCCAGTTCTGGTCAGTCCCACCTTGAGCACTGTGTCCAGTTCTGGTCAGTCCCACCTTGAGCACTGTGTCCAGTTCTGGTCAGTCCCACCTTGAGCACTGTGTCCAGTTCTGGTCAGTCCCACCTTGAGCACTGGGTCCCATTCTGGTCCGTCCCACCTTGAGCACTGTGTCCAGTTCTGGTCCGTCCCACCTTGAGCACTGTGTCCAGTTCCGGTCAGTCCCACCTTGAGCACTGTGTCCAGTTCTGGTCAGTCCCACCTTGATCACTGTGTCCAGTTCTGGTCAGTCCCACCTTGAGCACTGTGTCCAGTTCTGGTCAGACCCACTTTGAGCACTGTGTCCAGTTCTGGTCAGACCCACCTTGAGCACTGTGTCCAGTTCTGGTCAGTCCCACCTTGAGCACTGTGTCCAGTTCTGGTCAGACACACCTTGAGCACTGTGTCCAGTTCTGGTCAGACCCACCTTGAGCACTGTGTCCAGTTCTGGTCAGACCCACCTTGAGCACTGTGTCCAGTTCTGGTCAGACCCACCTTGAGCACTGTGTCCAGTTCTGGTCAGACCCACCGTGAGCACTGTGTCCAGTTCTGGTCAGTCCCACCTTGAGCACTGTGTCCAGTTCTGGTCAGACCCACCTTGAGCACTGTGTCCAGTTCTGGTCAGACCCACCTTGATCACTGTGTCCAGTTCTGGTCAGTCCCACCTTGAGCACTGTGTCCAGTTCTGGTCAGTCCCACCTTGAGCACAGTGTCCAGTTCTGGTTAGACCCACCTTGAGCATTGTGTCCAGTTCTGGTCAGACCCACCTTGAGCATTGTGTCCAGTTCTGGTCAGTCCCACCTTGAGCACTGTCTCCAGTTCTGGTCAGTCCCACCTTGAGCACTGTGTCCAGTTCTGGTCAATCCCACCTTGATCACTGTGTCCAGTTCTGGTCAGACCCACCTTGAGCACTGTGTCCAGTTCTGGTCAGACCCACCGTGAGCACTGTGTCCAGTTCTGGTCAGTCCCACCTTGAGCACTGTGTCCAGTTCTGGTCAGACCCACCTTTAGCACTGTGTCCAGTTCTGGTCAGATCCACCTTGAGCACTGTGTCCAGTTCCGGTCAGTCCCACCTTGATCACTGTGTCCAGTTCCGGTCAGTCCCACCTTGATTACTGTGTCCAGTTCTGTTCAGTCCCACCTTGAGCACTATGTCCAGTTCTGGTCAGACCCACCTTGAGCACTGTGTCCAGTTCCGGTCAGTCCCACCTTGATCACTGTGTCCAATTCCGGTCAGTCCCACCTTGATCACTGTGTCCAGTTCTGGTCAGTGCCACCTTGAGCACTGTGTCCAGTTCTGGTCAGTCCCACCTTGATCACTGTGTCCAGTTCTCGTCAGATCCACCTTGAGCACTGTGTCCAGTTCCGGTCAGTCCCACCTTGATCACTGTGTCCAGTTCTGGTCAGACCCACCTTGAGCACTGTGTCCAGTTCTGGTCAGTCCCACCTTGAGCACTGTGTCCAGTTCCGGTCAGTCCCACCTTGAGCACTGTGTCCAGTTCTGGTCAGACCCACCTTGAGCACTGTGTCCAGTTCTGGTCAGTCCCACCTTGAGCACTGTGTCCAGTTCTGGTCAGCCCCACGTTGAGCACTGTGTCCAGTTCTGGTCAGTCCCACCTTGAGCACTGGGTCCAGTTCTGGTCAGTCCCACCTTGAGCACTGTGTCCAGTTCTGGTCAGTCCCACCTTGAGCACTGTGTCCAGTTCCGGTCAGTCCCACCTTGAGCACTGTGTCCAGTTCTGGTCAGTCCCACCTTGATCACTGTGTCCAGTTCTGGTCAGTCCCACCTTGAGCACTGTGTCCAGTTCTGGTCAGACCCACTTTGAGCACTGTGTCCAGTTCTGGTCAGACCCACCTTGAGCACTCTGTCCAGTTCTGGTCAGTCCCACCTTGAGCACTGTGTCCAGTTCTGGTCAGACCCACCTTGAGCACTGTGTCCAGTTCTGGTCAGACACACCTTGAGCACTGTGTCCAGTTCTGGTCAGTCCCACCTTGATCACTGGGTCCAGTTCTGGTCAGACCCACCTTGAGCACTGTGTCCAGTTCTGGTCAGACCCACCTTGAGCACTGTGTCCAGTTCTGGTCAGACCCACCTTGAGCACTGTGCCCAGTTCTGGTCAGACCCACCTTGAGCACTGTGTCCAGTTCTGGTCAGATCCACCTTGATCACTGTGTCCAGTTCTGGTCAGACCCACCTTGAGCACTGTGTCCAGTTCTGGTCAGTCCCACCTTGAGCACTGTGTCCAGTTCTGGTCAGTCCCACCTTGAGCACTGTGTCCAGTTCTGGTCAGTCCCACATTGAGCACTGGGTCCAGTTCTGGTCAGTCCCACCTTGAGCACTGTGTCCAGTTCTGGTCCGTCCCTCCTTGAGCACTGTGTCCAGTTCCGGTCAGTCCCACCTTGAGCACTGTGTCCAGTTCTGGTCAGTCCCACCTTGATCACTGTGTCCAGTTCTGGTCAGTCCCACCTTGAGCACTGTGTCCAGTTCTGGTCAGACCCACTTTGAGCACTGTGTCCAGTTCTGGTCAGACCCACCTTGAGCACTGTGTCCAGTTCTGGTCAGACCCACCTTGAGCGCTGTCTCCAGTTCTGTTCAGTCCCACCTTGATCACTGTGTCCAGTTCTGGTCAGACCCACCTTGAGCACTGTGTCCAGTTCTGGTCAGACCCACCTTGAGCACTGTGTCCAGTTCTGGTCAGACCCACCTTGAGCACTGTGTCCAGTTCTGGTCAGACCCACTTTGATCACTGTGTCCAGTTCTGGTCAGACCCACCTTGATCACTGTGTCCAGTTCTGGTTAGACCCACCTTGATCACTGTGTCCAGTTATGGTCAGACACACCTTGAGCACTGTGTCCAGTTCTTGTCAGACCCACCTTGAGCACTGTGTCCAGGTCTGGTCAGTCCCACCTTGATCACTGTGCCCAGTTCTGGTCAGTCCCACCTTGATCACTGTGTCCAGTTCTGGTCAGACCCACCTTGAGCACTGTGTCCAGTTCTGGTCAGTCCCACCTTGAGCACTGGGTCCAGTTCTGGTCAGTCCCACCTTGAGCACTGTGTCCAGTTCTGGTCCGTCCCACCTTGAGCACTGTGTCCAGTTCCGGTCAGTCCCACCTTGAGCACTGTGTCCAGTTCTGGTCAGTCCCACCTTGATCACTGTGTCCAGTTCTGGTCAGTCCCACCTTGAGCACTGTGTCCAGTTCTGGTCAGACCCACTTTGAGCACTGTGTCCAGTTCTGGTCTGACCCACCTTGAGCACTGTGTCCAGTTCTCGTCAGTCCCACCTTGAGCACTGTGTCCAGTTCTGGTCAGACCCACCTTGAGCACTGTGTCCAGTTCTGGTCAGACCCACCTTGAGCACTGTGTCCAGTTCTGGTCAGTCCCACCTTGATCACTGTGTCCAGTTCTGGTCAGACCCACCTTGAGCACTGTGTCCAGTTCTGGTCAGACCCACCTTGAGCACTGTGTCCAGTTCTGGTCAGACCCACCTTGAGCACTGTGTCCAGTTCTGGTCAGACCCACCTTGATCACTGTGTCCAGTTCTGGTCAGACCCACCTTGATCACTGTGTCCAGTTCTGGTTAGACCCACCTTGATCACTGTGTCCAGTTATGGTCAGTCCCACCTTGAGCACTGTCTCCAGTTCTGGTCAGTCCCACCTTGAGCACTGTGTCCAGTTCCGGTCAGTCCCGCCGTGAGCACTATCTCCAGTTCTGGTAAGTCCCACCTTGAGCACTGTGTCCAGTTCTGGTCAGTCGCACCTTGTGCACTGGGTCCAGTTCTGGTCAGTCCCACCTTGAGCACTGTGCCCAGTTCTGGTCAGTCCCACCTTGAGCACTGTGTCCAGTTCCGGTCAGTCCCACCTTGAGCACTGTGTCCAGTTCTGGTCAGTCCCACTTTGATCACTGTGTCCAGTTCTGGTCAGTCCCACCTTGAGCACTGTGTCCAGTTCTGGTCAGACCCACTTTGAGCACTGTGTCCAGTTCTGGTCAGACCCACCTTGAGCACTTTGTCCAGTTCTGGTCAGTCCCACCTTGAGCACTGTGTCCAGTTCTGGTCAGACCCACCTTGAGCACTGTGTCCAGTTCTGGTCAGACCCACCTTGAGCACTGCGTCCAGTTCTGGTAAGTCCCACCTTGATCACTGTGTCCAGTTCTGGTCAGACCCACCTTGAGCACTGTGTCCAGTTCTGGTCAGACCCACCTTGAGCACTGTGTCCAGTTCTGGTCAGACCCACCTTGAGCACTGTGTCCAGTTCTGGTCAGACCCACCTTGATCACTGTGTCCAGTTCTGGTCAGACCCACCTTGAGCACTGTGTCCAGTTCTGGTCAGACCCACCTTGATCACTGTGTCCAGTTCTGGTCAGACCCACCTTGATCACTGTGTCCAGTTATGGTCAGACACACCTTGAGCACTGTGTCCAGTTCTGGTCAGACCCACCTTGAGCACTGTGTCCAGGTCTGGTCAGTCCCACCTTGATCACTGTGCCCAGTTCTGGTCAGTCCCACCTTGAGCACTGTGTCCAGTTCTGGTCAGACCCACCTTGAGCACTGTGTCCAGTTCTGGTCAGACCCACCTTGAGTACTGTGTCCAGTTCTGGTCAGTCCCACCTTGAGCACTGTCTCCAGTTCAGGTCAGTCCCACCTTGAGCACTGTGTCCAGTTCTGGTCAGTCCCACCTTGAGCGCTGTGTCCAGTTCTGGTCAGTCCCACCTTGATCACTGTGTCCAGTTCTGGTCAGACCCACCTTGAGCACTGTCTCCAGTTCTGGTCAGTCCCACCTTGAGCACTGTCTCCAGTTCTGGTCAGTCCCACCTTGAGCACTGTCTCCAGTTCTGGTCAGTCCCACCTTGAGCACTGTGTCCAGTTCCGGTCAGTCCCGCCGTTAGCACTGTCTCCAGTTCTGGTAAGTCCCACCTTGAGCACTGTGTCCAGTTCTGGTCAGACCCACCTTGAGCACTGTGTCCAGTTCTGGTCAGACCCACTTTGAGCACTGTGTCCAGTTCTGGTCAGTCCCACCTTGAGCACTGTGTCCAGTTCTGGTCAGTCCCACCTTGAGCACTGTGTCCAGTTCTGGTTAGACCCACCTTGAGCATTGTGTCCAGTTCTGGTCAGACCCACCTTGAGCACTGTGTCCAGTTCTGGTCAGTCCCACCTTGAGCACTGTCTCCAGTTCTGGTCAGTCCCACCTTGAGCACTGTGTCCAGTTCTGGTCAATCCCACCTTGATCACTGTGTCCAGTTCTGGTCAGACCCACCTTGAGCACTGTGTCCAGTTCTGGTCAGACCCACCGTGAGCACTGTGTCCAGTTCTGGTCAGTCCCACCTTGAGCACTGTGTCCAGTTCTGGTCAGACCCACCTTGAGCACTGTGTCCAGTTCTGGTCAGATCCACCTTGAGCACTGTGTCCAGTTCCGGTCAGTCCCACCTTGATCACTGTGTCCAGTTCCGGTCAGTCCCACCTTGATTACTGTGTCCAGTTCTGTTCAGTCCCACCTTGAGCACTATGTCCAGTTCTGGTCAGACCCACCTTGAGCACTGTGTCCAGTTCCGGTCAGTCCCACCTTGATCACTGTGTCCAGTTCCGGTCAGTCCCACGTGATCACTGTGTCCAGTTCTGGTCAGTCCCACCTTGAGCACTGTGTCCAGTTCTGGTCAGTCCCACCTTGATCACTGTGTCCAGTTCTCGTCAGATCCACCTTGAGCACTGTGTCCAGTTCCGGTCAGTCCCACCTTGATCACTGTGTCCAGTTCTGGTCAGACCCACCTTGAGCACTGTGTCCAGTTCTGGTCAGTCCCACCTTGAGCACTGTGTCCAGTTCCGGTCAGTCCCACCTTGAGCACTGTGTCCAGTTCTGGTCAGACCCACCTTGAGCACTGTGTCCAGTTCTGGTCAGTCCCACCTTGAGCACTGTGTCCAGTTCTGGTCAGTCCCACATTGAGCACTGTGTCCAGTTCTGGTCAGTCCCACCTTGAGCACTGTGTCCAGTTCCGGTCAGTCCCACCTTGAGCACTGTGTCCAGTTCTGGTCAGTCCCACCTTGATCACTGTGTCCAGTTCTGGTCAGTCCCACCTTGAGCACTGTGTCCAGTTCTGGTCAGACCCACTTTGAGCACTGTGTCCAGTTCTGGTCAGACCCACCTTGAGCACTCTGTCCAGTTCTGGTCAGTCCCACCTTGAGCACTGTGTCCAGTTCTGGTCAGACCCACCTTGAGCACTGTGTCCAGTTCTGGTCAGAGACACCTTGAGCACTGTGTCCAGTTCTGGTCAGTCCCACCTTGATCACTGTGTCCAGTTCTGGTCAGACCCACCTTGAGCACTGTGTCCAGTTCTGGTCAGACCCACCTTGAGCACTGTGTCCAGTTCTGGTCAGACCCACCGTGAGCACTTTGTCCAGTTCTGGTCAGACCCACCGTGAGCAATGGGTCCAGTTCTGGTCAGTCCCACCTTGAGCACTGTGTCCAGTTCTGGTCAGTCCCACTTTGATCACTGTGTCCAGTTCTGGTCAGACCCACCTTGAGCACTGTGTCCAGTTCTGGTCAGTCCCTCCTTGAGCACTGTGTCCAGTTCTGGTCAGTCCCACCTTGATCACTGTGTCCAGTTCTGGTCAGTCCCACCTTGAGCACTGTGTCCAGTTCTGGTCAGTCCCACCTTGAGCCCTGTGTCCAGTTCGGGACATAGAGTCATAGTCATAGAGTTTTACAGCACAGAAAGAGGCCCTTCGGCCCATCGTGTCCGCGCCGCCCATCCATCCCTGTCCTGTCTAATCCCATTTTCCAGCATTTGGTCCATAGCCTTGTATGCAATGGCATTTCAAGTGCTCATCCAAATGCTTCTTGAATGTTGTGAGGGTTCCTGCCTCTACCACCCTTTCAGGCAGTGAGTTCCAGATTCCAACCACCCTCTGGGTGAAAAAGTTCCTCCTCAAATCCCCTCTAAATCTCCTGCCCCTTACCCTGAATCTATGCCCCCTTGTTATTGACCCCCCTACTAAGGGGAAACGTTCCTCTTTATCTACCCTATCTATGCCCCTCATCATTTTGTACACCTCAATCAGGTCCCCCCTCAGCCTTCTTTGCTCCAAGGAAAACAACCCCAGCCTGTTTAGTCTTTCTTCATAGCTGAGGCGCTCCATCCCAGGTAACATCCTGGTGAATCTTCTCTGCACCCTCTCCAAAGCAATCACATCCTTCCTATAGTGAGGCGACCAGAACTGCACACAGTACTCCAGCTGTGGCCTCACCAGCGTTTTGTACAGCTCCATCATAACCTCCCTGCTCTTATATTCTATGCCTCGGCTAATGAAGGCAAGTATCCCATATGCCTTTTTAACCACCTTATCTACCTGTTCCGCTGCCTTCAGAGATCTATGCACATGTACACCAAGGTCCCTCTGACCCTCTGTACTTCCTAGGGTCCTACCACTCATTGTGTATTCCCTTGCCTTATTTGTCCGTCCAAAATGCATCACCTCGCACTTTTCAGGGTTAAATTCCATTTGCCACTATTCTGCCCATCTGACCAACCCGTTTATATCGTCCTGTAGCCTGAGGCTTTCCTCCTCGCAATTTACCACCCCACCAATTTTCGTGTCATCTGCGAACTTACTGATCATACCTTTTACATTCTCATCCAAATCATTTATGTAGATCACAAACAACAAGGGACCCAGCACCGATCCCTGAGGTACCCCACTGGACACAGGCTTCCAGTCACAAAAGCATCCTGCCACTCAGCCAGTTTAGGATCCAACGCGCCAAGGCACCCTGGATCCCATGGGCTCTTACCTTCTTGACCAGTCTCCTATGCGGGACTTTGTCAAAAGCTTTACTGAAGTCCATGTAAACCACATCCACAGCATTTCCCTCATCCACCCCCCTAGTCACCCCCTCGAAAAATTCAATCAGATTTGTCAGACATGATTTACCCTTGACAAAGCCATGCTGACTATCCCCGATTAATCCTTGCCTCTCCAAGTGGAGACTAATTTTGTCCCTCAGAATTTTTTCCAATAATTTCCCTACCACAGATGTTAGGCTCACTGGCCTGTAATTCCCTGGTTTATCCCTGCTACCCTTCTTGTATAATGGTACTACATTAGCTGTTCTCCAGTCCTCTGGTACATCCCCTGTGGCCAGAGAGGTTCTGAAAATTTGTGTCAGAGCCCCTGCAATCTCCTCCTTTGCCTCCCACAGCAGCCTGGGATACATCTCGTCCGGGCCTGGGGATTTATCCACTTTTTGGCCTGCTAAAACCGCTAGCACCTCCTCCCTCTCGATGCTAATATGTTCAAGTATGTCACAGTCCCCTTGCCCGTTTACTATGTCTGCATCGTCTCTCTCCATGGTGAACACAGATGCAAAAAATTCATTTAAAACCCCGCCTACATCCTCTGGCTCTACACACAGATTGCCACTTTGGTCCCTAATGGGCCCTACCCTTTCCCTGGTTATCCTCTTGCCCTTAATATACTTATAAAACATCTTAGGATTTTCCTTTATTTTGCTCGCCAGTGTTATTTCATGGCCCCTCCTCGCCCTCCTAATTTCTTTTTTAAGTATGCCCCTGCACTTTTTATACTCCTCTAGGGCTCCTTCCGTCTTTAGTCTTTTGTAACTGCCAAAAGCCCCCCTTTTATTTCTAATGCATTTTTGTATATCCCTTGTCATCCAAGGTTCCCTTTGCTTGTTGGTCCCACCCTTGACCTTTACAGGAACATGTTGGCGTTGTACTCTCTCTATTTCCCTTCTGAAAGTCTCCCACTGTCTTGATGTGGATTTTCCTATAAGTAGCTGCTCCCAGCCCACTTTGGCCAGATCCTGTCTTATCATATTAAAATCGGCCCTCCCCCAATTTAGAACCCTTATTTCCGGGCCGTCTTTGTCTTTTTCCATGACCACCTTAAATCTCACCGAATTATGGTCACTATCGCCAAAATGCTCTCCTACTGACACTTCCACCACTTGCCCGGCTACATTCCCCAGAATTAGGTCCAGTATCGCCCCCTCTCTTGTAGGACTTTCTACATGTTGGCTCAAAAAGCTCTCCTGGATGCACTTTAAGAATTCTGCACCCTCTAAGCCTTTCACACTCTGACTATCCCAATTTATATTGGGGAAGTTGAAATCCCCCACTATTATTACCCTATTATTTTCGCACTTTTCTGAGATTTGCCTACATATCTGTTCCTCTATCTCCCCCTGACTGTTTGGGGGCCTATAGTACACTCCCAGCAAAGTGCTTGCCCCCTTGAGTCAGTCCCACCTTGAGCACTGTGTCCAGTTCTGGTCAGTCACACCTTGAGCACTGTGTCCAGTTCTGGTAAGTCCCACCTTGAGCACTGTGTCCAGTTCCGGTCAGACCCACCTTGATCACTGTGTCCAGTTCTGGTTACCGAGACACAAGGAAGATATTCAAGTGCTGCAGATGATGCTGAGAAGAGGCACGAATCGAATTCCCAGATTCAAGGGTCTGGGTTATCGGCAACGTCTGGAGAGACCTGGCCGCTTTTTAAATTTACCTCCTAACTCCCTATATTCAGCTTTTAGGACCTCATCCCGGTTTTTACCTATATCGTTGGTACCTATATGCACAACGACAACTGGATGTTCACCCTTCCCTTCCAAAATGCTCTGTAGCCGCTCCGAGACATCCCTGGCCCTTGCACCAGGGAGGCAACATACCATCCTGGAGTCTCGTTTGCGGCCGCAGAAACGCCTATCTATTCCCCTTACAATAGAATCCCCTATCACTATAGCTCTCTCGCTCTTTTCCCTCCCGTCCTGTGCAGCAGAACCACCCACGGTGCCAGGAAGTTGGCTGCTGCTGCCTTCCTCTGATAAGCATCTCCCTCACCAATATCCAAAACAGTATATCTGTTTGAAAGGGGGATGGTCACAGGGGACCCCTGCACTACCTGCCTGCTAGGGGGCATAATTTCAGAATAAGGGAGCACCCTTTTAAATCGTAAATGAGGAGGAATTTCTTCTCAGAGGGTGGTGAATCTTTGGAATTCTCTTCCACAGAGAGCTGTGGAGGTTGGGTCATTGATTATATTTAAGGTGGAGATAGACAGATTTTTGAACGATAAGGGAGTCGAGCGTTATGGGGAGCGGGCAGGGAAGTGGAGTTGAGGCCAAGATCAGATCAGTTATGATCTTATTGAACAGCGGAGCAGGCCCGAGGGGCCGAATGGCCGACTCCAGCTCCTATTTCTTATGTTCTTATGTTCTGATGAGCCCACCTATCCACTATAATCCCTTGGTGTGTTTCTAATAACCCTGAATCCCATTTGTTGATAAGAACCTGTCTAGTTCCTTCAAGAAACCCATTCAGGCTTCTTGTTCCATTATCCCGTGCTTTTAAAATCATCTAGCTGTTTGATTTAGGTGCCTGCGTGGCCCAGTGGTAGCACGTACTCTAAGCTGACACTTCAGTGCCATACTGAGGGAGTGCGGCACTGTCGGAGGTGCCGTCTTTCGGATGAGACGTTAAACCGAGGCTCCATCTGTCCTCTCAGGTGGACTTAAAAGATCCCATGGCCAGTATTTTGAAGAAGGGTAGGGGAGTTCCCCTGGGCCAACATTTATCCCTCAACCAACATCACTAAAAAAAACAGATTATCTGGTCATTATTTCATCGCTATTTGTGGGAGCTTGCTGTGCGCAAATTGGCTGCTACGTTTCCTACATTGCAGCAGCGATTACACTTTAAGGAAGTGTTTGATTGGCTGTAAAGTGCTTTGGGATGTCCTGATGTTGTGAAAGGTCTATCAATGCAAGTTCTTGATGCACTACTGAGAAATTGGAGGGCGTAAATCAAAATTGCCTTGTGCTATTGTTTACCTGGTATCAACATTGGAAAGTTGGTCTTTGCTAAATTCAGCAGCAACCTTTCAGTCGGTCCTTTATCCTTCAACATTGTCCTTGTAATGACCAGACCCTAAACTATTCACCCATTTTTGACGGCAGCACATGGATTGGATCTCAAGGTGCAATATCCTCACTGTTTAACAAAAAATCAATTTGTTTGTGTTTCTAGGCAACACGTGTGAGCATGTTTGTCTATCAAGCTCCAATAGCTCACATTTGCAAATAGAAGACAATGGGGTAATAAAACCAAGTAATTTAATGTTGGGAGCCGGGTAAGAAACAAAAAGGAGAATAAATCTCAGGATTATCATCCAGGGTCATTTCTCACCTTGAAGAACGAGTTGGCTTGACATCTGTTGTGAGGGCGGTTTGAAGGTTATCGTCAGCAGCTGTCCAGTGAAGGTGCAGTGTTACTTGTGTCCATTGCTTCTTTCTTAGTATTACTAATTGGCATCTCATTCTACTCTCTAAAGTGCCTCGGGGCATTAACCATGTGAATAGTGTGTTATAAACCCAGTTTAGCTGGGGAAAATCGTGGCGCTAAACCGGGGAGGCAGTTCCCAAAATAGTAATTCTCAATGTCAATTGAAAATGAAAGTTCTTTTAACTTCCGGGGAGCAAAGGGTTAACACTGTGCTGATTGGTTGTGAATTCTAACACCTGTGATTGAAAGACGATCCAGTTGTTTCTTGGCAAGCCGTGTGGTAATGAGAGTTTGGGAGTTAAGTACTTCCAAAATAAAGCCTATTATAACCCAAGTTAATTACTGTGCCATTAATGTGCAGCCATTCTGTTTGTTAAAGTGTTATTTAGACCCACTTGTGCCTCAGTAGTCAGTGATTATTCAACAGGCTTCACATTCTGCACGTGTGTGTCTTGGTGCCACCCACAATTATCAACGCCTACTATTATTTTATTTTGTCTTGGTATATAAATGGCGTGAGTCACACAACACGAGTCGCCATCTCTGATTGGACGTATTCCTGGCGCTTTCATCACGTGACCTGCTGGATCCAACCGCCTTTTTCCCCCGTCTCCAATATTTTTATAAATGAATGAAAGTGGTCAAAGAAAATGGAAATAAAAAATCATTTTCTTTAATGCCCTGGTGACTTTTATCCCAGGTTTGCTCAAAGCTGCAATTGGGAATGATAGCATAGTGGTTATGTTACCAGACTAGCAATCCAGAGACAGACTTAGATTAAACAATCTGAGAGACATGAGTTTAAATCCCACCACATGGCAGCTGGGGAATTTAAATTCAGTCACGTAAATAAATCTGGAATAAAAAGCTACCATCAGTAATGATGACCATGAAACTATTGGATTGCACTAAAATCCCACCTTGTTCACTAATGTCCTTTAGGGAAGGAAATCTGCTGGCCTATATGTGACTCCAGACCCTGCTGGCCTATATGTGCTCCCTGTGGGAGCACCTTCACCTCACGGACTGCAGCGGTTCAAGAAGGCGGCTCACCACCACCTTCGCAAGGGCAATTAGGGATGGGCAATAAATGCTGGCCTTGCCAGCGAAGCCCACATCCCATGAACGAATAAAAAAAAATCCAGGAGATTAAATTCCTGGAGACTCCGGGACATCCTGCAGAGTTGGAAACCCAACACACGACTCTGCCTCTCAGTACATGCCAAGTGTTGTCTTGTTTCCCCCACTCAATTCATCACCCCCAGCCCCTCCCCACTAGTATTTGTTTTTGTACCAATTCACTACTTTGTTGGTTAATTGTGTTTGGAGGAGTTCCTTGACGTGGCCTGGGACTTTGAAAGTGCCACTGGTGTTTAAGTGACTGAATAAGCCCAATCCAGGTTTTACTGACTGGGGGATTTGGCAATTTAGTTACTGGAACTTTGGGGATCACATGACAGAATTCCACCAACTTATAATTCCACCCACTGCAACTTTCAGAAGGGAATTAGGTAAATGCTTGAAAAGGAAAAATTTGCTGGGCTACGGGGAAAGAGCGGGAGAGTGGGGCTAATTGGATAGTGCATTCAAAGAGCTGGCAGAGGCACGATGGGCTGAATGGCCTCCTTCTGTGCTGTATGGCCTTGGCCAGTCCCTGAGAGGACATTACCAGTTATAGCGAGAGTTAGTGGTTAGTTTAGATTGTCATGTGTTGGGAGTTGGAGAGCAATTTCTTGTGTATGTACCTTTAAGAGAATAACTGGTCTCAGACTGCAGTACCGGCAGTGACCACCCCTGTATAAAAGGCGCTAGTGAGCCTCTGTGTTTTTAGTTTTCACTATTGACTTCCACCAGTAAAGACTTATTTTGTTCACTCCTGCTGTCCGTGTCTCAATTATTCACGGACGTAACACAATTGACCAGAGGGTTTTCCTGAATTGGCCATGTTTCTTTGTCTGTTTCCAGAGATAGCGTAACTGGTAGGTGGGACAGCAGCATGTGCGGCCCTACTGTCTACTGGATGGGGTGAGCTTAATGGGCCTGATAGTCTTCATCTACTTTTGTATGTCTTTTTGTATGTTTGTATGAGCAGACTGGGGAATCAATCTGGGTCCAGCCTAGTGTGTGGCTCAAAGAGTTCACCCAGTCAGTAACTGAGCCCAGGGACAATCAGAACTCATCTCTTCCCCTTTCTGTTCCCTTCAATGATCCGTGCACAAATCAGGAGACACACAGTAAGTTTGTTCATTTTTCAATCCATGTTTATTTTCAGATGTTAAACTTCTCACATTTCAGTTATTGAAAGATGACTTGTACACGAAAAGACTCTCTGGTCCATCCAGCCTTGTCCATCGCAATATATAGACCCCCCACCATGTGATCTCCTGGGAGAGGCGAAAAACCAGACATAAAAACCCAGGCCAATTTGGGAAAAAAATCTGGGAAATTCCTCTCCGACCCCCTTAGGCGATCGAAACTAGTCCAGGAGATCATTATGGCCCAAATATTCTAAGAGAATTACTTTCTCACTTCAACTCTGCTAACATCAATTGAACACAATCCCCGAGAGCCTGGTCTTCAACAATCTCCTGTCTAGTTCTGTAGCAGCAGTCACAAACCCAATATTCAGCGATGACGAGAAACTGGTTGGCAGGTTGTCTAGTGTTTCCATTTCTGTCGTTCCAGGTTGAACGAAAACTGTCCCCAATCTTTTCTTTAAAGTGTTAACTGTGACACCATTTAATTTGCTGGGAACATCCGTTCCTAAACATTGACAGGCCGAATTGGGGGTGGAACGTGGATCTAATTACTGGGATGCATCGGCACAATTTGCCTGGGGAAAATCTCTTAAGGCGTGACCTTCCCTGTTAAGACATTTTGTTAAGACATCCTAACTTTGAAGGACAAACCCACTTGTTTTTCCCCTCCCTCCCCGACTCCCGTGCAGTGTTAACTTTTAGCACACCCCAGAACCCAGTTTGTTGACACCCAAAGACAACCCAGAACGAGGAAAAGACATACCAACACTCCCCACTAGACCCAAGAGACAACCAGGTGGGTGGCAAATGCCGCGTCACTTGAAGAATGAAGAGGAGCTTACAAGGGAGCAGCTGACATGGGAACAGCTGACAAGGGAGCTGTGATCTTCATTCAGGCATTCTGCACACACAGCTGGCGACTAACCAAGTAGTACAGAGGACGAAGAGGGTGGAGGTACTTGTATGGGAACAGAGGCTTAAATGACCAGGACAGACACAATAAAGTGAGCATTACCCATGAGTGCCGCACTGCTGGTATACCCTAATCTGACGGGCATTCCATCTCAACTGCCAGGCCATCAATCAGAAGCTGGCAGGATCCAAATCCAGATCCTGACGGTTCAGCTTACTGTTTGGATCTGGCGCTGGCACCCATGAATAACACCCACTTTGATCTATTTTTCCTGGGAGCCGGAGAATCTGTTCACTTGCAGGCACGGTCCGCCCTCCTCACCCTGAGTACCAGTTGGACAGTGTCCAGCAGTGTGTGGAGGATGTCAGAATGAAAAATTCCCTAAAAAAGGTAGGGTCCTCTATACTCTAAAAATGACATGGATTTCTCCCGTGGGCTCCTGAAATCAAAGTGTGTATTCAACACCCGGATGTCCCTGAAGCACGGTTTGTGAGGTAACCAAAGGGTTAACCAGAACCACCACCTGCTGCAATTTCCTGGAGCATCCTGGAGATCAGGCAACCCTGAGCAACAGAATCCAGAAACAAAAGCACGAAAGACTGCCGGGCCTCCGCCCTGACAGCCTGAGGTCCTCCAGCAGATTGGTGATTATCCGGTGATGCGAGCAAGTCGATCGACCTGGTAAACCCCCCAAGTCCTGAAGATGTTCTGGACTACCTCAGTGTGGATCATCCACTAGTTAGGGTGGACTACAGAGCAGCTGAGTGTGCCGACTGTTGTGTTGTCCTCCCCGGGCCAAATGTGGCACCAAGAGTGTCACCCCGTCGTTCAAGCACCAATGGGAAGCAATGCGTCAACTTGACAGAGGGACCCAGGAAGGAGGGTCCCACCCTGTTTGTTGACTTACCGGACCCTTGTCATATTGTCTGTCTGCAGACACACTGACTTACCCTGCACCGAGTCTGAAAGTGGAGATGTCCTATTATACCGTTCACACCCCGAGCCTGTTGAAATGCCAAGTGAAATCACTGGCCGAGAAGACCATTCATCCTGAATGTGGCTCCCACCCATATGTCAAAGCATTCAGCTGATGGCTGTAGCACCAATGTATGGAGAACACTGTGCTCCCAGGACCACCAGCTCTAGTTCAGATGCTGCGACAAAGGAGACCTGTGGATACATTACTGGCAGAGTGATGGTCATCCAGAAGGCTCAACTGGAGAAATACCCCCAACAGTTGAGCCTTCTGGATGACGATCACTCGCTCTCAGTGTGGATGGTAGAAGACCTGCCAGTATGCCCACTAGTAGATGGTTCCTCTGATGGACAAACCAAACATCCAGAGTGATCCACTTCCACAGGGAAGTACTGGAAATAGCCCACCCACACAACTCTGAGGTGGGCTATCCAGGCATGATCACTGCTGGGGGAGGTGGAGCTGGACAGGGTCTCGAGTGTTACTTGTGAGCTACCTGCATTCCAGGTCCTAATCTGGAATGGCGGGCTAGCAAGATACAAAGGACATTGTGCTCCGGATAAGGCCTTGAATAGGCTGGTGGGGGTGAATGGATTGGTGGTGGTGAGTGGATGGTGGTGGTGAATGGATTGGTGATGGTGAGTGGACTGGTGTTGGCGAGTGGAAGGGGCCTGTAGATGGGGTGGGCTAAGCTACAAAGTGAGCAGTGCCCTCCCACCCTTGTGTGTCAATTCGGGAATGCCTGAAGGTTCTGCTACAGCAGATCCTCCACTTGCTCGCCAAAGAAGACCTCAGCACCAATGGGCATCTGCAGAACCTGAAGGATCCCCAAGGTGTGAGGACAAACTAAGTGGCGATGCAAGATCCACTGGATGATAGATCCTGCTCCTACATTGAGAGCACCCACACAGTCTGCTGCTGCAGCAGATACTCTCTGAAGGTGGTCCTCTCTGGCAGGGATTGCTCCCTCAACTCACCTACTGGTCAGTGAAGCCAGCCCCAGTGGATTTGATGGCAGGGAATTCGGGATATGCGCCAAACACTGCAGGAAGGTCCGCCAGACCCACATGTCCCACCATTTGGATTCTGGTGGGTGGAACAGGACTAGTTTCCTGGGCAGTTCCCTTCCTTCTGAGGCTTTCACGACTGAAGTTCACCAGCTGTACCAGCGAACCTTAAGTTGTGAGGCAGAGTGGCGGGGCTGTCAACCTTGGCCATAACTGGGGCGCGCCTATCAAGTCTGCCCAAACCGCCTTGGAAATTGGGAGGGGGAATCCAACAAAGGTCGATGCCTGAGGCCTTTGCAAGACCCCAGGTAAAGACTCAACCCCCACAAGTGATGGGACTTCCAGAACTCACAGTTTCAGACTCGAAGTCACCCTTGTTTTGAATACATGGAAAAACCTCAACGCACGGAAGCCGTGGTCAACTCAGGCTCCCAGTTTGGTTTCTGGAGCGCACGCACCCTCCCTGGGAGTGCCTCTTGAGTGTCGTAGGGAGCGGCTGAAGGTGGGTCCACAGTGGTGGGTGGGAGCTACAGATCTATAAATAGAGATCTGCAGCTGCACTCACCAAAGTGGACGTCACCCACAGCATAGGTGACCCTGTGTAGGGTCGAGTCCACCGAGGGTGGTGCCCCCAAATGAGCTGGCGCCAACTGGAGACAATGTCCCGGGGCTGCGTTGGTGTCACCAGAGGGGACGGATGCCTCTGGGGAAGGACACACCAACAGTAGCTGGTGGCGCTTGGGGGAACCAGCCTGATTCTGGCACCAGTAGGCACGGACACCTCCGAACCAGCTGGTGCCAGAGGAGGACTCTTCCTCTATCCTGGGAGGCCTCAGTACAAATGGTACCGGGGTTTCACCCGATGTAGTTGACTGGGATGGATTGGCTTTAACCAGCTCATCCCATTCCACACCATCGAGGCAACAACCGGAGCGTCCACCCTTGAGACTTTCCTGTTCAGTCCCAACACTTGGACCACCGGTCGACATCGGTCGGAGATGACTGTATGGACTGGGCCCTATCCAGTGCCAGTGCAGTTAACCCCGAGCAATGCCGAACTGAGCCTGGAGTTGGAGCAGGGTTGGTGCTTGATGCCGATGCGGGGACCTGAGTGCTGGACGTGAAGGTCCAGCCCAGGGGAGAACTAGGGAGGAGGGAGAGGGGCGTGGGAAATTTTTTTAAATGGGAAAGAAACGTGCCAGAAGGGAAAGAGTTGGTTTAACACCATCTCCAATCATTGGCTGCGAGTTTAAATGGATCTGTTATTGGCCGTCAAATAAAGAAATTAAAAGATGTACAGTTGACACTAAAGAAATGGATGGGTTGAGGGGTATTTCAGTGTTGCTGTTTCCTCCTTTGTGGTATCTCTGCTGGCATTGATGTGATGTCAGGATGTGTGATCCAGGTGTCTTTGTGGTTTTGTTACTGACAACTTTAGTCTGTTGGTAGTTTGATGAAACCGTCCAGTTCCTCTCACTAGTCCTGACACCAACCTGTACCTGTGGCAGAAGAAGAAATGACAAAAATCACTGGATTGCAACAAGGACAACGACAGGCATTTTATCGCTCCCCTCGTATAGTAAACCATATAACCTGTAAAAGGATTTATCAAATTCCCTTTAAAAAGTCAACACCTGGGCCAGCGTCGAGCTGTGTGGGCAGGTACCAAGCTCGGTCAAGGCAGCTCCAGTGGCATTACTGCCCAGGAGTACATTCTTCGAGTCTTAACCCTGAGCTCTCAGTACTGGTGAACACTTTGAGAAACTGATTATTCAGTTGTTCACTCTCCCTGTCAGCCTCTCCTCTTATTTAGAGCCGTTCATTCAACACCAATCAGCGGTTTCAAGAGGGACGCTCTTGACTTTTTAAATGGTCGGGCTGAGCTGTCCCACAGACTATCCCCGTGTCCAGGACAAGTTGATCAGAACAACCAGCATGAACTGACCTGCTTTCAGTTTCCAGGATTTGAGCCTTTATATCTGCACGGATTTTGCTGTAACTGACTCTGACTTTCACGGGGAATGATACAAGCTGGAAGTACAGCTCCAAACACAGTTAGTCACAGTCAGTAAATAGTTGTCTACATTTACAGATCAGGGAGTGAGCATTAAACTCCAGGACTGGGAGGAGACGGTCAGTGAGGAGTGGGGCTCAGTAACCATCAGTAACCAGGCTCCGGGACTCAGACTACCTATGAGCAACGCTATGGAAGAACCGTGGATAACAGGGGAAATTAGAGACAGCATAAAATCCAAAGATAGGGCGTATAAAATAGCCAAAAAAAGCGCCAGAGCGGAAGATTGGGAACAGTTTAAGATAGAGCAAAGGAGGGCAAAGGGCATGATCAAGAGGGGCAAAATAGCTTACGAAAACAAGCTGGCGGAAAATATAAAAACTAACTCCAAAAGCTTTTATAAATATATCAAAAGGAAAAGACTGGTGAAAACCAAAGTTGGTCCATTGCAGTCAGATACGGGGGAATATATAATGGGAAATAAGGAAATGGCAGATCAACTAAATGCATACTTTGGGTCAGTCTTTACGAAGGAAGACACAAAAAACCTCCCTGGGATATCGGGAAAAATAGGGACATTGGCAAAGGAGGAACTGACGCAAATCAATATCTCTAAGGATATGGTGTTAAGGAAGCTAAAGGGATTGAAGGTGGACAAATCCCCAGGGCCTGATAACATGCATCCTAGGGTACTGAAGGAGGTGGCCCTAGAGATACCGGATGCACTAAGGATGATTTTTCAGAATTCATTAGACTCGGGAACAGTGCCGATGGATTGGAGGGTAGCTAACGTTACCCCACTATTCAAAAAGGGGGGTAGGGAAAAAGCAGGTAATTACAGACCTGTAAGCCTTACATCAGTTGTGGGCAAAATGCTGGAGTCCATCATTAAGGATGAAATAGCGGAGCACTTAGCAAATGGGGACAGGATAGGACAGAGTCAACATGGATTTACAAAGGGTAAATCGTGCTTGACTAATCTATTGGAATTTTTTGAGGGAGTAACTGGTAGAATAGATGGGGGAGAGCCAGTAGATGTGGTGTACCTGGACTTCCAAAAGGCCTTCGATAAGGTCCCACATAAAAGATTAGCATGGAAAATTGAGGCTCATGGGATAAAGGGGAAAGTTTTGGCGTGGATAGGGAACTGGCTGTCAGATAGAAAACAGAGAGTTGGAATAAACGGCTCATTTTCTGAATGGCAGGCAGTAACAAGTGGGGTACCACAGGGATCTGTCCTGGGCCCCCAGCTGTTCACAATTTACATTAATGACCTGGATCAGGGAGTCGGATGCAGCATTTCCAAATTTGCAGACGACACTAAACTAGGAGGGGGGGTGGGCTCAGAGGAAGAGACCAGGAAGCTCCAGAGCGATTTGGACAGACTGGGCGATTGGGCGGATAAATGGCAGATGCACTATAATGTGGACAAGTGCGAAGTTATCCACCTTGGGTGCAGGAACGGGAGGGCAAATTATTATTTAAATGGCAATAGATTGGGAGAGGGGGAAGTACAGAGAGACCTGGGTGTTCTTGTACACCAGTCACTGAAGGCGAGCATGCAGGTGCAACAGGCGGTCAAGAAGGCAAACGGTATGCTGGCCTTCATAGCAAAAGGGTTAGAATACAGGAACAGGGATACCTTGCTGCAGCTGTACAGGGCACTGGTGAGACCACACCTCGAGTACTGTGTACAGTTTTGGTCGCCTCATCTGAGGAAGGATGTTCTTGCCATGGAGGGGGTGCAGCGGCGATTCACCAGGCTGATACCAGGAATGGCGGGAATGACCTATGAGGAGAGACTATGTAGTTTAGGGATGTACACACTGGAGTTTAGAAGATTGAGAGGGGACCTCATAGAAGTGTATAAAATTCTGACAGGTCTAGACAGACTGGATGCAGAAGGAATGTTTCCCTTGGCGGGTGAGAACAGAACTAGAGGACATAATTTAAGGATAAGGGCTAAACCATTTAGGACAGAGATGAGGGGGAATTTCTTCACTCAGAGAGTGGTGAACCTGTGGAACTCATTGCCACAGAGGGCAGTGTACGCCAGCTCATTAAATATATTTAAGAGGGAATTAGATATATTTCTACGGGCAAAAGGGGTTAAGGGTTACGGAGAGAAGGCGGGGACGGGATACTGAATTAAAGGATCAGCCATGATCTCATCGAATGGCGGAGCAGGCACGAAGGGCCGAATGGCCTACTCCTGCTCCTATCTTCTATGTATCTATGTAACAAACTGAACTATTCCACCTGACTGTGCATCAATATTACTGTATCTGATAAACTGTTCATATTGCTCATTATGACTTTCACTAATAATACAAGATAAACAGGTTAAGACATAGGAACATAGAAACATAGAAGATAGGAGCAGGAGTAGGCCATTCGGCCCCTCGAGCCTGCTCCGCCATTCAATGAGATCATGGCTGATCATCCAAATTCAGTACCCTGTCCCTGCTTTCTCCCCATATCCCTTGATCCCTTTAGCCTCAAGACATATATCCAACTCCTTGAATATATTTAATGAATTGGCCTCAACTGCCTTCTGTGGTAGAGAATTCCACAGGTTCACCACTCTCTGGGTGAAGAAATTCCTTCTCATCTCTGTCCTAAATGGCTTACCCCTTATATCCTTAGATGGTGACCCCTGGTTCTGGACTCCCCAACCATCGGGAACATCCTTCCTGCATCTAGTCTGTCTAGTCCTGTTGGAATTTTATAAGTTTCAATGAGATCCCCTCATTCTTCTAAACTCCAGCGAATATAAGCCCAATCAACCCAATCTCTCCTCATACGTCCATTCCTGAGATCCCAGAAAGACAAACCTTTCAAAGTTCACGAATTCTGTCCAAGCCGCTGGTTGATGATGTTTCAATTGTTCGTGTTGTCTTCACAGAGCAAAGCTGTTCAGATGTTCGAGCCGACCGCATTCAGTCCTAGACAGATCAGACTCAGTGCAGTTCCCTTGCCTTTACAAACTGTTGTTATCTCAGCCTGGCTAATATTTATCTACTTTACAAAGCTATTGTGATGTCTCATCTCAGTGTGATGCGCAGTGTGAGGGTGGGGCTTACTCGGTGATGTCACGGTTTGACCTCACCTTGAAACCATATATGGGAAAAACCTTTGGGCTTTACTTAAGTTAAACTGACTTGTTTCGCTAGAAAGCAATAACAGGTTTCCATGTGGTTATGACCCATAGCACAGGGTGCGTGGGCGATGGGCAGTGATGGGATTGTTTGCCTTCTACCAATTATGTTAAGTAATTGCATACATTTAAAGCAACAGGAGCCGACCATTCAGCCCCTCGAGCCTGCTCCAGTATTCAATTAGACCATGGCTGCTCTGCACCTCAAATCCATTTACCTGTCTTTGTTTGATATCTCTTGATCAACTTAGGAACAGGAGGAGGCCTTTCAGCCCCTCGTGTCTGTTCTGCCAAAGCATGGCTGACCTGTATGTTAACTCCATTTCCCCGCCTTGGTTCCACATCCCTTAAAACTCTTGCCTAACAAAAATCTATCAATCTCATTTTTGAAGTTTTCAATTGACCCCCAGCCTCAATAGATATGGGGGGAGAGAGTTCCACAATTCCGTTAGCCTTTGGGAGAAGAAGTGCTTCCTGACATCACATCCCTGACCAGGCTAACTCTAATTTTAATCTCATGCCCCTTTGTTCTGGATTTCCCCGCCAGAGGAAATCGTTTTTATCGATCTACCCTACCAACTCTTTGAACATCTTAAACACCTCAATTATATCACCGTTTAATATTCTATACTAGAGGGAATACAAGCCCAGTCTGTGCAACCTGTCCTCATAATTTAACCCTCTGGAAGTCCACACATACAAGATCCAGAGACACTCCCTTGTCCATGTTACTGACCTCCTCCGAAAGGTTATTAGATCAGTCAGACATGACCGGCCCTTCACAAATCCATGCTGACACTCATTGACTACCTATGAGCAATGGCATGGGAGGTCTACCAATGATAAGTGGTTGTCTACATTTACAGATCAGGGAGTGAGCACCAAAATCAAGGGCTGGGAGGAGCCGGTCAACAGTGAGGAGCTGAGAGTGGGGCTCAGTAACCAAGCTCTCGGCCCCAGACTGCCTGTGAGCAACGCCATGGAAGATCTACCAATAACAATGAACTATTCCACCCGACTGTGCACCAATATTACTGTATCTGTTAAACTGTTCATATTGCTCACTGCGACTTTCACTAATAATACATGATCAACAGGTTAAGACAAACCTTTCCAAGTTCACCAGCTTCTGTCCAATCAGCTGGTTGATGATGTTTTCATTGTTCATGTTCCCTTCACAAAGCAAAGAACATAAGAACATAAGACGTAGGAGCAGGGGTAGGCCATTCAGCCCCTCGAGCCTGCTCCGCCATTCAATAAGATCAAGGCTGATCTAATCTTGGCCTTAACTCCACTTCCCTGCCCACACCCCATAACCCTTGACTCCCTTACAATTCAAAAATATGTCTATCTCCACCTTAAATATATTCAATGACCCAGCCTCCACAGCTCTCTGGGGAAGAGAATTCCAAAGATTCACGACCCTCTGCGAGAAGATATTCCTCCTCATTTCTGATTTAAAAGGTGATATACCTATCAATTCAGTTCATGAAAAGCGACGAGTTAAGTTAGTAACTATAGGTTTTTATTGGCTAAATAACAGAGCCCACCCTCGTGGGTGATCGGATCCAACAAGGAGGAATACCAGCCAGTCGACCACCTTTATACCTGGGCAAGCAGGCGGAGCCATGGGCGGAGTCAGCTGTGGTCAGCCCAGGTATAACAGCGTGGCAAGAGGTGACCTTGTGTAGTGATACAACAGTGTAAACAGTGATAACCATAGTGTAACGATATAAACCCCTTGTTTAAATTTGAGTCCGGCGGGGTGAAGTGTACTACCAGTTCGGGTATGTCAGTCTGTCCGGAGGCCTCGTAAGCCTTTCTGATCGGCGCAGCAGCGGCGGCGGTGGTGCAGTATCCGATGTTAATGCTGGTGTCTGCGTGGTCGGCGAAGGCTCGTGGGGTTCCGGCATGCCGTCTACCTGGGCTGGATTTGGGGGGGTGGTGGGGGGGTAACGGTGGTGTCTCAGGGGTGCCCGAGGGTGCGAGGTCTCGTAAGGAGACTGTGTCCTCCCGCCCGTCTGGGTATGCCACATAGGCGTACTGGGGGTTGGCGTGCAGGAGGTCCACCCTCTCGACCAGGGGGTCCATTTTATGGGCCCTCATGTGCTTTCGCAGCAAGACGGGCCCCGGAGAAGTCAGCCATGTTGGTAGCGAGGTTCCCGTAGTCGACTTCCTGGGGAAAACAAACATTCATTCATGGGGGGTGGCGTTAATGGCAGTGCAAAGCAGTGACCGGATGGAATGCAGCGCTGCCGGGAGGACTTCCTGCCAGCGAGAGGTTGGGAGGCCCTTAGACTTTAAGGCTAAGAGAACGGCCTTCCAGACAGTCGCGTTCTCTCTTTCCACCTGGCTGTTCCCTCGGGGGTTGTAGCTGGTGGTCCTGCTTGCAGCAATACCTCTCGCTAGTAGGAACTGGTGAAGTTCCTCGCTCATGAAGGATGAGCCCCGGTCGCTATGTATATAGTTCGGGAACCTGAACAAGGCGAAAAGGTCGTTCAGGCATTTGATGACCGTGGTACTGGTCATGTCTGGGCAGGGGAAGGCAAAGGGGAAATGGGAGTACTGATCAATAATGTTGAGGAAGTACACATTACGGTCAGAGGACGGGAGGGGCCCCTTAAAATCGATGCTCAAGCGCTCGAAGGGGCGGGTGGCCTTGATCAGGCTTGCTCTGTCCGGCCTAAAGAAATGCGGTTTGCATTCGGCACAGGTTTGGCAGTTCCTGGTCATGGTCCTGACCTCCTCAATGGAGTAGGGCAGGTTGCGGGCCTTAATGAAGTGGTAAAGTCTGGTGACCCCGGGGTGGCAGAGGTCGTTGAGGAGGGTCTGCAGTCTATCAATTTGCGCGTAGGCGCATGTACTTCGTGATAGAGCATCTGGGGGTTCGTTCAGTTTACCAGGCCGGTACAAGATATCATAATCGTAGGTGGAGAGCTCGATTCTCCACCTCAAGATCTTGTCGTTCTTGATTTTGCCCCTCAGCTTGTTGTTAAACATAAAGGCGACCGAGCGCTGGCCGGTGAGGAGGGTAAATCGTTTGCCTGCCAGGTAATGCCTCCAGCGTCGTACTGCCTCCACGATCGCCTGGGCCTCCTTCTCGACCGAAGAGTGTCGGATCTCAGGGCCCTGGAGGGTCCTTGAGAAGAAGGCCACAGGTCTCCCTGCCTGGTTAAGGGTTGCAGCTAGGGCGAAGTCGGATGCATCGCTCTCCACTTGGAAAGGGATAGACTCATCCACCGCGTGCATTGTGGCCTTAGCAATGTCTCCCTTTATGAGGGAGAAGGCTGCGCATGCTTCTGCCGTCAGGGGGAAGGAGGTGGACTTCATGAGGGGTCTGGCTTTGTCCGCATAATTGGGCACCCATTGGGCATAGTAGGCGAAGAGCCCCAGGGTTCTCTTCAGCGCCTTTGGACAGTGGGGGAGGGGAAGCTCCATGAGGGGGCGCATTCTTTCGGGGTCGGGGCCGATGACTCCATTCTCTACTACGCAGCCGAGGATGGCAAGGCACGAGGTGTTAAACACACATTTCTCCTTATTGTAGGTGAGGTTCAGCCGTTGGGCCGTACGGAGGAATCTCTCCAGATTAACATCATGGTCCTGCCGGTCGCGGCCGCAGATGGTGACGTTATCTAGATAAGGGAACGTGGCATGCAGCCCGTTCTGGTCAACCATCCGGTCCATCTCCCTTTGGAAGACCGAAACCCCGTTGGTGACGCCGAAGGGAACCCTAAAGAAGTGGTAGAGGCGGCCATTCGCCTCGAAGGCAGTATACTGGCGGTCCTCAGGGCGGATAGGGAGTTGGTGATAGGCCGACTTAAGGTCGATGGTAGAGAATACCCGGTACTGTGCAGTCTGATTGACCATATCAGATATGCGGGGAAGGGGATATGCGTCCAGCTGGGTGTACCGGTTTATGGTTTGGCTGTAGTCGATGACCAGGCGGTGTTTATCGCCGGTCTTAACGACTACGACCTGGGCACGCCAGGGGCTGTTGCTTCTCTCGATGATGCCCTCCTTCAGGAGTCGCTGCACCTCGGAGCTAATAAAAGCTCTGTCCCCGGCGCTGTACCGCCTGCTCTTGGTAGCGACGGGTTTACAGTCGCGGGTGAGGTTAGCGAACAGGGAGGGGGGCGGGACCTTGAGGGTGGATAGGCCGCAGGTGGTAGGCGGTGGGCGGTTTAAAAGCTGCTGGTTGTAGACTGTGAGTGGGGGGAGGGGTCCACCGTATGCCAAAGTGACACTTTGAAGGTGGGATTGGAAATCCAGCCCTAGTAGGACGGCAGCGCAGAGCTGGGGCAGGACGAGAAGTTTAAAATTTTTATACTCCGTGCCCCTAACCGACAGGGTCACAACACAGTAGCCGCTGATGTCTGTAGAATGGGACCTCGACGCCATCGAGATCCGGTTGCGCGTTGGCCGGACAGTGAGGGAGTAGTGGCTCACCGTGTCTGGATGGATGAAGCTCTCCGTGCTTCCGCTGTCGAACAGGCAGGTCGTGGCGTGGCCGTTTACTTTGATGTCCATCATGGACTTGGACAGGTGATGCGGGCGAGCTTGGTCAAGTGTGACGGAGGCTAGTGTATGGCTGAGCGAGCTGCTGTAGTCTGCGGGTGAGGCGGTGGTCAGGTCTGGAGACAAGGTGGTGGTCGAGTGTGGTGAACAAAATGGCGGCGCCCACGACGTTGAATAAAATGGCGGAGAAGATGGCCGCCCCCACAACTCACATGAGACACTGCCGGCGTCGGTGGCCTTGATCAAAGATGGCCACCCCCACGACTCACACGAGGGGATACTGGCATCTGTGGCCTTGATGAAAGATGGCCGCCCCCACAACTCGCATGAGGCACTGCTGGCGTCTGTGGCTTTCCCCCTGCAGGCCTTCGCGAAGTGGCCTTTCTTGTGGCAGTCGGAGCAGGTCGCGTTTCTTGCAGGGCAGCGCGCCCTCGGATGTTTCACCTGGCCACAGAAGAAGCAGCCGGCGGCCTGATCGCGGGGCTCCGATGTCGCAGCCGGTACCGGGGGTGGCGGTCCCGAACGGTTCCGGGGCACCGACGCTATGGTAGGTCCCAGAGGCGGCGGTGCGAGGGGTATTACGGCCGGGGTCGGGCCCGAGTCCCAGGGTCGCGCAGCACAGTACCTGGAGTACGCCTCGAGGTCCCGATGGGCCACTTCCAAGGAGCGAGCGAGGATAGCAGCTGTTTTCAGGTCGAGGTCCTTTGATTCCAGCAGTCTTTGCCGTGAGTAGTCTGACCGAAGGCCTTTCACGAAGGCATCTCGGATGTTTCCATCTGTATGTTCTGCAGCTGTTACGGCTTTAAAGTCACAGTCCCTGCCGAGTATTTGCAGCGCCCGTAAGCAATCATCAACCAACTCTCCTGGCTGTTGCGAGCGGGATCTTAGGAGATGCCTGGCGTACATTGAGTTTACAGGGCTCCGATACTGTTCTTTTAGCAGGTTGATGCGCTATCAATTACTCATAAAAGACTGAGAGTTAAGAGAGTAACTAAAGGCTTTTATTAACAAAAGAATGAAGGTCTGCCTCGAGTGATCGACCGGTCGAGAAATACAAAGGGCTGGGGAGCAGTCACCTTTATACTAGGACTTGTGGGAGGAGTCAGCCGAGGCATGTCCAGGCATGTACACAGTGGAATACAAACAGTGGTTTACCACATTCACCCCTTGTTTAAAATTGAGTCCGGCGGGGTGAAGTGTATTAAAAGTTAGTGTATTGGAGTCTCTCCGGAGGTCTTGTCTGCCGCTGTGATCGGCGTGGCGACGGCAGGGGTAGTGGAGCTTCCGGCGTCGAGTCCTGCGTGGGCTGTGGCACAGGCGTGTCGTCCTCGTAGATGTCGAGCGGGTCGCGGGGCCCAGGCCTGCCGTCTGCTGGGGCTGGATATCGGATCGTGGGGGGGGGGTGGTAGTGAGTAGTGGGTTACTGCGGCCCCCGAGGGTGCAAGGTCTCTTATGGAGACTGTGTCCTCCCGCCCGTCCGGGTATGCAATGTAAGCATACTGGGGGTTGGCGTGGAGGAGGTCGACCCTCTCGACCAGGGGGTCCGTTTTATGGGTCCTCACGTGCCTTCTCAGTAGGACCGGCCCTGGGGACGTCAGCCACGGCGGTAGCGATGTCCCCGATGTGGACTTCCTTGGGAAGACAAACATTTTCTCATGAGGGGTGGCGTTAGTGGCAGTGCAGAGCAGTGACCGAATAGAGTGGAGCGCATCGGGGAGCACATCCTGCCAGCGGGAGGTTGGAAGGCCCCTGGACTTTAAGGCTAGCAGGGCGGCCTTCCAATCTGTCGCATTTTCTCTTTCCACCTGTCCGTTCCCCCGGGGGTTGTAACTGGTGGTCCTGCTTGTGGCAATACCCCTAGTTAGCAGGTACTGACGGAGTTCGTCGCTCATAAACGATGAGCCCCGGTCGCTATGGATATAGCTGGGGAAACCGAACAGGGTGAAGAGGTCGTTCAGACATTTAATGACCGTGGCACTGGTCATGTCCGGGCAGGGGATGGCGAACGGGAAACGGGAGTACTCATCAATAATATTGAGGAAGTACACATTGCGGTCAGAGGAGGGGAGAGGCCCTTTAAAATCAACGCTCAGGCGCTCGAAGGGGCGAGTGGCTTTTATCAGGTGGGCCCTGTCTGGTCTATAAAAGTGCGGTTTGCACTCAGCGCAGACTTGGCAGTTCCTGGTCATGGTCCTGACCTCCTCAATAGAGTAAGGCAGGTTGCAGGCCTTGATGAAGTGGAAGAACCTGGTGACCCCCGGGTGGCAGAGGTCATTGTGGAGGGCCCGCAGTCTATCGATCTGCGCGCTGGCGCAGGTGCCACGCGATAGCGCATCCGGGGGTTCATTGAGCTTCCCGGGCTGGTACAAGATCTCGTAATTGTAGGTGGAAAGTTCGATTCTCCACCTCAAGATCTTGTCATTTTTGATTTTGCCCCTCTGCTTGTTGTTAAACATGAAAGCAACTGAACGTTGGTCAGTGAGCAGGGTAAATCGTTTTCCGGCCAGGTAGTGCCTCCAATGACGCACAGCCTCCACAATCGCCTGGGCCTCCTTCTCAACAGCGGAGTGTCTGGTCTCCGGGCCTTGGAGGGTTCGTGAAAAGAAGGCCACGGGTCTCCCCGCCTGATTGAGGGTAGCGGCCAGGGCAAAGTCGGACGCGTCGCTTTCCACCTGGAAGGGGATGGATTCGTCCACTGCGTGCATGGTGGCTTTGGCAATGTCTTCCTTGATACGGTGGAAGGCTAAGCAGGCCTCTGCCGTCAAGGGAAAAGAGGTGGACTTGATCAGCGGATGGGCCTTGTCCGCATAGTAGGGGACCCACTGGGCATAATAGGAGAAAAACCCTAGGCACCTCTTCAGGGCCTTGAGGCAGTGGGGCAGTGGGAGTTCCATAAGGGGATGCATCCGGTCGGGGTCGGGGCCGATGACTCCGTGTTCCACAACGCAGCCAAGGATGGCGAGGCGGTTTGTGCGGAATATGCACTTCTCCTTGTTATATGTCAGGTTCAGGAGTTGGGCGGTGCGGAGGAATTTTTCGAGGTTTGCGTCATGGTCCTGCAAGTCACGGCCGCAGATGGTCACATTGTCCAGATATGGGAAAGTGGCCTGCAACGCATTTTGATCTACCATCCGGTCCATCTCCCTTTGGAAGACAGAGACCCCGTTGGTGACGCCAAAGGGAACCCTAAGGAAGTGGTAGAGGCGGCCGTTGGCCTCAAAGGCAGTATACTGGCGGTCCTCAGGGCGGATAGGGAGCTGGTGGTACGCTGATTTCAGGTCAATGGTCGAGAAGACGCAGTACTGCGCGATCTGGTTGACCATATCAGCTATACGGGGGAGTGGGTAGGCGTCCAGCAGGGTGTAGCGATTTATTGTCTGGCTGTAGTCGATGACCAGGCGCTGCTTCTCGCCGGTCTTAACGACCACAACCTGAGCTCGCCAGGGGCTGGTGCTGCCCTCAATAATCCCTTCCTTCAGGAGCCGCTCCACTTCGGTTTTAATGAAAACCCTGTCCCCGGCACTGTATCGCCTGCTCTTTGTGGCGATGGGCTTACAGTCGGGGGTGAGGTGAGCAAACAGTGGGGGGGGGGGTGACTCTGAGTGTGGAGAGGTTGCACCTGGTGCGCGGCGGGCAATTTGGGAGCTGCTGGCTGCGGACTGTGAGTGGGGGTAGGGGTCCACCGTACGCCATCGTAACACTTTTAAGGTGGCACTGAAAATCTAACCCCAGCAGGACGGCAGCGCAGAGGTCGGGCAGGACCAGAAGTTTAAAATGATCGTACACGGTCCCGTCTACTACGAGTGTCACTACGCAGTAGCCGCCGATGTCCGCCGACTGGGACTCGGAGGCCATAGAAATCCGCTGTTGCGCAGGCAGGACTGGGAGAGAGCAACGCCGCACCGTGTCGGGGTGGATGAAGCTCTCCGTGCTCCCAGAGTCAAAAAGGCAGATTGTATCGTGGCCATTTACCTTAATGTCCATTGTGGAACTGGCCAGCTGGTGCGGTCTCGCTTGGTCCAGTGTAACGGATGCCAGCGTAGGGGTCGGTGTGTCGCTGCGGGTATCAGATGAGGCGGTGCTGGGGGCCTGCTGCGTTCCGGCTGTCGTCCAAGATGGCGGCATCCATGATCCCCATGTGGCTGGAGGCATCCAAAATGGCTGCTGTACCGGTGGTTCGCACATGGCCGGGGAGGCCCAAGATGGCGGCCCGCGCGGCCCACACGCGGCGCTGCTGGGGTTCGGGGTGGCTTTGGCCCTGCAGACGTTAGCGTAGCGTCCCTTCTTCCCGCAGCCCGAGCAGATCGCGTTTTTCGCCGGGCAGCGCGCTCTGGGGTGTTTTGCCTGGCCACAGAAGTAGCATTTCTGGCCTTGGGGCACTGCTGTCTGGCCTTGGGACACTGCTGCTGTAGTTGGGCCGTTGCTGGGGTGTGGCTGGGGTGTCACGGCGCTATGAGGCGGTCCTACCGTGTCCCAGGCTGTCATTCCCCGCGGCGTCCACGGTACAGAGGAGTAGGCATCCATGCCCCGGTAGGCTGCATCCAATGATAGTGCGAGTTCAGAGGCCTTGTTGAGGTCGAGGTCACTCTGCTCCAACAGTCGCTGTCGGGTGTAATTGGATCTGTGGCCCGCTACAAAAGCGTCCCGGATAAGTTCCTCTGTGTACACGGCGGCCTTTACATCCTTACAACCACGGGCCCGGCCAAGCACAGACAGTGCCTGAAGGTATTCCACGGTCGATTCCCCAGGTTGTTGTTTACGACTCCCCAGAAGGTGCCTGGCATACACTTCGTTCACTGGGCGCGTGTACTGGTCCTTGAGGAGCTTGATAGCGTCCGCGTACGAGGTCGCGTCTTGGATGACCGAGTACACTCGGTGGTTCACTTTGGAGGTCAGGACATCCAGTTTGTCCTCGTCCGATTTGATTGCTGCGGAGGCGGTCAGGAATTTTTCGAAACACTTAAGCCAGTGAGTAAACTTGGTGGATGAGTCCGCCTCCCGATGATCTAAGTCCAGGC
The DNA here is from genome assembly GCF_052327205.1 of Somniosus microcephalus. NCBI lineage: Eukaryota > Metazoa > Chordata > Chondrichthyes > Squaliformes > Somniosidae > Somniosus > Somniosus microcephalus. Next base: position 1,839,299 of record NC_140989.1, on the reverse strand, counting down.
ATGCTGGTGTGAGGATCTTCTCCATTATAAAAATTTTGTTAATAAAATTGATGCGCTATCAATTACTCATAAAAGACTGAGAGTTAAGAGAGTAACTAAAGGCTTTTATTAACAAAAGAATGAAGGTCTGCCTCGAGTGGTCGACCGGTCCAGAAATACAAAGGGCTGGGGAGCAGTCACCTTTATACTAGGACTTGTGGGAGGAGTCAGCTGAGGCATGTCCAGGCATGTACACAGTGGAATACAAACAGTGGTTTACCACACAGGTTGAGGGTGTCCTCATATGTGGCAATGTCCCGGATGAGTGCAAATACTTTAGGGCTCACCTGAGCGGTCAGAACTCTTAGTTTGGATGCCGGAGGCACGCCGGATTCTCCCAGGTAGGCTTCGAAGCAGCTCAGCCAGTGTTCGAAGTCGAGGGCTGAATTCGCAGCCTGTGGGTTTAGATCCAGGTACGGCGGCCGGAGGGCTCGTAGCCAGGCAGGCTGCTGGGGCTGTTGTAGATGGCCGTTTGGCTGAGGCTGTACGTCTGACTGGTCGTTTGGCTGCTCCGTTGTAGACATTTCAAAATTTAGCCAATAAAATTGATATACCTATCAATTCAGTTCATGAAAAGCGACGAGTTAAGTTAGTAACTATAGGTTTTTATTGGCTAAATAACAGAGCCCACCCTCGTGGGTGATCGGATCCAACAAGGAGGAATACCAGCCAGTTGACCACCTTTATACCTGGGAAGCAGGCGGAGCCATGGGCGGAGTCAGCTGTGGTCAGCCCAGGTATAACAGCGTGGCAAGAGGTGACCTTGTGTAGTGATACAACAGTGTAAACAGTGATAACCATAGTGTAACGACATAAACAGTGATAACCATAGTGTAACGATAGTGAACGATAAAAGTGGTTTACCACAAAAGGGTGCCCCCTTATTCTGAAATTATGCCCCCTAGTTCTAGATTCCTCCATGAGGGGAAACATCTGCTCTGCATCTACCCTGTCAAGCCCCCTCAGAATCTTATATGTTTCAATAAGATTCCGTCTCATTCTTCTAAACTCCAATGAGTATAGGTACAACCTGCTCAACCTTTCTTCATAAGACACACCCTCCTTCATAGAAACATAGAAGATAGGAGCAGAAGTAGGCCATTCGGCCCCTCGAGCCTGCTCCGCCATTCAATGAAATCATGGCAGATCATCCAAATTCAGTACCCTGTCCCTGCCTTCTCCCTGTATCCCTTGATCCCTTCAGCCTTAAGAAATGTATCCAACTCCTTCTTGAATATATTTAATGAATTGACCTCTACTGCCATCTGTGGTAGAGAATTCCACAGGTTCACCACTCTCTGGGTGAAGAAATTCCTCCTCATTTCTGTCCTAAATGGCTTACCCCTTATCCTTAGACTGTGACCCCTGGTTCTGGACTCCCCGACCATCGGGAACATCCTTCCTGCATCTAGTCTGTCCAGTCCTGTCAGAATTTTATAAGTTTCAATGAGATCCCCTCTCATTCTTCTAAACTCCAGCGAGTATAAGCCCAATCGACCCAATCTCTCCTCATACGTCATTCCTGCCATCCCAGGTATCAGCCTGGTGAATCTTCGCTGAATTCCTTCCATGGCAAGAACATCCTTCCTCAGATAAGGCGACCAAAACTGCACACAATACTCAAGGTGTGGTGTCTCACCAAGGCCCTCTACAACTGCAGCAAGACATCCTTGTTCCTGTACTCAAACCCTCTCGCTACGAATGCCAACATACCATTTGCCTTCTTAACCGCCTGCTGCACCTGCATGCTTACCTTCAGCGACTGGTGCACAAGGACACCCAGGTCTCGTTGCACTTCCCCTTCTCCCAATCTATTGCCATTCAGATAATAATCTGCCTTCCTGTTTTTGACACCAAAGTGGATAACCTCGCATTTATCCATGTTATATTGCATCTGCCATGCTTCTGCCCAATCACCCAACCTGTCCAAATCATCCTGGAGTTTCTTGGCATCCTCCTCACAGCACGCACGCCCACCCAGCTTTGTGTCATCTGCAAACTTGGAGATATTACATCTAGTTCCCTTGTCCAGATCATTAATATATATTGTGAATAGCTGGGGTCCTAGGACCGATCCCTGCGGTACCCCACTAGTCACTGCCTGCCACTCGGAAAAAGAATCGTGTAAAGTTAAGGCACATGGGATTGGGGGCAAGGTACTGACTTCGATAGAGAACTGGTTGGCATACAGGAAGCAAAGAGTTGGAATAAACGGGTCTTTTCCTGAGTGGCAGGCAGTGACTAGTGGGGTACCGCAGGGATCGGTCCTAGGACCCCAGCTATTCACAATATATAGTAATGATCTAGACGAGGGAACTAGATATAATATCTCCAAGTTTGCAGACAAAGCTGGGTGGGCGTGTGTACTGTGAGGAGGATGCCGAGAAACTACAGGATGATTTGGACAGGTTGGGTGATTGGGCAGAAGCATGGCAGATGCAGTATAATGTGGATAAATGCGAGGTTATCCACGTTGGTGGCAAAAACAGGAAGGCAGATTATTATCTGAACGGCAATAGATTGGGAGAAGTGGAAGTGCAACGAGACCTGGGTGTCCTTGTGCACCAGTCACTGAAGATATGCATGCAGGTGTAGCAGGCGGTTAAGAAGGCAAATGGTATGCGAGAGGGTTCGAGTACAGGAACAAGGATGTCTTGCTGCAGTTGTACAGGGCCTTGGTGAGACCACACCTTGAGTATTGTGTGCAGTTTTGGTCGCCTTATCTGAGGAAGGATGTTCTTGCCATGGAGGGAGTGCAGCCACTGATACCTGGGATGGCAGGAATGACGTATGAGGAGAGATTGGGTTGATTGGGCTTATACTCGCTGGAGTTTAGAAGAATGAGAGGGGATCTCATTGAAGCGCATAAAATTCTAACAGGACTAGACAGACTAGATGCAGGAAGGATGTTCCCGATGGCGGGGGAGTATAGAACCAGGGGTCACAGTCTAAGGGGTAAACCATTTAGGACAGAGATGAGGAGGAATTTCTTCACCCAGAGAGTGGTGAACCTCTGGAATTCTCTACCACAGAAGGCAGTTGAAGCCAATTCATTAAATATATTCAAGAAGGAGTTAAATATATTTCTTAAGGCTAAAGGGATCAAGGGATATGGGGAGAAAGCAGGGACCGGGTACTGAGTTTGGATGATCAGCCATGATCTCATTGAATGGTGGAGCAGGCTCGAGGGGCCGAATGGCCTACTCCTGCTCCTATCTTCTATGTTTCCATGTTTCATTCAGCTCCTCGAGCCTGCTCCGCCATTCATTGAGATCATGGCTGATCTGCGACCTAACACCATCTACCCACTTTGCCCCATATCCCTTTATACCTTTGGTTAACAGAAAGATAATCTCCGATTTAAAATTAACAATTGATCGAGCATCAATTGCCGTTTGCGGAAGAGAGTTCCAAACTTTTACCACCGTTTGTGTGTAGAAGTGTTTCCTAACTTCACTCTTGAAATTGTGAGATTAAGACAAGAGTACACTAGTAATTGGGAAACTTAGGACTGGTAGTACGAAGATCTTCACATAAGAGTGAACAACACATGAGATGAAGACCCAGATCGGGTTGTGGAGGCAAAATCGGTGAAATTATTTAAGTGACAATGGAATGCTGCGAGCGGGAGACATTAAAGTTTCTGCATGGATCCATAACTCATCCATAACTATCTTGTGATCTTGTAACCCCCAGTGAAAGAGAATCACTCTTTCAAAATCCCGTTTCAGGAACTTTCCCTCATCCAAATCCCCTCATCTGGTCTGTGTGGTGAGCCCTCACGTACAGCACAGCCCAGTTTAAAGCAAAGTCACCGCTCACGATATTCACCCGCAATGGACCAGGTACATAAAGATTTAATGATTATTAGTTAATGTTAACTCACCAAAAAACAAACAAATATACTCTAGTATATATTAGGGAACTCATGACAGCCACCTGTCTTGCGGTTGCTGAATCCGACATAATAGACAAACTATGCTGCAGTTGTACAGGGCCTTGGTGAGACCACACCTTGAGTATTGTGTGCAGCTTTGGTCGCCTTATCTGAGGTGAAGGTGCTCCCACAGTGCCGTTAGGGAGGAAGTTCCAGGATTTTGACCCAGCGACGGTAAAGGAACGGCCGATGTATTTCTAAGACAGGATGGTGTGTGACCTGGAGGGGAACTTGGAGGTGATGGTGTTCCCATGCACCTTATGCCCTTGTCCTTCTAGGTGGTAGAAGCCGCGGGTTAGGGACAATTACCATTCTCCTCCAATCACTGCAGCACACTTTACTCCACTTCCTTCTGCTCCAACTGCAACACTCTACATCTGCTACTCTCCTCGCTCTTACTTCCTTCACCTGCTCACACCTCTGCCACCTTTCACACTCTATTCTACCCTGACATTCATGTCCTCAAAGCAAAACCTGAAGGAGAGCATGGATAGATGCTTCAAGAGCCTCCCAGCACACCTGCACTCTCTTCTTGCGCAGAGCAGTGATAGTGCTGAGGCTCAACAGCTTAAGAATAGCATTGGCTCCATGGGAGAGGCACCTGCTGTCCTCTCTCAGGAGGACAACACGCCTGCTCCCCACAAGCTTTTCAACCAGTGCCCTTGTTGGTGCCAGACAGCCACCTGGGACAGCTGAAGCCGAGTCTCAGCAGTTACCACCGGTCACAGCTCCTTGAGGTGGTCCACTGTGGCCATCTCAAGGACTCTCACTGGAGATTCAGCAACCTTCCACCTCCCAAGCTGTAGCCACTGGGGAGCCACCTCTAGTAGCACTAGAACAGGTAACTGATGCCTGTGTTTGTTGCTGGTGACCACCAAGGATACCTTTTGAGCACCCAAACCAATATGATGTCAGGCGCGCTTCCAGCAAGGAACGTCGAGCTGCAGAATTCAACTTTGTGGCGCCCACTTTGGATCCAGCGAAGTAATTTCTATCCCCATTTGTCCTCTCTTTGCCTGCAGCAGTTTTGGTGAATGTTTCTTTTTCAGACGGGTTGTTAACTACTTTGTAGATGGTTGCCTAGGCCCTAAGCTCTGGAATTCCCTGCCTAAACCTCTCCGCCTCTCTACCTCTCTTTCCTCCTTTAAGACGCTGCTTAAAACTGACCTCTTTGACCAAGCTTTTGGTCACCTGCCCTAATTTCTCCTTATGTGGCTCGGTGTCAAATTTTTTGTCTTATAATACTCCTGTGCAGCGCCTTGGGACGTCTTACTACGTTAAAGGCACTATATAAATACACGTTGTTGTTGCTGAATCATTAAACAGACAATGTGAAGGAAAATTGGCCATAGATTGACAGTAAAATCATAGACACATTCTTCTTAAAGCTATTCTCCATTTCACTGTCAACAGCGGACAGAGGTAGTCATTTCCCATTATAGGGGAATAAGTAAAGCGGAAAGATAGAACACACATTTATATAGCACCTCAGAACGTCCCAAGCGATTTACAGCCAATAAAGTACAATTTGAAGTGTGGTCAATGTTGTAATGTCGGGAATTCGTGGCAGCCAACTTGTGCACAGCAAGATTCCAGAGACAGCAATGAGATAAATGGCCAGTGCTGTTGGTCGAGAGATAAATATTGGCCAGGACACTGGGGAAAACTCCCCTGCTCTTCTTCAAGCAGTGCCATGGGGATCTTTTACATCCACCTGAGGGGTCAGACGGAGCCTTGTTTTAATGTCTCAGCCGAAAAACAGCACCTCCGACAGTGCAGCGCTCCCTCAGCACTGCACTGGAGTGTCGGCTTAGATTGTTGTGCTCAAGTTTCTAGAGTGGGATTTAGAACCCACAACCTTCTGACTCAGAGGCGAGAATGCTGCCCACTGAGCCATGGCTGACACTTAACTTAAAGCAGTGGAATAATACTGTATAGGCCTTGGATCCTTGATTCCTGGGGAAATGGTTGAGATAGTATCGAGGTTATGATAAAAAAAATGAAGCGTTTTTAGTATAGGCTTCTTTAATTCTGTCCAGTACATAAGAGGTTTAAAACCAGCTTCACTCTCAAAAATCAGGCCCTAGCTGATACCACTGTTACAGGTGTCAGCTGATTATGCTGTGTGAACTGTGAGTATTTAATGGAACATTGCAGAGGGACCTTACTCTGAATGACCAAACATTTTGAATTCAAATGCAGACATCTTTTGGGATTTGTTCAAATGTGTTTAATTTAACTGGAACTTACTTGGACCAGCCTCATAAATAAAGTGGCAACCAGCAAAGGTCAGAGGCTGGGTATTCTGCGGTGAGTGTCTCACCTCCTGACTCCCCAAAGCCTTTCCACCATCTACAAGGTACAAGTCAGGAGTGTGATGGAATACTCTCCACTTGTGTGGATGAGTGCAGCCCCAACAACACTCAAGAAGCTCGACACCATCCAGGACAAAGCAGCCCGCTTGATTGGCACCCCATCCACCACCTTAAACATTCACTCCCTCCACCACCGGCGTACCGTGGCTGCAGTGTGTGCCATCTACAAGATGCATTGCAGCAACTCGCCTGAACTTCTTCGGCAGCACCTCCCAAACCCGTGACCTCTACCACCTAGAAGGACAAGGGCAGCAGGTGCATGGGAACAATTTCCCCTCCAAGTCACACAACATCCTGACTTGGAAGTATATTGGCCGTTCCTTCATCGTCGCTGGGTCCAAATCCTGGAACTCCCTCCCTAACAGCACTGTGGGAGCACCTTCACCACACGGACTGCAGCGGTTCAAGAAGGCGGCTCACCACCACCTTCTCAAGGGCAACTAGGGATGGGCAACAAATGCCGGCCTTGCCAGCGATGCCCACATCCCGGGAACAAATAAAAAAAATTGACAGCTCTTTGTGTATTTCACCAAGTTATTTAAATCAGTTTGCTACCGATCACTTTTTCTGAAGGCATTTACCAACCTGCCTTGTTCAAATTGCTGAGCCTGTTCGTAGTTTTTGATGACACAATGCAAGGCCAGACCGTCACTCATTCCAGAACACAACCTCCTCCGGCCCTAAAACCCTCCGAGATCTCTGCGCTCCTCCAATTCTGGCCACTTGCGCATTCCCCATTTTAATCGCTCCACCATTGGCGGCCGTGTCTTCAGCTGCCCGGGCCCTAAGCTCTGGAATTCCCTCCCTAAACCTCTCCTCCTTTAAGACGCGCCTTAAAACTGACCTCTTTGACCAAGCTTTTGGTCACCTGCCCTAATATCTACTTATGTGGCTTGCTGTCAAATTTTATTTGATAATCGTCTCTGGTTTACTAGAAGGCAGAAATTTGTCAGCTTTGAAAGGGCTTCTAGAAGACTGCTGTTAATGACCACTGATAGGTCAGTAGGTTGGAATCAGAGATTAAAGGCATATATGGTAGCCAACAGAAGGTGTATTGCTCTGGTCGCGATGTGCAATGACGTAAATGCCGTGATAAAGATTTCCTCTGGCAGGCATTTCAGCAAAGTTTCAAATGCAAAAGAACTTGTTTGTGATTTCACTAATAGCATCAATCGGCGTATTTCTTCTTCGCGCATGCGCAAAGCGCGTGTGCCGAGATTTAGGCGTTCCATCGCGAGTGATGCTTTCTTTCTGACACAAGAACATAAGAAATAGGAGCAGGAGCAGGTGGATCGGTGGCCACGCTGTCACCTCGCCAGCAGGGGGAGTCCAGAACCAGGGGTCACAGTCTAAGGAGAAGGGGTAAGCCATTTACGACAGAAATGAGGAAGAATTTCTTTACCCAGAGAGTGGTGAACCTGTGGAATTCTCTACCACAGAAGGCAGTGGAGGCCAATTCATTAAATATATTCAAGAAGGAGTTAGATATAATTCTTAAGGCTAAAGGGATCAAGAGATATGGGGAGAAAGCAGGGACCGGGTACTGAATTTGGATGATCAGCCATGATCGCATTGAATGGCGGAGCAGGCTCGAGGGGCCGAATGGCCTACTCCTGCTCCTATCTTCTATGTTTCACTCCGAAACCGCGTCTCTCACGATGGATTCGCGAGAGTTGGCAATACTGACACCTGCTGTGGAAAACCTAGTTCCACATAACTCGATGAATCAATAAGAAAAATGGCGCAAGGCCTGAACTCACATGGCTTTGCCTAATCACCCGCTTGGTTGCCAAGAAGGGTTGTTGTTTTGTTCCTCAGCTGATTACACTGAAAACCTCGCTCATTATTAAATCCCACATCACCATCTTGTGGCCTGGCATGGTCATAACACACAACTTTGCACTGAGCTGCGTAGACTGGCAATATCCTTCCTGACAGAAGTTTGAAAGCTGAGCTGTATTGTTTTTGTCATCCCATCAAGAAAGGATATTTTGAATCTAAATGATTCAAACTTTCCTCTCTTGCCTCCTTAATATGTTAAGAGGTGCCCACCGTCTTGTTTATCTCACAAGGTAATTTATCTGTGCTGTCAGCTCAGTATTCTTCAAACCAGACTGGAGCAGTGGAAACCTGGCAGAGACACCAGTACAAGGGGCAAAGTGAAGGATAATGAAATGTTGTGTGGAATATGATGGGATTGTGGAATTTTCACGTCAGCATTAAGAATGGAGGATGTGAGGTTGCATTGAATATTCTAGAGCTTTGATTCATTAACATTTTGGACAGGGAGACTTGCAGTTCTTCCCCTCAGGAGATTAAACGGGTGGGTCGAGTCCATGGGCTGAGTTTTGCCGGCGCTCAGAGGGTGTGTTTGGAGGCGGGTCTGCTGTCAAAATCAAAATGATTGACAGCGGGTTGGGATCCCGCCTCCATGTAAGTTTCCAAAGTCTCAGGTCTATGATTTCAGGGCAGCACAGTGGCATAGTGGTTAGCACTGTTGCCTCACAGCGCCAGGGACCCGGGTTCAAATCCGGCCTCGGGTGACTGTGTGGAGTTTGCACATTCTCCCCGTGTTTGCGTGGGTTTCCTCCGGGTGCTCCGGTTTCCTCCCACAGTCCAAAGATGTGCGGGTTAGGTTGATTGGCCATGATAAAAATTGGCCCTTAGTGTTAGGGGGGATTAAATACGCGGGGTTACGGGGATAGGGCTTGGGTGGGATGGCTGTCGGTGTAGGGACCGGGTGCTAGGGTTTGGATGATCAGCCATGATCTCGTTGAATGGTGGAGCAGGCTCGAAGGGCCGAATGGCCTACTCCTGCTCCTATCTTCTATGTCTATGACCAGACACCAAGCGGCAGGGGAGGCATTTAAGATATTTCACTGCTTGTTAAGTGCTTGTTAACTACTATTTTGCCAGCCTATTTCTATTTAACCACATTTTTTACGGGGTTCACGTCGTTCGGAGATCACGTCAGGTAAGTAGGTCGGGTTCTCTGTGTCTCCCCTTTGCTGTGAATAGGTGAGGGCTGCAAAAGTGGCCTGAAAGCTACCATTTCACAGCTGGTCACTTTCCAGTGTCAGAAGCTTGAGCCGTCAGGGCTTGGAGGACATTTTTGAGCTGTATGCAGTTTGGAAGTGTTTGGAGTAAACTCTCTATCCACTGTCACCTCCTTGGATCAAGCTCTCTCACCATTGACAGATCGCTTCTGTCATCTCAACTTCAGCTGCCATCTATTCCAGCAACATCGGTGCCCTTGAAAAAATCTCACCTTGGTCCTCTGAATCCCTCCACGATCAGTCCCAACACCAACTTCACCAGGCACACCAACATCACCAACAACAATACCAACCTTCTCCACAATCATCTGATGCTGCACAGGACACAGGGCATCAGCACCCGACCACATTGCTGCCCGGGAGGCCAGCAATGGCCTTACCATGGCCAGATTTACTTCACTTGACGCTGTACACCCTGGCTGCCACATGATGCACCAGATTAACACCACCCCACACCATCACCATAAAGCATTCCTACAATGACCAAGCCATTCCTTTCATACTCATCACCATTGCGGGGGATACCGTTATGTCTCACCATTCACTGCAACTCACTAAGACACTTCCAAAGGCGAGCACAGATCTGTCCAATAAGGCAAAGTGCTGAAAATAAAGATTTCAATGTTTGACAACACATTAACCGAAATTTACATGAACACTGCATAAAACACCCAAGTGCCTACCCTTCTGTGTTGTTAGTTGGTATGATTGGACTAGGATGAGGGTGAGTGTGAGGGATGGCTAGTGAGATGGGGATGTGATAATGTAGATAGAGAGGCATGGGTGGAGGTACAAGGTAAGTTGGTGTGAGTAAGGATGTGCAGGAGTAGGGTAGGGAAGGCAGAGTGATGGGGATGTGATGAGTGGCAAAGCAGGATGAGTTTGAGTGTGGCTTTGTACTAACGTATCGTGATCTACTGAGATCATTGAAAGGTTTGCACCACTGCAGCCTGGTCCTCCTGACACATCCCTGCTTGTGTACTCCTATGCAATCTGCAACCAGGCTGCGTTGGTCTCCTGGGCCGGTCTCTTCCACCCATTGGGAGGGAAGAGAACCTCCCTGCGTGCTGTGACTCCCTCCATAAGCATATGGAGGGAGTCATGAGAGAGCCTGGGTGCAGCCGCGCACCTCTGTGCAGTGATTGTCTGTATTTGCAGCACCTGAATGCTGCAGAACACTGACAGCACAACTGTCAAAATCAAAGTGGCCGTGGCCCCTTTAAGGAAACCGGCTGATGATGAGTCATAGAGTCATAGAGTTTTACAGCACAGAAAGAGGCCCTTCGGCCCATCGTGTCCGCGCCGCCCATCCATCCCTGTCCTGTCTAATCCCATTTTCCAGCATTTGGTCCATAGCCTTGTATGCAATGGCATTTCAAGTGCTCATCCAAATGCTTCTTGAATGTTGTGAGGGTTCCTGCCTCTACCATCCTTTCAGGCAGTGAGTTCCAGATTCCAACCACCCTCTGGGTGAAAAAGTTCCTCCTCAAATCCCCTCTAAATCTCCTGCCCCTTACCCTGAATCTATGCCCCCTTGTTATTGACCCCCCTACTAAGGGGAAAAGTTCCTCTTTATCTACCCTATCTATGCCCCTCATCATTTTGTACACCTCAATCAGGTCCCCCCTCAGCCTTCTTTGCTCCAAGGAAAACAACCCCAGCCTGTTTAGTCTTTCTTCATAGCTGAGGCGCTCCATCCCAGGTAACATCCTGGTGAATCTTCTCTGCACCCTCTCCAAAGCAATCACATCCTTCCTATAGTGAGGCGACCAGAACTGCACACAGTACTCCAGCTGTGGCCTTACCAGCGTTTTGTACAGCTCCATCATAACCTCCCTGCTCTTTTATTCTATGCCTCGGCTAATGAAGGCAAGTATCCCATATGCCTTTTTAACCACCTTATCTACCTGTTCCGCTGCCTTCAGAGATCTATGTACATGCACACCAAGGTCCCTCTGACCCTCTGTACTTCCTAGGGTCCTACCACTCATTGTGTATTCCCTTGCCTTATTTGTCCGTCCAAAATGCATCACCTCGCACTTTTCAGGGTTAAATTCCATTTGCCACTTTTCCGCCCATCTGACCAACCCGTTTATATCGTCCTGTAGCCTGAGGCTTTCCTCCTCGCAATTTACCACCCCACCAATTTTCGTGTCATCTGCGACATCATCAGACACGCTTCCTTTTAATTGGCCGGGAACCCCCAAGGGCGGGTTTAACAAGTTCTATTAACGGAAAATCCTTTTTACAGAACGGATGCAGCCAGGAGTGGGACCGGAACCCGCCAATCAGCACCCCCACCGCGACCCCACCTCCACTGGCAAAATCACGGCCAAAGATAGAGGAGAGTGTACATGGGCTGTGGGAGGAGATTAAATGGGTGGGTAGTGTCTGTGATAGGGGAGAGTGTACATGGGCTGTGGGAGGAGATTAAATGGGTGGGTAGAGTCCGTGATAGGGGAGAGTGTACATGGGCTGTGGGAGGAGATTAAATGGGTGGGTAGTGTCCGTGATAGGGGAGAGTGTACATGGGCTGTGGGAGGAGAGTAAATGGGTGGGTAGAGTCTGTGATAGGGGAGAGTGTAAATGGGCTGTGGGAGGAGATTAAATGGGTGGGTAGAGTCCGTGATAGGGGAGAGTGTACATGGGCTGTGGGAGGAGATTAAATGGGTGGGTAGTGTCTGTGATAGGGGAGAGTGTGCATGGGCTGTGGGAGGAGATTAAATGGGTGGGTAGTGTCTGTGATAGGGGAGAGTGTGCATGGGCTGTGGGAGGAGATTAAATGGGTGGGTAGAGTCCATGATAGGGGAGAGTGTGCATGGGCTGTGGGAGGAGATTAAATGGGTGGGTAGAGTCCATGATAGGGGAGAGTGTACATGGGCTGTGGGAGGAGATTAAATGGGTGGGTAGAGTCTGTGATAGGGGAGAGTGTGCATGGGCTGTGGGAGGAGATTAAATGGGTGGGTAGAGTCCGTGATAGGGGAGAGTGTGGGCTGTGGGAGGAGATTAAATGGGTGGGTAGAGTCTGTGATAGGGGAGAGTGTGCATGGGCTGTGGGAGGAGATTAAATGGGTGGGTAGAGTCTGTGATAGGGGAGAGTGTGCATGGGCTGTGGGAGGAGATTAAATGGGTGGGTAGAGTCTGTGATAGGGGAGAGTGTGCATGGGCTGTGGGAGGAGATTAAATGGGTGGGTAGAGTCTGTGATAGGGGAGAGTGTGCATGGGCTGTGGGAGGAGATTAAATGGGTGGGTAGAGTCCGTGATAGGGGAGAGTGTGCATGGGCTGTGGGAGGAGATTAAATGGGTGGGTAGTGTAGTGTATGTGCTTTAAGTCAGAACTACTTTTTACAGCTCCTGTATACTGTAGTACCGGCAGTAACCACACCGGTATATAAGCTGTGTGCATGCCTCTGTACTCCAGTCTAGAGATGACCCTCCTCCAGTAAAGACCTGTTATTTGTTTATGTACAGCATCCGTGTAATTATTTATCCACTGAACCACGGATCTAACAGTGGCGACGAGTGTTGATGCGAATCTACCTGCAACATTAAACAAACAAAAAAAAAAAATAGTCGAGTCCAGGAACACGGGCGTCGACCGCGAGCAACCGCCCAGCAGTCAGGCAGAGATCCAACTTCACTGGGGAGGCTGTGGAGAGCCGGGCTTGGTTCCCCAGCCACAACGAGCAGTAAGAGACCGACGACAGGTCCAGAGCAGACCCTTCCTGAGCAGCGGCGGCTGGAGCCGACCGACGGCAGAGAGAGAGAGCTGGGCAGCGTCGACGGGGTAAGAAAAAGGGTGAAGAGAGCAGGGCGCAGCTGGGGGTTGATCACCGAGCGGCGTCGAAGAAAAATACTGCAAAACCGGAGAGAGAGAGGGTAACAAACAGCCGGGTTCTAGACTGAGCGGCGTCGACAAATATCAAGAGAAGAACGCGCAGAGCACAGCCAGGGATCACGGGCTGATCAGGGTCCGTGGGGCGAAGCAAGGGGAGACGCCATTGAGCCGCAGAGAAGCAGGGAGAGCGCGGGAGACGCCATTGAGCCGCGGAGAAGCAGGGAGAGCGCGGGAGGCGCCATTGAGCCGCGGAGAAGAAGAGCGCGGGAGACGCCATTTTGCGAAGCCGCAGCGGAGAAGACGGGCGAGCGCGGGAAGGAAGGAAAGCGCGGGAGACGCCATTTTGTGCCAGCGGAGAAGAAGGGGCAGCGCGGGAGGCGCCATTGGTGATAGTTAACGCACAACCAAGGATGCCGAAGAGTGGCAGTATCTCTACGTTCGACAATGAAGTCGAAGATTGGGCGACATATGTGGAACGTATTGAGGTGTACTGTAGGGCGAATGAAGTGCCAGATGCTAATAAAGCACTGGTTCTGTTAAATTCCATGGGTGCAAAAACTTATGGGTTACTGCGAAATCTAATAACCCCAGAGAAGCCGGTAAACAAGAATTTTGAAAGCATAGTAGAAATCCTACAGGACCACTTAAACCCCACACCGCTGCTGATAGCAGAACGATTTAAGTTCCATAAAAGGAACCAACACAAAGACGAAAGCAATGCTGAGTACCTAACGGAACTGCGCAAGCCATCGAAATACTGCCAGTTTGGAGCGGGACTAGCAGACACGTTAAGGGACAAGTTTGTATGTGGGCTACAAAGTGAAGGAACCCAGAAACGGCTTCTATCAGAAAAGGACCTTACGCTGGACAAAGCTTTCAGTATGGCAGTATCACACGAAGCAGCCGCAAGGGGCGCTGCAGAGATACAACGGAGACCGCAAGAATATGGCACCAACGAAATGACCTATGGAACAGGTAATTGCTATTGCTGCGGCAGAACAACACATGACCAGAAAGATTGTTGGTTCAAGGACCAAGTGTGCAGACAGTGTGGGAAAGCAGGACACATAGCAAGAGTCTGCAGGTCTGGGGAGAAAACCAACAGTAAGAAATCTCCACAGGAGAAGTACAAAAAAGGTACACCAGGTGATGGACAGTGGTTCAGACGAACAGAAAAGTGACACAGACTCCGGAAGCAAGGAGCTGGGTTGTCTGAAACTACATAATGTAACCAAAATGGAGGATCACCAGACTATCTGGGTTACACTCAAGATAGACGGAGTCCAAGTGGAAATGGAATTGGACACAGGGTCAGCTCTAACAGTCATAAATCAAAGAGACTACAAGCGGCTATTTTCACACATACCCTTGAAAGCTACAGAGAATGTCTTGAAGATGTATACGGGGCAAAAAGTCCCCAAAGGAAAAATAAGGGTGAAAGTGACATATAAAGGTCAGGAAATACCTAAAATGGATATATGTGTATTGCCAAATGGAGGACCACCACTGCTAGGACGTGAATGGATCTGGAAGATACATTTAGATTGGCATTCCACACAGGCACTGAAGGTGGAGGCCAAAAAGGATGATGACGTCACACCTGGACGACTGTCAAAAATGCTAACTGATGCAAAAGAAGTGTTCCAGGAGGGACTAGGAACACTAAAAGGAATAACAGCAACAATTAAAATAGAGGATAATGCAAGCCCAAAGTTTCTGAAGGCCAGACCAGTGCCTTATGTGATCAGACCAGCGGTTGAAGCAGAGCTGGAAGGGTTGGAATGTTCAGGAGTACTGTCCAAAGTGGACTGGAGCAAGTGGGCTACACCCATCATTCCTGTAATGAAGAGGTCGTTGAGTAATACACCTGGGGAACCAAAGAAGGTCCGCATCTGTGGGGATTTTAAGGTGACAGTGAACCCAGTCCTTCACACGGTGCAATATCTGCTTCCACGAATTGAGGATATTTTCACCTCGTTATCTGGTGGTAAACGCTTCACAAAAATTGATCTAGCCCAGGCATACTTGCAAATGGAGGTAGAAGAAGCTTCGAAACATTACCTTACGATCAACACCCATAAAGGTCTCTATCAATACAACCGGCTGGTGTTTGGAGTAACCTCGGCTCCGGCTATCTGGCAAAGGGTGATGGATCAGGTCCTGCAAGGGATTCCAGGGACCCAGTGTTATTTGGACGACATCTTGGTCACGGGCGAAAATAACGGTGATCACCTCGCTAACTTGGAGAAGGTGCTCGCCAGATTAAAGGAATATGGGCTACGAGCTAATCGCCACAAGTGCGAGTTTTTCCAGAAACAGATCTCGTTTTGCGGCCACGTCATCGATGAAGAGGGGTTACATAAGTCCCCTGACAAGATTGAGGCAGTAGTCAAGGCTCCAGCACCGGAAAACGTGTCACAACTGAGGTCGTTCCTCGGGCTGGTAAACTATTACCACAAGTTCTTACCAAATTTGTCTACGGTACTACACCCGCTGAACACCCTACTGCAAACAGGGGTACCATGGAAGTGGGATGACGAACGTAGACCAGCTTTCCAGAAGTCTAAAGAATTGATCACATCAAAAGAGGTGTTGGCCCATTTCAACCCAACACTACCAATTCGTTTGGCATGTGATGCATCACCCTACGGCATTGGAGCAGTGCTGTCGCACAAATTCCCGGACGGTTTGGAGAGGCCAGTAGCCTTTGCGTCTCGGTCACTAACCTCAGCCGAGCGCAACTACGCCCAGATTGACAGGGAGGCCCTCAGCCTAGTATGGGGAGTAAAAAAATTCAACCACTATCTGCATGGACAGAAGTTCACCTTGCTGACGGACCACCAACCACTTGTCTCCATCTTTAATCCTAAGAAGGGCGTGCCAGTAATGACTGCACAGCGGTTACAAAGATGGTCCTTGTTTCTAGGGGCGAATCAATATGAAATAGAATATAAAGGCACGAAACAGCATGGGAACGCTGATGGGCTATCTGCCACTGCCTACGGTGGAGGAAGCACCAGCAGTGGACCCTATCGAGATATTTTATTCGTCGATAATTGAACGATTGCCAGTAACAAACGCGGATATAGAGAAGGAGACCCGCAATGATCCGACGCTGTCACGGGTATATGAATTGACGGTGAGGGGATGGCCAGCACATGGCAACTCACTGTTGCCAGCATTCTCATCCAGAAGAGAACAGCTGTCAGTATGCCAGGGGACAGTGATGTGTGGATCCAGAGTGGTGATTCCACCCAAGTTAAGGGAGAGAGTGCTAAAGGAGCTACATGAAGGTCATCTGGGGGGGGAGTGAAAATGAAAAGCCTTGCTAGGGCTTATATGTGGTGGCCGGGAATCGATCAACAAATCGAAGACCTAACTAAAAGCTGCTTAGGATGCCAGAAGGTCCAAAATGCACCACCACATGCCCCTCTACACCCATGGGAGTGGCCCTCCTCTCCATGGCAACGGGTGCACATTGATTTCGCTGGTCCATTCATGGACTCAATGTTCTTAATAGCAGTGGATGCTCATTCAAAGTGGCCTGAGGTGATAAAGATGTCTTCAACCACTACAGAGAAAACGATTGCAGTCCTACGGACCATATTTGCCAAAAACGGTTTGCCAGAGCAGATCTGCTCTGATAATGGACCACAGTTTGTGTCCGATGAATTCCAAAAATTCATGAAAATGAATGGGGTAAGGCATTACACATCCGCCCCGTATCATCCAGCCACCAATGGATTGGCTGAGAGGTTCGTACAAACCTTTAAGAAGGCGATAAAGGCCATGTGCGACGATGAAATTCCACTACAGCATAAGGTGGACAATTTCTTATTTGCCTACCGAAACGCGACACATGCAGTTACCAACCAGACCCCGGCCATGATGTTCTTTAACCGAAGGTTGAGATCTCATCTGAACTTGCTCAGACCAAATGTGCGAAGAAATGTTGAGGACAAACAATTCCAGCACATCAACGAGAAGCCGACAAGGAGCTTCAATGTAGGGCAACCAGTCTTGGCCCGGGACTATCGAACAGAGAAGTGGCAACCCGGAACGATATGTACAAGGCAGGGGCCATTAATGTACACAGTGGATGTCGGGGAGAACATTGTGAGACGCCACGTCGATCAGATCTTAGCATCACAGGAATGCGTCAACCCCATGTCTCGAGTACCTGGGGATGAACCCGACATACCGGTAGTATCTACTTCAGACCCAGTAGCAGTGGAACCCGATGAACTACCCCATGAAAGGGGGTCAGAATCGCCTCTGCACCAAGAACAAGAACCTCCGGAAAGGCGCTATCCCGAAAGGGTCAGGAAGCCGCCCCAAAGACTGAATCTATAAATGGACTTTTGTTATTGAATGTACAAGTAAAAATGTAATTGTTATTTGAATATTAAGGGGGTATTATTAATCTAAAAAGGGAGGAATTGTAGTGTATGTGCTTTAAGTCAGAACTACTTTTTACAGCTCCTGTATACTGTAGTACCGGCAGTAACCACACCGGTATATAAGCTGTGCGCATGCCTCTGTACTCCAGTCTAGAGAGGACCCTCCTCCAATAAAGACCTGTTATTTGTTTATGTACAGCATCCGTGTAATTATTTATCCACTGAACCACGGATCTAACAGGTAGAGTCTGTGATAGGGGAGAGTGTACGTGGGGTGTGGGGGGAGATTAAATGGGTGGGTAGAGTCCGTGATAGGGGAGAGTGTACATGGGCTGTGTGAGGAGATTCAATGGGTGGGTAGAGTCCATGATAGGGGAGAGTATACATGGGCTGTGGGAGGAGTTTAAATGGGTGGATGGAGTCCATGATAGGGGAGAGTGTACATGGACTGTGGGAGGTGATTAAATGGGTGGGTAGAGTCCATGATAGGGTAGAGTGTACATGGGCTGTGTGAGGAGATTAAATGAGTGGGTAGAGTCCATGATAGGGGAGGGGCATCGGCAGCGGGTGGAGGCGGAGCAGAGCGGCAGAGCGACTACAAAAGGCCCCAGAGGCTCAGGTAGGCCTCAGTGCGGCATCGGCAGCGGGTGGAGG
Source organism: Somniosus microcephalus (assembly GCF_052327205.1). Taxonomy (NCBI): domain Eukaryota; kingdom Metazoa; phylum Chordata; class Chondrichthyes; order Squaliformes; family Somniosidae; genus Somniosus; species Somniosus microcephalus. Next base: position 1,821,000 of record NC_140989.1, on the reverse strand, counting down.
CGGAGCAGAGCGACTACAAGAGGCCCCAAAGGCTCAGGTAGGTCTCAGTGCGGCATCGGCAGCGGGTGGAGGTGGAGCAGAGTGGCAGAGCGACTACAAAAGGCCCCAGAGGCTCAGGTAGGCCTCAGTGCGGCATCGGCAGCGGGTGGAGGTGGAGCAGAGCGGCAGAGCGACTACAAAAGGCCCCAGAGGCTCAGGTAGGCGTACCAATCTCCAATCTCAGGCAAGGAGAGGTGTAAAAAGTATTCGAGGTGTGACGTCACCACAAAACAGGTAGGTGATTGGTTGGAGTATTTCTCTCGTTTTAAAACTTTAAGTCTGTGGTTTATAGTTTTTAAGGTTGCTGTGGTGTAGCGGGGACAGTTTGTAAACCAGGGCCCTTAAATATATCATTTAACTGTGGTGAAATTGGTGGGATTCATTTCATTTTAATTAATTAGTTAAAGGGTAAGTCATGGCAGGACAGCCCAGCCCCGTAGTGTGCTCCTCCTGCTCTATGTGGGAAATCAGGGACGCTTCCTGCATCCCTGACGACCATGTGTGCAGGAAGTGTGTCCAGCTGCAGCTACTGACAGACCGCATTGCGGCACTGGAGCTGCGGATGGATTCATTTTGGAGCATTTGCGATGCTGAGGACGTCGTGAATATCACATATAGCGAGTTGGTCACACCGCAGGTAAAGGGTGTACAGGCAGGAAGGGAATGGGTGACCAGCAGGCAGAGTAAGAGGCGCAGGCAGGTAGTGCAGGAATCCCCTGCGGCCATCCCCCTCTCCAACAGATATACCATTTTGAATACTGTTGGGGGGGGTGACTCATCAGGGGAAGGCAGCAGCAGCCAACTTCCTGGCACCATGGGTGGCTCTGCTGCACAGGCTGGGAGGAAAAAGAGTGGAAGAGCTATAGTGATAGGGGACTCAATTGTAAGGGGAATAGATAGGCGTTTTTGCGGCCGCAATCGAGACTCCAGGATGGTGTGTTGCCTCCCTGGTGCAAGGGTCAAGGACGTCTCGGAGCGGCTGCAGAACATTTTGGAGGGGGAGGGTGAACAGCCAGTTGTCGTGGTGCACATAGGCACCAACGATATCGGTAAAAAACGGGATGAGGTCCTAAAAGCAGAATATAGGGAGTTAGGAGGTAAATTAAAAAATAGGACCTCAAAGGTAGTAATCTCAGGATTGCTACCAGTGCCACGTGCTAGTCAGAGTAGAAATAGGAGGATATTTCAAATGAATACGTGGCTAGAGGAATGGTGCAAGGAGGAGGGATTCAAATTCCTTGGACATTGGAACCGGTTCTGGGAGAGGTGGGACCAGAACAAACGGGACGGTTTGCACCTGGGCAGGGCCGAGACCGATGTCCTAGGGGGAGTGTTTGCTAGTGCTGTTCGGGGGGGTTTAAACTAAAATGGCAGGGGGTTGGAAACCTGAGCATGGAGACAGAGGAAAGGAAAACAGGGATAAAAGCAAAAGATAGGAAGGAGAAAAACAAAAGTGGCAGTCAGAGAAATCAACGGTTTAAATCAAACGTGGCCACAGTAAATAATAATTCTAATAGGTCTAAGAGCATTAAAAAAACAAGCCTGAAGGCTTTGTGTCTTAATGCGAGGAACATTTGTAATAAGGTGGATGAATTGGCTGCGCAAATAGAAGTAAACAGATATGATTTGGTTGGGATTACGGAAACGTGGCTCAAGGATGGCCAAGACTGGGAACTCAACATCCAGGGGTATTCAATATTCAGGAAAGATAGGCAAAAAGGAAAGGGAGGTGGGGTAGCATTACTGGTTAAAGAAGGGATTAATACAATTGTAATGAAGGATATTAGCTCTGATGACGTGGAATCTGTATGGGTAGAATTGTGAAATACTAAGGGGAAAAAAACATTAGTGGGAGTGGTATATAGACCTCCAAACAGTAATGCGGAGGTTGGGGATGGCATTAAAAGGGAAATTAAAGAAGCGTGCAATAAGGGCACAGCAGTCATCATGGGTGACTTTAATGGTTGGGGATGGCATTAAAAGGGAAATTAAAGAAGCGTGCAATAAGGGCACAGCAGTCATCATGGGTGACTTTAATCTACATATAGATTGGGCCAACCAAATTAGTAACAATACTGTGGAGGAGGAATTCCTGGAGTGTTTACGGGATGGTTTCCTGGACCAATATGTCGAGGAACCAACCAGAGATCAGGCCATCTTAGACTGGGTATTAGATAACGAGAAAGGATTAATTAGCAATCTTGTTGTACGAGGCCCCTTGGGTCGGAGCGATCATAATATGATCGAATTCTGCATTAAGATGGAGAATGAAGTAGTTGACTCAGAGACAAGGGTCCTCAATTTAAATAAAGGAAACTACGATGGTCTGAGGAGCGAGTTGGGTAGGATTGATTGGGGAATGGCACTCAAAGGGTTGATGGTGGATAGGCAATGGCAAACATTCAAAGACCGAATGGATGAGCTACAGAATTTGTTCATCCCAGTTTGGCATAAAAATAAAACAAAAAAGGTGACTCAACCGTGGCTAACAAGGGAAATTAGGGATAGCATAAGATCCAAGGAGAGGACATATAAATTGGCTGGAAAAAGCAATAATCCTGAGGATTGGGAGCAGTTTAGTAGTCAACAAAGGAGGACAAAGGGATTAATTAAGAAAGGGAAAATAGAATATGAGAGTAAGCTTGCAGGGAACATAAAAACTGACTGTAAAAGCTTTTATAGATATGTGAAGAGAAAAAGATTGGTGAAGTCAAGCGTAGGTCCCTTACAGTCAGAATCAGGGGAATTTATAATGGGAAACAAGGAAATGGCAGACCAACTAAATACATACTTTGGTTCTGTCTTCACAAAGGAGGACACAAATAACCTCCCAGAGATGTCGGGGAACATAGGGTCTGATGAAAGGGAGGAACTGAAAGAAATCAGTATTTGTAGGGAAATGGTGTTAGGAAAATTGATGGGACTGAAGGCTGATAAATCCCCAGGGCCTGATGGTCTACATCCCAGGGTACTTAAGGAAGTGGCCCTAGAGATAGTAGATGCATTGCTGGTCATCTTCCAGAACTCGATAGACTCTGGAACGGTACCCATGGATTGGAGGATAGCTAATGTTATCCCACTATTCAAAAAAGGTGGTAGAGAAAAAGCGGGGAATTATAGACCGGTAAGCCTGACATCGGTAGTGGGGAAAATGCTGGAGTCTATTATAAAAGATGTAATAGCAGAGCACTTGGAAAGCAGTGACAGGATCGGACAAAGTCAACATGGATTTACAAAAGGTAAATCATGCTTGACTAATCTGCTGGAATTTTTTGAGGATGTAACTGGTAAAATAGATAAGGGAGAACCAGTGGATGTGGTGTATTTGGACTTTCAGAAGGCTTTCGATAAGGTCCCACATAAGAGATTAGTGTGCAAAATTAAGGCACATGGGATTGGGGGCAAGGTATTGACTTGGATAGAGAACTGGTTGGCGGACAGAAAGCAAAGAGTTGGAATAAACGGGTCGTTTTCCGAGTGGCAGGCAGTGACTAGTGGGGTACCACAAGGATCGGTCCTAGGACCCCAGCTGTTCACAATATATATTAATGATCTGGACGAGGTAATTGAATGTAATATCTCCAAATTTGCAGACGACACAAAGCTGGGTGGGAGGGTAAGCTGCGAGGAGGATGTCGTGAAACTCCAGTACGATTTGGACAGGTTGGGTGATTCGGCAGAAACATGGCAAATGCACTATAATGTGGATAAATGTGAGGTTATCCACTTTGGTGGCAAAAACAGGAAGGCAGATTATTATTTCAATGGCAATAGATTGGGAGAAGGGGAAGTGCAAAGAGACATGGGCGTTATTGTGCAACAGTCGCTGAAGGTAAGCATGCAGGTGCAGCAGGCGGTTAAGAAGGCAAATGGTATGCTGGCCTTCGTAGCAAGAGGGTTCGAGTACAGGAACAAGGATGTCTTGCTACAGTTGTACAGGGCCTTGGTGAGACCGCACCTTGAGTATTGTGTGCAGTTTTGGTCACCTTACCTGAGGAAGGACGTTCTTGCCATGGAGAGAGTGCAGCGAAGATTCACCAGGCTGATACCTGGGATGGCAGGAATGACGTATGAGGAGAGATTGTGTTGATTGGGCTTATACTCACTGGAGTTTAGAAGATTGAGAGGGGATCTCATCGAAACGCATAAAATTCTGTCAGGTCTGGACAGACTAGATGCAGGAAGGATGTTTCGGATGGCCGGGGAGTCCAGAACCAGGGATCATAATCTAAGGATAAGGGGTAAGCCATTTAGGACTGAAATGAGGAGGAACTTCTTCACCCAGAGAGTGGTGAACCTGTGGAATTCTCTGCCACAGAGGGCGGTGGAGGCCAGTTTATTAAATATATTCAAGAAAGAGTTGGATATATTACTTGAGGCTAAAGGGATCAAGGGATATGGGGAGAAGGCAGGGACATTGTACTGAATTTGGATGATCAGCCATGATCTCATTGAATGGCGGAGCAGGCTCGAAGGGCTGAATGGCCTACTCCTGCTCCTATCTTCTATGTTTCTATCTATCTATATATATAAAATCGGTACTTCTGTCTGTCTGTCTGTCATCGCGTGTGCGTCTGTCGGGTATGCGCTCGAAAGTTACAGGGCGTACCTACGCGCGCGTTACCTCCAAAGAAAGCTTACGCTTCCGAGACGGTTTTAAGCATATTTACGTTTCGGCCGGGCTAAAATCGCGCCCGCGGTATCCCAAAAACCTTAACATTCCGCTCATTAGCATCTCACTATCCGCTCATTAGCTACAGAGTGACCTCGAGCTCGACCAATCGTACGCCGGGTTGCTGGCGTGTGCCGCCGGGCCAATCGGTGCGTGTGTGGCCGGGCCTTATCCTTCTGAACCGAGGTGAGTCGCCGCCATCTTGATTCCAAACTTTTCCTTTCTTTTTCCTGCTTTCTGCGTCTTAAAAAAAAACGTTGCTTTTAAAACATATATTGTTTTTAAGAAAAATGATTCAGAAAGTAATTAACTTATCTAATCTCATTAATTTTCCTACCTTTCCCCGTTTTTCCAGGTAGGCCTAGAAGCCTCGGCGTCTCCTCCGCACCCACGCCCGAGCAAGGCACCTCCCGGACCCACTCGAAGGATGGAGGGCCGAGCCTCAGCCCAGCGCCGCTAGGGTGCGCGCGCAGCAGGAGCTGAGACGCGGCGTCTCTCTCTGGCTCGGCCGGGGGGCGGGGCTTGCTGAGCATCAAGCTTTACCCTGGCAACCGGGCCCGCCGGCCGTCTCGCACAGCCGCAATCGGCGGTCTTCACCTCGGGGGGGGGCGCGACCCTCGGGGGGGGGGCGCGACCCTCGGGGGGGGGAGGCCGCGCGCGCAGCAGGAGCAGCTGAGACGCGGCGTCTCTCTCTCTGGCTCGGCCGGGGGGCGGGGCTTGGTCAGCGTCACGGTTACCCTGGCAACCGGGCCCTCCGGCCGTCTCGCACAACCACAATGTTGAAGCCAGCTCGGGAGGCCGGTGCTCGGAAGATCGCGCCTCCGGAGTTCGGTGCTTGGTTGGCGGGGGGGGCGAGCCTCGGGGGTGGGTGGGTGGTGGGCGAGCCTCGGGGGTGGGGGTGGGTGGTGGGCGAGCCTCGGGGGTGGGGGTGGGTGGTGGGCGAGCCTCGGGGGTGGGGGTGCGAGTCTCGGGGGGGCCAACCTCTGGAGTTCGGGGGGTGGGGATCAGGGGGCTCGGGAGTTTGGGGGGACGGGGATCAGGGGGCTCGTGGACTCTCCCCCTTCTCCTCCTCCCCCCCTCCTCCCCTCTCTCCCCCGCCCCTTCTTCCCCCCCTCCTCTCTCCTCCTCCCCTCCCTCCCTCCCCCCCCCGCCCTGCCCCCCTCCCCTCCCCTCCCTCTCTTCCCCCCAGTCGCTCTCTCTCTTCCCCCCAGTCGCTCTCTCTCTTCCCCCCAGTCGCTCTCTCTCTCTCTTCCAACAACAACATGCCCTCGAAAAAGCCTCGGCACCGCCAGGCACTTCAGCTAGTGTTTCTATAAATGGGTGGGTAGAGCCCATGATAGGGGAGCGTGTACATGGGCTGTGGGAGGAGATTAAATGGGTGGGTAGAGTCCATGATAGGGGAGACTGTGGGCTGTGGGAGGATATTAAATGTGTGGGTAGAGTCCGTGATAGGGGAGAGTGTCCATGGGGTGTGGGAGCAGATTAAATGGGTGGGTAGAGTCCATGATAGGGGAGAGTGTACCTGGGCTGTGGGAGGAGATTAAATGGGTGGGTAGAGTCTGTAATAGGGGAGAGTGTACCTGGGCTGTGGGAGGCGATTAAATGGATGGGTAGAGTCCATGATAGGGAGAGTGTACATGGGCTGTGGGAGGAGATTAAATGGGTGGGTAGAGTCCATGATAGGGAGAGTGTACATGGGCTATGGGAGGAGATTAAATGGGTGGGTGGAGTCCATGATAGGGGAGAGTGTACCTGGGCTGTGGGAGGAGATTAAATGGGTGGGTGGAGTCCATGATAGGGGAGAGTGTACATGGGCTGTGGGAGGAGATTATATGGGTGGGTAGAATCTGTGATAGGGGAGAGTGTACATGGGCTGTGGGAGGAGATTATATGGGTGGGTAGAGCGCATGATAGGGAGAGTGTACCTGGGCTGTGGGAGGAGATTAAATGGGTGGGTAGAGTCCATGATAGGGAGAGTGTACATGGGCTATGGGAGGAGATTAAGTGGGTGGGTAGAATCTGTGATAGGGGAGAGTGTACCTGGGCTGTGGGAGGAGATTATATGGGTGGGTAGAGCCCATGATAGGGAGAGTGTACATGGACTCTGGGAGGAGATTAAATGGGTGGGTAGAGTCCATGATAGGGGAGAGTGTACATGGGCTGTGGGAGGAGATTAAATGGGTGGGTGGAGTCCATGATAGGGGAGAGTGTACATGGGCTGTGGGAGGAGATTATATGGGTGGATAGAGCCCATGATAGTGTAGAGTGTACATGGACTCTGGGAGGAGATTAAATGGGTGGGTAGAGTCCATGATAGGGGAGAGTGTACATGGGCTGTGGGAGGAGATTATATGGGTGGGTAGAGCCCATGATAGTGTAGAGTGTACATGGGCTGTGGGAGGAGATTAAATGGGTGGGTAGAGTCCATGATAGGGGAGAGTGTACATGGGCTGTGGGAGGAGATTAAATGGGTGGATAGAGTCCATGATAGTGTAGAGTGTACATGGGCTGTGGGAGGAGATTAAATGTGTGGGTAGAGTCCATGATAGTGTAGAGTGTACATGGGCTGTGGGAGGAGATTAAATGGGTGGGTAGAGTCCATGATAGGGGAGAGTGTACATGGGCTGTGGGAGGAGATTAAATGGGTGGGTGGAGTCCATGATAGGGAGAGTGTACATGGGCTGTGGGAGGAGATTAAATGGGTGGGTAGAGTCCATGATAGTGTAGAGTGTACCTGGGCTGTGGGAGGAGATTAAATGGGTGGGTAGAGTCCATGATAGGGAGAGTGTACATGGGCTATGGGAGGAGATTAAGTGGGTGGGTAGAATCTGTGATAGGGGAGAGTGTACCTGGGCTGTGGGAGGAGATTATATGGGTGGGTAGAGCCCATGATAGGGAGAGTGTACATGGACTCTGGGAGGAGATTAAATGGGTGGGTAGAGTCCATGATAGGGGAGAGTGTACATGGGCTGTGGGAGGAGATTAAATGGGTGGGTGGAGTCCATGATAGGGGAGAGTGTACATGGGCTGTGGGAGGAGATTATATGGGTGGATAGAGCCCATGATAGTGTAGAGTGTACATGGACTCTGGGAGGAGATTAAATGGGTGGGTAGAGTCCATGATAGGGGAGAGTGTACATGGGCTGTGGGAGGAGATTATATGGGTGGGTAGAGCCCATGATAGTGTAGAGTGTACATGGGCTGTGGGAGGAGATTAAATGGGTGGGTAGAGTCCATGATAGGGGAGAGTGTACATGGGCTGTGGGAGGAGATTAAATGGGTGGATAGAGTCCATGATAGTGTAGAGTGTACATGGGCTGTGGGAGGAGATTAAATGTGTGGGTAGAGTCCATGATAGTGTAGAGTGTACATGGGCTGTGGGAGGAGATTAAATGGGTGGGTAGAGTCCATGATAGGGGAGAGTGTACATGGGCTGTGGGAGGAGATTAAATGGGTGGGTGGAGTCCATGATAGGGGAGAGTGTACATGGGCTGTGGGAGGAGATTAAATGGGTGGGTAGAGTCCATGATAGGGAGAGTGTACATGGGCTGTGGGAGGAGATTAAATGGGTGGGTAGAGTCCATGATAGTGTAGAGTGTCCCTGGGCTGTGGGAGGAGATTAAATGGGTGGGTAGAGTCCATGATAGGGGAGAGTGTACATGGGCTGTGGGAGGAGATTAAATGTGTGGGTAGAGTCCATGATAGTGTAGAGTGTACATGGGCTGTGGGAGGAGATTAAATGGGTGGGTAGAGTCCATGATAGGGGAGAGTGTACATGGGCTGTGGGAGGAGATTAAATGGGTGGGTGGAGTCCATGATAGGGGAGAGTGTCCATGGGCTGTGGGAGGAGATTAAATGGGTGGGTAGAGTCCATGATAGGGGAGAGTGTACATGGGCTGTGGGAGGAGATTAAATGGGTGGGTAGAGTCCATGATAGGGGAGAGTGTCCATGGGCTGTGGGAGGAGATTAAATGGGTGGGTGGAGTCCATGATAGGGGAGAGTGTACATGGACTGTGGGAGGAGATTAAATGGGTGGGTAGATGCCAGAAGCAAGTCTCTAAAACCAACCCAAAATGTTGCCAGGAAAATCAGATACAGAGAGCTTCTTACACTCGAGATCCAACTAGTTTCCCGACACATGTTGGCAGTGTACAAAGCTCTGCTGATGGAATGCAGCCTTTGAAAATAAGGCTGTGTGCCTAAATGCAGGAATGTTTGTCTCCTCCAAAGAGTGGTACAGTCTTTCCAGGGGATCCCTCCTCTAAGTTAATCCTTTTTCTGCTCTTCTTGTTTTTGTGTTCCCTCTCAGATAAACATGAATTAATAACACAATCGATATCATCAATGAGAGACTCAACCGCTCCAACCATATATTTCAGAATAAACAAAGAATGCAAAACTTCAAATGCAGACTTTCACTTGTCATCACGGGACACGGGCATGATGCTGAAAGTGCCAAGACCATGCTGGGCACAGAGTCGGAAGCTAGATACAAAGAGGGTGGAGAGAGGATGGGCAAAGAGGCGAAAGGGAAATTTGTCAGAGGACCTGGCACAGGGAGAAAAGGAAATCCAAATTCTGTTCTCTCAGACACTGGTCAATAAACAACCCAAATATCACACAAGTATCAAACGTAAAAAATTGGAAAAGAAGGTTGAAGAGGTGTTTCCTTTCACAGTTCATTTTAATGAAGACATTTCACTGGATAAATTCAAACAGAAATGTTCATAAGCTGGAAGAGTAGATTCTGAAGACAGTGTAAAATCTGCGGGGGGGTGAAGAGCACCACAGCACAATTAATATGCACTGCACGTTTTTTGTGATTTGATGGATTCTCCTATTTTGTCCCCGGTTGTCACTGGGTCACGGACGGGGCTATGGACGCAGGCATTCTCCTGGGACCAAGGTAATTATGATCTGTCCTATTTTATTGCATCCTTAGGTAGAGATGTCCGGCCTCCACCCGTGGCCTGATTCTTTCCTAGAGCCTTACTGCATAGTGGGAAACAAAGGGAGGGGAAAATCAAGCCTGTTCCCCTCCACTCCATGGCACCCATGTATTGATGCATTGTATTGGCTCCACCCTGCAAATAAATACTGCTCAAGGGAACAGTTCAGAATGGCAGCTAAAAACACACCAGAAATACTTATCGATACTACTTCATAATCCAGCATAGAAGGAAAATCAACATAGATGCACAAGACTGATTGATGACCAGTGCATCAGCGAAGTACATCATCTCGCCAGTATCCATCCACCTCCTTGAGATATAGTGCAGTGTCATGAGCAGTTTGTCCTGACAGAGGTGGGAGATTCAGGCTAGCTGAGCTGCTTAGGTCTAACGTCATTCCCCATTGATGGTCTCCTTCTCCGTCAAGTCCCAGCTATCACTCAAACGGTTCACAATCTCCCAACTTCCCGAAGAATCCATTTGATGCCTTCGAGAAACCCGACAAGAGACTCTGCATCAGTATCATGTGCCTAATCAAATAAATAACCGGAAATGGAGGGAGCTGTTAGTTCACACACACTGACGACAAAGGTACACTCATCTAACCTGTTGACAATCTGCATTATTTGGAGCTTGCCGGTGATAACTAGCTTTCTCCCCAGGTAACAGGTGCAGCAGACGGTTAAGAAGGCAAATGGTATGTTGGCCTTCATAGCAAGAAGGTTCAAGTACAGGAACAAGGATATCTTGCTGCAGTTGTACAGGGCCTTGGTGAGACCACATCTTGAGTATTGTGTGCAGTTTTGGTCGCCTTATCTGAGGAAGGATGTTCTTGCCATGGAGGGAGTTCAGCGAAGATTCACCAGGCTGATACCTGGGATGGCAGGAATGACGTATGAGGAGAGATTAGGTCGATTGGGCTTATACTCGCTGGAGTTTAGAAGAATGAGAGGGGATCTCATTGAAACTTATAAAATTCTGACAGGACTGGACAGACTAGATGCAGGAAGGATGTTCCCGAAGGCTGGGGAGTCCAAAAGGAAGGAATCACTGTAATACAGAGAAATGATATTGGGTCAAAAGATCAGGATAATGAAACAGTTTGGGTGGAGGTAAGGAATAATAAGGGGAAAAAAACACTAGTGGGCGTAGTCTATAGGCCTCCGAACAGTGGCAACTCTGTTGGACGGAGTATCAATCAGGAAATAGTTGAGGCTTGTAATAAGGGAACATCTATAATTATGGGGGATTTTAACTATCATATTAATTGGACAAATCAAATTGGGCAGGGCTGCCTTGAGGATGAGTTAATTGAGTGTATTAGGGATGGATTTCTTGAGCAGTATGTAACTGAACCGGCCAGGGGGCAAGCAACCTTAGATCTGGTCCTGTGTAACGAGACAGGATTAATTAAAAATGTCCTAGTAAAGGATCCCCTTGGACATAACATGGTTGAATTCCATATTCAATTCGAGGGTGAGAAGGTTGGATCTCAAACAAGCATGCTAAGCTTGAATAAAGGAGACTATGAAGGTATGAGAGCGGAATTGAGTAGAGTGGATTGGGAAAATAGATTAAAGGGTAAGACGATACATGATCAGTGGTGTACATTTAAGGAGTTATTTTACAACTTCCAAAAAATATATATTCCACTGAGAAGAAAAGGGTGTAAAAGAAAAGACAGCCATCCGTGGCTAAGTAAAGAAATTAAGGATAGTATTCGACTAAAAACAAGGGCATATAAGGTAGCCAAATCTAGTGGGAGGATAGAGGATTGGGAAAACTTTAAAAGAGAGCAAAAAATGACAAAAAGATTAAGAAAGGGAAGATAGATTATGAAAGTAAATTGGCAAAAAATATAAAAACAGATAGTAAGAGTTTTTATAGTTATATAAAAAGAAAAAGGGTGGCTAAAGTAAATGTTGGTCCCTTAGAGGATGAGACCGGGAAATTAATGGTGGGAAATATGGAGATGGCAAAAACACTGAATGAATATTTTATATCACTCTTTACAGTAGAAGACACTAAGAATATCCCAACACTGGACAAACAGGGGGCTAAAGGGGGGGAGGAGCTAAACACGATAAAAATCACTAAGGAAGTGGTACTCGGTAAAATAATGGGACTCAAGCCGGATAAATCACCTGGACCTGATGGCTTACATCCTAGGGTCTTGAGGGAAGTGGTGGTAGGGATTGTGGATGCATTGGTAATAATTTTCCAAAACTCCCTGGACTCGGCAAAGGTCCCGGCAGACTGGAAAACTGCTAATGTAACACCCTTATTTAAAAAAGGCAGTAGACAGAAGGCTGGAAACTATAGACCGGTTAGCCTAACATCTGTGGCAGGTAAAATTTTGGAGTCCATTATTAAGGAGACAGTAACAGGACATTTGGATAATCATAATTTAATAAGACAAAGTCAGCATGGTTTTATGAAGGGGAAGTCATGTTTGACAAATTTGCTGGAGTTCTTTGAGGAAGTAACATATAGGGTGGATAAAGGGGAACCAGTGGACGTAGTGTATTTAGACTTCCAAAAGGCATTTGATAAGGTGCCACACAAAAGATTATTGCTTAAGATAAAAAATCACGGGATTGGGGGTAATATTCTGGCATGGATAGAGGATTGGCTATCTAACAGAAGGCAGAGAGTTGGGATAAATGGTTCATTCTCAGACTGGCAATCAGTAACTAGTGGTGTTCCGCAGGGGTCAGTGCTGGGTCCCCAACTCTTTACAATCTATATTAACGATTTGGAGGAGGGGACCGAGTGTAACATATCAAAGTTTGCAGATGATACTAAGATGGGAGGGAAAGTAGTGAGTGAGGAGGACATAAAAAACCTGCAAGGGGACATAGACAGGCTAAGTAAGTAGGCAGAGATTTGGCAGATGGAATACAATACTGGAAAGTGTGAGGTTATGCACTTTGGCAGGAAAAATCATAGAGCAAGTTATTATCTTAATGGCAAGAAACTGGAAAGTACTGCAGTACAAAGGGATCTGGGGGTCCTGGTGCACGAAACTCAAAAAGTTAGTATGCAGGTGCAGCAGGTGATCAAGAAGGCCAATGGAATGTTGGCTTTTATTGCTAGGGGGATAGAATATAAAAACAGGGATGTATTGCTGCAGTTATACAAGGTATTGGTGAGACCGCACCTGGAATACTGCATACAGTTTTGGTGTCCATACTTAAGAAAAGACATACTTGCTCTCGAGGCAGGACAAAGAAGGTTCACTCGGTTAATCCCGGGGATGAGGGGGTGGACATATGAGGAGAGGTTGAGTAGATTGGGACTCTACTCATTGGAGTTCAGAAGAATGAGAGGCGATCTTATTGAAACATATAAGATTGTGAAGGGGCTTGATCGGGTGGATGCGGTGAGGATGTTTCCAATGATGGGTGAAACTAGAACTGGGGGCATAATCTTAGAATAAGGGGCTGCTCTTTCATAACTGAGATGAGGAGAAACATCTTCACTCACAGGGTAGTAGGTCTGTGGAATTTGCTGCCCCAGAAAGCTGTGGAAGCTACATCATTAAATAAATTTAAAACAGAAATAGACAGTTTCCTAGAAGTAAAGGGAATTAGGGGTTACGGGGAGCGGGCAGGAAATTGGACATGAGTCTAGGTTCGGAATGGTCATGGCCCTGTGGGTGGCGGAGCGGGCCAGGGGCCATGTAGCCTGGTTCTGCTCCTACTTCTTGTGTTCTAATTCTGTGTTAGTCCTTCAAGAGTAAATTGGGCCTGTTCCTGACTTGGGTGGAGATCACCTTTTACAGAAGGTAAGTACTGCAGGAAATACAGGGACAGAGTGATCTCCTGGACGAGTTTCGATCGCCTAGATGGGTCGGAGAGGAATTTCCCAGATTTTTTCTCCCAAATTGGCCACTGGTTTTTTTTATCTGGTTTTTCGCCTCTCCCGGGAGATCACATGGGTTCGGGTGGGATGGAGAGTGGAAGTAGATTTGAGGTTAGGATCAGATCAGCCATGATCTTATTGAATGGCGGAGCAGGCTCGAGGGGCCGACTGGCCTACTCCTGCTCCTATTTCTTATGTTCTGTTACTGGGGACATGGTTATAGAGGTCGGGAGTCCTGTTACTGGGGACATGGTTATAGGGGACGGGAGTCCTGTTACTGGGGACATGGTTATAGAGGACGGGAGTCCTGTTACTGGGGACATGGTTATAGAGGACGGGAGTCCTGTTACTGGGGACATGGTTATAGAGGACGGGAGTTCTGTTACTAGGGACATGGTTATAGAGGACGGTTGTCCTGTTACTGGGGACATGGTTATAGAGGACGGGAGTCCTGTTACTGGGGACATGGTTATAGAGGACGGAAGTCCTGTTACTAGGGACATGGTTATAGAGGACGGGAGTCCTGTTATTTGGGACATGGTTATAGAGGAGGAGTGAACAGCCATTTAAAGTCAAGATTTAAAATCCCATCACGCCAGGGTGAATTCAGTGTCTGATAAATTGTGGGCAGGTAGCAGCAAATGCAACGAAGACCTTTGTTCAATTTGGGTTGCACCAGAATCATTCGGCTCCTTTTCTCACCAGATCCTTGATTTACACCTGACACAAGTCACAGGAGAGGTGAAAGTAGCTTCCGTCCACAGGCAGCTGTCGGACGAGTGAGCACCAAGGATCCCGAGCAGCGCTGAGAGGCCCGAGCAGCGCTGGGCTCAACAGAGGTCAAAAGGAGCAACAAAAAACGGAATTTGATGCGGACGCATCCATCAGTACACTAAATACCGCGCACAGGAAAATATCAACCAATTGTAACATCACTCCCCATTCATGAAAGACAATTAATACATGTTATATCACACTGCAAACATCACCTAGCCCGAGTCTGTACCCCTGGGTCAGTATCTACAGTCAGCCCCAGTCTGTACCCCTGGGTCAGTATCTACAGTCAGCCCCAGCCTGTATCCCTGGGTCAGTATCTACAGTCAGCCCCAGCCTGTACCCCTGGGTCAGTATCTACAGTCAGCCCCAGTCTGTACCCCTGGGTCAGTATCTACAGTCAGCACCAGTCTGTATCCCTGGGTCAGTATCTACAGTCAGCCCCAGCCTGTACCCCTGGGTCAGTATCTACAGTCAGCCCCAGCCTGTACCCCTGGGTCAGTATCTAAAGTCAGCACCAGCCTGTACCCCTGGGTCAGTATCTACAGTCAGCTTCAGCCTGTACCCCTGACTCAGTATCTACAGTCAGCCCCAGCCTGTACCCCTGGGTCAGTATCTACAGTCAGCCCCAGTCTGTACCCCTGGGTCAGTATCTACAGTCAGCCCCAGTCTGTACCCCTGGGTCAGTATCTACAGTCAGCACCAGCCTGTACCCCTGGGTCAATATCTACAGTCAGCCCCAGTCTGTACCCCTGGGTCAGTAACTACAGTCAGCCCCAGTCTGTACCCCTGCGTCAGTATCGACAGTCAGCCCCAGTCTGTACCCCTGGGTCAGTATCTACAGTCAGCACCAGCCTGTACCCCTGGGTCAATATCTACAGCCAGCCCCAGTCTGTACCCCTGGGTCAGTAACTACAGTCAGCCCCAGTCTGTACCCATGGGTCAGTATCTACAGTCAGCCCCAGCCTGTACCCCTGCGTCAGTATCTACAGTCAGCCCCAGTCTGTACCCCTGGGTCAGTAACTACAGTCAGCCCCAGTCTGTACCCCTGGGTCAGTATCTACAGTCAGCCCCAGCCTGTACCTCTGGGTCAGTATCTACAGTCAGCCCCAGTCTGTACCCCTGGGTCAGTATCTACAGTCAGCCCCAGCCTGTACCCCTGGGTCAGTATCTACAGTCAGCCCCAGTCTGTACCCCTGGGTCAGTATCTACAGTCAGCCCCAGTCTGTACCCCTGGGTCAGTATCTACAGTCAGCCCCAGTCTGTACCCCTGGGTCAGTATCTACAGTCAGCTCCAGCCTGTACCCCTGGGTCAGTATCTACAGTCAGCCCCAGTCTGTACCCCTGGGTCAGTATCTACAGTCAGCCCGAGTCTGTACCCCTGGGTCAGTATCTACAGTCAGCCCCAGTCTGTACCCCTGGGTCAGTATCTACAGTCAGCCCCAGTCTGTACCCCTGGGTCAGTATCTACAATCAGCTCCAGCCTGTACCCCTGGGTCAGTATCTACAGTCAGCCCGAGTCTGTACCCCTGGGTCAGTAACTACAGTCAGACCCAGTCTGTACCCCTGGGTCAGTAACTACAGTCAGCTCCAGCCTGTACCCCTGGGTCAGTGTCTACAGTCAGCCCGAGTCTGTACCCCTGGGTCAGTATCTACAGTCAGCCCCAGTCTGTACCCCTGGGTCAGTATCTACAGTCAGCACCTGTCTGTACCCCTGGGTCAGTATCTACAGTCAGCTCCAGCCTGTACCCCTGGGTCAGTATCTACAGTCAGCCCGAGTCTGTACCCCTGGGTCAGTAACTACAGTCAGCTCCAGCCTGTACCCCTGGGTCAGTATCTACAGTCAGCCCCAGTCTGTACCCCCTGGGTCAGTATCTACAGTCAGCACCAGCCTGTACCCCTGGGTCAGTATCTACAGTCAGCACCAGCCTGTACCCCTGGGTCAGTATCTACAATCAGCCCCAGTCTGTACCCCTTGGTCAGTATCTACAGTCAGCCCCAGTCTGTACCCCTGGGTCAGTATCTACAATCAGCCCCAGTCTGTACCCCTGGGTCAGTATCTACAGTCAGCACCAGCCTGTACCCCTGGGTCAGTATCTACAATCAGCCCCAGTCTGTACCCCTGGGTCAGTATCTACAGTTAGCCCCAGTCTGTACCCCTGGGTCAGTATCTACAGTCAGCCCCAGTCTGTACCCCAGGGTCAGTATCTACAGTCAGCCCCAGCCTGTACCCCTGGGTCAGTATCTACAGTCAGCTCCAGCCTGTACCCCTGGGTCAGTATCTACAGTCAGCCCCAGTCTGTACCCCTGGGTCAGTATCTACAATCAGCCCCAGCCTGTACCCCTGGGTCAGTATCTACAGTCAGCTCCAGCCTGTACCCCTGGGTCAGAATCTACAGTCAGCCCCAGCTTGTACCCCTGTGTCAGTATCTACAGTCAGCTCCAGTCTGTACCCCTGGGTCAGTATCTACAGTCAGCCCCAGTCTGTACCCCTGGGTCAGTATCTACAGTCAGCACCAGCCTGTACCCCTGGGTCAGTATCTACAGTCAGCACCAGCCTGTACCCCTGGGTCAGTATCTACAATCAGCCCCAGTCTGTACCCCTGGGTCAGTATCTACAGTCAGCCCCAGTGTGTACCCCTGGGTCAGTATCTACAATGAGCCCCAGTCTGTACCCCTGGGTCAGTATCTACAGTCAGCACCAGCCTGTACCCCCTGGGTCAGTATCTACAATCAGCCCCAGTCTGTACCCCTGGGTCAGTATCTACAGTCAGCCCCAGTCTGTACCCCTAGGTCAGTATCTACAGTCAGCCCCAGTCTGTACCCCTGGGTCAGTATCTACAGTCAGCCCCAGCCTGTACCCCTGGGTCAGTATCTACAGTCAGCCCCAGCCTGTACCCCTGGGTCAGTATCTACAGTCAGCTCCAGCCTGTACCCCTGGGTCAGTATCTACAGTCAGCCCCAGTCTGTACCCCTGGGTCAGTATCTACAATCAGCCCCAGCCTGTACCCCTGGGTCAGTAACTACAGTCAGCCCCAGTCTGTACCCCTGGGTCAGAATCTACAGTCAGCCCCAGCCTGTACCCCTGGGTCAGTATCTTCAGTAAGATCCAGTCTGTACCCCTGGGTCAGTATCTACAGTCAGCCCCAGTCTGTACCCCTGGGTCTGTATCTACAGTCAGCCCCAGCCTGTACCCCTGGGTCAGTAACTACAGTCAGCCCCAGCCTGTACCCCTGGGTCAGTATCTACAGTCAGCTCCAGCCTGTACCCCTGGGTCAGTATCTACAGTCAGCTCCAGTCTGTACCCTTGGGTCAGTATCTACAGTCAGCCCCAGTCTGTACCCCTGGGTCAATATCTACAGTCAGCCCGAGTCTGTACCCCTGCGTCAGTATCTACAGTCAGCCCCAGCCTGTACCCCTGCGTCAGTATCTACAGTCAGCCCCAGTCTGTACCCCTGGGTCAGTATCTACAGTCAGCTCCAGCCTGTACCCCTGGGTCAGTATCTACAGTCAGCCCCAGCCTGTACCCCTGTGTCAGTATCTACAGTCAGCCCCAGCCTGTACCCCTGGGTCAGTATCTACAGTCAGCTCCAGCCTGTACCCCTGGGTCAGTATCTACAGTCAGCTCCAGTCTGTACCCTTGGGTCAGTATCTACAGTCAGCCCCAGCCTGTACCCCTGCGTCAGTATCTACAGTCAGCCCCAGTCTGTACCCCTGGGTCAGTATCTACAGTCAGCTCCAGCCTGTACCCCTGGGTCAGTATCTACAGTCAGCCCCAGCCTGTACCCCTGTGTCAGTATCTACAGTCAGCCCCAGCCTGTACCCCTGGGTCAAAATCTACAGTCAGAACAAGTATTTCTGATGTCAACATTGAGGCTCACTGTTTCCCCCTCAAACAAAACGTGACTCTCATCAATACCCTACTGTCACTCGAACCTACACTCTGCCTCGCCCACCGCCGGCCCCGCCCAACACCCGCCTCACACCCACAATCGGCCTCACCCTCAATCAGTCGCTCTGAATCGGGCAGCTTCTTGAACAGTTTGTGAAAGTCTTCGTTCCGCTGTTTGTATGTGGGGCTCAACACCTGGAAGAAAGATACAATTTCTCCAGAGGAATATCTGTATCAAACACCGCTCTTCCTATCCAATCAACCTTATTACAAATACGTACACAGCTGTCAAGTCACTGAAAATGCAGGCTCTAAAATGATTTCCATGCATCTTGCAATATGAAGGAGACACACAGTTCAATCCTTCTCCTTTTTGGAAAACTAATGGAATATGTAACAGAAATCAAAGCAAACCTTAGACTTAGCATGACTGAGCGACGTTAATTTAAGCAGGATGGCAATTAAAAGAAATGAACATGCAACTGGAGTCACGAGAAGCGCGATCACAGCACATTAACTGCAGTGACCATCTCTCAGCCCATCGGCCAGTTAGCGCACAAGATCCCACAAACAATATTCTGTTTTAGCGATGTTGATTGAGGGATAAATATTGGCCCCAGGACAACTGGACAACATCCTGCGCTTCTTCGAAATAGTGGCTGCGGGAACTTTTGCATCCACCTGAAATGGCAGGCGGGGCCCTCGTGTTAACGTCTCATCCGAAAGACTGCAACTCCGACAGTGCAGCACTCCCTCAGTGCAGCCCCTCCGACAGTGCGGCGCTCCCCTCAGTACTGCGCTCCCTCAGTACTGCCCCTCCGACAGTGCGGCGCTCCCTCAATACTGCCCCCCCCTCAGTACTGCCCCTCCGACAGTGCGGCGCTCCCTCAGTACTGCCCCTCCAACAGTGCGGCACTCCCTCAGTACTGCCCATCCGACAGTGCGGCGCTCCCTCAGTACTGCCCCTCCGACAGTGCGGCGCTCCCTCAAACTGCGCTCCCTCAGTACTGCCCCTCCGACAGTGCGGCACTCCCTCAGTACTGCCCCCCCCTCAGTACTGCCCCCTCCGACAGTGCGGCGCTCCCTCAGTACTGCCCCTCTGACAGTGCGGCGCTCCCCCAGTACTGCCCCTCCAACAGTGCGGCTCTCCCTCAGTACTGCCCCTCCGACAGTGTGGCACTCCCTCAGTACTGAGCCTCCAACAGTGCGGCGCTCCCTCAGTACTGACCCTCCAACAGTGTGGCACTCCCTCAGTACTGCCCCTCCGACAGTGCGGCACTCCCTCAGTGCTGCCCCTCCGACAGTGCAGCGCTCCCTCAGTACTGCCCCTCCGACAGTGCAGTGCTCCCCTCAGTACTGCCCCTCCGACAGTGCGCTGCTCCCTCAGTACTGCCCCCTCCGACAGTGCAGCGCTCCCTCAGTACTGCCCCTCCGACAGTGCGGTGCTCCCTCAGTATTACCCCTCCGACAGTGCGGCACTCCCTCAGTACTGACCCTCCGACAGTGTGGCACTCCCTCAGTACCGCCCCTCCGACAGTGCGGCACTCCCTCAGTGCTGCCCCTCCATCAGTGCGGCGCTCCCTCAGTACTGCCCCTCCGACAGTGCGGTGCTCCCTCAATACTGCCCCTCCGACAGTGCAGCGCTCCCTCAGTGCTGCCCCTCCGACAGTGCGGTGCTCCCTCAGTGCTGCCCCTCCGACAGTGCGGTGCTCCCTCAGTACTGCCCCTCCGACAGTGCAGCGCTCCCTCAGTACTACCCCTCCGACAGTGCGGCGCTCCCTCAGTACTGCCCCTCCGACAGTGCGGTCCTCCCTCAGTACTGCCCCTCCGACAGTGCGGCGCTCCCTCAGTACTACCCCTCCGACAGTGCGGCGCTCCCTCAGTACTGCCCCTCCGACAGTGCGGTCCTCCCTCAGTACTGCCCCTCCGACAGTGCGGCGCTCCCTCAGTACTACCCCTCCGACAGTGCGGTCCTCCCTCAGTACTGCCCCTCCGACAGTGCGGCGCTCCCTCAGTACTACCCCTCCGACAGTGCGGTCCTCCCTCAGTACTGCACTTATTTACTCATCAATAAGTGATTAGCTGGGATCTACTCTTCTCTAATCAGATATATATAAGGAAAGTGGAATGGTGCCTGGGCGTAGAACCCAGCACACACCTATCGGGCCTGGGATTGTATCCAGTCTAGACCAAGAAAATTGCCCCTATTTATTTGGTATCCAGGAATCCCAAGGGAAATGAGATCCAGAGATTTCAGTATGGCTCTTTTTAGGCAAAAGTTCGAAGGCTCTGCCATTTCCTTTGGCAAGGGCCTCCTTGACTTGGGCTCTGCTGCTCTTCCTTCTGGCCAGTGCCAGCTTTAGATTTCACCCTCTGACCCATCGGACAATCTCAGCTCAGGGGCTCCCCGGTTCTCTAGATTCCATGCAGATGACGTGATGGATTCTCTCAAATTTGAGACACATTGATGAGAACATATGTCCAGAAAGGACAAGAAAGAGATACTGGCGTGTCTTGCAGCAGCATTAGTTAATCCCACCGTGACACACAATTCCACAGCAATGGTTCTCGAACTGTAATTTAACAATAGCACAAACCAACGCAAGGCAACACAGACATAAAACACAGAATTAAAAATCAAGAATTGCACTTTATACTCACGTTGTACCAGCTCTGCATTTTCTGGAAGATAAAAGAAAAGAAAATATAAATCTGTGATTGATAAGTGTTTAAGGAAGAGGGGAAAGGTTTGGATTACAGAGCAAATAGCAGGAGCGGGGAAAAGATGGGATTATAGATCAAATAGCAGGAGAGGGGAAAGGATTGGAGTCAAAAGCACGTAAATGGTAAAAAAAGTGAACAACTTCCTCACAAACATTATTGAACACAATGTGAGAAATGGCGCAGATGTGTCACACACCATCCTGTCTATATATCGCCATTCCTTTATCGTCGCTGGGTCGAAATCCTGGAACTCCCTCCCTAACAGCACTGTGGGAGCACCTTCACCACACGGACTGCAGCGGTTCAAGGCGGCGGCTCACCGCCACCTTCTCAAGGGGCAATTAGGGATGGGCAATAAATGCCGGCCTTGCCAGCGACACCTGCAACCCGGGTGTTAGATCAAGGTAATTTCAGTGGACCACACTGATCTGAGGTCAACACACCAAAATTAAAGTTTGCAAGTCCGGTGGTAATAAAGGGGGCGGGTACATCTGCTGCTGTATAAAGCCAGCCATTTTGAACATCCTTGTTAGTTGGATAAAGGAAGTCAAACAGTGTAAATCAAGTGATGCAATAAATCGACTATTTAAAACTTACCACCGGACTCGCAAACTTTAATTTTAGTGTGTTGACCTCAGATCAGTGTGGTCCACTGAAATTACCTTGATCTAACACCGGGAATTAATAAAAAATATCTGATTTACATAAGAAATATGAGCACAAGTTGGACATACGGCCCCTCGAGCCTGCTCCGCCATTCAATGAGATCACGGCTGATCATCGACCTCAACTCCACTTGGCCGCCCAATCCCCATATCCCTCGATTCCCCGAGAGTCCAACAATCTATCGATCTCAGCCTTGAATATACTCAACGACTCAGCCTCCACAGCCCTCTGGGGCAGAGAATTCCAAAGATTCACCAAAGTCAAGAAATATCTCAGCTCAGTCCTAAACAGCCGACCTCTTATCCCGAGACGATGACCCCTACTTCTAGACTGTCCAGCCAGGGGAAACAGCCTCTCATCATCTACCCTGTCAAGCCGTATAATCATTTTATATGTTTCAGTGAGATCACCTTTCATTCTTCTAAACTCCAGAGAGTATCGGTCCAATCTACTCAATCTCTCCTCATAGGACAGTCCTCTCATCCCAGGAATCAGTCTAGTAGCCTCTTACTGTGTGTCCTGGATATACTTAGTACTTGTTAAGGTGCCTTCTACCTCTGCTAGGTAAAGATTACAACGAGAGAGGACAAAGAGAATCTTCTCCTGACTAATCAACAAGAATTTAAGAGATGCTGAGAGAATCTGCCGAGAGATGTGCCAAGCACCTTATTTAGCTGGTATTCCTTTTGGACTTCTGAGGGAGCTATTATTTGCTGGAAAGGACAATGTATTCAGAGTCTGAGACAGCTTTCCTGCCCAGTGCCGAGAGTAGGTGGTAAATACGCTGGCTTCTTACCCGCGAGTTCTTGCTGTTGCGCCCGGGAGTGGAGTGGCTGTACTGGTTGCCACAGGACAACCTTTCTGAGGAGCTATCTGAACCCTTCTCCAGCACACTTTCCCCGTCCGTGGCCTTCGGGCAGAGCGGCAGCCGCTTGCGTAGTGCCGGCTAGCTGGTAGGAGTGCTCCTTGCGGAGTTACTGGCAGTGCAGCTGTGGAGAGAATGGGAACAGTTAACGGAGCTGGATTGCAGGAGGCAGAGCAACACACCAATATCCAAGAACCTCAGTCTCTCTGCACTCTCTGCACTCCTGTCCCAAACGGCAGATTCTTCCCTCTCCACCAGCCCCCCGCCATCAACCTCTCCCTCTCTCCCCACCCCATCAACCTCTCCCTCTCTCCGCCCCCCCATCAACCTCTCCCTCTCTCCCCCCCACCCCATCAACCTCTCCCTCCCCCCTCTCTCCCCCCCATCAACCTCTCCCTCCTCCCTCTCTCCCCCATCAACCTCTCCCTCTCTCCCCCCCATCAACCTCTCCCTCACTCCCCTCCCCGCCCATCAACCTCTCCCTCGCTCCCCTCCCCGCCCATCAACCTCTCCCTCTCTCCCCACCCCCATCAACCTCTCCCTCTCTCCCCCCCTGCCCATCAACCTCTCCCTCTCTCCCCACCCCCATCAACCTCTCCCTCTCTCCCCACCCCCATCAACCTCTCCCTCTCTCCCCACCCCCATCAACCTCTCCCTCTCTCCTCCCCCGCCCCATCAACCTCTCCCTCCTCCCTCTCTCACCCCCCCATCAACCTCTCCCTCTCTCCCCTCCCCGCCCATCAACCTCTCCCTCTCTCCCCACCCCCATCAACCTCTCCCTCTCTCCCCTCCCCACCCATCAACCTCTCCCTCTCCCCCATCAACCTCTCCCTCTCTCCCCCCCCAATCAACCTCTCCCTCTCTCCCCACCCCATCAACCTCTCCCTCTCTCCCCCCCCATCAACCTCTCCCTCTCTCCCCCCCCCCATCAACCTCTCCCTCTCTCCCCCCCCATCAACCTCTCCCTCTCTCCCCCACCCCCCATCAACCTCTCCCTCTCTCCCCACCCCCATCAACCTCTCCCTCTCTCCCCACCCCCATCAACCTCTCCCTCTCTCCGCCCCCCCATCAACCTCTCCCTCTCTCCCCCCCCATCAACCTCTCCCTCTCTCCCCCACCCCCATCAACCTCTCCCTCTCTCCCCCCATCAACCTCTCCCTCTCTCCCCCCCACCCCCATCAACCTCTCCCTCTCTCCCCCCCAACCCCATCAACCTCTCCCTCTCTCCCCCCCCCCCATCAACCTCTCCCTCTCTCCCCCCCACCCCCCATCAACCTCTCCCTCTCTCCCCCCATCAACCTCTCCCTCTCTCACCCCCACCCCCCATCAACCTCTCCCTCTCTCCCCCCCACCCCCATCAACCTCTCCCTCCTCCCTCTCTCCCCCCATCAACCTCTCCCTCCTCCCTCTCTCCCCCCCATCAACCTCTCCCTCTCTCCCCTCCCCGCCCATCAACCTCTCCTTCTCCCCCCCCGCCCCCATCAACCT